>NC_079195.1:146800154-147474647 GCF_029499605.1 Hyla sarda | reverse complement strand
AAAAGTATTTTTCCTTCCTTTATATTTCCCATTTCTTTTGAATACACTTTTGGCTTTGGCACTGTTAGTTTTCCAAAAAACTGGCAAGTGGAAATGCCGCCTAAGGGCTCCTTCACACAGGTGGATTTCTGTAAGGCAGCTGGTTGTCAACCATTGGTGTACTATGTGTTGTGGCTCTTGCCTGCATCAGGTGACATTCTCTGAGCCATGTCTCTGCTATGCATCCTGGCCTTACTCCTCTGGACTCTCTCCTGCTGCTTAGACCATTGCTGCAGTTTCTCCTCTGCCCTCTAAGGGCTGCGCTAGAGCACCGTCTGAGACTTATAGAGCTAATAGTAATAAAATGTGAGTGGGCTCAGCATCATTTAAGTCCCATCATTTAAGGGTCCTAGGGGGGCACCTGCCTGGTCACTCCTCCATTGATTGTCCTGTGTTATTTTGTTCACATCATTACTACATGCTATTACAGGTTGTATATGGGCTATGTGTCCTAGGGCAAATCATGCATTGATGTGTTACTCTATATGGTTATCATTGTGACGGGTGTTTGTATATTATAATAGGCCGGTGCCCTGGGTGGGGCTCCCCTTGTTTGAGGGGGCTCCCCCTGTTTGTGCAGATGGCCACTTTTGGCATTTTTAAATATTTTTAACCGTATTGTCTGCTTTCTGATATGGAATATATGTGAAAATAAAGATTTTTGATATACAGAGATTGTGGGTGTGCGCTGTGTTGCGTATTTCTTTTTGGATGTTGAGACTTATAGCATGCGCTCTATAATCGATCCTCCTTCAGTCCCTGCCAGGCCCCATCTATAAGAGAGCGCTTCTCCCTTCCTGTGGTGTCTGTGCAATAGTTTAGTTTTTGTTACAAGCAAAGGTGGCCGTATCTAGTTCTGCTTCTCCTTGTGTTTGACCATATCCTGCCTTCTAGACTCTGCTTCTGCCTGATCCCTCTGCATCTGTTGGCTAATCTTGTATATGACCTGGATACCACAACTTGGTCTGCTGCTAAGCCCCATTCCATCTGGCTTCACATGAGTCACTCAGCTTTGCTGCCTGTACCTAATGTGGGGGAACGCTGCTGCTTACTCTGAATGTGGGGGAACTCTGCTGCCTATTGCTAATGTGGGGGAACTCTGCTGCCTACGCCTACTGTGGGGGGACTCTGCTGCCTACACCTACTATGGGGAAACTCTGCTGCCTACACCTACAGTGGGTGGACTCTGCTGCCTACACCTACTGTGGGGGGACTCTGCTGTCTATACCTAATGTGGGGGAACTCTGCTGCCTACAACTAATGTGGGGGACTTCTGCTGCCTAGCTAATGTGGGGGACTATTTACTATGCTCCTACCTATCTAATATGGGGACAAACTACCAAACTAATAGGAGGGCTACCTACTACCTACATAGGGGTTTTTCATACAGTGGGCAGTTATCTGGGGGATTTACCTAAAGGGGCAATGACTACCTACCTGGGGGACACTACCTACCTTGGGGCATTTCCTACCTGTAACTTCCGTAAGCAACACCTTATTTTCTGTCCGCTAACACAAAATACTCTGATAGTGCCCCTCCTGAGACTAGAATCTGGATCCGCCACTAGGTGGAGGGGGGTGCTGGCTACCTACCAACTACCTGAATGCCTAACTCTTTACCTACATACCTGGCTCTCTAATTACCTATATACCTGGCTGCCTAATTACCTTCCTACATATATTGCTACCTACCTATATACCTGGTTACCTAACTACCTAACTATGTACATACCTGGCCTTCATACATGGCTGCCTAACTACCTAGATAGCCACCTACCTACATGCCTGGCTATCTACCTACCTACCTGGCTTGTCACCTACATATCTGGCTTTCTGATCTACTTACTTAGTTACCTATTTACCTGGCTACCTACCTACTTGCTATTTTACTGTGCAGGATACCAAGGAGGGTATTATTACAGTTTGTCGGCCTATAGATTGGAAGATTGTGTAGAAGAGGGGAGGGCACTGGAAAAATGCAGAGTCCTACATGTTTGTCCTGCAGATCTTAAGAAATCATCATGGCGGTCTGATCCGGATGAAGAAGAAAAGGAAAGAGGACGCACCGATCAGAAAAGGCGTAATTGTGAGTCCCTAGATGTAACCGTAAGCACTTATATGGTGTACAGGTCCTGTGTATAGCAAATACCTACCACCATATGTTTCTGTATATAATCACTTATATTGTATACAGATCTCTGTACAGCTGGTCTCTACCGCTATATATGGGCACTGTATATGATCACTTATATAGTGTACAGATTCTGTATAGTATACTGGTCTGTGTATAGTGGTTTTATTCAGTACAGTATGGCGGTATTATCCAGTTATTATGTGGTGGTATATATGTCCTCCTTGTATACTGGTGTTGTTAGTCATGGAAAAATATTTTACCTACATTAAAGTATCTATATATGTTTATTTTGTGTGTAGGAGTGGTGGAGGAATTTTGGGTTGAATAGGGGCGTGGCTGAAGTGTTACCAGTGGCGGAGCCCTTTTTTGTTCCAGGGGCCCTGAGTGTTGTCAGTCTGCCCCTGCTTACAGGGACCACTCTTGTGGCAGTGACTCTATCCATCTCCTGCATCCTGGATTGGGATAAAGGGTGAAAACCAGAGGAACACTTAGGCTCCACTCCCAGGTTTGGCCCAAAACCAAACCGGTGAGTGGCATAGCGGGACAACACCCAGCTGGGGGCGTTAAAATTTAATTGGGATTTAGAACCATGTTTCCTGCTGCTAGTTTGAATGTGGATGGGCTCTCTGTGGAAGAAAGTCTGTTTTGGTTTTCCCTGGGCTTGCTTCACTTATTGGCTTGTGAATGGAGGAGGTAAATATTAAAGGGGTTATCCAGGAAAAACCTTTTATATATATATATATATATATATATATATATATATATATATATATATAAAATATATCAACTGGCTCCAGAAAGTTAAACAGATTTGTAAATTACTTCTATTAAAAAATCTTAATCCTTTCAGTACTTATGAGCTGATGAAGTTGATTTGTTCTTTTCTAAGTGCTCTCCGATGAAATCCCCATAGCAAACCTCTTCTACTCTGTGCAGTTCCCGAGACAAGCAGAGATGTCAGCAGAGAGCATTGTTGCCAGACAAAAAACAACAACTCAACTTCAGCAGCTGATAATTATTGAAAGGATTAAGATTTATTAATAGAAGTAATTTACAAATCTGTTTAATTTTCTGGAGCCAGTTGATATAAAAAAAAAAAAAATCCAGAAATATCCCATTAAGCTGGGTTTACTCTGCATTTTATGTTATGTTTCATAGATTTTCTGTCTCTGCAGCTAAACCTGCAACTTAAAACTAATTTTGTAAACCTCTTCTTCCAGTTTGTACCACACTACTCTACTTTTTGTCATCAGTGCATTTACTAAATCCCCTCTGGAATCTATGACAAAATATGTTTTAAATGTGAAAGCCTGCTGCATCCCCATGAATCATCTGGTCTCAAAATATCTAGTCACCTTTTATCTCAGAGCAATTTTTTATGATTAGCTCATTTCTCAAAATCTTGCGCAGATAAGACTGTTCTGTACATTTGAACTACATCCTTAGGGATGCGTTAATGTACAGCATAAACCCTATCATGATTCACTAGAGAATCACTTAAGTGGCGCCTGTAAGTTTTGTTAGAATTTCTTACACAGGCAAAACTGTTCATTGAGATTTCAGATGATTTATTACAACTTGATGACAGTTTAGAAGATTTGATATGCTCACTCTATGTAAAGACAGGAAGACTCCAGCTCGATTACAGATCCAATAGTCGTCTTTATTCACAGAAAGCTGCACGAATCACAGGTACAAGGCAGGATGTGACACGTTTCATACACTGATTAGATACTTCAAGAATCGTATATATGGATGCGAGAGGAAACAAAATGTGAGACAGGTGGAAAACCTGAGCAAAGTAAATTGACTCCTTTGTGTCCATTCGCAAAGAGTAATACATGCTAAAATTTCATGAAATACTTAATACAAAAATTAGTTTCATGACACCAATATAGAAAACAAACAAATACATTTATTTTATTAATACATAGAATATAAAATCTTGCATTAAGAAAACGTGAGAATCAGAGAAATAGACGACTTATGGATGTCCAAATTTCAATATCCAAATCATTGTATTATAGTAGTAGTAGTATTGAGTAGGACAACCCAATGTCAGCTAATAAATTATTCTCACAAAAAAAAAAAAATGTCTGTGTACAATGAACTATATGTTTTGTCATGTTTTGCAGAGACACCACAGACTCCAAATGGTGTTGGACACACTTTCAGACCTTGTTATCAATGCCGCATATAATAATCATCAATGTGAACGGAGACTTATGCCAGTCTCCAACTGAATAGAATAAATATATTCTGCGTAGTACTCTGCAAAATATTACGAAAACAAATATAACAAAAATGCCTATATAGTATACTGAAGAAAGTCACGCTGTAGTCCAACTTCTAATCTGTAATAATACATTAAATTAAAGTGACACCCACTGAATGCTGCAAATATTGTAGAAATAAACAGGAATGTAAAGCAAAAAAAAAAACTTGAACAAAAAATAAACAAAAAAAAGATAGCCAAAAACTAATAATGAAGAATTACATCTTGCCTCATATTAAGACCTTTCGGGAATCATGTATCTAATTTTAAAATCCAAAAGACTTCATGATGCATTAGCTTGCATTTAAAGTTACCTCCCATATGGGGATGTGATACCCTTTCGATCTTATAGTAGAGGTGTCACCTCCATGGTGCTCCGCAATGTGTTTGGACACCTTGGAGACATTCCAACTTTTAAAATGCGGAACATCAGACAAATGCTTCCTAACACGGGTTTTTAAGGAATTTGTTGTACATCCAACATATTGGACCCGACACGAATCACATGTAAACAAATAAGATTACAAACAACCATGGACCGTGGTTGGAAAGAGGGTGGGCAAGGCGCTCTGCTTTCGGTCACAAAGGAGTAGACTCGGGGAATTAAACAAGAGAGGCTTTATTCGGATAAATAGGAATAGCAGGTACACAACGGACAATGCGTTTTGAGGGGCGGGATCCCTTCTTCGTCAGGTCAGGTGATTGGATGCAGGTAGGTGACTTTATATATATATACACAAAAAATAAAGCCCGCCAAAGTAGTGCCCTTTAACATTCATAAAATAGACATATATCTAGAAAATGTATTTCTTTATAAAAGCCATTAGAATAAACATATATATGAAACATGTTTTAGAATGTATCCGAGTTTTGTATTAGCGTTGGGTTTGGACAGTTGGGAAATTTACACAAGAGTTTGTGGCATTTCCTTCCACATTTATCCAGCCCCTTTCCGGATAGGTATGGGTTACATTATAGCGTCAAGTTGTCCAGGTATTTAGAATCCTGGTGATTGAGTTCCGTGCAGCAGGACCCACTACAGACAAAAATGGGAGACCTATCTTTTGAGGAAGGACTCCAAGGAACCACGTGCAAAAATGTACCAAATTGACATATGCATTAAATGGAGGTTTTGTACATATGAATATGAAAATATCTTTACAATAGTGGAAAGAATAAAAAACTATATAAATAACAATGTGCTATAATGAAATGCAGTGGTCTCATCAATATAATAAAGTGTTTCCAAAATATTTACAAAAATGTAGGGTCATATCTAGGGTTTTTGGTATATAAAAATATAATATGATATAGTATTTAGTAATGTAAATGAAATATATAACAAATGGGCTATAGTAAAATATAGTGGACCACTTCATTATGATAAAATGTGAAGAGAATATTTATAAAATGTGAGTTCCTGTGTGGAGATAAAATATTATATTATATTGGGATTCTTCAGATTGAATTATGCAGAGGTGGTATAGATAGTATATGAAGAATAGGTGAAATGGGTTGCCGTATCTGCAGATTTAAACTTGAATTTCCGCTACTGGGTTTTCTGGCATTTTGATGTTGAAGAGATTCTTTTATTGTTAAGAAACAGAGCTCAAACAAGTTTTAAGTGGGCCCCTTCCTCACGGATTACTTCTGTTGCTTCATTAAGGCCATATGGTTGTAATGAATGAAGCCGATATATCCAATACATTTCTCTTTTTGCTAGTGCATCAAAGCAACGAGGCACATATCCAGGGATATGGTCGATCGGCATGATGGATATTACATTAGTTATTCCCTTATGTTTTATGGTGATTAGTGTTGAGCGGCATAGGCCATATTCGAATTTGCGATATTTCGCGAATATATGGACGAAAATTCGTCATATATTCACTAAATTCGCATATTCGGAATATTCGCGTTTTATTTTCACATATGCGAAAATTTGCGTATGTGAAAATTAGCATAAACCAAAATTAGCTTAAGCGAAGATTCACATATGCGAAAAGTAACATATGCAAATTTTCGCATATGCGAAAATTCGCATGCCAGTCTCACTCAGTAGTATTAGAGCCTTCTTTACACCACACAAGCTGGAAGCAGAGAGGGATGATCACTGTGATGTGTACTGTGAAAAAAAACAAACGAATATTCGTAATTACGAATATATAGTGCTATATTCGCGAATATTCGCGAATCCGCGAATATGCGATATTTGCGAATAAAATTCACATTGCGAATATTCGCGAGCAACACTAATGGTGATATGTCGTGACAAACTGTGGCACATGAATTCTTTCCTGATGTTGCACCTATGTTGATTTAATCTTTGATGCAGTTTTTGTAAGGTGCGCCCGTAATACTGTTTACCATAAATTTATAAGGTATATCACAAATTCCGACTGACAATCCATATGAAATTTGATGGGGAATATTTCCCCTGTATGGGTGCTTGAGAAATGGGTACTGTCTGCTTTGATGGTCGTACAGCAGAGACATCTGTTTTTCTTACATTTAAAGACCCCTTTTATCAGTGTCACTTCTACTGTTTTACTCTGATCGGGCCTTTATCTTTTTATTCTGCTGGGTGCAATCATATTTTTGATAGTTGGTGCCCTCCTGAATGTTATTTGTGGATTTTCTGGTATAATATCCTTTAGATATGGGTCACATTTGAACAAATTCCAATTGAATAAGTTGTAATTAAATTGTTGTTAAAAGTTGTGGGTAGTTTGATTTCTTTCCTTTCAGTTTCTTCTTTCTTTTTAGCAGATTCTGGGCTCCCCGCATTCTCCATGGAGACTGGTCCACACCCCCATTCCCTGCTTGGCATCAATCATTCATCTTGGGTGGTTTTTTTTGGCTTTATTGTATGCGTTGGCTATCAGGGTTCGGGGGTATCCTTTAGATCTAAACCGATTTTTAAAAATTTTCGCTTGTTGAGAGAAAATGTACAGGTTTGTGCAATTTTTCCTTACCTTATGGCCAGTTTCGGAGGGTATGTTCTCCTTCCATTTATGGAAGTGGCCACTGGAGAAGGGTATGTAACTATTTGAATCCCTGGTTCTAAAAAAAAGTGAGAGTGGTTATTGTAAAGCCCTCATGTGAAATTAAAATATCTAAAAATTCAATTTTATTTGTTGAAATGTTGGGGACCAGAGTTATTCCCCAATTGTTGGAGTTAATTTCCTCAATTAACATCTTGATTTCGAGGATGTTTCCCTTCCAGAGTATGAACAAGTCGTCTATGTATCTTTTATAGTTGACTGCATGTTTTTTGAAAATATTATTATTCACTAAAAATTCCTTCTCAAAACGCCCCATAAATAAATTAGCATAGGAAGGGGCTACCCTTGTCCCCATTGCTGTTCCTCTTATTTGTTGGAACGTCACCCCATTATATGTAAAAAATTATTTTCTAAAATCAACTTCAGACATCTCATAAAAAATGTGGTTTGTTCAGGTGGTATTTCATGATCACTTTCTAAAAACAATAAGGTGCTTTTGAGTCCCAGGTCATGTTTGATATTAGAGTATAATGCTGATACATCCATTGTAAAAAATACCATGTCTTCTTCCCATTTAACCTGTTCAGGACGTGGGGCGTATGCATACACCCTGCATCCCGAGTCCTTAAGGACGTGGGGCTTATGCATATACCCGTGGGAATTCCGGTCCCCGCCACTAGCCGGTTGGGGACCGGACTGGGATGCCTGGTGAAATCATTCAGCAGGCATCCCGGCACATCGCCGAGGAGGGGTCCTGAGACCCCCCCCCCCCCCATGTCGGCGATCACAGAAAATTGCATGTCAATTCAGACATGCAATTTTCTGCTATTCCGTGCTGATCTAGTCTTTGGTGTCCCGATCGCCTGGAAAATAGGGATGATTGGAGCTGTCAGTGACAGCCCCGATCATCCTGAGGGATAGGAACGAGGTCACAGTGCTGTGATCTCCTCCTATCTCCTGCCATTGGTCAGAAATGAATTCTGACCAATGGCAGAGCACGACAGGGGGTTGCCATGGAAACCCCCAGCTCTGCCCACTCCCGGATGTCAGGCAGAACGGGGGGAGAAGATGGAGGCCGGTACCTGGAAGAGAAGATGGGTGGGGACCGCCAAATGCTGTCTGGGCATGCTGGGAGTTGTAGTTGTAGTTTTGCAACATCTGGAGGGTCACAGTTTGGAGACCACTATTACAGTGGTGCCCAAACGGTAGCCCTCCAGATGTTGCCAAACTACAACTCTTAGCATGCCTAGACTTCCCAGGCATGCTGGGAGTTGTAGTTCTGTAACATCTGTCACTTCTGATTTTGCAATTTTCATGAAAATTTGAAAATTGCTGCTATATTTTGAAGCCATCTAATTTTTTCAAAAAGTAAAATGTCAACATTAAGTAGACATATGATGGCAACATAACGTAGACATATTGTATTTGTGAATCAATTTGGGGATTTTTCACCAAAAAAGGATGCCAGTAACGACAAAAATTTACCAATATCATAATCAGAATAATCGGTAAAAGCATCTTAGAGTTATTAATGCTTAAAGCGACGGTGGTCAGAATTGTGAAAAAGGGCTACGTCCTTAAGGTGAAAATGACCTGCGTCCTTAAGGGATTAAAATCTTTAAAAAATGTTATCAATTGGTCAGAGTTTTTTTTTTTTTTTTAAACTAGGCAAATTTTGGACGTGTTTCTGTAGGATTAGATCCAGGTACAGGGAAATATTGCTTGTAGCGCTATGTATTCCCGAAATAATCGGTGTACCGGGGGGGTCTTTGAGCACCTTAGGTAGATGGTAGTAAAAAGGAGTAGATGGATTTGGGATCCACAGGAAAGATTTTTCTTTATTTGTATTTACATTCTGTGATATACCTTCTCCTAATAGAGATAAGATCTCCCGTTTGAGTGTAGGGAAGGGATCTTCTTTGATCTGTTGGTAATAAGTAATGTCCCCTAGAATTTTCCACGCTTCTTGGTTGTAGTCTTCATATTCTTGGATGACTATACCGCCCCCCCTTGTCGGTGGGGCAGATAAAAATATTTTCGTTATCTTTCAAGGATTTCAGAGGTTGTTGTTCACCTCTGGTCAATTGTCCATCTTTAGACCTTACTGGAAATTTGGCAGTTTCTTCAGATCTTCCGCCACTAAGTCATGGAAGATTTTTAAAAAGTGACCCTGACTTTCTATGGGATAGATTTTATTTTAATTTCTGGATGTATTCCTCTTTGTGGAGGGAGTTCTGGTACCTGTATTTTCAGGAATGCTTTAGGTAGTTGGATATGGCGTCAGCTTCTGGATAAAATTATGTAAATCCAAGAATAATTCCAATTTATTTGGATCATTCCTAGGGCAATAGGATAGCCCTTTTTGTAATAGGGAAATTTCACCTTGGTTGAGGATATGTTGTGAAAAGTTGAGCATTTTTATCATTGTCGCTGGGTCTTTCGGTTTGGGCTGGGCGTCTGTCTGTAATTTTAATTCATTTTTTTGTTGTTGCCTATTCCCCCCCCCCCCCCCCCTGTTCCTCTTCTAATTTTCTTTTTTGGGGGGTCTTGGGTTAAAAGTAATCTGTAATCGTTTTGTTTTTACCTAAAAAAGAGACCAGAGTTGTTGGGAGTTTGGTAGGTAAGGTGGATGTGGTTGCGCAAGAGGAATCTCCCATATCGGGGCAGAGGATGGTAATTTGTTAGGAGCATAGGCATTGGATCCTGGGTGATGGACTTGTGCTCTTACAGTAAGAGTCCTTGCCAATTTCAAAAAGGGCACTGATGCTGTGTCGCCTGCCCCTGAATTGTCGACTACCACTGGGGTGGGTGGATCCGGGGGGTCTTTATCATGGCTGATGTCGTGTACAGAGATATCTAATAGATTAAATGAGTGTTCTTGTGATCTAGAGGGTAACAGGGACAGTTGTAGCACTCTTGGGGTAATGTTCTCTACATCGACAGGGTTCTCTCTCAGTTTGTCTTTCAACCGTTTGATGGAGTCCCAAATTTTTTTCATATGTTCGTCCACTCTTGATTTTGTAGGAGTACCGGAAATATCTGGTTGTGCTCTGGAGACTGAGGTGGATTTCTTTTCTCTGGGCTGATGCTTTCCTGTGGTCGGTGGTTCCAAACGTTTAATTGAGAAATTGGAATTTCTCAGGTATTGTCCATGTTTCTTCTTTGATATTTACTATCATTGTTATAATGATTATGTGGATATTGGTAGGATCTTGGGGGTCCTCCCCCATTCGTCCTATGTCTAGGAGTTCTGGAGGTGTAGTTTCTAGGAGTGGTGGAGGAGGATCCTTGGATCTGTCTTTGGGGTAGAGGGGTCAAGGGGTCCACAGCTTCTCTTTTTCTCCCTTGACCGATTTCTTTGTTCCTGATGATCTTATCGTTATTTTTGTTGTTGTTATTTTTGTGACAACTTCTATAAATATTTGATGTCCTATAATTATGGTCTTGTTTTAATTTATCTGCTCTTATTGCTATTATTTCACATTGTGTTTTGAAAATGTGAGAAGAAATTTTATTGTTTAGGATGTGATATTCTGTGAAGGATGAGAATTGGTCCAGATCCTCCATAGTGATCTGTATTCTGTTTATTAGGTTGGTACACAGTTTTTCCCTTTTTATTTTAATGTGCTGGAATAGCATTTCAGAGCATTTTGTCAGAAGGGTTTCCCACTCCTTCTTATACTCCTCATCCTCTTTAAAGGTGGGGTCCATCTTCAGACGGAGTCCCCCCGAGGCCAAATTTTCACTTAAATGTATGTTTAAAAAAATTAACATCAATACTATGTCTTAGTTCATCTGAAAGCATACTTTCCAATTCATTTAACAAATCAATCATTTTTTTAATTTTTTTTGTCCATTTCTAGAGGTTCATTATTGCTAGGTGCATCAGGGGTGATCACACATTCTGTACATTTTAAAATCAGTCTATTGCGATGTGTGTGACGTCTTGAGTAGCATTCCATCTTATAATTGGGTACAGTGCAGCCGATCTCTGCTTTGTCAGAAAATATGTAGGACCTCTCGTCACCGGAGACTCAATGCAGTTGTGGAGTACAGGTAGGAGAATATGCAAAAAGAAAGCAGAAATATCAGGCGCAGCAATGTGCTGTTACTCTTGGCAACAGAATATATATGTAGAGGTTTCAAAACTTATGCTCACCTTTTGGTGGTGTACTTTGAGCACATCACCATGTATTGGTTTTCGCCGTGGCAGTAGGCTGTCAGCCGTTGCGAGGATCCGGGAGTGCTGCCGAATGTCTCCTGGACAGTCTGGAAATCAGGATACAAAAACAACCACGGACCGTGGTTGGGAAGAGGGTGGGCAAGGTGCTCGGCTCCAGTGAGAGGAGTGTTCCTTTTGGTCCTTTTGGGACTTGGGGAATTATACAAGGGAGGCTTTATTCGGATAAAACAATAAATAGGAATAGCAGATACACAACGGACAACGCATTTCGAGGGACGGGATCCCTTCTTCGTCAGGTCAGGTGATTGGATGCAGGTAGGTGACGCTATTTATTTACAAAAATAGCCAAAGTAGTGCCCTTTAACATTCATAAAATAGACATATATCTAGAACATTTATTTTTTATGAAAGCGATTAGAATAAACATATATATCAAACATGTTTTAGGATGTCTCCAAGTTTTGTATTAGCGTCAGATTTGGACAGTTGGGAAATTTACACAAGAGTTCATGGCATTTCCTTCCACATTTATCCAGCCCCTTTCCGGGCAGGTATGGATTACATTATAGCATCAGGTTGTCCAGGTATTTAGAATCCTGGTGATTGAGTTCCGTGCAGCAGAACCCACTTGAGCCCAGAATCTGCTAAAAAGAAAGAAGAAACTGAAAGGAAAGAAATCAAACCACCCACAACTTTTAACAACAATTTAATTACAACTTATTCAGTGGGTCATCAAAACATTAAAATGGTTCTCAACAAACATTGGAATTTGTTAAAATGTGACCCATATCTAAAGGATATTATACCAGAAAATCCACAAATAACATTCAGGAGGCCACGACTATCAAAAATATGATTGCACCCAGCAAAATAAAAAGACAAAGGCCCGATCAGAGTAAAACAGTAGAAGCGACACCGATAAAAGGGGTATTTGAATGTAAGAAAAAAAGATGTCTCTGCTGTACGACCATCAAAGCAGACAGTACCCATTTCTCAAGCACCCATACAGGGGAAATATTCCCCATCAAATTTCATATGGATTGTCAGTCAGAATTTGTGATATACCTTATAAATTGCATTTGTGGTAAATAGTATATCGGGCGCACCTCACAAAAACTGCACCAAAGATTAAATCAACATATTGCAACATCAGGAAAGAATTCATGTGCCACAGTTCGTCACGACATATCACCATAAAACATAAGGAAATAATTAATGTAATATCCATCATCCTCATTGACCATATCCCTGGATATGCGCCTAATCGCTTTGATGCACTAGCAAAAAGAGAAATGTATTGGATATATCGCCTTCATTCATTACAACCATATGGCCTTAATGAAGCAACAGAAGTAATCCGTTAGGAATGGGCCCACTTAAAACTTGTTCGAGCTATGTTTCTTAACCATAAAAGAATCTCTTCAGCATCAAAATGCCAGAAAACCCAGTTGCAAAAATTCAAGTTTAAAGGGGTACTCCGGCGCTTAGACATATTATCCCCTATCCAAAGGATAGGGGATAAGATGCCTGATTGCGGGGGTCCCACCGATGGGTCACGCTTTCACGCCCCCTCCCATAGGCTTGCATTGAGGGGCGGAGTGCGACGTCACACGCCGCCGGCCCTGTGGTCGCCGGTAATCAGACCCGGAGCGAACAGGCTCCAGGGACTGATTTTCCCTGCGGTGCTGTGTGCAAGATCACGGGGTTCCCAGCGGCGGGACCCCCGCGATCAGGCATCTTATCCCCTATCCTTTGGGTAGGGGATAAGATGTCTAAGCACCAGAGTACCCCTTTAAATCTGCCGATATGGCAACCCATTTCACCTATTCTTCATATACTATCTATACCACCTCTGCATAATTCAATCTGAAGAAGTCCCAATATAATATAATATTTTATCTCCACACAGGAACTCACATTTTATAAATATTCTTTTAACATTTTATCATAATGAGGTGGTCCACTACATTTTATTATAGCCCATTTGTTATATATTTCATTTACATTACTAAATATTATATTATATTTTTGTTATACCAAAAACCCTAGATATGACCCTACATTTTATAAATATTTCGGAAACACTTTATTATATTGATGAGACCACTGCATTTCATTATAGCGCATTATTATTTATATAGTTTTATATTCTTTCCACTATTGTAAAGATATTTTCATATTCATATGTACAAAATCTCCATTTAATGCATGTCACTGGTAAATTTTTACACCTGGTTCCTTGGAGTCCTTCCTCAAAGGATAGGTCTCCCATTTTTGTCTGACCCAAGTGGGTCCTGCTGCACCAAACTCACACACCAGGATTCTAAATACCTGGACAACCTGACGCTATAATGTAACCCATACCTGTACGGAAAGGGGCTGGATAAATGTGGAAGAAAATGCCACAAACTCTTGTGTAAATTTCCCAACTGTCCAAATCCGACGCTAATACAAAACTCAGAGACATCCTAAAACATGTTTCATATATATGTTTATTCTAATGGCTTTTATGAAAAAAGACATTTTCTAGATATATGTCTATTTTATGTTAAAGTGTTAAAGATCACTACTTTGGCAGGCTTTTTTTTTCTATATATAAATAGCGTCACCTACCTGCATCCAATCACCTGACCTGACGAAGAGGGGATCCTGCCCCTCTAAAAACTCATTGTCCGTTCTATTCCTATTTATTGTTTTATCTGAATAAAGCCTCTCTTGTTTAATTCCCCAAGTCCACTCCTTTGTGACCAAAAGAAGTACTCCTCTCACCGGAGCAGAGCACCTTGCCCACCCTCTTTCCAACCACGGTCCGTGGTTGTTTGTATCCTTATTTCCAGACCATCCAGGAGAAATCCTGTTGCCAAGGGTAATGGCACATTGCTGTGCCTGGTGTCTCTGCTTTCTTTTTGCATATTCTCCTACATGTAAATAAATAAACTACATATTTGGTATTACTGTTAATATATTGTTTAATTAAAAAAGATTCATGACTGGTGCAAGACTTGAAATGTGTACTTCGATAAGTAGGTGCACGACGTGCTACACATCTGTAACCTCCTGTTAGTGTTCGAGCAAAAACTGGTTCAGATAATATAATAGGCATAAATCTGTTTATAAAACCACATATGGATTTAAATTGTTTACTAAATGGAGTAGAAAAAAACACTTCCCGATTTGCTGCAAGGGTGTTCTCATTTTTCACCCTTTTTACTTCAGTATTGGCATAATGTACCATAATGGCTCTTAACCGGTTTTTGGCTATTTTACGGGCTCTGTCAATATTCCAAGCAGGATAACCCCTCTCTAACAAACGTTTACCAATGCTGTCGGCCTCCAACTTGAAATCCGACAACCCAGAACAATTTCTCCGGGCCCAAGTCATCTCACTCATAGGTATATTATGAACAACATGGGGAGGATGACAGGATCCTGCATGGAGAATAGAGTTCACTGCCATCTCTTTTCTATATGATCTGGTTATTACTCTATGTGTTTATCCATTTCCATGCAGATTCAAATCAGAAAGGAAATAACTGTTATGTGATGATTGAGTGTAAAAACTAAACACAGATAGTTATTATTGAGATAATGACTGAACCCCTGTATGGCCGCTACATCAGACCCCCAAATAAATAAGAGGTCATCGATGTAGCGGCCATACCATACAATGCAAACAGCATAGGGGTTATGGGGCATGAATAAGTTCTCCCTCTCACACCAACACATGTAAATGTTAGCGAGAGAGGGAGAACATTTTACCCACATTGATGCTCCGGTGATCTGCAGGTAATACCGGTTGTTGAACAAAAAAATTATGAGTCAGAAGATATTCTAGCACTACAATTCCTACAGATCAGGGGAGTATGAAGAAAAATTCTCAAGAAACCAACGTAAGGCAACCAAGGCTAACTTGTATGGGATAACAGAATATAAAGTAGTTACATCGGCAGTGATCCTACAATAGTGATCCTGCCACTCCAATTTATCCAAGGCTGCCAAAACTTGTTGGTAATCCTTAATAAACCCTGGCATATGGGCAATAAATGGTTGCAACATGCTATCTGTCCATGCACACAATCTCTTCTTTAATGATGAGATACCAGCCACTATGGGCCTCATTTGAGGTGGAAACATACTTTTGTGTATTTTGGGCAAGGAATGGAATATTGCCATCACAGGATGTTCTATAACTAAATCCTGTGGCTTTGGGGTGAGCTGATTCTTTCTTCTATTGCTGCTCACTCCATGTGCACCAGAAGCTAGCTGTGATATATAGCTGGGATCCTGCTGAAATGACTGGGGTCAGAGCTAGTTACACAGTTACAACCCCAACCATGTAAGCTCATAGATGCAGCAATTAATAACAACTGCAGCTTCTAAATTCTTACCCTAACAGTCAATTGGCCCAGGAAATTAACTTAGCTGCCAAGGAGTCATTGGTGGGCTGAAATATGTAAAAAGTAATGGGATGCCTGAAAAGCAGCTGTGTTTGGGTTTCTGAAGTTTTAACAAGGACCTAAAGTTGGTGTGATGCAGCACAGCCAAGATCATGTGCTGTCACAGAGAGGCAGTTTATGAATTTAGGATATACTCTGTAGGACATCAACTTCAACTTTTAGAGACTGTGTGGACTGTGTGGAAGGTAAAGTAAGACCTGTGTGGACTAAGTGAACCTTTCAGACCTGACAGCTGTCAGTTAACTACTTAAGAACATGTGCAATTAATAAACAGCACTGCAGCAAGTACATCTCCATATTTTAACAATGTGGCTGTGAAGTAAGCACACAAGCTGCACAAGCTTCATAACAGGTAAATTCTGGATGCATACAACATCAGTGATCATGCTGATGTCGGCCATTAAAGAGGTTGTCTCACCTTTGCTTTTACAGATTTTTCAGCCAGTTCTTGCCTGCTTGCACCGATGAGGATGATCAGAAAAGCTGAAATTGGCTGAAGCAGAGAAGTTACGCAATTTGAGTAGCTCCTATTTACTTTAATGGGATTTGTGGAACTGGTGTAGCCTATCGCGCTACACTGTTAACGTAACTCCTGGAGTTGCATAAACAGCATACTGTGCAGGGCTCAGCTGTTTGCACAACTCCCAATAAAATGAATGCCTAACTTCTGTAATGACGCTGTGAATGTGCATCCACTAACTTGTGTGGCTGATGAAACGGGTTGTATCGGGGAGCAGAGTCTAAGGTGCCGCTGGTCTTCACCAGAGCCCGCCACAAGGCAAGATGGGCTTGCTGCGGCAGGCTAGACCCAGGTCGCTACCCCCGATGTGACTCGACCACACAAGTAGCTGGGCGAGGCGAAATCGGACTTAGCAGAAGGTCAAGGCAGGCGGCAAAGGTGCGTAGTCAAACAATGTAGCAGAAGGGTCAGAACACGGGCTAGGCAAACAGACAAAGGGTATGCTTAATCTCAGGCAAATGGCACTGAAGATCCGGCAGAGAAGAGTGGGAGGTGCAGGGACCTATAGAATAGTGTCAGATGCTGCACATAATTATGGGCGTACTGGCTCTTTAAATTTCAGAGCTCCGTCGTGCGCGCGCCCTAGGACAGGGGGACATGGGCGCCGGAGCTGAGAGGCAGGGGAGGAGGCAGCAGAGGAGCGTGTTAAGTGACAGGCTTGGATTTGCATGCAGGCACGTCCCGAGATGCAGAACCCAGTCCCACGGGCAGCAGGAGAGAGCGAGCCAATGCGCTCATAGCCAGCCCAAGCGGCCAGAGCACAATGTGTTACAACTTCCCTGCAAATAGTCGTTCATGGTTTGGGTGGGCTCATTGGACCCAACTGCTGATTGTAGCCAAAGGTCTGCTGCTACTCACCTCCAGAGTGTGCAGGATGGTAGCCATCTTCTTCTGCAGTCTGTAGAGCCAGCCTGTACAAGAATATTGCAGAAATTACGGATCAGTACTATAATATTTCATGAAATAAAAAAAAAATAACAACATATTTGGTGATATAACGGCGAATTACATAAATGTAAAAAGAAAAAATACCAAACTCTCAAACTGCAAATTTTTGGTCACATCATATGTCAAAAAATAATTTAAAAAAAATATACAAAAACCTATAACAAAGTTCCATCAAAACTACTACTGAATAAAACCTTGCATATGAAGCCTTGCATATAGAAAAATTTACAAGTTATTTGGATTACAATAGAATTTTTAGCATACTTATTTTGTCAAATATATATTATCAATTTATCATAATAGATATTATGGTATTTTTTTCTGTATTGTTTTGTTTTTTGACCCACAGAATAAACATCACATGTCAATTTTACTGTAAAGTGCATTACATAAAAACGACCCTCCGCCAGTACAATTAGTCCCACAAAAAAACAAGCTCTCATATGGCTCTGTGAATGAAAAAATAAATTAGTTATGTCTTATATAAGACGAAGAGGAAAAACAAATGCACAAAAAATGGGCTGTGTCCTTTACCCCGCAAGGACCCAGCCGATTTTCACCTTAACAACACATTTACGCGTACATTTACACATACATTTACACGCCACCATGATCGAAAGCAACGGAGCGGAGCTCGCGTCTTGCCTGGCAGGTCCCGGCTGCTATCAGCAGCCAGGGACCTGCCGGTAATGGCGAACATCCGCGATCGCGCGGATATCCGCCATTAAGACCTCAGATGCCGTCATCAATACAGATAACGGCATCTGCAGCAGTGCGGTATTTGAATGGATGTTCGGATCGTCCACAGCGCTGCCGCAGGGATCCGATCATCCAGCATGGCAGCCGGAGGTCCCCTCACCTTGCTCCGGGCATCTCCCGGGGTCTTCTGCTCTGGTCTGAGATCGAGCAGACCATTTCAGAAGATGACCGATAATACTGAGCAGTGCTATGTCCAAACATAGCAATGAGCAGTATTAAGCAATCAAGTGATTGCTATGGATAGTCCCCTATGGGGACATAAAAAGTGTAAAAAAAAAAGTTACAAAATTTAAAATAAAAAAGTTACAAAATTAGAAAAATTCCCTCCCCCATTAAAAAAGTAAAACGTCTGTTTTTCCCATTTTACCCCCAAAAAAGCATAAAAAAAATAATTAATACACATATTTGATATCACCGCATGCGTAAAAGTCTGAACTATTAAAACATATTGTTAATTATCCCATATGGTGAATGGCGTAAACGTAAAAAAAATAAAAAAAAATCCCAAATTGCTCATTTTTTGTCACATTTTATTCAAATTTTTTTTTTAAATTTATAAAAAGTAAAACCTAAGCAAAAATTAGCCCTCATATCGCCCCATATACCGAAAAATTAGAACTTTATAGGTGGTCAAAATAGGGCAATTTCAAACATACTAATTTTGTTAAAATGGTTTGAGATTTTTTTTAAGTGGTGCAATTATAGAAAAGCACATAACATGAGTATAATTTTAATCGTTTTGACCCACAGAATAAAAAAACAAGTAATTTTTACTGGAAAGTGTACAGCGTGAAAACAAAACCTTCCAAAATTTGCTAAATTGCAGTTTTCTTTTCAATTTTCACACATAAATAATATTTGTTTGGTTGCGCCGTGCATTTTATGGTAAAATAAGTGATGTAATTACAAAGTTCAATTGGTGACCCAAAAAACAAGCCCCATATGGGTCTGTCGATGGAAATATAAGAGAATTGTGATTTTTAGAATGCGAGGAGGAAAAAACGAAAATGCAAAAATAAAATTGGTCTGGTCCTTAACCCCTTAACCCCTTAAGGACTCAGGGTTTTTCCGTTTTTGCACTTTCGTTTTTTCCTCCTTACCTTTTAAAAATCATAACCCTTTCAATTTTCCACCTAAAAATCCATATTATGGCTTATTTTTTGCGTCACCAATTCTACTTTGCAGTGACATTAGTCATTTTACCCAAAAATGCACGGCGAAACGGAAAAAAAAATCATTGTGCGACAAAATCGAAAAAAAAACGCCATTTTGTAACTTTTGGGGGCTTTCGTTTCTACGCAGTGCATATTTCGGTAAAAATTACACCTTATCATTATTCTGTAGGTCCATACGGTTAAAATGATACCCTACTTATATAGGTTTGATTTTGTCGCACTTC
The DNA here is from genome assembly GCF_029499605.1 of Hyla sarda. Taxonomy (NCBI): domain Eukaryota; kingdom Metazoa; phylum Chordata; class Amphibia; order Anura; family Hylidae; genus Hyla; species Hyla sarda. The sequence goes on along the minus strand of NC_079195.1, from coordinate 147,454,928 downwards.
TGGAAAAAATCATAACTACATGCAGGAAAATTTATACGTTTAAAAATGTCATCTTCTGACCCCTATAACTTTTTTATTTTTCCACGTACAGGGCGGTATGAGGACTCATTTTTTGCGCCGTGATCTGAAGTTTTTATCGGTATGATTTTTGTTTTGATCGGACTTTTTGATCACTTTTTATTCATTTTTTAATGATATAAAAAGTGACCAAAATACGCTTTTTTGGACTTTGGAATTTTTTTGCGCGTACGCCATTGACCGTACGGCTTAATTAATGATATATTTTTATAGTTCGGACATTTACGCACGCGGCGATACCACATATGTTTATTTTTTATTTTTTTTACACTGTTTTATTTTTTTTATGGGAAAAGGGGGGTGATTCAAACTTTTATTAGGGAAGGGGTTAAATGACCTTTATTAACACTTTTTTTTTACTTTTTTTTTGCAGTGTTATAGGTCCCATAGGGACCTATAACACTGCACACACTGATCTCTAATGCTGATCACTGGCGTGTATTAACACGCCTGTGATCAGCATTATCGGCGCTTGACTGCTCCTGCCTGGATCTCAGGCACGGAGCAGTCATTCGTCGATCGGACACCGGGGAGGCAGGTAAGAGCCCTCCCGGTGTCCGATCAGCTGTTCGGGACGCCGCGATTTCACCGCGGCGGTCCCGAACAGCCCGACTGAGCAGCCGGGTCACTTTCACTTTCACTTTAGAAGCGGCGGTCAGCTTTGACCGCCGCTTCTAAAGGGTTAATACCGCACATCGCCGCGATCGGCGATGTGTGGTATTAGCCGCGGGTCCCGGCCGTTGATTAGCGCCGGGACCCACGCGATATGATGCGGGATCGCGGCGCGATCCCGCTTCATATCGCGGGAGCCGGCGCAGGACGTAAATATACGTCCTGCGTCGTTAAGGGGTTAAGGACCAGGCCATTTTATACCTTAAGGACCGGAGCGTTTTTTGCAATTCTGACCACTGTCACTTTAAACATTAATAACTCTGAAATGCTTTTAGTTATGATTCTGATTCCGAGATTGTTTTTTGGTGACATATTCTACTTTAACTTAGTGGTAAAATTTTATGGTAACTTGCATCCTTTCTTGGTGAAAAATCCCAAAATTTGATGAAAAAAATGAAAATTTAGTATTTTTCTAACTTTGAAGCTCTCTGCTTGTAAGGAAAATGGATATTCAAAATATATTTTTTTGGGTTCACATATACAATATGTCTACTTTATGTTTGCGTCATAAAATTTATGAGTTTTTACTTTTGGAAGACACCATAGGGCTTCAAAGTTCAGCAGCAATTTTGAAATTTTTCACAAAATTTTCAAACTCACTATTTTTCAGGGACCAGTTCAGTTTTGAAGTGGATTTGAAGGGTCTTCATATTAGAAATACCCCATAAAAGACCCCATTATAAAAACTACACCCCCTAAAGTATTCAAAATGATATTCAGTAGGTGTATTAACCCTTTAGGTGTTTCACAGGAATAGTAGCAAAGTGAAGGAGAAAATTCAAAATCTTCATATTTTACACTCGCATGTTCTTGTAGACCCAATTTTTGAATTTTTGCAAGGGATAAAAAGGAGAAAATTTTTACTTGTATTTGAAACCCAATTTCTCTCGAGTAAGCACATACCTCATATGTCTATGTTAATTGTTCGGCGGGCGCAGTAGAGGGCTCAGAAGGGAAGGAGCGACAAATGGTTTTTGGGGGGCATGCCGCATTTAGGAAGCCCCTATGGTGCCAGGACAGCAAAAAAAACACATGGCATACCATTTTGGAAACTAGACCCCTCAGGGAACGTAACAAGGGGTAAAGTGAACCTTAATACCCTACAGGTGATTCACGACTTTTGCATATGTAAAAAAAATATATATTTTTTTTACCTAAAATGCTTGGTTTCCCAAAAATTTAACATTTTTAAAAAGGGTAATAGCAGAAAATACCCCCCAAAATTTGAATCCCAATTTCTCCCGATTCAGAAAACACCTCGCATGGGGGTGAAAAGTGCTCTGCTGGCGCACTACAGGTCTCAGAAGAGAAGGAGTCACATTTGGCTTTTTGAAAGCAAATTTTGCTCTGGGGGCATGCCGCATTTAGGAAGCCCCTATGGTGCCAGAACAGCAAAAAAAAAACACATGGCATACCATTTTGGAAACTAGACCCCTCGGGGAACGTAACAAGGGGTAACGTGAACCTTAATGCCCTACAGGTGTTTCACAACTTTTGCATATGTAAAAAAGAAATTTTTTTTTTTACCTAAAATGCTTGTTTTCCCAAAATGTTTACATTTTTAAAAAGTGTAATAGCGGAAAATACCCCCCCAAAATTTGAAGCCCAATTTCTCCCGATTCAGAAAACACCCCATATGGGGGTGAAAAGTGCTCTGCTGGCGCACTACAGGTCTCAGAAGAGAAGGAGTCACATTTGGCTTTTTGAAAGCAAATTTTGCTCTGGGGGCATGCCGCATTTAGGAAGCCCCTATGGTGCCAGAACAGCAAAAAAAAACACATGGCATACCATTTTGGAAACTAGACCCCTCGGGGAACGTAACAAGGGGTAATGTGAACCTTAATACCCTACAGGTGTTTCACGACTTTTGCATATGTAAAAAAATATATATTTTTTTTACCTAAAATGCTTGGTTTCCCAAAAATTTTACATTTTTTAAAAGGGAAATAGCAGAAAATACCCCCCAAAATTTGAAGCCCAATTTCTCCCGAGTACGGCGATACCCCATATGTGGCCCTAAACTGTTGCCTTGAAATACGACAGGGCTCCAAAGTGAGAGCGCCATGCGCATTTGAGGCCTAAATTAGGGACTTGCATAGGGGTGGACATAGGGGTATTCTACGCCAGTGATTCCCAAACAGGGTGCCTCCAGCTGTTGTAAAACTCCCAGCATGCCTGGACAGTCAACGGCTATCTGGCAATACTGGGAGTAGTTGTTTTGCAACAGCTTGAGGCTCCGTTTTGGAAACAGTGGCGTACCAGACGTTTTTCATTTTTATTGGGGAGGGGGGTTGTATAGGGGTATGTGTATATGTAGTGTTTTTTACTTTTTATTTTATTTTGTGTTAGTGTAGTGTAGTGTTTTTAGGGTACAGTCGCACGGGCGGGGGTTCACAGTAGTTTCTCGCTGGCAGTTTGAGCTACGGCAGAAAATTTGATGCAGCTCAAACTTGCAGCCGGATACTTACTGTAATCCTCCGCCCATGTGAGTGTACCCTGTACGTTCACATTGGGGGGGGGGGGGACATCCAGCTGTTGCAAAACTACAACTCCCAGCATGTACGGTCTATCAGTGCATGCTGGGAGTTGTAGTTTTGCAACCGCTGGAGGCTCCGTTTTGGAAACAGTGGCGTACCAGACGTTTTTCATTTTTATTGGGGAGGGGAGGGGGGCTGTGTAGGGGTATGTGTATATGTAGTGTTTTTTACTTTTTATTTTATTGTGTGTTAGTGTAGTGTAGTGTTTTTAGGGTACAGTCACACGGGCGGGGGGTTCACAGTAGTTTCTCGCTGGCAGTTTGAGCTGCGGCAGAAATTTTGCCGCACCTCAAACTTGCAGCCGGATACTTACTGTAATCCTCCGCCCATGTGAGTGTACCCTGTACGTTCACATTGGGGGGGGGGGACATCCAGCTGTTGCAAAACTACAACTCCCAGCATGTACGGTCTATCAGTGCATGCTGGGAGTTGTAGTTTTGCAACAGCTGGAGGCACACTGGTTGTGAAACAGAGTTTGGTAACAAACTCAGTGTTTTGCAACCAGTGTGCCTTCAGCTGTTGCAAAAGCTACAACCCCCAGCATGTACGGACAGCGGAAGGGCATGCTGGGTGTTGTAGTTATGCAACAGCTGGAGGCATACTACTTTGGCTGGGGATGCTGGGGATTGTAGTTATGCAACAGCTGGAGACACGCTGGTTTGCTACTTAACTCAGTGTGCCTTCAGCTGTTGCAAAACAACAACTCTCAGCAGTCACCGACAGCCAACGGGCATGCTGGGAGTTGTAGTTATGCAACCACCAGATGCACCACTATAACTCCCAGCATGCACTTTAGCTGATTTTGCAAGCTGGGAGTTGTAGTTACACAACAGCTGAAGGTACACTTTTCCATAGAAAGAATGTGCCTCCAGCTGTTGCAAAACTACAAGTCCCAGCATGCCCATAAGGGCATGCTGGGAGTTGTGGTGGTCTGCCTCCTGCTGTTGCATAACTACACTTCCCAGCATGCCCTTTTTGCATGCTGGGAACTGTTGCTAAGCAACAGCAGGAGGCTGTCACTCACCTCCAACGATCCTCGTTGCACAGGTCAGTCCCTCGTCGTCTCAGCCGCCGCCGCTGCTCCTGGGGCCCCGATCCCAACAGGGGCGCCGGGGATCGGGGTACCCAGCACCCGGGGTGCACGTCCTGCACCCGCTCACGTCCTCCGGAAGAGGGGCGGAGCGGGTTGCGGGAGTGACACCCGCAGCAGGCACCCTGATTGGTCGGCCGGTAATCCGGCCGACGAATCAGGGCGATCGTGAGGTGGCACCAGTGCCACCTCACCCCTGCTGCCACTGGAGACCCGATTGACCCGGAATCCGCCGCAGATCGCTGGACTGAATTGTCCAGCGATCTGCGGCCATCGCCGACATGGGGGGTCATAATGACCCCCCTGGGCGATATGCCCCGATGCCTGCTGAACGATTTCAGCAGGCATCGGGGACCGGCTCCGCTCCAGATGGTTGCGGGGGGCCGGTAAAACACATGACGTTCTCATACGTCATGTGTCCTTAAGGACTCGGAAATGGAGACGTATGAGAACGTCATGTGTCCTTAAGGGGTTAAGGCCAAAATGGGCCTGGTCCTTAAGGGGTTAAGGACCAGAGCATTTTTTGCACATCTGACCACTGGGATGCATTAATAACTCTGGGATGCTTTTATTTTTCATTCTGATTCCGAGATAGTTTTTTCGTGACATATTCTACTTTATTATATTGATAATTTTTGTCAAAAATTGCATCATTTCTTGGTGAACAATTCCAAAATTTGATGAAAAAATTTAAAATGTAGCATTTTTCTAACTTTGAAGCTCTCTGCTTGTAAGGAAAATAGACATTCCAAATAACTTATATGTTGATTCACATATGCAATATGTCTACTTTATGTGTGCATCATAAAGTTGACAGGTTTTTACTTTTGGAAGACATCAGAGGGCTTCAAATATAGCAGCAATTTTCCAATTTTTCACAAAGTTTTCAAAATCTGAATTTTTCAGGGACCAGTTCAGTTTTGAAGTGGATTTGGAGGGCCTTCTTATAAGAAATACCCCACACATGACCCCATTATAAAAACTGCACCCCTCAAAGTATTCAAAATTACATTTAGTAAGTGTGTTAACCCTATAGGTGTTTCACAGGAATAGCAGCAAAGTGAAGGAGAAAATTAAAAATCTTCATTTCTTACACTCGCATGTTCTTGTAGACCCAGTTTTTGAACTTTTTACAATGGGTAATAGGAGAAAAAGCCCCCTAAAATTTGTAACCCAATTTCTCTCGAGTAAGGAAATACCTCATATGTGTATGTCAAGTGTTCAACGGGCGCAGTAGAGGGCTCAGAAGGGAAGGAGCAATAATGGATTTTGTTGAAATGGTTTTTGGGGGGCATGTCGCCAGAACAGCAGAAAACGGCATGCCATTTTGGAAACTACATCCCTCAAGGCACGTAACAAGGGGTCCGGTGAGCCTTAACACCCCACAGGTGTTTGACTGCTTTTCGTTAAAGTCAGATGTGCAAATGAATTTAAAAAAAATTCACTAAAGTGCATTTTTTTCCCCAAATTTACCATTTTTACAAAGGTTAATGGGAGAAAATGCCCCCCAAAATGTGTAACCTCATCTTTTCTGAATATGGAAATACCCCATGTTAGGACATAAAATGCTCTGTGAGCTAACTACAATGCTCAGAAGAGAAGGAGTCACATTTGGCTTTTGGAAAGCAAATTTTGCTGAAATGGTTTTTGGGGGGCATGTCACATATAGGAAGCCCCTATGGTGCCAGAACAGCAAAAAAAAACAAAAAAAAAACAAACACATGGCATACTATTTTGGAAACTAAACCCCTCAAGGAACATAACAAGGGGTAAAGTGAGCTTTAACACTTCACAGGTGTTTGACGACTTTTTGTTTAAGTTGGATGTGTATATGAAAAAAAATTCTAATTTTACATTTTTACAAGGGGTAATAGGAGAAAATGACCCAGATCCCCCTTATTTTCCGGGTCAAGGCAGACCCTTATGACCAGGAATTCACCGGCGATCTGCGACAAGGGGACCCCCCTGGGCATTTGCACTGCGTGCGGCAAGGACCGAAATTCTCACAGGCGTAGAGGTACGCCATTGGTCCCTAAATACCAGGGATCGAAGGGCATATGCATACGCCCTTTTCTCCTAGTACTTAAGGACGAAGGGCGTATGCATACGCCCGTGGGAATTTCGGTCCCCGCTGAGCGCAGGGCGGGGACCAGGCCGGGGGTGACTGCTGATATCGATCAGCAGGCACCCCGTGCAAATGCTCAGAGGGGTAATCAGACCCCCCCATGTTGGCGATCGGCGCAAATCGCAGGTGAATTCACACTTGCAATTTGCGCCTATTCTGGGTCATACCGATCTATGATGACCCGGTGACCCGGAAAATAGGGGAATCACGGTTGTCCAAGACACCGACGATCCCCCTGAAGGGATAGGAGTGAGGTGGCAGGGGTACCACCCCTCCTATCCCTGCTATTGGGCATCTAGAAGCTACATCATATAGCAGATCGGGGGCAGGGGGTTAACTTTCATTTTCCCCGTTCTGCCCACCCACAATAGGCGGGGCAGAACTGGGAAACCGAAGGGGACCGGCGCCGACGTCCACTTACCCTGCGGGCGAGGCTTCGGGCGACGATCAGTGTCAGAGATCGGAGGGCGGCATGTCGTGCGGCGGGCTCCCTGGATCCGACGGAAGGCGGTAAGTTGCCTAGCAACATCTAGAGGGCTACAGTTTGAGACCACTATACAGTGGTCTCTACACTGTTGCCCTCCAGATGTTGTAAAACTACTACTCCCAGCTTACCCAGACAAGCTGTCATGCTTGGATTTGTAGTTTTGCAACAGCTGGAGGTCTACAGTTTGAATATCACTGTGCAGTGAACTGTGGCTTTCTAGATCTTGAAAAACTACAACTCCCAGCATGCCCACATGGCAGTTTTCTGTCTGGGCATGCTGGGATTTGTAGTTATGCAACATCTGGAGGTCCACAGTTTGGAGATCACTGTGCCCTAGTCTCTAAACTCTAGCCCTCCAGATGTTGCAAAACTGCATATGCCAGCAAGCCTGAACAGCAAACCGCTGTCTCGGCATGCTGGGAGTTGTTGTTTCGTACCTCGAGCTATTGCATAACTACATCTCCCAGCATGCACTGAATGTACAGGGTACATTCACACAGGCAGGTTTACAGTAAGTTTCCTGCTTCAAGTATAAGCTGCAGCAAATTTTTCGCCGCAGCACAAACTCGTAGCGGTAAGCTCACTGTAAACCTCCTCCAGTGCGAATGTACCGTAAAAACACTACACTACACTAACACATAATAAAGCGTAAAACACTACATATACACCCCCTTACACTGTCCCCCCCCCCAATAAAAATAAAAAATGTATTGTACAGCAGTGTTTCCAAAATGGAGCCTCCAGCTGTCGCAAAACAACTACCAGCATTTCCGGACAGCCACTGACTGTCCAGGCATGCTGGGAGTTTAGCAACAGCTGGAGGCACCGTGTTTGGGAATCGCTGGTGTAGAATACCCCTATGTCCACCCTTATGCAATCCCTAATTTAGTCCTCAAATGCGCATGGAGCTCTCTCACTTCGGAGCATTGTCGTATTTCAAGGAAACAGTTTAGTGCCACATATGGGGTATTTCCGTGTTAGGGAGAAATTGCACTAGAAATTTTTGGGGGCTTTTTCTCCTTATACCCTTTATGAAAAGTTTGGGCTACACCAGCCTGTTAGTGTAAAAAAATAAAAAAATAAAAAAGTTACACTAACATGGTGTTGCCCTTTACTTTTTATTTTCACAAGAGGTAAAAGGAAAAAAAGACCCCCAAAATTTGTAACGCAATTTCTCCTGAGTACGGAAATACCCCATATGTGAGCCTAAAATGCTCTGCGGTCACTCAAGAGTGAGAGCGCACCATGTACATTTGAGGCCTAAATTGGTGATTTGCACAGGGGTGGCTGATTTTACAGCGGTTCTGAAATAAACGCAAAAAAAAAAATACCCACATGTGACCCCATTTTGGAAACTACACCCCTCACGGAATGTAACAAGGGGTATAGTGAACTTAAACACCCCACAGGTGTTTGACAACTTTTTATTAAAGTTGAATGGGAAAATAAAAAAATTAGTTTTCACTGAAATGCTGGTGTTACCCTAAATTTTTCATTTTCACAAGGGAAAAAAGGAAAAAAGCCCCCCAAAATTTGTAACCCCATTTCTTCTGAGTATATAAATACCCCATTTGTGGATGCAAAGCGCTCTACGGGCAAACTACAATGCTCAGAAGGGAAGGAGCGCCATTGGGCTTTTGGAGAATAAATTTGTCCAGAATTGAAGGCCACGTGTGTTTACAAAGCCCCCATAGTGCCAGAACAAGGAACCCCCCCCCACAGGTGACCCCATTTTAGAAACTACACCCCTCACGTAATTTAATAACGGGTACAGTTAGCATTTATGCCCCACAGGTGTCTGACAAATGTAATTTTTCATTGCACAGCCCACTGTTCCAAAAATCTGTCAAACGCCAGTAGGGTGTAAATACTCACTGTACCCCTTATTACATTCTGTGAGGTGTGTAGTTTCCAAAATGGGGTCACATGTGGGGGGGGCGTCCACTATTCTGGCACCACGGGGGCTTTGTAAATGCACATGGCCCCCAACTTCCATTCAAAATAAATTCTCTCTCTAAAAGCTCAATGGCGCTCCATCTCTTCTGAGCATTGTAGTGCGCTCGCAGTGCACTTGACATCCACACGTGGGGTATTTCCATACTCAGAAGAAGTGGGGATCCAAATTTTGGGGGTCATTTTCTCCTATTACCTCTTGTAAAAAAAAAAGTTAAATTTGGGGGAAAACCAGCAATTTAGTGAAAAAAAAAATATTTTTTCATTTGCACATCCAACTTTAACAAAAAATTGTCAAACACCTGTGGGGTGTTAAGGCTCACCGTACCACTTGTTAAGTTCCTTGAGGGGTGTAGTTTCCATAATAGTGTGCCATGTTTGCTGTCCTGGCACCATAGGGGCTTCCTAAATGTGACATGCCCCCCAAAAACCATTTCAGAAAAACTCACTCTCCAAAATCCCATTGTCACTCCTTCCCTTCTGAGCCCACCAAAAACTTTCCTTACTCAAGAGAAATTGGGTTACAAATTTTGAGAGGATTTTTCTCCTTTCAAAAACTAGGTCTACAAGAACATGCGAGTGGAAAAAATGAAGCACTTAGCTGCTATTCCTGTGAAACACCTAAAGGGTTACCACACTTTCATGTCATTTTTAATACTTTGAGGGGTGCAGTCTTTATAATGGGGTAATTTATGGGGTATTTCTAATATGAAGACCCTTCAAATCCACTTCAAACCTGAACTGGTGCCTGAAAAATACAGATTTTGAAAATTTTGTGAAAAATTGGAAAATTGCTGTTGAACTTTGGAGCCCTCTGATGTCTTCCAAAAGAAAAATCATGTTAACTTTATGATGCAAATATAAAGTAGACATATTGTGTATGTGAATCAATATATAATTTATTTGGAATGTCTATTTTCCTTACAAGCAGAGAGCTTCAAATGCAACATTTTCAAATTGAAGTGATGCAAGTATCGATCCACTACCATAAAGTAGAATATTTCACGAAAAAACACTCTCGGAATCAAATTTATAAGTAAAAGCATCCCAGAGTATTAATGCTTTAAGTGACAGTGGTCAGATTTGCAAAAAATGCTCCTGTCCTTAGGGTCATAATGGTCTCCGTCCCCAAAGGGTTAAGGGGTTAAAGGGGTTAAGGTCATCATACCTGGGATAAGGCTTGGACTTATGGTCATAATGATGCAAAAATGCTTGTGTATTCTGCTAGTGAGAAACAATTTAAAGTAATATCCAAACTTCTGTTAACAGAGGAGAGTAGCAGCAACGGTAAGACAACTTCTTATTTAACCCCACTGATATAAATGTATGTCCAGGTTTGGCAGTACTTTGCACACCAGGATGTACATTTACGTCCTGTGTATGACCGCGAGCATCATAACAGTGCTCGCGTCATACACGGCAGTTTCTGGCTGCTATCAGCAGCCAGGGACCCGCTGGTAATGGCCGACATCCGCGATCGTGCAGATGTCTGTCATTAACACCTCAGATGCCGTGATCAGTACAGATCTCGACATCTGCAGCAATGTTAAAATAGATGATCGGATCGCCCACAGCGCTGCCCCGGGGATCTGATCATCTGTAATTTCGGAAGGAAGTGCCCTCACCTGCCTCCATCCGTCTCCCGCCGTCTTCTGCCCTGGTCTGAGATCGAGCAGACCGGAGCAGAAGATCACTGAAAATACTGAGCAGTGCTATGCTATATGCATAGCACTGAACAGTATTAGCAATCAAATGATTGCTGTAGATAGTCCCCTATAGGGACATAAAAAGTAAAAAAAAAGTTGAAAAATGTAAAAAAAAAAGTTGAAAAATGTCAAAATAAAAAGTAAAAAAAAAAAAATCACCTCGCCCAATAAAAATGAAAATTGTCAGTTTTTCCCATTTTACCCCCAAAAAGCATAATTGTTTTTACAAACATATTTGGTATCACCGCGTGTGTAAATGTTTGAACTATCACAATTTAATGTTAATGATCCCGTATGGTGAACGGCATAAACATAAAAATGTAAAAGGCCAAAAATTTGTTTTTGTTTTTTTTGTCACATTGTATTTCACAAAAAAAAATTATAAAAAAATTTCTAAAAGCTTTAGATTTGCAAATGTGGTATCAATGAAAAGTACAGAACGCAAAATATGAGCCCTCATACCACCCTATATACGGAAAAATGTAAAAGTTATAAGTGGTCAAAAGAGGTAGATTTTAGATTACTGATTTTGTACAAAAAGTTTTTGATTTTTTTTAAGCGGTACAAAAATATAAAGGTATCTAGCCATGGGTTTCATTTTAATTGTATTGACCCACAGAATAAAGAACACATGTCATTTTTACTGTAAAGTGTACAGTGTGAAAACAAAACCCTCCAAAATGTGCAAATTTGTGGTTTTCATTTAAATTTCCTCCCTAAAAAAAATTATTTTTGGAGTTTGCCGTACATTTTATGGTAAAATGAGAGGTTTCTTTACAAAGTACAATTGGTCATAAAAAGAAATTTTAGAAGGTGTGGAGGAAAAAACAAAAACGCAAAATTAAAATTGGCCTGGTCCTTAAGGTGAAAATGGGCTTGGACCGTAAGGGGTTAATGGCATACATACAGAAAATACAATGACACATTACAAAGAAACTGTTTTTTTTAAAGGAAAACTGTCAGCCTGTTCACCCACACTAAACCAAATACTACCTACTAAAATATTTTCCTTAGGTCTGGAGATACCGTATTTATCGGGGTATACCACGCACCGGCCTATAACACGCACCCTCATTTTACCAAGGATATTTGAGTAAACAAAGTTTTTTACCCAAATATCCATGATAAAATGAGGGTGCGTGTGTGCGCGTGTATACCCCGATATACCCCCAGGAAAGGCAGGGGGAGAGAGGCCGTCGCTGCCCGCTTCTCTCCCCCTGCCTTTCCTGGGGTCTAGAGCGCTGCTGTCGGCCCTTTTCACCCCCTGGTTATCGGCGCCGCTGCCCGTTCTGTCCCCCTGACTATCGGTGCCGGCGCCGATAGCCAGGGGGAGAGAAGCGGCGCCGACAGCCAGGGGGAGAGAAGGGGCAGCGGCACCCATTGCCGGCGCCGCTGCCCCATTGCCTCCCCCCATCCCCGGTGGCATAATTACCTGAGTCGGGTCCGCGCTGCTCCAGGCCTCCGTCGTGCGTCCCCAGCGTCGTTGCTATGCACGGCGCGGCGCTCTGACGTCATGCGCCGCGCCATTCAGCGCATAGCAATGACGCCGGGGACGCACGACGGAGGCCTGGAGCAGCGCGGACCCGACTCAGGTAATTATGCCACCGGGGATGGGGGGAGGCAACGGGGCAGCGGCGCCGGCAATGGGTGCCGCTGCCCCTTCTCTCCCCCTGGCTGTCGGCGCCGCTTCTCTCTCCCTGGCGCCGGCACCGATAGTCAGGGGGACAGTACGGGCAGCGGCGCCGATAACCAGGGGGTGAAAAGGGCCGACAGCAGCGCTCTAGACCCCAGGAAAGGCAGGGGGAGAGAAGCGGGCAGCGACGGCCTCTCTCCCCCTGCCTTTCCTGGGGGTGTATCGGCGTATAACACGCACACAGACTTTAGGCTAAAAATTTTTGCCTAAAAAGTGCGTGTTATACGCCGATAAATACGGTATGTCCCCTAGAAGATCCACTGCTGTGAATACACTGTGAATTGTGTGCTGGAGGCAGGGCCCGCATTCATGTTCTGTGACTCCAAGCTCTTGTCTGCTCTTTGCTTAGAGCTCACGTGCCGACTATAGCCTTATCTTACCTTTCGGGAGTGGGATAAGGGATGGATGAATGTAACATTTATATTATTGGAAAACACAGCCGTTGGCTGTCCGGGCATGCCAGGAGTTGTAGTTTTGCAACATCTGGAGCCACTGGTATAGGAGGTAATACTCACGTGTCCCCGCCGCTCCGGACCCGTCACCGCTCGTCACCACTGGCCTGGATGTCGCCCTCCATCGCTGTCGCCGCATCCCCGGGATGTCCCCGTCACTCCGGAATGTCTCTGCTGCCCGGTATCATCACTCTCCGTCGCCGGCATCACATCGCTACGCACGCCGCTCCTATTGGATGATGGGGCGGCGTGCGTGACAACATGATGACGACAAAGGAGAGCGCCAGCCATGCAGGGGATCCCGGCACGGAGCAGACACCGAGGAAGCAGGTAAGGTCTCTGCCGGTGCAGCCGGGTTGGTGTCACTTTCGCTTCAGACGCGGCGGTCAGCTTTGATCGCCGCGTCTGAAGGGTTAATACAGGGTATCACCGCGATCAGTGATGTCCTGTATTGGCCGAGTGTCCTGGCCATTGATGGCCGCAGGGACCGCCGCAATAGGTGTGTATTAATAAGACCCACCAATTTTTCCCCCCCAGTTTTGGGGAAGAAAAAGGGCATCTTATATGGCGAAAAATACGGTAAATTCTAATGTTTTGGCAAAATATTTCTTGTAGCAGAAATTACGGATTATTGGATGGATATGTTAAAAGTATACGAAGAAGAAATTTTGGTGTATTGGGCAAAAAATTCAACAGACCCTTTGGAATAGAAACCAGCCACTTTCTTCCAGAAGTGGTGCAGCGAAGAATTATCTATCCAGACATTTCAGACAGTTAAATGTCATTGTCAAAAGAGATGAGAATATATAAGCAAAGGACCATGTTATTCATTTGCTGTATCTGGTGGAGATTAATGTAACTGTAAGACTGACTTTTGAGTTTATTTCTCAGCTACAATGGAGTCATTGCAGAGTCATATGAATAGCTGGTCATTTTTTATCATTACATTGACTTTTTAAATTTGGATCAACTCGCATTCTCATGCAAAAGAATTTTAAAGATAACATTGTTGTATCCTTTGCTGATGATTTATGGCACTTTGACAGTCTTTTCATGAGGTATTTTGGAGATGTCTGTAACTAATAGTTGTAATTTTTAAAACCTTTCTCAGGGACATTTTCCACTGTTAAATGCTTGTTTTCTTTTACCTACAGTGCTTGCTTTATTTCCTACAGTTTAAGCTGCAACTTTTAAGGGTACTGAGAGTATAAAAAGAATAAAATCTAATTGTCACTGATTTTATTGCTTCTTTTTATTTTAATATAAGGCATCCCTCTTACAAAATGGCCCATACCATTTTCTACTTCATTTGAGTTTAAAGTGTCAAACATTTTATATATTAATGCATGTAGTGTATATAGTAGACATCCTTGTGGCTGCAACTGGTTTTTAGAAGGCTAGACTGGGTTGTGGAGTCATAGGGATCCCTGGTATTTAACCTTAAAGGGGTATTCCAGGCAAAAACTTTTTTATATATAACAACTGGCTCTGGAAAGTTAAACAGATTTGTAGATTACTTCTATTAAAAAATCTTAATCCTTCCAATAGTTATTAGCTTCTGAAGTTGAGTTGCTGTTTTCTGTCTAACTGCTTTCTGATGACTCACGTCCCGGGAGCTGTCCAGCTCCTATGGGGATATTCTCCCATCATGCAAGGGATATTCTCCCATCATGCACAGCTCCCGTGACGTGACATCATCATTGAGCAGTTAGACAGAAAACTTCAGAAGCTAATAACTATTGGAAGGATTAAGATTTTTTAATAGAAGTAATTTACAAATCTGTTTAACTTTCTGGAGCCAGTTGATATATAAAAAAAAGTTTTTGCCTGGAATACCCCTTTAACCCCTACAGGACCCATGACGTAACGGTACGTCCCAACACCCTGGGTCTTAAGGACCAGGGACGTACATTTACGTCATAGGCAGTTTTAGTCCCCGCCGTGTGCCGGGCGGGGATCGGAGCGGGATGCCTGCTGAAATCATTCAGCAGGCATCCCGTGCAAATGCCCAGGGGGTCATCAGACCCCCCCATGTCGGCGATCGCGACAAATCGCAAGTGAATTCACACTTGCGATTTGCGCGATTCCGGGTCATTACGGGTCTATAGTGACCCGGTGACCCGGAATGTAAGGGGGATCGCGGGTGTCTAAGACACCCACGATCCCCCTGAAGCGATAGGAGTGAGGTGGCAGGGTTGCCACCCCTCCTATCCCTGCTATTGGTGGTCTAGACGCGACTACCAATAGCAGATCGGGGGCGGGGGGTTTACTTTCGTTTTCCCCGTACAATAGGCGGGGCAGGACGGGGAAAGTGACGGGGACCGGCGCCGAAGATCCACTTACCGATCCGGGCGGGCGTCGGAGGCTGCAGGCGACGGAGATCGGCAGGCGGCGATGACGTGCGGCTGGATCGGACGGAAGCCGGTGAGTTGCCTAGCAACATCTGGAGGGTACAGTTTGAGACCATTATACAGTGGTCTCTAACTGTAGCCCTCCAGATGTTGCAAAACTACAACTCCCAGCATGCCCATACAGCTGTTTGGGTATGCTGGAATATGTAGTTTTGCAACAGCTGGAGGGCTACAGTTTGAGACCACTATATAGTGGTCCCTAAACTGTAGCCCTCCAGATCTTGCAAAACTACAACTCCTAGCATGCTCAAACAACTGTTTGCTGTCAGGGCATGCTGGGAATTGTAGTTTTGCAACAGCTGGAGGTCCACAGTTTGGAAATCACTTTGCAGTGTTCTCTAACACTGTAGCCCTCCAGATGCAAAACTGCAAATCCCAGCATGTCCAAACAGCAATCAGTTGTCTCGGCATGCTGGGAATTGTAGTTGCGTACCTCCAGCTATTGCATAACTACATCTCCCAGCATGCCCTTCGGCGATCAGTATATGCTGGGAGTTGTAGTTTTGAAACAGCTGGAGGTTTGCCCCCCCATGTGAACTTACAGGGTACATTCACACGGGCAGGCTTACAGTAAGTTTCCTGCTTCAAGTTTGGGCTGCGGCAAATTTTTCGCGCAGCTCAAACTTCTAGCAAGAAACTCACCGTAACCCGCCAGTGCGAATGTACCCTAAAAACACTACACTACACTAACACCTAATAAAGAGTAAAACATTACATATGCACCCCTTACACTGTCCCCCCAATAAAAATGAAAACCGTATTGTATGGCAGTGTTTCCAAAACGGAGCCTCCAGCTGTTGCAAAACAACAACTCCCAGCATTTCCGGACAGCCACTGACTGTCCAGGCATGCTGGGAATTTAGCAACAGCTGGAGGCAACCTGTTTGGGAATCACTGGCATAGAATACCCCTATGTCCACCCCTGTGCAATCCCTAATTTAATCCTCAAATGCGCATAGTGCTCTCTCACTTCGGAGCCCTGTCGTATTTCAAGGAAACAGTTTAGGGCCACATATGGGGTATCTCCATACTCGGGAGAAATTGCACTACAAATTTTTGGGGGCTTTTTCTCCTTTTACCCCTTATGAAAAGGAAAAGTTGGGGCTACACCAGCTTGTTAGTGTAAAAAAATAAAAAAAAATTTACACTAACATGCCGGTGTTGCCCTTTACTTTTTATTTTCACAAGCGTTAAAAGGAAAAAAAGACCCCCAAAATTTGTAACGCAATTTCTCCTGAGTACAGAAATACCCCAGATGTGGGCGTAAAATGCTATGTGGGCGCACAACAAGGGTCAGGAGTGAGAGCGCACCATGTACATTTGAGGTCTAAATTGGTGATTTGCACAGGGGTGGCAGATTTTACAGCGGTTCTGACATAAACCCTCCCAAAAAATACCCACATGTGACCCCATTTTGGAAACTACACACCTCACGGAATGTAATAAGGGGTACAGTGAGCATTTACACCCCACAGGTGTCTGACAGATTTTTGGAACAGTGGTCCGTGAAAATGAAAAATTTTATTTTTCATTTGCACAGCCCACTGTTCCAAAGATCTGTCAAATGCCAGTGGGGTGTAAATACTCACTGCACCCCTTATTAAATTCTGTGAGGGGTGTAGTTTCCAAAATAGGGTCACATGTGGGGGGTTCCACTGTTCTGGCACCACGGGGGGCTTTGTAAACGCACATGGTCCCTGACTTCCATTCCAAACAATTTTTTTCCCAAAAGCTCAATGGCGCTCCTTCTCTTCTGAGCATTGTAGTGCGCCAGCAGAGCACTTGACGTCCACACATGGGGTATTTCCATACTCAGAAGAGATGGGGTTACAAATTTTGGTGGTCTTTTCTTCTATTAACCCTTGCAAAAGTGTGAAATTTGGGGGGAAACACACATTTTTGTGAAAATCTTTTTTTTTTTTTTTACATATGCAAAGGTCGTGAAACCCCTGTGGGGTATTAAGGCTCACTTTATTCCTTGTTACGTTCCTCAAGGGGTCTAGTTTCCAAAATGGTATGGCATGTGTTTTTTTTGCTGTTCTGGCACCATAGGGGCTTCCTAAATGCAACATGCCCCCCAAAAACCATTTCAGAAAAACGTACTCTCCAAAATCCCCTTGTCGCTCCTTCGCTTCTGAGCCCTCTACTGCGCCCGCCGAACAATTTACATAGACATATGAGGTATGTCCTTACTCGAGAGAAATTGGGCTACAAATATAAGTATACATTTTCTCCTTTTACCCCTTGTAAAAATAAAAAAATTGGGTCTACAAGAACATGCGAGTGTAAAAAATGAAGATTGTGAATTTTCTCCTTCACTTTGCTGTTATTCCTGTGAAACACCTAAAGGGTTAAAACGCTGACTGAATGTCATTTTGAATACTTTGGGGGGTGCAGTTTTTATAATGGGGTCATTTGTGGGGTATTTCTAATATGAAGACCCTTCAAATCCACTTCAAACCTGAACTGGTCCCTGAAAAATAGTGAGTTTGAAAATTTTGTGAAAAATTGGAAAATTGCTGCTGAACTTTGAAGCCCTCTGGTGTCTTCCAAAAATAAAAACTCATCAATTTTATGATGCCAACATAAAGTAGACATATTGTATATGTGAATCAATTTTTTTTTTTTTTGGAATATCCATTTTCCTTACAAGCAGAGAGCTTCAAAGTTAGAAAAATGCAAAATTTTCAAATTTTTCATCAAATTTTGGGATTTTTCACCAAGAAAGGATGCAAGTTACCATAAAGTTTTACCACTATGTTAAAGTAGAATATGTCACGAAAAAACAATCTCGGAATCAGAATGATAAGTAATAGCATTCCAGAGTTATTAATGTTTAAAGTGACAGTGGTCAGATGTGCAAAAAACTCTCTGGTCCTGAGGTGTAAAATGGCCTGGTCCTTAAGGGGTTAAAGAAAACCTTCCACCAGTTTTATGCTGCCCAAACAAAGGCAATGCAGGGACACTATGATTATTCTAATATGCCTGGGCAATTTACAGTAGTCCTAGATAAAAAAAAAAAGGCTTCAGGACCCACGTAACTAGTTATTGCTGCAAATTCCAGATGCTGCTCACCACCCTTCAAGTGCTGATTGGCTAATCTCTTCCCCTACACAAATAAGAAGGGACGGGTCACTCAGGTAGCCAAGGTGGAGAAGGACCTACCCTCTGTGACTAGTCACACAGGATCCAGTAGCATTTTAAAATGATGATAATTCTCAAACATCTAGGTGTATATGAGTAATTCATAATGCACTGACGTCATGCTGCCTGCAACAGTTTTATGCTGCAATAGTTTGAGCAGTAAACAACTGGTGACAGGCTTTAACCCATGCAAAGAGATATAGACCTTGCTGGAGGAAAATACCTAGGTCTCAGTCTCTAGAACAGACAAGATTTGACAGCTGGCTACAACAGTGATGATAGGAAAGGAACAAGACCAAGTGCTTAAACCAGGAACCAGGACATCAGTCAGAACTTGATACATGGTCACAGCACAGGATCAGAGTCAAGGGCCTTCACCAGGAAACAGGTTTAGGATCAGTTTTAGCATCCAATGGTCAAGGTAGAATCATAGTCAGAAATAACCAGGAGTCAGGACCAGGAATAGTCAAGGAATCATGAACCAGGAACAAGGCTAAAAAGCTAAGGCACATGCTCTCAATTGCCTGAAGTGCAAGAAAAAGTGCAAATGTATCTCTAAGGGTCACGGCAGGTGGTGTATCCTATAGGCCTGTGTGGATGATGACGTGAGCCATGCCAGGGAGCAGATTCTAAGAGCCCGCCGCAAAGCGGGATGGTCTTGCTGCAGCAGGCGGCACCCAGGTTGTTACCTCTGGCTTGACTCGTCCACACAGGTAGCTGGAATGAAGTGTGGTACAGAAGGATAAGACAAGACGTGGTCAGGATAGCCGTAGGTCAGGGCAGGCGGCACAGTAGCAGGGTCAGGTCACAGAACAATGATCGGGTACACAGATAATCAGGACCACAGGTAACACAGTAGCTTTCTCTCAGGCACTAGGGCAAAAAAGATCCAGTAACAGGCAGGGGGAGGTGCACACACTTATAGGGAAGGAACAGTTGAAGACACTAATTAGGGCATACTGGCCCTTTTAATTACAGAGCTCCGGCACGTGACTGAGAACACGGAAGACCAGGAAGGTGAGTGACGGGCTGGAACTCGCATGTGAGCACATCCCGTGATGCGAATCCCAGCCCCTCCGGCAGCGGGAGACATGGGAGGAGAGTGCTCATGGCCAGTGTGTCTGGCCAGAGCACTGATGTTACAGAATCACACTAACAAAATTTGCACAAAGGATGCAGTCTATCACAAGCCCTTCTCCAACAGAAGAGAGGTCGCCCAGCAAACCTTACCCTTCCCATCTGGGCCAAAAGGTACTTGCGAGGTTCCAGGTTCGAGATATTTTTTCACCAAATATACTAAGGGACCACAAATGCTCCTGGCATCATCCGAGGCGTTAACCAAGGTTTTTGCCTGCAGAGCTATTACACTGTCAGTACCCAGCTTATGCAAGAGTACCCAGGCTTTTTGCAGGGAGGTGAGGAACCTGATGTCCACACACACCTCCCCTGGACTGGCAGGAAGGACACTCGAAAGGGCTACCACACCCTGAACAATCCTGTGAACACACAAACACGCAAAGTGGCACAGTGACAAACAAAAAGAAAAAAATGAGTTGATGATTGCAGATATACTGCCCAGACATCCGACCAGATCTATAAAAAATTTCCCTGATCCTAGCCAGAAGGCCGGGATACCAAGCATGAGTGCCAAAGGTGAAGAGTAATGTTGCAGTGCTTCAACTCAATGGGTCCCATCCTCCCAGTGAGTTTGGAACCTTAGGGTCACCACTCCCCAAGGCACAAAAGTACCTTGAATCTACACCTCCTGGCCCAATGACCAGTTACGGAGGAAACAGGTCACATTAGGGCAGCCGTTGAGATGGCCCTGTGGCACCAGCCAGAAATTCCACAGTACACCTGTTCCTCCATGCAGCCATCCATTCTCACCAGTGGACTGACTGATAAGAACAAATACTACACTTGATCTTAGCCAAAAGGAACAAGGCAAAAAGAGTCTAGAATGCCTTGAGGCAGAATTATAGGAACAGTGGCCAGACAAAACAAGATCAGGATCTATTCCAGACTGACACTCAGACAGTGAGTGAGAGACCATGGTTCAACTGCAGTATTCGGTCCTTGAAGAGCATAGTGTGTTTCATAGCAACATTTTTCAGAATGCTTTGCTAAAGGAGTAATGTTGTGCAATAAAGCCAAACTTACACAGTGATAACTAAGAACAAATGCAGATGTGAATGTTAATCAAATGGTATTGCCATTGGTGCATGCATTATGTGTAGAAACTCAGCATATGCTGTACACTGCATGGATACAGAATGACAGCATTAAAGGAGTACTCCATGATGAAAAAATGTATCCCCTATCCTAAGGATAGGGGATGAGTTTCAGATCATGGGGGTCCGACTTCTCCCCCCCCTCCCCCCCCCCCCGCGATCTGACGTACGGGGACCTTGCCTCTTTGCCAAAATGCGTTTTGCACCGCATGATATGACATGCCCCCTCGATACATTTCTATGGCAGAGGCGGAGGCTGACGAATGCAGCACTCTGACTCTCCCATGGAGATGTATTGAGGGGGAGTGTCGGATGCGGCATCATGCGGTTGTTGGGCACGCTCCCTTGCCGTTGACTACTCGGGCCCCATACAGGAGATCACGGGGGGCAGCATACGTTTTCTTATCCCAGAGTACTCCTTTAAGGGTGGGGAAAGATGAAAACAGTGATATTTGTGATACATTAAAAAATAATGCATTATGTCTTAGATCATTTAATCCTGTTTATATCTAAATGCTATTACATGGGTTACATAACGCATGATGGCTCCAAGATTATTTAGCTAGCCAATTAATGAACTCTGGTGGTATCAATTGCATCTACCGTTCAAATGTGCAGAGAACATGTGTTGACTGCATTGATATGTAAGCAATGTTTTAAAGTCAGTGTCTTTTAGCTCTGCAGCATATGTAACATCAATATTAACACAAACAATTTTATGTAACACCCTGTTAAAAAAAACAAGGGCTTAATCTAAAAGAATTGATAAAGAGTTTTGCATATATAAACTTGTATTATATTATACGTTTAATAGTAGTTCCATTAGAATGTTTCTACTCTGTTGCCATAGTAACATAAACCTTGGGTATCCGTCACTTTGATTAAAGAACAAGCTAGTAATAGAGCTGTCAAGTGTGAACAACAGCATTCTTTATATATCATCTTCATGCTTTTAATACTGATCAATGTATTCTATTATATATAATGCTTGTGCAAATGGTTTGTCAATTATTTCAGTATAAATATGTTTGAGGATGTTTATAAACTAAATATTTGTGAAATGCAATTTAAAATCAAGGAAATACATTGGATCACATAAATAAAAAACAAAGTTGGGCTACAGAACTTACATGAAAAAGGACTACATTTTTGGGGGCAGTGAGTCTTACTGTACATTAAAATAGACATGCTACATTTATTCAACCAGTCAGAAAGATTCCAACAATAAAACATTTTAAACATTTTTGTTTGAATTACCTATAAAGAAAATAGCCTATGAGGGCTCCTTTATTGCTCCGTGAACTGTAGTTTTATTTTTTGATAGCACATTTATGTAGTCTTGATTGCTTTTTATTTAATGTGATGTGACCAAAAATCTGCAAATTTGGAGTTTGATAATTGTTTGCATTTATGCATGCCATTGGACTTTTTGTAGTGGCCAAACACGATGGACCCCCTAAATATAATGCTGGCACACACTGCACCCTCTGAATATAATACTGCCACATACTGCACTCTTTGAATATAATACTACCACACAGGATACCCTTTGAATATAATATTACCACACACTGTTCCCTTTGAATATAATACTACCACACACTGTACCCTCTAAATATAATACTACCACACACTGTACCCTTTGAATATAATACTACCACAAACTGTACCCTTTGAATATAATACTACCACACAATGTACCCCTTGAATATAATACTACAACACACTGTACCCCTTGAATATAATACTACCACACACTGTACCCTCTAAACAGGGGCGTTTGAAGGAATTTGGGGGCCCCAAGCAAAATGGACATGGAGGGCCCCCCCCCTTTGATGTTCAAGCACGTCACACTCTAGGGCCGGCATCAGGGTGTTGTAACGCCGGCCCTTGAATTCTGGGAGTGCGACGTGAGCGAATGTCGATACGAGGCCCCCACATTAGGTGCAGAAGAGTTCCCCCCACATTAGGTGCAGCAGAGTTCCCCCCACATTAGGTGCGGCAGTGTTCTCTCCACATTAGGTAGGCAGAGTTCCCCCCACATTAGGTAGGCAGAGTTCCCCCCACATTAGGTGTGGCAGAGTTCCCCCACATTAGGTGCGTCAGAGTTCCCCCCACATTAGGTAAGCAGTGTTCCCCCCACATTAGGTGCAGCATAGTTCCCCCGGCATTGGGTGCAGGAGAGTTCCCCCCTACATTAGGTGCAGCAGAGTTCCCCCATATTAGGTGCAGTATAGTTCCCCCACATTAGGTGCAGTATAGTTCCTCCACATTAAGTGCAGTATAGCTCCTCCACGTTAGGTGTAGTATAGCTCCCCACATTAGGTGCAGTACAGTTCCCCACATTAGGTGCAGTATAGTTCCCCCACATTAGGTGCAGTATAGTTCCCCCACATTAGGTGTATAGCTCCCCCACATTAGGTGCAGTATAGCTCCCCACATTAGGTGCAGTATAGCTCCCCCAGATTAGGTGCAGTATAGTTCCCCCACATTAGGTGCAGTATAGCTCCCCCACATTAGGTGCAGTATAGCTCCCCACATTAGGTGCAGTATAGTTCCCCACATTAGGTGCAGTACAGTTCCCCCCACAGACATACAGCCTTCAGCCATATACAGTGTATGGCTGGAGGCTGTATGCCTGTTTACTGCCCCACTTCAGTATTCTGACCACCGCTCCGGGGTCACGATCTACTGCCATGGCCCATAGCCTATGATCGTGACCCCAGAGAGGTGGTCGGAATACTGAAGATGACGATCCACTGCCCGCTGGTCACTTACCTACCACGCGCACGCGTCCTCCTCACCGCTCCGCTCTGTTGCCATGGGCGCACGCACGGGACGTCAATGACGTCCCTGCGTGCGCTACTTCCCGTCGGCCCCTGCTTTTTTAAAGTTAACTCAGGGCCGGTGGCCGAACAGAGGTAACTGGGGCATCCTTGTGTCCCGAAAAGGATTTTTCGGGACACAGGGATGTCCTTAATAGTGATGGGGGGAATTGCCCAGTCGCTACAGGACGGGCAAGCACTGGCTCTGCTCGGGGCCCCCCAGCCAGCTCGGGTCCCCAAGCAATTGTTTGGTTTGCCTGTCCTGTAGCAACAGGCCTGCCTCTAAATAAAATACTGGCACAATGGCACATCTCCGGCAGGCACGGTGACGTCATATCATCGCGCCGGCCTGCCGGCGATCGAGTCCCTGCAGCTCACACACTGCAAGCCAGAAATGTCTGCAGCATGTGAGTGAGACAGTACACTTGCTGACAGGCAGCTGACATTCAGGGAACTGGTCTTTACATTCGGGGCACGTCTTCCGGGAGTAGGGCCACACAATATCAGGGCGGTACCCCGGGATTTATACAGCATTAGTCATCTTCTAGCATGCACTCCTCAGTGGAACGCACCAGCATCATCCTTTCATCACCACTTCCAGGATTAGGTGTTAGTGATGGAGATTTCACTTATATTGAGCAGTTTCCCTACCCAGTGGCATCCCATGCATATCAAGACTTTGGCAGGATAAGTCTGAGTGTCTTGCTTATCTTAAAGGTGGTAAGTACTTAATCCCAGGTCTGGATAATGTCAGACTTGTTCCCTTGGGGAAGATTTTTTGAAATATCCCATTTATTCTCCCATAGGAGGCCAGATCTGGGCTCAGTTACCAGGTGCACTACTATTGACCATTATTTTGGGAGCTTTTTATCTGCCATTGTTTACTACATCTTGCCCCAGGTAGGCCTGCTTGGTGATATGCTTAATATTGTAGCATGCCTTTGTGCTGTATTTATATGAAGAACGGTTATGATGTCCCCCTTTTCTTGCTAGTGTATAAGGCATCGTTGGGGCTATGGATGGACACTGATGGACATAGAGCGAGATACCTAAGGGGATGTTAAAACCTATGTAGGTATGTTGTAATAGTGACAACAATTTTACTGGTTAAAGGAGTAGTCCGGTGGAAAACTATTTATTTTAAATCAATTGGCGCCAGAAAGTTAAACAGATTTGTAAATTACTTCTATTAAAAAATCTTAATCCTTTCAGTACTTATGAGCTTCTGAAGTTAAGGTTGTTCTTTTCTGTCTAAGTGCTCTCTGATGACGCGTGTCTCGGGAACCGCCCAGTTTAGAAGCAAATCCCCATAGCAAACCTCTTCTAAACTGGGCTGTTCCCGTGACATGTGTCATCAGAGTGTATTCTATGGAGAGAAAGATAGAGCAGAGCTCCTCATAGGGCAATACGTTTGGAACAATGTAAATATGTATAAGGTGAGGCAGTAAAACAAGTAAGTAGTCTCGCTCACCTTGTACTGTTGTGTATATAGACACAACAGCAATAAGCGCGTGGTTCAAAGTGATGGTGAAGCAGCTTCCTGAAATCGGCAGCAGGTGAAACCTGTCCGAGGTATATGATGCAAGTACTGGTGCTAGGCAGGAAAGGTACCAGGTTCTATAGCGCAATCCACCACTCAGGCAACTGGAAGTCTCGGTCTTCGTTAAACCGGGAGAATCTATCCGCCTCAAAGTCCACAAACTAAATTGTGACAGATCAGATTACAGGACCGGTAATATTAAGTACTGGCTAAAAGACAAAGAGGTGGTGGAAACTTCCAACCCCCCCAACCCCTCTGGACAAGATGTACCCAGACGTGAACAACCACAACAACTAACATATAGAAGGGAACAACAAACAAACCGAACCAATGGACAACCACACCGCTATAAACACTCTAGAAATCATTCTAGTAGGACACCCAATCAAACAAAACATCATCAATCTTCTTCTACCGGTCCACAAAACACTAGAGCCTTTACCAATAGCAGATTCCATAAGGCCACTACCAAATACACTCCCAATCGGAACTCTCACACACCGGTCAGCCAGAAACTGAGGGTCCCTATACCCAATTCCACCAGAGACGATAGTCACTTAAGTGCATCCACCGGAGCAACATCAGAGGAAATCCATCCTGCCAAAGGTGACAATCCCGACCAAGAACTGGGTCTCTCTGAATTTCCACTATTATCCAAAAGGATATCGGATCAAGCTACCATCCTACAAGAGCTCAAAGTTCATGAAGAAACGACATCTACACAGGTACCATCAACACTTGGTATTCCCAAACCTCCCAGCAATCATCAATCGGCTTCCCAAACATCTATAAATAAAGAAGAACTAGATAAAATATTTGAACAAGCACAAA
Organism: Hyla sarda; assembly: GCF_029499605.1. NCBI lineage: Eukaryota > Metazoa > Chordata > Amphibia > Anura > Hylidae > Hyla > Hyla sarda. Next base: position 147,429,153 of record NC_079195.1, on the reverse strand, counting down.
TATGCTCATCTCTATCTCTACCCTCGACCTTTTTCTCTGACACATTGCCAGTAGAACTACGGTCTTCAGAACACACTTCAGCCAGTGATCTATCCCTTATCACTATCTGTGAGACCCAACCGTTTGAGCTTGATTCTTCAACTATTTCCATTGCGGAGAACAATCCATCCCCTCATACTCCCAGTCCTCCCCACAACCGCTCCTCTACACATTCCACACTTTTTTTAGAATTACCAACGGCCCTAACCCCGGCCCCGACGTACTCCATAAAGAAAGACCCAATGACCACCTACATCACCAATTACTACAGCCCAAGGGCACAGAAACGGAAGGAATTGGAAGAAGAAAGAGAAAAACCAAAAGAGGTCAAAGGGGTAGGAGGAGCCAGAAGAAAATAAACTTTCATTCCAAAATCAAAGAAAAACAAGGTCCATCAACATTAATGCCTACTGAATATAAACAAATTTTCAATCTATCCTCATATCTTCTTAACTCAATGGAACTACAACTCCTTAATAAAGGTCTATCATACTGTCCAGCTGGTAAAATTAACGAGTTCGATGTCTATGTTGATCTGAATAAATTTATAAGAAAACTAACTTTAACCAGACATTTCAATATGCCCAACACGCATTATTCAGATCAACCCAAAGAATCTGATATCCAAAATGTATTGAACCACCACCTATCACCACTTCCCTCAAACCCAAATCTACCTTTTATCCGGTCCACCATAGGGGTCCCTTCATTGAGACTTTCTATGAACTTGTTGCATCGGACCTGAGAGATCTCAGTAAATGTGATCATTTCCAATCAAACTTGAACCAGAAAGAGAAAGAAGCACTACAGTCCCTCTCTAAAAATCCCAATATTGTAATTCGAAACGCAGATAAAGGGGGAGGGATCATTGTTCAAGATAGAGAAGCATACATACAGGAAGCCATGAAGATACTTGGCGATATTAAATATTACATCACTTTACCCCACGATCCAACAGTGGAATATTCTGTCACCTTCGCCAACCTTATTAAAAAAGCCTTTAATGATGGAATTCTCAACAAAAAAGAGAAGGATTTCATCACTATTACAAACCCCAAAACCGCAATTTTTTATCATCTTCCTAAAATACATAAATGTACAGTTAACCCTCCAGGCCGCCCAATTATAGCAGGCATTAACTCCATCTCTAGTAACCTTTCCCAGTATATTGACATCATCTTACAAAAATATGTGATAAAGTTAGATTCATACCTCAAGGATACACCCACCCTAATAGAATTACTCCAGGACTTCGTATGGGAACCCGATTTCATATGGGCCACATTAGATGTTTCTTCATTATATTCCAATATACCACATGATAAGGGTATAAGTGTAATTAGAAAAGTTCTTAACCAAGACCTTTCAATGCCATCAGTACAAAAAGAATTTATTTGCAATAGCATTCAGTATATTCTGCATCATAACTATTTTTCTTTTAATAATAAAATATACCTACAAACCAGGGGACCGCAATGGGTACCCGTTTTGCGCCAGCATTTGCTAACCTTTATATGGGGTCATATGAAGAATCCCTCATCTACACCAACCACCCTTGGAAGAACAAGATAAAACTCTATAAACGTTATATCGACGATTTGTTATTTATTTGGAGAGGAACGGAGGAGGAATTTACAGATTTCACAAAATACCTCAACAACAATAATTTCAACATCACATTATCTGGAAAAAGTAGCAAAGCCTCTATAGAATATCTGGATTTGGAATTATCTAATCATAACAGTAAAGTCATCACTAAAACCTATTTTAAGAAAGTAGACTGTAACAGTCTCCTCTCTTTCAACAGTAGTCACTATAAAAAATGGAAGTTAAACATTCCGTATGGTCAGTTCCATAGAGTCCGTAGGAACTGCTCTGATATCTCGGATTATAAGGAACAGAGCAAAATCATAAAAACTAGACTCTCGGAGAAGGGATACCCGTCAAAGATCATCAAAGCAGCATATCAACGAGCCCTAATAGGCCCTAGAACAACCGTGAAGAAGACACCCACCATAGTGAATAACCATCCCATTGAAGCAAACCAAGACACTTTCAAAAATAACTTTATCAAGACCTACTGCGCATCACACAACAGCATTCGCAGTATCTTGAATAAACATTTGAACATTTTATTACAAGACCCCCTCCTGAAAAACGATATTTCCAATCAACCTTCTATTACTTATAGACGCGCCCAAACGTTGAAGAATATACTGGCACCTAGTCGTCTAAAAGAAAAATCCATTAACAAACGCAAAACTAACCATCTCACCCCGGGAAATTACAAATGTTATAAGACAACATGCAAATGCTGTGCAAACATCACCAACGGTAAAAAAGATTTCCTTTGCAGTTCCACCAGGGAATCTTTTCCTATTAAAACTAGGATGGACTGCTCTACAACCCATGTGATATATCTATTAGAATGCGACTGCAAACTACAATACGTAGGTCGCACTATTCAACAGTTGCGACTACGTATGAACAAACACAGATCCAACGTACATAAAGAATTTATCAAACACAGCGTCTCTAGACACGCAACACAATACCACAATAAGGAATTTTCAGCTTTTTCCTTAACCATTTTAGAACACATCCCAGAGGATACATACAATAGGTTTGAAAAACTACAACGGAGAGAATCATTTTGGATATATAAATTAAATTCTTTAATACCCAATGGACTGAACGAAGTAATGGATATCATCCGTTAGGAGTCCTATCATTTATATTATCCTCCATCCTCCAGTACCCACACTATGGTATTCTTTCTCAATTTAATGGTATTTTTAACATATTTATTATAATAATACGAACATATTTGTATTTAATTTATTTGTTATTTGTTGTTTTTTTTCTATTTAATTATTTTTCTTTCCCTGTATACCATGTAACATATATATTTTATTATGTTCCTTTTATACTATCATATACATTCAAATTATCCCTCCACTTCACCTTAATCCTATTATATATGCTGACAATGCATTGTTAACTATATAGGCTGACACATGTGATGCTGGCTGTATGCTGATCACATATGCTGACTATCCTGCACACTATACTTATGTAGTGCCTATGTTCTATGTGTAAGTGTATATATATATATATGTATGGGTGCAGCTCCACATTGGCCCCATCATCATTCATTCATACATTTCCTCTATTCCATTTTATCTTAACATAATCCATTCCATCATTTACGGTGTTTCGGGTGGTGCCCCGCAGCCCACTCATTCCCTATAAGCTGACACAATGTACCAGCGGCACACATGCCGTGCCGCTACATTTTGCTACTAGGTTTCCGTCATCATTATTAACTTCCCGAGTTCACGCATGCGCACACTGCCGGCGGTTCCGCTAATGAAAGCTGAACGCCGACAGACACACACTGTTATTTCCAACGTACCTTATAACCAGTCCTTTTTAAACTATATATAGTATTTACTGTATAGACTTTACAGCAACATGATTGAATGCTATTTTGAAGTATCTTTTAACTTAGCTTGATTCTATGCGTGCAAGTCAGTCCCCACGCCCACTAGGGGGCGGAGCCTAGTGGTTTTTTGGCGCCCTTGTCTTGCATTTAAACCTGCTCTGTTTAACCATGGTCATACATTGCCTGTACATCTGATGAAGAGGGTCTAAACCTTCGCAACGCGTTGTTTTTGGCTAAATAAATCGAACCTTTTATCCCAAAAAAAAAAAAAAAGGGGGATAGATTCTCCCGGTTTAACGAAGACCGAGACTTCCAGTTGCCTGAGTGGTGGATTGCGCTATAGAACCTGGTACCTTTCCTGCCTAGCACCAGTACTTGCATCATGTGTCATCAGAGAGCACTTAGACAGAAAAGAACAACCTTAACTTCAAAAGCTCATAAATTCTGAAAGGATTAAGATTTTTTAATAGAAGTAATTTACAAATCTGTTTAACTTTCTGGCACCAATTGATTTAAACTAAATTGTTTTCCACGGGAGTACCCCTTTAACATTGTCCAGCCAATATAATGGTTGATCTGCTCTGTTGTAGATCCAAGGTCGGGAATATAGGTATATCCTTAAAAATATTCTTGGCCGCTATCCCTGCCACTTTAGATATGATATATTGGTGTGCACAGTTACCAAAACATGTTTGGGATTACTAAAATAGATATATGCCTCTTCTTTACAGGTTACCGTTGACTCCCATTATCCACCAGATTGTGTCCTGGGCCGTATCCTTTTCTGCACAGCTGAGATATATTTTTATGTGGATATAGGATCATTTTACTTTGGGTTCTATATAAGTATCACAAGAGCAAACAAACATATTAAGTGTTTTATACGTCCTGTATGGACATCTTTTAAGCCTTCATGAGGATTATCAAGGGGGTGACCTATTTTGGTTTACCTGCTTTTCCTCTGATTGCTCTTTCCTTGAGGAGCTACAACGTCATGTAGCGAAATGCATTGGATTTATTTGCATTAGATTTTTTATGTGATCTCACTTTAGGTGAATTATTTATAGATGGGTTTTAGGGTGGAAATACTGTGCATATGAGTGGGCTCTAGCCATACTACCATGTATGATGGGTTTTTTGTTTTCGGAATCTTAGTGCATGTAAATATCCGTCATCCTGCCATTGTAGGGTCTATCCATAAGATAGGGAGAGATAGAAGGTTCCTGAGCCGGAACAACCTTATTAGGTTGGGAGTCTTGCACTAAGGGATAAGGGGGATAAGGGACAGTTAGGGCCTGCATGAGGTTGCTTCGAGGTAGAACCATCTAGAGGTAGCCCCTTGTTCATATATATACAAAGCAGAAGCAGTACTTTAAAGTAGAACTCAAACGTGGTTTATTCACTCATCTGTATACAGCGACGTTTCGGCTTATCAATAAAGCCTTTCTCAAGCACGAAACAACAGTGCAAAGCAGTGTATATATATCCACTCCCTCATTACACATGTAAATCAGGGAGGCGTGTAATCAAATTGTCATCACAACAAATACAACTTAGTATAAGAGACCACAATCGGCCATACAAATCGACGTTACAGTGAAACATAACAGACCTCTATGCAATAGATAATCAAATATCGTGCAATAGTGTACAGTGAACGTGAATAGTGTACATACAGTACAGGACATTTGAGGAACACCTATGCCGCACTGTCCCTGTCCCCTTTCTGGGACTAACCGACACTGGTTGGCCTCTTGTGGTCTCCTTACTGTCCTTATTTACAAGCCATATTTATAGACTGTCTATAGGGGACATACATCTCCCCCTTGGGACCGCAATAGCTCCCATACACAATCACATATAAATAATGGATTCTGCCCTCTATAAAATTCTATCTAGGTCGTCCAATGTACCATACTGTGTCTTCAGATAACCAGCAAAAAAGTAACCCAAACAAAAAAAAAAAAAAAAAAATTAAAACATTAGTCTTAACCTTTCTTGAATTTCAGAGAGAGCTTCCAAAGGATGTCAGGTGTTCATAGGGTCAACGGTGAGGCGCCATCTTGTGTCCGGACCAAATAAGCAAAATCTAAAATAAACAGAATATGCATATTAATAACAATATAGAAATAACAAAAAATATTATACAATATACATAATATACTAAAAAAGTAACCCTACAACGGATTAGCTAACATCCATCAACTGAGTATATCCCTTGGGGTAATGTAGACCTTGATACCAAATACTGTAAATTATCATAGCACTTCAGTTAATTAAATACTCGGATTGGGAAATCCATATTAAGACGGCGGGCGGATCGCCTATACATATGAAAATACTTAAGATGGCGGATACATACTCAGGCCAGCAAACTACGCATGCGCGAGGGACACATTGAATCAATGAACGCATGAACCCGTGACTACTGACGACTTCGGGCCAGAACCGGATACAGTGATCGGGAACATGCGCAAGTGAACTGTTTACAAACACTACAGCCGAGATGAACGCTCGATGTCTATTGGTCCAAGACGTTCACGTCAACAGGTGAGCACTGGCCTTGATGCTGGACCCGACACTAATTATGGGACTTTATGTACAATATTCACGTGCACTGCACACTATTGCAGTATATGTGATTATATATTGTATAGAGGTCTGTTATGTTTCACTGTCACGTCGATTTATATGGCCGATTGTGGTCTCTTATACTAAGCTGTATTTGTTGTGATGACAATTTGATTACACACCCCCTAATTTACATGTGTAATGAGGGAGTGGATATATTCACAGTTTTGCACTGTCGTTTCATGCTTGAGAAATGCTTTATTGATAAGCCGAAACGTCGCTGTATACAGATGAATGAATAAACCACGTTTGAGTTCTACTTTGGAGTGCCGCTTCTGCTTTGTTATTTGAATATTACATTGGGAGCAGGTCTGCTCCTGAAGCTGAGCACCCATTCGGATCTTGAATCCTGCTGCACGGTACTTCTCCTTCACCATCTTTTTTGCATTTATCTGACCGGGCGTGAGCACGTGAGTTCTTTTCCATGTATATTTCATCATAATATGGAAGCTACTTCACCCAATCTGTTTGCCTATATGGAGGAGGACATTCATACTATACTGAGTGGCTCCCTAGGGGATGATGCATTCCTTAGTGTTCTATGCTCTATGAGGCAGAATCTAGGAAGCTTATTTCCAGTACCTTACATCAATCCCTCCTGGGTCGCTATTACCAACAGCAGATGATACCGAGGGGCCTGCGACCGCATTTACGACCTAATCTTTTTCCCAACAATGTGGACTTTTGCCATAAATTTGAGGGCTTGAGTAATAAGTACGGTATGGACATTATGTTATTGAACATTGATTTCCTTCAAAAAGAGATTGAAAATACTAAAACAAGGTTATCGGATTGTGAAGATAAACTGAAAGGATTGTTAAATTCGGAGGAACTTACTGTACATGTGTCAAAAACAAAGGACATTCTTGACAAATTTAAGTCTGATCAGCAGGATAACAGGTGCCAAAAATGGCATAGAGACCAGGAGGACTATAAGACGGGTCAGGTTTATAGCTGGCAGTACCAGGACAAGCTGGATAAACGGAACCGGGGGCCTATATCAGTCCAGATACCTAAGAATAAACAGCAAAAATCACAAGGAAACAAGTCATCTCAACAACAATGTTTTTTAGGAGTGGGTCAGACTGTACAATCAGACAGAGGAGAAGAGAAGAATTTGATGGGGTGGTCGTCGAGGACAACACAAACAAGAAACCGACTACCACCAGGAGCAACCGAGGGGCAAAGAGCACAAGGACTTAGTGGTAAATATTTCATCTTACTCCCTGTCACCTATTGAGATCAATGTGTTAAATAGGGGACTTTCTTTTTGCCCAACAGCTGGAGTAGATCGGGTGCAACTTTATGCTGACCTAGCAGCATTCTATAGAAATGTTAAATTGAAATAATGGTTTTTGACGAATACCAATGTGACACAACCCCGTGCCAGGAGTGATTTGACCCTGAAGTCATGGGGTCTGTTTAATAAGAGTGATTTTTTGCCCAATCTTACCCCTCAGGCTGTTGGTACTTTTGCAGGACTAGTCAACAAGGATATTGAGAACCTGAAAAGTAAACAGAAAGGTATTGTTAACTGGGGCAGACCCAACATGTCAAAGATTGAGAGGGAGGCTCTGGAGGCATTGGTCCACAATGACGACCTTGTCATCAAGCCTGCTGACAAGGGGAGTGCAGTCGTCATTATGGACCGCAGCCTTTATCTTGATGAATTGCATAGACAGCTAAATGATGCTACAGTGTATAAGTGTACCACTACTGATCCTAAAATGATGATAGGTAAGAGATTGAAACACTTATGGATCATGCCCTAGCAGTGGATGTAATTGATGGTGAGTTACACAAATTTCTATTGCCCACTCATCCGGTGACTCCCATCATTTACATGCTTCCTAAGATTCTTAAAAATCTGCAATGCCCACCGGGACGCCCGATTGTGTCGGGCCAAGACTCTATTCTCAGCCCGGCGGCAATCTTCATTGATAAAGTGTTGAGACCGTATGCTACTAGGGCTAGGTCGCATCTTCAAGACACGGCCGATTTCTTAACAAAATTTCTGATCTTATTGTACCCAATTATGTAACTTTAGTTTTGTTTGATGTGACGAGCTTGTATACCAGCATTAATCATGATAGGGGACTAGCTTGTGTCAGCAAGGCTCTTGAAGAATCCACATATTCCAGTGAATGTAAAGAGTTTCTGTTGGGTTTAGTAGAAATTATACTTACCTGTAATTATTTTCTGTTTGACAATCAGTACTATGTCCAGCTAAAAGGCACGGCCATGGGGTCCAATATGGCCCCCACCTATGCCAATATGGTTATGGCTGAGTTGGAGGAGGTGTCGGTCTATACATCCCACCACTTCAGCCGTGTGCTGAAGTGGTGGAGATATATAGACGACATCTTCGCCATTTGGTGTGGAGATGAAGCTCAATTGTTGGAGTTTCTGAACTTTCTCAACAAGATAGACCAGGACATTAAGTTCACCATGGTACATTCCAAAACGGGTGTTCAATTTTTGGACACATGGGTTTATGTAGTGGATCATAAGCTCAGAACTGATCTATATGTCAAGGACACGGACAGGAAAAGCTTGCTACACTTTGACAGTTTGCATCCAAAGAGGACGATCCATGCATTGCCATATAGCCAGTTCCTTAGAGCTAAGAGAATTGTTGATGACCCTGAACATGTTGAGAGGAGACTTTCGGACATGAATGAAGAATTCCTCTACAGGGGCTATCCCAAAAAACTTGTGAGGGAACAAGACAGGGCCATGGCAATTAGTAAGTCCGAATTGCTACAACCAATATCTTGTGATAATAATTCTAAGAGAATTCCGTTCATATACACATACAACACACTTAGTAAGGATATTGCTCAAATCATATATAAACACTGGCTGGTACTGTCACATACGTACACTAACATACCTGAACTCACAAATCCACCCCTTCTTTCATATAGAAGGGTGACCAATTTAAGGGATAGTCTGGTCAAGTCAGACATTTTCCCTAGGAAATTGGATCTGGCCTCACAACTCAGACCGGGTTGCTACCAGTGTCTGAACTGTGACAACTGTAGTCTTATGAACAAATCCCCTGTATGACTAAGGCTTTGTTGTAAGGCCGAAACGCGTCACTGTACCCTGTGTTCCTGCTATGACCATCTGGTGAAATAAATATTATCCTCCGAGTTACTGGACGCTGGACTCCTCTTTCTTCTGGCGTTCATTTGGGTGATGTTCACGCCCTGTCCGTGCGCACCTGGGGTGAGCTGAAGCACTGTTGTTTCTCTATTATGTATATTGTATATTATTTTTTGTTATTTCTATATTATTATTAATATGCATATTCTGTTTATTTTCAGATTTTGCTTATTTGGTCCGGACACAAGATGGCGCCTCACCGTTGACCCTTTGAACACCTGACATCCTTTGGAAGCTCTCTCTGAAATTCAAGAAAGGTTGAGACTAATGTTTTAATGTTTTTTTTTTTGTTTGTTTGGGTTACTTTTTTGCTGGTTATCTGAAGACACAATATGGTACATTGGACAACCTAGATAGAATTTTATAGAGGACAGAATCCATTATTTAAATGTGATTCTGTATGGGAGCTATTGCGATCCCAAGGGGGAGATGTATGTCCCCTATAGACAGTCTATAAATATGGCTTGTAAATAAGGACAGTTAGGACACCACAAGAGGCCAACCGTGTCGGTTAGTCCCAGAAAGGGGACAGGGACAGTGCAGCGTAGGTGTTCCTCAAATGTCCTGTACATGCTGCACTTGAGACAAGCCGTGCTATGCTAACTATTGAGAACTGTCAGTCAATTGTAGGAACTTTGTTTCGGATAAACCCTCCAATGATGGGACTGAAGCATACCGCACACAATCCCTATATTTCAATACACCCTAGGTACTGTATATATGTTTTTTCACTAATTGGAGTTGATCTGCCTTTCTTTATGTTATTAGTATGGCCGTCCAGTGTTACATATATGTCCTAGATAATATCATTTGTATCTATGCAAATACTTAAGGCGGCGGATCGCCTATACATATGCCAATAATTAAGATGGCAGATACATACTCAGGCCATACTCAATGAACGCATGAACCCGTGACTACTGACGACTTCCAGCCAGAACCGGATACAGTGATCGGGAACATGCGCAAGTGAACAGTTTACAAACACTACAGCTGAGATGAGCGCTCGATGTCCATTGGTCCAAGATGTTCACGTCAACAGGTGAGCGCCGCCCTTGATGCCGGACCCGACACTAATTATGGGACTGTATGTACACTATTCACGTGCACTGTACACTATTACACGATATTTGATTATATATTGTATAGAGGTCTGTTTCACTGTCACGTCGATTCATATGGCCGATTGTGGTCTCTTATACTAAGTTGTATTTGTTGTGAGGACAATTTGATTACATGCCCCCCTGATTTACATGTGTAATGAGGGAGTTGTTACGCCGAGCGCTCCAGGTCCCTGCTCCTCCCCGAAGCGCTCGCAGCGTTCACCTCCATGCAGCGCCCCGGTCAGACCCGCTGACCGGGAGCGCTGCATTAGTGTCACCGGCGGGGATGCAACCCGCGTCCCAATCCCCTCACCTGTCCCGTCGTCCGTTGGCTCAGTCCCGGCGCGCGCGGCCCCGCTCCCTAGGGTGCGCGCGCCGGCTTTCTGAGATTTAAAGGGCCAGTGCGCCATTGAATGGCGCCTGGCCCAATCAGTACTCACACCTGTGTCCTCATTATAAAAACCCACTTCCCCTTCCTAGCATCGCCGGATCTTGTTGCCTCAGTGCCAGTGAAAGCGTTTTTTGTGTATGTTCCCAGCCAGTGTTCCAGACCCTCTGCCGTTGCCCCTGACTGCGATCCTTGCTGCCTGCCCTGACCTTCTGCTATGTCCGACCTTGCTCTTGCCTAATCCCTTGTACCGCGCCTGTCTCAGCCGTCAGCTGGGGTTGAGTCGCTATTGGGTGGAACGACCTGGGGGTTACTTGCCTCTGCAAGTCCATCCCGCTTTGCGGCGGGCTCTGGTGAAAACCAGTAACCCTTTAGACTCCGTTCCCCTGGTACGGCCCACGTCATCACCCCACTGACACAGAGGATCCACCACCAGTATCCTCACTGTATACCCATCCAGATCCTGACAGTAAATCCGGTCATGGATCCTGCTGAGGTCCCGCTGCCAGTTGTCGCTGACCTTACTACGGTGGTCGCCAAGCAATCTCAACAGATAGCGCAACAAGGACAGCAGCTGACCCAACTGACCGTCATGCTGCAACAACTTCTGCCACAGCTTCAGCAACCATCTCCTCCACCAGCTCCTGCACCTCCTCCGCAGCGAGTGGCCGCTCCCAGCCTCCGCCTGTCCCTGCCTGACAAATTTGATGGGGACTCTAAACTATGCCGTTGTTTCCTGTCTCAATGTTCCCTACACTTGGAGATGATGTCGGACCAATTCCCCACAGAAAGGTCTAAGGTGGCTTTCATGGTTAGTCTCCTGTCTGGAAAGGCCTTGTCATGGGCCACACCGCTCTGGGACCGCAATGATCCTGTCACTGCCACTGTCCAGTCCTTCATCGCTGAAGTTCGTAGTGTCTTCGAGGAGCCAGCCCGGGCCTCCTCTGCCGAGACTGCTTTGCTGAACCTAGTCCAAGGAAGTTCTTCCGTAGGCGAATACGCCATCCAGTTTCGTACCCTCGCCTCTGAATTATCCTGGAACAATGAGGCCCTCTGCGCAACCTTCAAGAAAGGCTTATCCAGCAACATCAAGGATGTACTGGCCGCACGAGAAATTCCTGCTAACCTGTCTGAACTTATCCATTTGGCCACCCGCATTGACATGAGTTTCTCTGAAAGACGCCAGGACCTCCCACAGGAAAAGGATCTTGTTCGCACCAGGCGCTTTTTCTCCCCGGCTCCTATCTTCTCAAGTCCACTGCACTCTGTTCCTGTGCCTTCTGCCTAGGAGGCTATGCAAGTGGATCGGTCCCGCCTGACCCTACAAGAGAGGACTCGCCGCCGTAACGAGAATCTATGCCTGTACTGTGCTAGTACCGAACACTTCCTAAAAGACTGTCCTATCCGCCCTCTGCATCAGGAGAGACGCACTCCGTTTCCTCACAAAGGTGAGACAGCTCTAGGTGTGAATTCTGCTTCTCCACGTCTCACTGTGCCTGTGCGGATTTCTCCTTCTGCTAACTCCTCCTTCTCAGCTGTGGCCTTCTTGGACTCCGGTTCTGCAGGAAATTTTATTTTGGCCTCTTTTGTTAATAGGTTCAACATCCCAGTGACCAGTCTCGTCAGACCGCACTACATTTCTTCAGTCAACGGAGAAAAATTGGACTGCACTGTGCGTTACCGCACAGAACCCCTGCTAATGTGCATTGGACTGCATCACGAAAAAATTTAATTTCTTGTCCTACCCAACTGCACGTCTGAAATCCTCCTCGGTCTGCCATGGCTCCAACGTCATTCTCCTACCCTTGACTGGACCACCGGGGAGATCAAGAGTTGGGGTTCATCTTGTCTCAAACAATGCCTCTCGTCTGCTCCCATTTGTCAAACCCCTGTGGCTCCACCTATACCAGGTCTTCCCAAGGCCTAACAGGCCTTTGCCGATGTTTTCTGTAAAAAACAAGCAGAGACTTTGCCACCTCATAGGCCTTATGACTGCCCTATTGACCTCCTTCCTGGTACTACTCCACCTCGGGGCAGGATCTACCCTCTGTCCGCCCCAGAGACTCAAGCCATGTCCGACTATATCCAGGAAAATCTAAAGAGGGGATTCATTCGAAAGTCCTCATCCCCTGCTGGAGCGGGGTTCTTCTTTGTTTCTAAAAAAGACGGTTCCCTACGGCCATGCATTGACTACCGCAGTTTAAATAAAATCACCATCAAAAACCGCTATCCCCTGCCTTTGATCTCTGAACTCTTTGACCGTCTTCGTGGCTCCAATATTTTCACTAAATTGGACTTAAGAGGCGCATATAATCTTATTCACATCAGGAAAGGGGATGAGTGGAAAACCGCATTCAATACCAGAGACGGACATTATCTTGTTATGCCCTTTGGGCTCTGCAACGCTCCTGCAGTCTTCCAGGACTTCGCTAATTAAATATTTCGGGAATTGTTATATACCTGTGTTGTGGTTTACCTGGACGACATCTTGATTTTCTCCTCTAGTCTAGAGGAACACCGTCGTAATGTCCGCTTAGTGCTCCAGAGACTCCGCGAAAATCACCTGTATGCCAAAATTGAGAAATGTTTCTTTGAATGTTCCTTTCCTAGGTTACCTAGTCTCTGGCCAGGGACTTCAAATGGACCCAGACAAACTGTCAGCGGTTTTAGATTGGCCACGCCCTTCTGGACTCCGTGCTATGCAGCGCTTCCTAAGATTTGCCAACTACTACCGACAGTTTATTCCCCATTTTTCCACCACTGTGTCCCCTATTGTGGCCCTGACCAGGAAGAATGCCAACCCTAAATCATGGCCTCCTCAAACGGATGAGGCCTTCAATCGCCTCAAAACTGCCTTAGCTTCTGATCCAGTGCCTTCTAGACCTGATCCATCGAAACCTTTCTTGCTGGAAGTGGATGCCTCCTCAGTCAGAGCCGGAGCCGTACTTCTCCAAAAAAACTCTACCGGACGTAATATTACTTGTGGTTGCTTTTCTAAAACCTTCTCTCCGGCAGAAAAAAATTACTCCATTGGTGATCGTGAACTTCTAGCCATCAAGTTAGCACTCGAAGAATGGAGGCATCTATTGGAGGGTTCCAAACACCCCATTGTCATTTACACTGACCACAAGAATCTCTCGTACCTCCAGTCTGCCCAGCGTCTGAACCCTCGCCAGGCTAGGTGGTCGTTGTTTTTTGCCCGCTTTAACTTCGAGATTCACTTTCGTCCTGCTGACAAAAACATCAGGGCTGATGCCCTTTCACGTTCCTCTGATGCCACCGAATCTGAAGTCCCTCTACAGCATATTGTACCTCATGAGTGCCTGGTCTCCTCTGCTCCAGCTTCTATTGGTCAAACTCCTCCTGGAAAAACCTTTGTCCCTCCACGCCAGCGCCTCAAGATCCTCAAATGGGGACATTCCTCTCACCTCGCTGGCCATGCTGTCATCAAGAAGTCCATCCAGCTTATTTCTCGTTTACATTGGTGGCCTACGCTGGAGGGTGACGTCACTGATTTCATTCGGGCCTGTACAGTTTGCGCCCGGGATAAGACCCCTCGCCGGAAGCCTGCTGGACTCCTCCATCCTTTACCCGTTCCTGAGTAGCCGTGGTTCCAAATTGCCATGGATTTTATTACGGATCTGCCAGTACCCCATGGCAACACCGTCATCTGGGTGGTCGTTGATCGTTTCTCCAAAATGGCACATTTCATTCCGCTTCCAGGTTTTCCTTCTGCGCCACAATTGGCGAAGCAATTTTTTATGCATATTTTTCGCATTCACGGGCTACCCACGCATATTGTCTCGGATAGAGGCGTTAAATTTGTATCAAAATTTTGGAGAGCTCTCTGTAATCAATTAAAAATCAAATAGAATTGCTCGTCCTCCTATCACCCCCAATCCAATGGGCAAGTAGAGAGAGTTAACCAGATTCTTGGTGACTATTTGCGACATTTTGTCTCCTCCCGCCAAGACGATTGGGTCGACCTTCTACCCTGGGCGGAATTCTCGTACAATTTCAAAAATTCAGAACGGCCGTCACCCTCTGCCCCCCTTCCCTTTCCCACTTCTTCTGGATTGCCTGCTGTAGATGAAGTTACCCGGGACTTCTCTATTATCTGGAAGGAGACTCAAAAGTCGCTCCTACTGGCCTCGTCTCGTATGAAGAGACATGCCGATAAGAAGAAAAGAACTCCTCCTGTCTTTGCTCCTGGGGACAAAGTGTGGCTCTCTGCCAAGTATATTCGCTTCCGCGTTCCCAGCTACAAGCTGGGACCACGTTACCTTGGACCATTTAAAATCAAGAGTCAAATCAATCCTGTCTCCTACAAACTTCTTCTTCCCCCTTCTCTCCGTTTTCCTAACTCCTTTCATGTTTCACTTCTCAAACCTCTCGTTCTTAACCGTTTCTCCCCCAAGGTTGTCTCTCCAGCTCCTGTCTCTGGCTCCTCTGATGTCTTTGCTGTAAAGGAAATCCTTGCTTCTAAAATGGTGAGAGGTAAAAAAAATTCTCGTAGATTGGGAGAATTGTGGCCCCGAAGAGAGGTCTTGGGAACCCGAGGATAATATCCTCGACAAGGAGCTCATTCACAGGTTCCTGGGCTCCAAAAAGAGGGGGAGACTCAAGGGGGGGGGGGTACTGTTACGCCGAGCGCTCTGGGTCCCTGCTCCTCCCCAGAGCGCTCGCGGCGGTCACCTCCATGCAGCGCCCCGGTCAGACCCGCTGACTGGGAGCGCTGCATTAGTGTCACCGGCGGGGATGCGACCCGCATAGCGGGACGCGCCCGCCCGCGGCTCGCGTCCTAATCCCCTCACCTGTCCCGTCCTCCGTCCGCTCAGTCCCTGCGCGCGCGGCCCCGCGCGCGCCGGCTCTCTGAGATTTAAAGGGCCAGTGCGCCATTGATTGGCGCCAGGCCCAATCAGTACTCACACCTGTGTCCTCATTACAAAAACCCACTTCCCCTTCCTAGCATCGCCGGATCTTGTTGCCTCAGGGCCAGTGAAAGCATTTCTTGTGTATGTTCCAAGCCAGTGTTCCAGACCCTCTGTCGTTGCCCCTGACTATGATCCTTGCTGCCTGCCCTGACCTTCGGCTACGTCCGACCTTGCTCTTGCCTAATCCCTTGTACTGCGCCTGTCTCAGCCGTCAGCTGGGGTTGAGTCGCTGTCGGGTGGAAAGACCTGGGGGTTACCTGCCGCTGCAAGTCCATCCCGCTTTGCGGCTGGCTCTGGTGAAAACCAGTAACCCCTTAGACTCCGTTCCCCTGGTATGGCCCACGTCATCACCCCACTGACACAGAGGATCCACCACCAGTATCCTCACTGTATATTTTTTATATAGTGGTGTGTACTACTTTTTGGGCTATATATCAGCAGATCAGTCATGGCACGCACCAAGGCCTAGCAGTGGCCATAGACTGCCATGGCATCCAATCAGCACCCACACAATTACATTGTCGGATGCCGATTGGTAAACTATACTACCAGTGACCCATCTAATTACTGTTCACATAATGTGATCACTATTGACTATGGAATCTAAAGAGTAGCATGACCAGCATAGGAATATTTTACTGTGTTGGCGTAGAAAACTTTTTGACTCTAGATGCAGAGGATGCCTTTTTTTGTACTAGCTTTTGATTCCTCATATAAAAGCAATCAGGCTATTTTAAAAAAAAAGAAAATAAATAACCCTTGATACATCATCTGGGTACTGCAGTCTACCTATTTTATGTGTGTACTTTGGTTTACTAATTTTAAATGGGCAATGTCATAAGTAAAAAAGAATAAAAATAAAAATAAAAAAAATAAAAAATAAAATATATATATATATATATAAAAACAAAGGATAAGGAGCAGCACTCTGTAAATTATAGGTCGAAGATGGGTGCACACGGTCGGAATCCCAGGTCACGGGAGACACTTCACAATGTAGAAAGGAGAAGACTGTAGCACTCCAATAAGATGAAAAGTGAATGTGGCTTTATTCCAATTCAAACATCAAGGCAACGTTTCAGCTGCACGCAGGCAGCCTTTGTCAAGCAGTTACATAGTGCACATGGTGCGGTATATATATGGTGGAAGGACATGACGTCACAATTACATCACATCATTAGCATATCAAAACAAACAATCAATATATATTATATTACATCATAATCATTGTATATCAGGCAGTAGTGAACTACAAGTGCATATTAGGTGTACAGTGGTAATAAACGAAAGAGAATGTGAAGAGAACTCACAACGTAAATCTACAGAGACGGGATCACTGGGCGGGTCCTGCGTGATGTAACAGAAGAGCATCGGGCGCTCCGTCCTATGGCGGAGTGGCGCGCGATGTTCAATGCAGCAGAGAGATGCTTGGACCGCAACCGGAAGGTGGGGTTGGAACGCAACCGGAAATGGTGCGATCGCACCCAATCGCATGGGTGGAAAAGAGCAGAGGAGACTGCAGTTCGGGCATGGGGGGATGTCGCGCACGCGCAGTGAGTGGGTATCACATGCGCATGCGCAGAGAGAGCAAGGAAGCATGTCTGGCCATTATTGTTGAGGGCAGCTGAAAGGGCAAAAATAAAATAAGAGAAAATAATAAAGAAGGTAATAAAGAAGTGGCGGAGCAGCAGGAGTATGGATAGGGGTGCACCTAAAAATAGTTGTTGTACTGTGTAAGGGCGAAAAGTCTTATATATATCTCTCGCCTAGCACAGACAGCAATGGATAAATGGGGCCACACAGGCAGAACCATGCATACTGGACACTGCACTCTGGACCCTCTCTAGGGAGTTGGGAGACCTGCCGAAAGGATCCCCAACATACAGATGGAGGGAAGGGACTACCTCTATATAGATAGGGGAGTCCTGCCCACCAAACCCCAGTCACTGAGGGTGGCCTTTATTTGATGCCCACGCCAGAAGTGTCCATCAAGTACTCGCACACGTCGCTGGCCCACCTATAATGAAGGTAAGTAAGGGGTGCACCAATTAGAATATAGAGAATATGCTCCACCACTGTGGTTAAGAAATTGCAACAGGGGAAAACGACAGACATGAAAAGCAGGCCATATAAGTATAGGAAAAATATAGGAGAATAAAAAGTAAATAAAAATAATGCATAAAAAAGGATAATGAAGGCAAAAAATGAAATAAAATAAAATAGAACTGATGAAGTTTTTCCGGTTGCTGTTCAAGGTGAGAGGAGCAGGTGAATATAGGTCACGCAGGATCCGTTCCGCCGTCTCTGTAAGAAGGAAATAAAAGGAGGAGATAAATCATCTCGAATGGCAATATGTAAACATACATACTCAGGGGGGCAATCTACAAGACAACAGAGTGTCTGGGGTAACTTAGAGGTTAGAAATAGGAAAATCAATATTCAGGCCGTTAGGTTTAAGACATTTTAATTCAAAGATCCACCATAGTTCTCGTTTATGTAGTAAGGCCATTCGGTTACCACCTCTTTTGAGAGGAGGAATATGGTCGAGAAGTACAAAACGTAAATCACGTTCAGAATGGCCGGACTCAATAAAGTGTTTCGGGACTGGGAGATCCAATCTCCCCTTGCGGATTGTGTACCGGTGTTGATTGAATCTGGTACGGAACTCACCGGTTGTTTCCCCCACATACAAAAGATTGCAGGGACAGAGTAAAGCGTAAATGACAAAACTGGAGGTACATGTGAGGTAATGTCTCAACGTATAAATTTTACCGGAGTTGGGGTGTAGAAAAGTGGGACCTTTTATCATTTTGGGACAGTTGATGCAGTGACAGCATGGATAGCTGCCTCTGCTTCTCACTGTCAGGTAGCGTTGTCCTGTGCGGGATTTATCTGCCACATCTGCCTTAACAAGCCTGTCACGTAAGTTGGGTGGTCTTCTATATGACATGAGAGGTGGTACTTGGAACTCTTGAATATGTGGGAAAGCCTGTTTGAGTAGGGGCCAGTGTTGTCGGATAATGGATGAAATTTGACTGGATTTGTCGCAAAACTGTGTGACAAATGCAATGCGGTTAGAGGGGGACTTAGTTTTTGGTTGATGAATCAGGGACTGACGGTCCATCGCTAGGACTTCCTGTTTGCATTGTGCAGTAAGTTTTTTGGGGTAACCCCGTTTAGAGAAATTGGAGGCCATCTTATCCAGTGTGTCAGAGATCAGATGTTGGTCACTGACGATCCTACGGGCCCTAACCATCTGGCTGCGGGGAAGAGACTTAATCATGGGGCGTGGATGATGACTGGAAAAGTGGAGAATCGAGTTACAATCAGTGGGTTTGGTAAAGAGACTGGTGGTTAGTGTGCCTTCGCTAACAGAGACCAAGGTGTCTAGAAACTGAATAGAAGAGTGAGAGAACTTGAGAGTAAACTGAATGTGTGGACAAATAGAGTTAAGGAAGGACTGAAAAGAAAGCAGAGACTCGTCGGAACCGCACCAAATGAGGAACACATCGTCGATGTATCGCCACCACCCCAGCACTTGGCTGAAGTGGTGGGATACATAGACGTGTGACTCTTCCAGCGACGCAACAAAGATGTTGGCGTACGTTGGGGCCACATTGGTCCCCATGGCGGTTCCGGCGATTTGTGCATAAAATGTGTCATTGAACAAAAAATAGTTGTTAGAGAGAACAAAATCGAGAAGAGAGATAATAAACTGAGTTTCAGGTAAAGAGAAATCAGGAGTGATAGCGTGAGTGACTGCTGCGATGCCTTCCGCATGGGGGATTGAGGTGTACAGGGACACTATATCGAGGGATGCTAGTGTGACATCCCTCGGTAATGGTACTGATTCAAGTTTTAATAGAAAATCAGAGGTGTCTCTAAGGAATGATTTAGCACGAGTGGCATATGGGCGTAGAAGCTGGTCAAGAAAAATGGAGGCATGACTAGTGATGGAGTCCCTCCCGGAGACAATTGGTCGTCCGGGAGGGTCCACCAAGGACTTATGAATTTTGGGTAATAGGTAGAGAATTGGTGTCACCGGGTGCGAAACCATCAGAAAAGAACAAAGGTTATCGTCAATCAATTGTTGGTCGAGAGCAGGAGTAAGTATAGCTGCTAATTTACGTTCAATATCATTGATAGGGTCTCTGGACAGTTGTTTATATGTACTGTGGTCATTAAGCTGGCGTAAGGCCTCGCAAATGTATTTGCTGCGGTCGAGGACAACTATTGCGCCTCCTTTGTCGGCAGGTTTTAAAATCAAATTATGGTCCTGCATAAAGGATTGTAAGGCTAAGATTTGCTGGGAAGTAAGGTTAGGATGCTTAAGTTGACCCGGACTAGATCTTAGTGTAGCAACATCTTGGTTAACAAAAGTACAGAAAGTATCAAGTATACTATTGTTAACAGTAGGAGTAAATTTACTTTTCTTGGGTAAAGCAAAATCATCAAATTTAAAGGAAATCTTAGCTGATTCTGCGGGTGTGGTTCCAGGCCCCACAAGAGCATGGTTGGGGTCAGAGAACCAGAGCCGCAGTTTCAGTTTACGAAAAAACTGTTGTAAATCAATTTCAAGAGAAAACCAATCTACTCTGTTAGCGGGGCAAAAATTTAAACCTTTACTCAAAACATCAAGTTGATCATGAGACAAATTAGTTGAAGAAATATTTACCACGTTTTGTTTTGACGTTTCGTGGTCACTTTCACTGGTTGGGCTTTGGGGGGACGTCCCCTTGTTCTTCCTACGCCTCCATTGTTTGCTTCCTCCCCGTCTGGTGGGTCGCTTAAAGGTGGACGAGGTCCTAAAAAAGACTGGCTATTATGTTTAAGTCCATGTGGGCCGGTGGTAGTGTCCGTTGAAGAAGAGGTTTGTGCAGTCCGAATGTCCTGATTCTTAAAGTCTCTAATCCGCTTGGAACGTTTGTTGGTGACATCATTCCATGTGTACACACGGGCATTCTCATAGTCAAGGCTGTCCCTGTGCCATTTATGGCGTTTAAAGTTCTCTTGCTCGCTCCTCGATTTTTGGAGGGAGCCAATTTGTTTTTGCATAAAGGTATCAACCTCAGTGGAGGAGGAGGATGATTTTAAAGTATCCTCCAGTGAAGTCATTTTAGTGCGTGTAGTAACAATGTCTCTCTGGAGAAAGTCGATATTAAGCAAAATAAGTTCAAGAGAGAATCGATTAGCAATAGATTCATATTTGGTCCGGTATTCTGGGTCACTTGTATATGCATTGTCCTGTGGTTGTACCCTAAGGCCACGGGGAATCCTTTGGGTTTTAAAATATTCGCCCAAGGTGGTAAGATGTAAGGTTAAAGACAACATTTTGCGAGATTCCATTTCATATAGACGTTGAATATCGTTAACAGAAGGGGTATGAAGGAAAGTAGCGTCCCCATCAACACAGGACAGAAGTCTGTCAATGTCCCCATCTGAGTATGTAGATGTTGTAGTTGGTGCCACAGTACCTGTTGGTAAGGAGATGGAAGATGCATCCATATTGAAGGTGTTGAAATCCAACTGTAGGTGCAAGCTCTGATGACCAGTAGCAAAACAAAGGATAAGGAGCAGCACTCTGTAAATTATAGGTCGAAGATGGGTGCACACGGTCGGAATCCCAGGTCACGGGAGACACTTCACAATGTAGAAAGGAGAAGACTGTAGCACTCCAATAAGATGAAAAGTGAATGTGGCTTTATTCCAATTCAAACATCAAGGCAACGTTTCAGCTGCACGCAGGCAGCCTTTGTCAAGCAGTTACATAGTGCACATGGTGCGGTATATATATGGTGGAAGGACATGACGTCACAATTACATCACATCATTAGCATATCAAAACAAACAATCAATATATATTATATTACATCATAATCATTGTATATCAGGCAGTAGTGAACTACAAGTGCATATTAGGTGTACAGTGGTAATAAACGAAAGAGAATGTGAAGAGAACTCACAACGTAAATCTACAGAGACGGGATCACTGGGCGGGTCCTGCGTGATGTAACAGAAGAGCATCGGGCGCTCCGTCCTATGGCGGAGTGGCGCGCGATGTTCAATGCAGCAGAGAGATGCTTGGACCGCAACCGGAAGGTGGGGTTGGAACGCAACCGGAAATGGTGCGATCGCACCCAATCGCATGGGTGGAAAAGAGCAGAGGAGACTGCAGTTCGGGCTATACTTACTCCTGCTCTCGACCAACAATTGATTGACGATAACCTTTGTTCTTTTCTGATGGTTTCGCACCCGGTGACACCAATTCTCTACCTATTACCCAAAATTCATAAGTCCTTGGTGGACCCTCCCGGACGACCAATTGTCTCCGGGAGGGACTCCATCACTAGTCATGCCTCCATTTTTCTTGACCAGCTTCTACGCCCATATGCCACTCGTGCTAAATCATTCCTTAGAGACACCTCTGATTTTCTATTAAAACTTGAATCAGTACCATTACCGAGGGATGTCACACTAGCATCCCTCGATATAGTGTCCCTGTACACCTCAATCCCCCATGCGGAAGGCATCGCAGCAGTCACTCACGCTATCACTCCTGATTTCTCTTTACCTGAAACTCAGTTTATTATCTCTCTTCTCGATTTTGTTCTCTCTAACAACTATTTTTTGTTCAATGACACATTTTATGCACAAATCGCCGGAACCGCCATGGGGACCAATGTGGCCCCAACGTACGCCAACATCTTTGTTGCGTCGCTGGAAGAGTCACACGTCTATGTATCCCACCACTTCAGCCAAGTGCTGGGGTGGTGGCGATACATCGACGATGTGTTCCTCATTTGGTGCGGTTCCGACGAGTCTCTGCTTTCTTTTCAGTCCTTCCTTAACTCTATTTGTCCACACATTCAGTTTACTCTCAAGTTCTCTCACTCTTCTATTCAGTTTCTAGACACCTTGGTCTCTGTTAGCGAAGGCACACTAACCACCAGTCTCTTTACCAAACCCACTGATTGTAACTCGATTCTCCACTTTTCCAGTCATCATCCACGCCCCATGATTAAGTCTCTTCCCCGCAGCCAGATGGTTAGGGCCCGTAGGATCGTCAGTGACCAACATCTGATCTCTGACACACTGGATAAGATGGCCTCCAATTTCTCTAAACGGGGTTACCCCAAAAAACTTACTGCACAATGCAAACAGGAAGTCCTAGCGATGGACCGTCAGTCCCTGATTCATCAACCAAAAACTAAGTCCCCCTCTAACCGCATTGCATTTGTCACACAGTTTTGCGACAAATCCAGTCAAATTTCATCCATTATCCGACAACACTGGCCCCTACTCAAACAGGCTTTCCCACATATTCAAGAGTTCCAAGTACCACCTCTCATGTCATATAGAAGACCACCCAACTTACGTGACAGGCTTGTTAAGGCAGATGTGGCAGATAAATCCCGCACAGGACAACGCTACCTGACAGTGAGAAGCAGAGGCAGCTATCCATGCTGTCACTGCATCAACTGTCCCAAAATGATAAAAGGTCCCACTTTTCTACACCCCAACTCCGGTAAAATTTATACGTTGAGACATTACCTCACATGTACCTCCAGTTTTGTCATTTACGCTTTACTCTGTCCCTGCAATCTTTTGTATGTGGGGGAAACAACCGGTGAGTTCCGTACCAGATTCAATCAACACCGGTACACAATCCGCAAGGGGAGATTGGATCTCCCAGTCCCGAAACACTTTATTGAGTCCGGCCATTCTGAACGTGATTTACGTTTTGTACTTCTCGACCATATTCCTCCTCTCAAAAGAGGTGGTAACCGAATGGCCTTACTACATAAACGAGAACTATGGTGGATCTTTGAATTAAAATGTCTTAAACCTAACGGCCTGAATATTGATTTTCCTATTTCTAACCTCTAAGTTACCCCAGACACTCTGTTGTCTTGTAGATTGCCCCCCTGAGTATGTATGTTTACATATTGCCATTCGAGATGATTTATCTCCTCCTTTTATTTCCTTCTTACAGAGACGGCGGAACGGATCCTGCGTGACCTATATTCACCTGCTCCTCTCACCTTGAACAGCAACCGGAAAAACTTCATCAGTTCTATTTTATTTTATTTCATTTTTTGCCTTCATTATCCTTTTTTATGCATTATTTTTATTTACTTTTTATTCTCCTATATTTTTCCTATACTTATATGGCCTGCTTTTCATGTCTGTCGTTTTCCCCTGTTGCAATTTCTTAACCACAGTGGTGGAGCATATTCTCTATATTCTAATTGGTGCACCCCTTACTTACCTTCATTATAGGTGGGCCAGCGACGTGTGCGAGTACTTGATGGACACTTCTGGCGTGGGCATCAAATAAAGGCCACCCTCAGTGACTGGGGTTTGGTGGGCAGGACTCCCCTATCTATATAGAGGTAGTCCCTTCCCTCCATCTGTATGTTGGGGATCCTTTCGGCAGGTCTCCCAACTCCCTAGAGAGGGTCCAGAGTGCAGTGTCCAGTATGCATGGTTCTGCCTGTGTGGCCCCATTTATCCATTGCTGTCTGTGCTAGGCGAGAGATATATATAAGACTTTTCGCCCTTACACAGTACAACAACTATTTTTAGGTGCACCCCTATCCATACTCCTGCTGCTCCGCCACTTCTTTATTACCTTCTTTATTATTTTCTCTTATTTTATTTTTGCCCTTTCAGCTGCCCTCAACAATAATGGCCAGACATGCTTCCTTGCTCTCTCTGCGCATGCGCATGTGATACCCACTCACTGCGCGTGCGCGACATCCCCCCATGCCCGAACTGCAGTCTCCTCTGCTCTTTTCCACCCATGCGATTGGGTGCGATCGCACCATTTCCGGTTGCGTTCCAACCCCACCTTCCGGTTGCGGTCCAAGCATCTCTCTGCTGCATTGAACATCGCGCGCCACTCCGCCATAGGACGGAGCGCCCGATGCTCTTCTGTTACATCACGCAGGACCCGCCCAGTGATCCCGTCTCTGTAGATTTACGTTGTGAGTTCTCTTCACATTCTCTTTCGTTTATTACCACTGTACACCTAATATGCACTTGTAGTTCACTACTGCCTGATATACAATGATTATGATGTAATATAATATATATTGATTGTTTGTTTTGATATGCTAATGATGTGATGTAATTGTGACGTCATGTCCTTCCACCATATATATACCGCACCATGTGCACTATGTAACTGCTTGACAAAGGCTGCCTGCGTGCAGCTGAAACGTTGCCTTGATGTTTGAATTGGAATAAAGCCACATTCACTTTTCATCTTATTGGAGTGCTACAGTCTTCTCCTTTCTATATATATATATATATATATATATATATATATATATATAGCAAATGAATAGGCGAATGTAAATAAGCGGGCTTTATTCACATAAGCGTGGTGGCGACGTTTCGGCTAGCTCACCCAGCCATTATCGAGCAATGAAGTGTGCAAACAACAGAGTATATATGGCCACGCAGGGCCCATTAATTAGTGACATCATAAACAAGATAAAACAAAAATACATAAATACATACATGTGATAAAGTGATCAGTGCTTCAGTAAACACTAGTAAGGCTTCCGCAACCGGAATGCAAAGGTGCGATCATACAAGTATACACAAAATGATCATGTACAATAGAAAATTGCATAATCATGTGCATGTGTATGTGACGCTGTTTGATTACCTGGGCGGGGACACGGGAGCTCACCGGGTTGGCATGGGAGACAGTATATAAACAAAGACACATGTCTTATGATACGGAACGCCGCTCCTCACAGCGCGCATTTCGGAACAGGAAGTGGCATCACAGTCGGTCTTGATTCGCTGTCGCTAGGCTACGAGGAAGCTTATGCCTGCGCAGGCGCTCTGAAGCTCTGGATCCCTTCGCGGCCATCTTGGTGTAGGGCAATAGGTCACAGCACTCCCACTGAGATTCTAGCACACTGGCCAATCAGGATGGCTACGGGAACCGCGATCCGCCCTGTTATAACCCTTCCTCGTCCTCCCGGACCTCTACCGGACGGTAGTTGTCCCGAGCAACGAGGGTGCACAGATCAGTTATCATGGGAAATGACCAAGCTGCCCGAGGTATAACGTGCAGTGCCGACCTTATATTGTTGCCATTAGTCCTGGGTCTTTTCTTAGACAAAGAGTGTCCTGTAGCTGTCACACCCGTGTCCTCCGTCCTGCAAAACAAACAAACGTGCCATTAAAATCATGATAACACACAAAAAAATATATATATATATATTTATATATATATATATATATATATATATATATACATATTCTCTTTCTTTCTCTTTCATATACAGAGATGGTACATTAGCTATTTATGCGTTACATATGTCATGGGTTATTTTAAAGTCCACGTTCAGACCATGCGGCTTCAATGAATTCAACTCAAAAATCCACCAGGGTTCCCTCTTTTTTAGTAGTGCTACACGATTGCCTCCTCTTTTAGATTTAGCTACCTGGTCCAACAACATTAATTTTAGCTCGCTCTCCTTGTGGCCCGCCTCTAAAAAATGTTAGGTACTGGTAGATCACTGGGTCCTTTACGGATTGATTGTGTAGCGATGCTGATTTAACCTAGTTTTTGCATCCCAAGTGGTTTCCTCTATATAAAGCAAGTGGCAGGGGCACCACAAAACATAAACTACATGATCTGATGTACACGTCAGATAACTATTGATCGCATATATCTTACCAGTCACTGGGTGTACAAATTCTTGACCTTTCTGCATATAGGAACAATTTACACAAGAGCGACAAGGAAAGGAACCATGGTTAATGCTGGATAAATATTTCTGGTGGGATTTATTTAATGCCACATCTGTCTTTACCAGTTTATCCCTGAGGTTGCTGCCTCTCCTGTATGACATCAGGGGTGGGCACTCAAACTCAGGGATATTGTCATGTCCTTTTTAAAGAATATGCCAGTGTCTCCTCATAATGTTAGTAATGTGTTGTGATGCCTCAGAGTATGTGGAGACAAAGGCCACCCGTTGACCAGACTTTTTATCCCGGTCCCCGAGTAGCTCGTGTCTCTGAATCCTTGATACCTTTGTCCTACAGTCATCTACCAGTTTCCTAGGATAGCCCCTGCGCATAAAATTTTTTGCCATGGTGTCTAATGCCCGTTCTACATGTTGATGACTGCTTATGATGCGCTTTGCTCTGGTCATCTGACTAATTGGCAGTGAGCGAACCATATTTCTAGGGTGGTTACTGTCAAACCTGAGTGTCGAGTTGCAGTCAGTCGGCTTCACATAAATGTCCGTAACAAGTTGATGTCCCGAAATCATCACTTGAGTGTCCAAAAAATTAACTGTGGTGGAAGAGAAGGTCAAGTTGAATTTAATGCTATCAATCATAGAGTTTAAAAACTCATGAAAGGCCTGCAATTGGGTGACTGATCCTGTCCATATCAAGAAAACATTATCTATGTACCGCCACCACCTCAGCACTTGGCCGAAGTGGTGGCATACATAGATGATGCTTTCCTCAATGTGCGCCATATAGATGTTGGCGTATGATGGCGCAACATTGGTCCCCATATGCATACCCCTACACTGTATGTAGTGGGTATCATGAAACATGAAATTATTTTTGGTTAGTACAATATATAAATTTCAGTGAGGAACGTGCTCCTCTCAGGTGAAAAATCTGCAAAAATAGTGGAAGATACAGCCTGTACACCCCCATCGTGGGGTAGGGAGGTGTACAGGGTTACAACATCGAAGGAAGCCGAAATGGCTCCCTCAGGTACGTGAATTTCACTTAACTTGTTAAGAAAATCCCCGGTGTCTCTAATATATGACTTGACAGGAGAGGCAGCAACCTTTATATAGGGGAAACCACAACTCTGGTGGATTTTTGAGTTGAATTCATTGAAGCCGCATGGTCTGAACGTGGACTTTAAAATAACGCATGACATATGTAACGCATAAATAGATAATGTACCATGTCCGTATATGAAAGAGAAAGAAAGGGAATATGTATATGTTTATATATATATATATATATATATATATATATATATATTTTTTTGTGTGTGTGTTATCATGATTTTAATGGCACGTTTGTTTGTTTTGCAGGACGGAGGACACGGGTTGTTCTCACCGTGGGAGACTGTGACAGCTACAGGACACTCTTTGTCTAAGAAAAGACCCAGGACTAATGGCAACAATATAAGGTCGGCATTGCACGTTATACCTCGGGCAGCTTGGTCATTTCCCATGATAACTGATCTGTGCACCCTCGTTGCTCGGGACAACTACCGTCCGGTGGAGGTCCGGGAGGACGAGGAAGGGTTAACAGGGCGGATCGCGGTTCCCGTAGCCACCCTGATTGGCCAGTGTGCTAGAAGCTCAGTGGGAGTGCTGTGACCTATTGCACTACACCAAGATGGCCGTGAAGGGATCCAGAGCTTCAGAGCGCCTGCGCAGGCAGAAGCTTCCTCGTAGCCTAGCGACAGCGAATCAAGACCGACTGTGATGCCACTTCCTGTTCCGGAATGCGCGCTGTGAGGAGCTGCGTTCCGTATCATAAGACATGTGTCTTTGTTTATATACTGTCTCCCATGCCAACCCGGTGAGCTCCCGTGTCCCCGCCCAGGTAATCAAACAACGTCACATACACATGCACATGATTATGCAATTTTCTATTGTACATGATCATTTTTTGTATACTTGTATGATTGCACCTTTGCATTCCGGTTGCGGAAGCCTTACTAGTGTTTACTGAAGCACTGATCACTTTATCACATGTATGTATTTATGTATTTTTGTTTTATCTTGTTTATGACGTCACTAATTAATAGGCCCTGCGTGGCCATATATACTCTGTTGTTTGCACACTTCATTGCTCGATAATGGCTGGGTGAGCTAGCCGAAATGTCGCCACCACGCTTATGTGGATAAAGACCGCTTATTTACATCTTATGGGAGTGCTGTCGCCTATTCGTTTGCTGTCTATGGAGATCTGTGACCTGGATCTGTCGTGACTGTGTGCACCTCATCATTTTGTAAGGAACTACAGGAGTGCTGCTCTCTTTGGATTTTTTCTATACATATATATATATATATATATATATATATATATATATATATATATACATATACATATATATATATATATGTTGTACATCTTGGTAAAACAAGAGTTTTCCTAATATACTTCTTAAAAAAAACAACATATTTTATTAAAGAAAAATGCACAATTACAACTCCAAGCATACCTGGACAGTCAAAGGATGTCTGGGTATGCAATTGCCCCCCCCCCCCCCAGGGCCCTCCCTGCCACTATTTTAAGTGCTGAGATTTTCCGTGCTGACATTCCCCCATGCAAATATAGTCAAGATTAGACTCTGGATCCGCCACTGGCCTAGGGATGGTACACATAAATGACATATAGGAAGTGTATGCATAAAAAACACTATACTTTTAGTACTAAACATTTGCTCTAATTAACCCCTTAAGGACCAGGGCTTTTTCCGTTTTTTCATTTTCAATTTTTCCTCCTTAACTTTAAAAAATCATAACTCTTTAAAATTTTCACCTAAAATTCTATATGATGGCTTATTTTTTGCATCATTAATTCTACTTTGTAATGAAATTAGTCATTTTACCCAAAAATCT
The DNA here is from genome assembly GCF_029499605.1 of Hyla sarda. Taxonomy (NCBI): domain Eukaryota; kingdom Metazoa; phylum Chordata; class Amphibia; order Anura; family Hylidae; genus Hyla; species Hyla sarda. The sequence goes on along the minus strand of NC_079195.1, from coordinate 147,399,811 downwards.
ACGGTGAAACGGGAAAAAAAATCAATGTGCGGCAAAATTGATGAAAAAAAACACTATTTTGTAAGTTTTGGGGGCTTCCGTTTTTACGCAATACATTTTTCAGCAAAAATGATACCTTATCTTTATTCTGTAGGTCCATATGGTTAAAATGATACCCTATTGTATAGGTTTGATTTTGTATCACTTCAGAAAAAAATCATGAATACATGCAGGAAAATGTATATGTTTCAAAAAGGTCATCTTCTGACCCCTATAACTTTTTCTTTTTCTGTGTTCAGGGTGCTATGAGGGCTCATTTTTTGCGCCATGATCTGAAGTTTTTAGCGGTACCATTTTTGTTCTGATCAGACTTTTTGATCACTTTTTATTCACTTTTTTGTGGTATAAAAAGTGATAAAAAAATGTGCTATTTTGTACTTTGGAATTTTTTTGTGCGTACGCCATTGAACGTGCGGTTTAAAAAGTGGTATATTTTAATAATTTTGACATTTTTGCATGCGGCAATGCCACATATTTTCATTTTTATTTTTATTTACACTGTATTTTTTTTATTCTTGGAAATGCCGGGTGATTCAAAATTTTATTAGGGGAAGGGATAATTGAAAGGGTTAATGTTTTTTTACACTTTTCTTATGAGATATTATAGCTCCTATAAAATTGCATTTACTGATCTTTAACACTGATTGATGCATCCCTATAGGAATGGATCAATCAGTGTTTTCGACGATTGAATGCTCAAGCCTGGATCTCAGGCTTGAAGCATTCAATCAGCGATCGGACTGCAGGAAGGAAGGTAAGAGACCTTCCTCCTGTGCTACAGCTGTTCGGGATGCCGCGATTATACTGCGGCGATCCCGAACAGCTCCCTGAGCTAACCGGCACTTTTTACTTTCACTTTTAGCCGTGTGGCTCAGCTTTGAGCGCGTGGCTAAAGGGTTAATAGCGCGTGGCACCGCGATCAGTGCCGTGCGCTATTAGAGGCGGGTCCCGGCTTCATTATGACGCCAGGCCCGCCGCGATATGATGCGGGGTCACCGTATGACCCCGCGTTATATCGCAGGACCGGGACCCAGGACGTACTCGTATGTCCTGGGACCTTAAGAGGTTAAAGAATATCTAAGGTATACACTTGTGGTAAGCTTGTGGGGATTTAGGGTAGGTAGGGTGTAGCTGTGCAGTGATGAAAGGGTGTTGGATTAACCCTTAACTGTCATGACGCTAGGGTTCGGGTTCTTCCTCTATATATATATATATATATATATATATTCTCTTCACCATGGATCAAAATACCACAGAAACTGTAAGTCCATCCAATATTTTTTCATATCCCAACCGTGATGTGGATCGCTTGCTGGGATCCCTAGAGGGAGATGCCACATTTCTACACTTGCCATCAGCTATTGACCTACAAAGACAGTTTGAGTCCGAGACCAAACGTATGCTTTCTTTGAACCTTCATCTCACTACTATGGGCGAATACCTCAGGTCTCAACGTATACCTAGGGGCATGAGGGTACAACCCCAAGATAGCTCCTATATGGGCGACCTGGACTTTCGTGCCCGGTATGAACAGATCTCTAACAAATACTCACTCGACCTGATCACTTTGAATAACGAATTTTTACAGAGAGACATTACATTTATTAAACAAAAAGTCACTAGACTTGAGGAGTCTTTGAAAAATACATTATCTAGCGAGGACTTTGACAAGTTTATTTCTAAACAAACTGCATTCCTTGTGAAACATCGTACCGAACAGGAATCCGTGAAACGCCACAAATGGCACAGGGATGTATCAGATTATGAAAACAATCATGTATACAACTGTGGACGATACACCCCTAATCGCAGAAATAAAAAATCAAAGGGTCAACAGGATGTGATTTGTGACCCCTCCCACCCCGCTGGCCATTACTCTACTACTATTATTAATGGAAATGCTTTTTTAGGAATTACGGACGTTGCCGTCGACAACGAAACACGAGGAGAGGAGGCCGCAAACACCGTTGTAGCTACAAGATCAGGAGCACCGTGCTCAGTGAGGAACAAACAGTCCAAAATTCAATTCAAGAAAAACTGACTACGACTGCTGTGGTAAATATTTCCTCATTTACTTTATCTGCTGAACATCTCTCTGTACTATCTAAAGGACTGAATTTTGTCCCACAGCGCATGTCAACTGGTTTGATAATGAATTGGACTTAACACAGTTTTTTCGCAAAATTAAACTAAAAGTATGGTTTTCTGAGAGACAGGCTAATGTAATTTCTGAGACTATGTTAACAAATTGCTTTGCATTTTCTGATTATAATTTAAAGTCATCTAGCTCGTTCCAGCCTGCTGTCAGTTCTGGTCCTGTGGACACCTACTGTCAGCTGGTGAGAAACGAGATTCAACAATTGAGATCTGCACCACGAACTTCTACTTTTTCAAATTTGGCGCGTCGGGAGAAGCAGGCATTGCTGGAGCTAGTCCATGACCACAACCTGGTCATCAAGCCCGCCGACAAAGGGGGCGCAGTTATGGTCATGGTCCGCTCCAAATATGTCTGTGAAGCGATGCGCCAACTCAATGATACTAACACGTACAAATTGTTATCCAGTGACCCTAGATTTGATATAGAACGCCGTATCTCATCACTAGTGAATGGGGCATTTACTTCAGGTACAATAGATAAAGCATTGAAAAACTACTTGATAGTACAGCATCCGAAAACACCTAGTTTGCACCTACTTCCAAAAATTCATAAAGCACTACAGGACCCTCCCGGGAGACCAATTGTCTCGGGACGGGAATCCATTACTAGCCATTGTTCCATTTTTCTTGATGAAGTTCTCCGTCCTTTCACGACACAGGCACAATCTTTTCTTTTGGATACATCTGATTTCCTTTAGAAAATTGATAAGCTATCTATCCCTTCTAATTTAATTTTGGCCTCGCTGGATCTAACAAGTTTGTACACATCGATTTCCCAAGACCGTGGTACACAGGCAGTCTTGAATCTCATCCAACAACATTTTTCCCCACCTCAGACTGACTTTATTTTGTCATTATTACAGATTGTGTTGACATGTTATTACTTTACTTTTAATGACCAATTTTTTCTCCAATTGTCAGGTACCGCTCTGGGGACCAATGTGGCCCCCACCTATGCCAACATCTTCATGGCCTCCCTCGAGGAGTCCCTAGTCTATGTGTCCCCCCATGCCGACCATGTGCTGGCATGGTGGCGATACATAGATGATATTTTCCTCGTGTGGCGAGGGAGTGCCATGGAGCTGTTGGACTTCACAGACTTTCTGAACCATATTGATCCAAATATCAAGTTCACTTTAACTTACTCACCCGACTCGGTACAATTTCTAGACACTTTAGTGACCATTGACAACGACCATCTTACCACTCAACTATATTGTAAAGCCTACTGACAGTAACTCAGTATTGCATTTTACAAGCTGTCATCCCAGACCCATGATTAGGTCTCTGCCCAAGAGCCAAATGCTGCGTGCTAAACGCATTATTGGTTCTGAAACTTTAGTAGAACCAACACTAGACCGTATGGTATTAAATTTCACTGAACGTGGTTATCCCCCTGATCTACTACAGTAAACCAAGTCAGAAATCATGACACTTGATAGACGGTCCCTCATCCAACAACCTCCTAAAAAACATAGCCAGATCTCACCCCGAATTGCTTTTGTATCCACATATAACACCTTGTCAAGTAAGATCTCGAGAGTCATTGGCAGACACTGGTCCATTCTCTCCAGAAGTTTTCCACATATACCGGAATTTGCCAACCCACCTCTCATATCATATAAACGTCCACACAGTCTACGTGATCAATTGGTTAGATCTAATGTCTCTCACACCAGTTCAGATACACAACAATACCTTACTGTACAAAACAAGGGCAGTTTTCCATGCAGATTGTGTGTGAATTGCCCCCTGATGAACAAGGGGCCATCTTTTGTACACCCAACAACAGGTAGGGTGTACAGAATTAGCCACTACTTGACTTGTACATCAAAATTTGTGATCTACATACTTTCTTGCCCATGTAACCTATTGTACGTAGGGGAAACGTCTTTAGAATTTAAAACACGACTGAACCATCACAGGTATACCATCCGGAAAAAACAGATGGATCTACCTGTTGCAAAACATTTTACAGAACTTGGCCATCATGAACGAGATCTTCGCTTTACCCTCATTGACCATGTGACCATGCCCAAAAGAGGGGGCAATCGTATTGCCCTTCTCAAAAAACGCGAGCTCCGGTGGATATTTGACCTCCAAACGTTGCGCCTGAAGGGGCTCAACGTGGAGTTCAATGTCACTCCAGACATTTTGACATGATTTAGCAATATTTATCTATCTACTGTCCAGCTAGCCCTCTCACGGTTGCTATATGATTTTCTAATTATGTGCAACGTGCTTTTACCCTCAAGATTTTATTATGTTACATTATTACTGAAATTTCTTCTTTTTTTCTTTTTAGAGTTATGTACAGATGAAGAACAACACCACCAAAAGTTTCAATGTATTTCTTCAGATTTTTATTCAGGACATCAACATTGAGAGACCAATGACATATGCTCATGTTCACACTTATGCTATTTCAGTGCGGTTCCAGTGCGGTTTCTTTGAATACAATTGAGCCCAGATACGGCCATTGTCCCAGAGTCGTGTGATGGCCCACCCCCCGACGAGCGATCTATGGACAATTGCCTGGGACAACATTGCCTGGGACAACGTCGGTTCCCTGTGGTGCCCTGGGCTGACTTTGTGGCTGCCGTTCACACTGAGGGACTTGCTACGGCCAGGGCCTCTATACGAATATTGCCTTGCCCTTTTCCTTCACTCGATACCAATGCACTTGCCCTATACCAAGATGGCGCCCGTGACGTTTTTCTTCCCAATGCGCATGCGCTTGGGTATGGACGCTCTGACATGGCGCTACATGCATTCATTGGCTCTCCTGATGTGTATTGTCCTGTATTGTGCGACTGCCCACGTGGGACGCAGTGCCCTCGTTAGTGTGCCGGGGCGCTGTTTTTTCGTTTTGGTGAGTGCGAACTTCATCTTAGGCATAATTATGTTTTTAATACACCTGACACCAATTATGTTTTGCACACATATAGCACTGTTGTCACTTTACTGTGCAGATCCAAATGTACCTTATATGATGCACTTTATTATGACTAAGTCATTGTCTCCCTTTTGCTGTATGGGAGTTTTACTGTATCCATATTATGTTGCTTTTTGTATTAATTGTCATTGATTGCACTTTTGTGTACCACCCCTCTATAGATATGTTGCACATTCACTATGTTGTCATGCTTGAAAATGGTCGCATGTGGCGACCGAAACGTCGCATTTTGGATGGAATAAAACCACTCTAAATTTTTTCACCCGAACCTCGAGTGCTACAATCTTCCTTTTGTATATATATATATATATATATATATATATATATATATATATATATCCTACCGCCACCCGTCCCAGGAACGATAGGGAGTAATAAAGGATTGTCCACAACCGGAGTGTTACGCCGAGCGCTCCGGGTCCCCGCTCCTCCCCGGAGCGCTCGCAACATCCTCGCATTTGCAGCGCCCCGGTCAGACCTGCTGACCGGGTGCGCTGCAATATCTCTCTCAGCCGGGATGCGATTCGCGATGCGGGAGGCGCCCGCTCGCGATGCGCATCCCGGCTCCCGTACCTGACTCGCTCCCCGTCGGTCTTGTCCCGGCGCGCGCGGCCCCGGGTCTCTGCAGTTTAAAGGGCCACTGCGCCACTGATTGGCGCAGCAGGCTTAATTAGTGTGTTCACCTGTGCACTCCCTATTTATACATCACTTCCCCTGCACTCCCTTGCCGGATCTTGTTGCCATTGTGCCAGTGAAAGCGTTCCCTTGTGTGTTCCTAGCCTGTGTTCCAGACCTCCTGCCGTTGCCCCTGACTACGATCCTTGCTGCCTGCCCTGACCTTCTGCTACGTCCGACCTTGCTCTTGTCTACTCCCTTGTACCGCGCCTATCTTCAGCAGTCAGAGAGGTTGAGCCGTTGCTGGTGGATACGACCTGGTTGCTACCGCCGCTGCAAGACCATCCCGCTTTGCGGTGGGCTCTGGTGAATACCAGTAGCAACTTAGAACCGGTCCACCAACACGGTCCACGCCAATCCCTCTCTGGCACAGAGGATCCACCTCCAGCCAGCCGAATCGTGACACGGAGGTTTAGTAAGCTGGAAATAACCTTACTGCAACTTTTATGCAGGTTAACAGCAATAACAGTCTTTACAGAGGACCGGACTTTAAGTTCCTCACAGTTGGTTGGCACCTTGTAGGGAAATAAGCTCTGAGGCTTGCTTTACGCTGTTCCACTGAATTTAGGGTTTGGTTTTAGGTTCTGTAGTCACGTAGATTTAGAATTGAGTTTAGTTGAACTCACGGTTTTGTATTCGGCTGAAGTTAGCTGGCTTCAGGCATAGATTTGTATTGAAGGTATGCACGGAGCTTCTCTCTCTCTGCTAGTCCGGAACCCAAGAGAGCATGGGGAGAAGAGAGCGATCATTGGATACAGCGCCCTTATATGGCAAGGGGGTAGGCTCATAGCTTATTGGTTCCACCAACTGTCAATCCTTTCACAAAGCATTGTGATACATCATGTGACCCACTCACGTGACCTGAAAGGTCCTTAAGTTTAACCAAACAGTAGGCTTAGTAGTCATGTGACCTAAGGTCCTTGAAGTACTATACATATCTATATTATGTACAAATTATATACACCAAACACATAAAATTAAAGAAGGAAGAGGTGACAAGGGGCTATCCCACGAGGAGGATCCTACTGGTACGCAGAAACTCTGACTTTGGGGACTTACCACACAAGGTATGGTACGATGTACGGTACCGGGACACCGCACACTCAACATATTATCTTTGGTGGTAGAGTACAAGCAATCCCCAATAAACATTGTGTGTGTGTTTATTGGGGATTGCTTGTACTCTACCACCAAAGGGAATCAACACGGTAAAGGAGGAGAGCATATTTAAAAGAAGAAAAACTACCACAAGAGGACATAGTTTTAAATTAGAGGGGCAAAGGTTTAAAAGTAATTTCAGGAAGCATTACTTTACTGAGAGAGTAGTGGATGCATGGAATAGCCTTCCTTCAGAAGTGGTCACTGCAAATACAGTGAAGTAGTTAAAACATGCATGGGATAAGCATAAGGCTATCCTTCATATAAGATAGGGCCAGGGACTATTGATAGAATTCAGATTATTGGGAAGATTAGATGGGCCAAATGATTCTTATCTGTCGACACATTTGATGTTTCTATGTCTCTGTGTGTACAGCATAAATCCAGAGAGGAAAGGGTTACAGAGCAGGGCTGCTAGGTGAGTTAGCAGAGTGAGGGAGAAAGCTGAGTCATGCACAGTGCAGAGACACACCCCCTCCCTCTGAGAAGATGAAAAGACAGTGAGCATTGTTAATATGCTTTCTTTTGTGAAATATTGGTGACAGATACATAAAAAATTACATGAACATGATAAAGATTAGCAACTGAGTAACATATAACAGGTTTTTTTTGTGGGATCTGTAGATACGCCTGCAGATCCCTTTCAGCTGTGGAAATGCAGATTCCGAAGTGAGCTGAAAGAATAGACATTTCTATTCTTTCTGCTGAGTCCACAGGGAAATACACTGCTGTCTATTAGACAAGCATTTCCAAACGATTCTAACACAGAAATGTTCTGTCGGGGCAATGTCTGCATGGAAATTTGCCATGCAGACATTTCCTGTGTGAACATAGCCTCAGGAAACAGGCTGAGGTCATATACTGATATAAACCCACATGGGGAGATATATCTTTAATGGAGAAAAATTTTACTTTTGCTCATACAGGGTGGACTGAGTATATTTGCTTGATAAAGCAAGTGATAGCAGGTAATTGGAAGGGGATGACTTTGGATGCCTGTGGGGGTCCTTCTTTTAAAGGGGTACTCCAGTGGAATTTTTTTTTTTTAAATCAACGGGTGCTAGAAAGTTAAAATGATTTGTAATTTATTTCTATTAAAAAAAATATGAATCCTTCTAGTACTTATTAGCTGCTGAATACTACAGATGAAATTATTTTCTTTTTGGAACACAGTGCTCTCTGCTCTCTCTGTAGTGTTCAGCAGCTAATAAGTACTAGAAGGATTAAAATGTTTTAATAGAAGTAATTTACAAATCTGTTTAACGTTCTTGCACCAGTTGATTTAAAAAAAAAAAAAAAGTTTTCCACCAAAGTACCCCTTTAAGTACCAGGAAGGAGGCATGTGCCCATCCTTTAGGCAGAGTTGGGAGTGGCAGTAACAGGAACAGCAAAGAGAAGCACAGGACAGGCAATAAATATTAAGTGTAATCCATTGGCTGAGCATGCTGGGAGCAACATTACATTCTGTGCATAAAATAGGATGCTCACTTCTGGTTTTGTTATTTGGCCTACAAAACAAACTCAGGAATAATAAGACTATGTTATATTCTATAGTAATCAAGCACAATTCTGGAAAGGGGTGCAAATGTGGATGACTAAAGCAAGACATTAACTGCTTCCATATCTCAGTGTTGTCTTCATTCTTTACAGAATATGATCTTTACAGCAAAGACAATTCAAGCCTGCTGAAAAATAAAGTACTACATGTCCACCCAATTGTTGATATGCTCCAGACCTGTCAGTGAAAATCAATGGCAGAATGAGACACAAGCATTTTGCACAGGATGTTGGACTGATGCATGCATCGACTGTTAATATCCAAGGGTCAAGGCAAATTAATATAATTTCTTACAATGCAGAAAGACAAAGAATAGCAGTGTCTTTCCACATCATCATTTTACTGGAGTTTCTTTTTATCTATAATAAATAGTAAGGCTCTGTCCACTCTACCATGTAAGACTCCATCAAAAGTTCCATCAAATTTGACAGGAAGAAAAAGCAAAGCAAAATGATGTACACCATGCTGAAACATGACAGACCCAATTAGAAATCAATAAAGGTGCATCAGGTACAGTTGGTATCTGTCAGTCATAGGGGCATGCACTGCCATCACAACTTCAGTTGTAATGGAAGCCATGACTGCGTTGAACATAGACCTATATGTGTATTTGCCTCTTTTGCAGAATAGGATATACCATTAAAACATTAAAAACTTCATAATTTTTAGTAGTAGTTAATCATAATCATGACTATGCATAGTGAAAATTGCCTCAGTTCTGAAGAATAAAGGGTAAATCGATACACCTTTATATATACCTTTTATTTATTGCTCATAAGTGACAAAATATATAATGATCAATCAAAAAGCAAGGCAATAGACACCATAAAGGCAGCCCATGGTGCCAATAAAAAGGAAGAAACTCCAGTATATTTTTTTTTTGCTATTGGTTTATTAGAGTCAGTAAAAATTTCAGTTCAGTTTACGTATATATCATTATTCTGAGAATTGAGAAATTTCACTTTTGTATCAAGACTTAGTAAATGTTAAGAAATGTATCCTAAATTCAAAGACAACCTGTGGCCAACCCACAAAAAATATGATTGAATTATCATTAAATAGCTTAGGGGGCTCTGATCATACAGCTTTCTACAGTTTCTTGATATGCTCTTCTGTTCCTGAGATATGTGGATGTATAGTTTGTCTGACAATTCAGGGTGTTAGGGGCAGCGCTCCAGCCATCCATTCAGTCCGTGAGCGCTCCCTCTCCGCTGTCTCTGCACGTTCCGGGACTCGTGGTGTGGGACTCGCCCACACGCGTGTCCCAGGCGTTGCTAGGGGCAACGCTCCAGTCGTTCTGTCCAGCCGTGAGAGCTCCCCATCCAGTGCCTCCGGCTGCTCCGGGACTCGCTATGCGGGACGTGCCTGCATGCTAGTCCCGAGCATCCCCTTCCTCTCTCTGCTCTCGGCAGTTCTCCTGTCCTGCTTTGCCAGCGCGTGTGTCCCCTTAATTAGGGCGCTCACGCCCGCATTGCTAGATTTTAAGGGCCAATACGCCCATAATTAGTTGTTCTCTGGGCGGACTCTATATAAGTACGGGACCTCCCTAACAAAGTGTCGTATATTTTTGCTTTGTGCCCTAGAGAAAGCATTCCTGTGAGTGTGCCTTATTAGTGTTTCTGACTTCTAGCTTGTGACCTGACTTTGCTCCTTTGCCGTCTGCCTCCTGACCTTGTGCCTGTGAACCGACAACGCTTCTTTGCTGACAGCCTTCTGACCTGTCTGACTATGCTTTATTCTCTGTGCCAAGTTACATCTGGGCAGCCTGTGTGGACAGATCCTGCCAGGGGTAGCGACCTGGGTGCTGCCTGCCGCAGCAAGTCCATCCCGCTTTGCAGCGGGCTCTGGTGAAAACTTGCGGCTCCTTAGACTCCGCTCTCTGGTGCGGTTCAGCCATTGTCCACACAGGACAGCAGATCCGTTTATGGTAAGACCATTACAGTAAGATCCGGCCCTGGATCCAGCTCAGGTTCCTCTGCCAAGTGTTGCCGACCTCTCCACAATTGTGGCTCGACAGTCTGCACAGATTGAAGAGCAAGCACAGCAGATGTCTCAGCTTTCCGCTCTGGTGCAGCAACTCCTAACTTCACAACAGCTTCAACCTCCTCCGACAGAACCCTCCACTGTTCCTGCTCCTGTTGCTTGAGTTGGCTTCAAGATTCGTCTGTCTCTGCCTACTAAATATGATGGAGATCCAAACTTGTGCAGGGGCTTCATAACTCAGTGATCCATGCACCTTGAATTCCTAACAGACCAGTTTCCTACTGAGTGTGCCAAAGTGGCATTCATCATCAGCCTTCTTTCTGGAAAAGCCTTGGCCTGGGCTACCCCGCTGTGGGGGTATTGTCCTCTAATCTCTGGACTTTCCTTGCAAAATTCCGTAATGTATTTGAGGAACCAGCCTGGACATCTTCTGCGGAGACCGCCTTACTGAATCTCTCTCAAGGAAATTCTTTGGTGGGAGAATATGCAGTACAATTCCGGATCTTGGTCTCGTAACTGACGTAGAACAATAAGGCATTGTGCGCTACTTTTAAAAAGGGTCTCTCTTGTAGGATCAGGGATGCCTTGGCAGCTCGAGATCTTCCATCCTCCCTGACAGATCTCATTAATCTCAGAATTGAGGTACGTTTCTCGGAGAGACAAGAGGTGCTACGTTGTGAGAACCGCATCGGTGACGATGTTTTCCCCGTTTGGCTCCCATCTTTCAATGTCCACTATAACTCTCTCATTCTCCACCAGCAGGAGAGCCCATGCAGGTGGCCCGCATTAGACTTTCTTCTCCAGAAAGAGCCCGATGATGCAATGAGAACTTGTGCCTTTACTGTGCCAGTCCTGAACACTTCCTCAAAAAGTGTACTCTTCGCCCTCAGCGTCTGGGAAACGCTCACACCTAGGGCATGAAGGAGGACATCCCTGGGTGTGAATAGTACCTATCCACGTTTGATCTTGCCTGTTCAAGTTCATGCTCCTACGAAGTCTTCATTCTTCGCTTCTGCCTTCCTGGACTCTATCCTCGTCTAAAAGCATCAGTTGCCAGTGTCTCGGCTTGACAAGCCTCTGTATATCTTTCCAGTTAATGGAGAGAACCTCAGGGGTTTGGTCCTTTATCGAACTGGACCTTTTACTATGCAAGTGGGCGTGTTGCATAAGGAAAAGATACATTTCTTTGTGCTACCACATTGTACTTCTAAACTTCTTCTAGGACGTCCTTGGCTTCAGCGCCATTCTCCTCAATTTAATTGGAATTCTAGAGAAGTTTCTCATTGGGGAACTTATTGTCAAGGTCACTGTCTGGAGCCCTGTCTGCCTAAGACAAATTCCTCACCACTCATTAAGTCAAGTATACCTTCCTCTTATCATGACTTTGCTGATGTATTCTGCAAAAAAACAAGCAGGTACTCTTCCACCACATCGTCCCTACGTTTGTCCGATTGATCTTCAACCAGGTACTACACCACCTCGGGGAAGAATTTATCCGTTGTCTGTTCCAGAGACTCAAGCTAAGGAAAAATATATTCAAGAAAACCTACAAAAGGATTTTATCTGGAAATCCACCTCTCCTGCCAGAGCTGGATTCTTCTTTGTTATGAAAGAAGATGGTTCTCTTCGTCCTTGCATTGACTATCAGGGACTTAATAAAATTACAATAAAAAACCACTACCCTTGATCTCAGAACTCTTTGATCGTCTATGTGGAACAACAATCTTCACTAAATTAGATCTCCACAGAGCATACAATTTAATTCGCATTCGTGAGGGTGACGAATGAAAGACGGCTTTTAACACCCGAGACAGCCATTTTGAGTATCTATTGATGCCATTCGGTCTCTTCAATGCCCCAGCAGTCTTCCAAGAATTTGTAAATGACATCTTCTGTGATTTATTGTATACCTGCGTGGTCGTCTATCTGGACGATATCCTGGTCTTCTCTTCCAATTTAAAACTTCATTGTGTTCATGTCTGCCAAGTTCTACAGTGTCTATGGAAGAATCATCTATTTACCAAGCTGGAGAAATGTCTCTTTGAGAGAACGAGCCTTCTGTTTTTTTGAGGATTATTCCTAATTTTTCTTCCCTTGCTGCCCCAATTGTTGCCCTTACCAAAAATTGGTCTCCCGAGGCTGAAGAGGCCTTCGCTACTGCACCTCTTCTCTCTAGACCTGATCCTGGAAAGTCATTCTGTTTGGAGAAAGACAAATCTTCAGTAGGAGCTGGCACAGTTCTTTCCCAAAAGTCTTCTAAAGGAAAAAACATTACTTGCGGTTATTTTTCCAAGACCTTTTCTCCTAGGGAGAGAAATTAATCTATTGGTGACCGGGAACTCCTCGCCATTAAACTTGCCTTAGAAGACTGGTGTCATCTTTTAGAGGGCTCTACACACCCAATCAGCATTTTTACTGATCACAAAAAACCTTATATCTACAATCTGCACAGCGCTTGAATCCTCGTCAAGTAAGATGGTCGCTCTTCTTCTCTCGATTCAACTTCATCATTCATTTTTCTCTTGCAGAAAAAAATGATACAGTCGATGCTCTTTCTCGTTCCTCTGATGTTGTTGGTCAGGATATCACTCCTCGTCATATCATTACATAGTTAGTACTGTTGAAAAAAGACATACGTCCATCAAGTTCAACCAGGGAACTGAAGGGTAGGGGTGTGGCGCAATATTGGGGAAGGGATGGGATTTTATATTTCTTTATAAGCATTAATGTTATTTTGTTCCAGGAATGTATCTAACCCTGTTTTAAAGCTGTTAATTTTTCCTGCTGTGACCAGTTCCTGAGGTAGACTGCTCCATAAGGTCATAGTTCTTATGGTAAAGAAGGCGTGTCGCCCCTTGAGACTAAACCTTTTCTTCTCCAGATGGAGGGAGTGCCCCCTCGTCCTTTGGGGAGGTTTGACCCGGAACAGTTTTTCTCCATATTTTTTGTATGGGCCATTAATATACTTATATACATTTATCATATCCCCCCTTAAACGTCTCTTCTCAAGACTAAACAATTGTAACTCCTTTAATCGCTCTTCATAGCTAAGATGTTCCATGCCCCACATTAGTTTAGTTGCGCATCTCTGCACCCTTTCCAGCTCCACAGTGTCCCTTTTATGGACTGGTTCCCAAAACTGAACAGCATATTCCAGGTGAGGCCGTACCAATGCTTTATAAAGTGGGAGTATTATGTCCCTGTCCCTCGAGTCCATGCCTCTTTTTATACATGACAATATCCTGCCGGCCTTGGAAGCAGCAGCCTGACATTGCATGCTATTCTGAAGTCTGTGATCTACAAGTACACCCATATCCTTCTCTACCAGTGACTCTGCCAGTTTAATCCCCCCTAAGACATACGACGCATGCATGTTATTAGTACCCAGATGCATAACTTTATATTTATCCACATTGAACCTCATTTGCCAAGTGGATGCCCAGACACTTAGTCTATCCAAGTCATCTTGTAACCTATACACATCCTCTATAGACTGTACCGTGCTACAAAGCTGGGTGTCATCTTCAAAGTTAGAAACAGAGCTGTTAATGCCATCCTTTATATCATTGATAAATAAATTAAACAACAGCGGTCCCAGTACTGAACCTTGGGGTACACCACTGATAACCGGGGACCAATCAGAGTATGAATCATTGACCACCACTCTCTGGGTACGATCCATGAGCCAGTGTTCAATCCAGTTACAAACTAAAGTTTCCTCCTGAGTGCCTTATTACTGCAGCTCCACCTTTTCTTCTCCAAGTTCCACCTTGGAAGATGTTTGTGCCTCCTCGCCTCCTCCGTTGGGGACACACCATTTTGTTGGCTGGTTACTCTGGGATTAAGAAATCTTTTCAGTTAAAGGAGTATTCCAGGGAAAAACTTTTTTTTATATATCAACTGGCTCCAGAAAGTTAAACAGATTTGTAAATTACTTCTATTAAAAAATCTTACTCCTTCCAATAATTATCAGCTGGTGAAGGTGAGTTGTTATTTTCTGTCTGGCAACAGTGCTCTCTGCTGACATCTCTGCTTGTCTCGAGAACTGCACAGTGTATCTTTTCCTCTGGTGACAAGGTCTGGCTCTCCTCCAAGAATGCAAATAAACGAACAAATGAATCTGGCAACTCACCACAGTCATAAGTGGTTCAGCGTAATACGGCCACCATGGATGTCCGGGATGGTGCGGGAAGCTCAGAGGCTACAAACCGGTAGGTTTTGTGCAGTTGCACTTCTTCTGGACGCATGCTTACGTTATCGCAACCCGTGATTTTATCAGGAAAAGAAAACAGTGTGAAGTGAATGCAGTTCTGAATAATTAAGCAAACAAATGTATTTAAACTAAACAATCAGATGCTGATGCATTGCACAGAAAAAAATTCAAAAATGCTGAAAGATCAACTCTGTCATTAAGACCCATAGGGCCTTGTGCTTCCAGGCGGATAATCCACAGAGCTTCAACACGCAGCAGGATGCTTTCTCTATCACCACCTTCTCTAGTTAAGTTAACTCTTTCAAGACCACCAAATTGAAAAGTATCTAATCTCATATTGTGTTTCTCCTGCATATGTGCAATGAATCTAGGAGACCTATGACCAGTTTTGATGGAATGTAAATGTTCACGTATTCTTGTTTGTAATTGCCGTTTTGTCTTCCTGACGTAAAATCTGCCACAACCGCATTCCATATAGTATACTACATGCGTAGTTCTACAGGTGATTAACTCTTTAATGGTATGTTGATATCCTCCTAATATACAGATATAAGAGGAAGCATTATATTTACAAAAAAGAACAATGCCCGCATTTTCTATTACCCTTAGGAAAATTCTTGGTTAGCCTGTTTTCTTGTTTAGTGGTATTTATTCCTTTCTTCTTATGTTTAATAAAGTCTCCACTAGTACGGTTTTTCTTGAAAGTTAATATGGTGTTATTCCTGGCTGCTTCTCGAGGATAAACCATTTCTTTTTAATAGCACTGTTCACATAGTTATTCATTTGGCTGTTGCCAAAGGAGAAGAAAAAAACACTCATTTTTCTTTATCCTTTCTTTTATTGTGCAACAATTCCTCTCTATTTCGGCTTTCTATTTTTTTATTGGCTTGCCTAATAATTTGGGATGGATAACCTCTCTTCATTAATCTTGTTGATAATTTGGCAGCTTGTTCTTGGAATCTTTCATTGTTACTATTGATATGTTTGAGTCTCACTAATTGGCTATATGGAATGGCGCTTTTTGTATCAATTGGGTGCGAACTTTCAAAGCATTTTTTGCAACTGTCTTACGAAAACCTTCGGTCTGCAATTTATTAGCTTTCACAATTATACGTACATCTAAGAAATCCAAATATTGATTCCCAAAGACACTGGCATAATTTTCCCAATGTAAAATCTGTCACAACCGTATTCCATATAGTATACTACATGCGTAGTTCTACAGGTGATTAACTCTTTAATGGTAAGTTGATATCCTCCTAATATACAGGTTTATTATGATGCGGGTGTACAGGATATCCGTTAAGCGATGCAACACACTGATAAAACAACCGAATTCATTGAATTTCTTTGTGAGGTAATTTTTTTCTAACAATACATTTCAATTTAAGAATCAATGGTACAGGCAATGCCAAGGTGCTGCCATGGGGACACCCACTTCATGCACATACGCCAATTTATTTTTGTCGATTTTTGAGAAGGAATAGGTGTACAGTGATAAGAATCCATTCAATCCATCCATCAAAGGATACAACAGATATGTGGACGATATCTTAATTATTTGGGAAGGAGCAGAAGACAAATTTAATAATTTCACTCAAATGAATATGAAAATTCACCAGTGTCTTTGGGGATCAATTTTTCGATTTCTTAGATGTATGCATAATTTGGAAAGATAATAAATTGCAGACCGAAGGTTATGTAAGACAGTTGCAAAAAATGCTTTTTTGCACTATGAAAGTTCACACCCAATACATACAAAAAACGCTATTCCGTATAACCAATTAGTGAGACTCAAACGTATCAATAGTAACAATGAAGGATTCCAAGAACAAGCTGCTGAATTATCCATCCCAAATTATTAGGCAAGCCAATAAAAAAGTAGAAAACCATAATAGAGAGAAATTGTTGCACAATAAAATAAAGGATAAAAAAAACTTGAGCGTGTTTTCTTCTCATTTGGTAACAGTCTAATTAATAACTA
This sequence comes from Hyla sarda, assembly GCF_029499605.1. Classification (NCBI taxonomy): domain Eukaryota; kingdom Metazoa; phylum Chordata; class Amphibia; order Anura; family Hylidae; genus Hyla; species Hyla sarda. The sequence continues at coordinate 147,383,088 of NC_079195.1, read as the reverse complement.
TGTGAACAGTGCTATTAGTAAAAAATGGTTTATCCTTGACTATTAGAGGAAAACATTATTTTCTTGTAGACTTTCTTAGACCCAAGAAGAGGGGAGGACCCAATGCACTATTACGGGCAGCGCTCCGGCTATCCATCCTGGCCATGAGCGCTTCCTCTCCCCTGTCTGTGCACGTCCCGGGACTCGCAGTGCAGGATGCGCCCACATGCGTGTCCCGGGCGTTGCTAGGGGCAACGCTCCAGCCGCTCTTTCCATCTGTGAGCGCTCCCCATCTAGTGCCTCTGGCGGCTCCGGGACTTGCTATGCGGGACGTGCCCACATGCAAGGCCCAAGCATCCCCTCACCTCTCTCTGCTCCCGGCTGTTCTCCTGTCCTGCTTTGCCGACACACATCCCCTTCCCTTAGGATGCGTGTGAGCCAGCATTGCTAGATTTAAAGGGACAGTATGCCCATAATTGGTTGTTCTCTGGGCGGACTCTATATTAGTCCGGCACCTCCCTAATATGGTGCCAGATCTTTGTGCTTAGTGCCCTAGAGAAAGCATTCCTGTGAGTGTGCCTAATTAGTGTTTCTGACTTCCAGCTTGTGACCTTACTTTGCTCCTTTGCCGTCTGGCTCCTGACCTTGTGCCTGTGACCCGACTATGCTTCTTTGCTGCCAGCCTTCTGACCCGTCTGACTATGCTTCATTCTCTGTGCCAAGTTACATCTGGGCAGCCTGTGTGAACGGTTCGTGCCAGGGGTAGCGACCTGGGTGCTTCCTGCCGTAGCAAGTCCATCACGCTTTCCGCTCACTGGTGCGGTTCAGCCATTGTCCACACAGGACAGAGGATCCACTTCCCAGCCATTTACGGTAAGACCGTTACACAGGTAATCAGTCAGATGGAGGTGAATATCAGGGGATTATACAGCCAGGCAGTGTATATATTATCATTTGATACAGTTTCCCTTAATTCACATATGATATGACACACCAACGTTTTTGTTGTTTTTTTTATAGAAAAGTTTGTGACAACATGTAAATATTCATTATCTGGTACAGTGTTATATTTCTAATAAAGGTTCAAAAAAATAACCAGTAACCCACACAATGCCACAATGTCCTAAGTGTCCGACATCATCATGAAGAGTTTAGTTTGGCCATTACTAGGGTGCTAGGAGCATTACATTTTATGTCCAAAAATGACACCAACATTTTTTTTCCTAGCTCTTCGTTCAGAGATATCTATATGTATGTATGTACAGAACTCTTTCATTCAGACCCTTACCTATTTAACTATTTACTGGAGTGTTTTTTTTTTGTTTTTTTTTTAGTTTGTAGTCTATTTCTGGGGCATCTCTCAGGACATTTCAACACTAGTCTGCAAGCAAAGATGAGCTCCACTTGCCCTGATACGTTCTTTCCATAGCTGAAATGTTTTGATGGTAGTGCTCTCCATGTTCTCTCGCCAAAGTTGCTTGGAAAGAATGTGAGGTGAGAGCACAGAAAGTATATCTTCAGTGACATACTACAACTAGTGTTGAGCGGCATAGGCCATATTCGAATTTGCGAATATTCGCGAATATATGGACGAATATTCGTCATACATTCGCGAATATTCGCATATCCGTAATATTCTCGTTTTATTTCCGCGTATACGAAAATTTGCGTATGCGAAAATTAACGTAAACGGAAATTCGCATGTGCGAACATTTGCATATGCAAATTTTCGCATATGCGAGAATCCGCACACCAGTCTCACACAGTAGTATTAGAGCCTTCTTTACACCACTCAAGCTGAAAGCAGAGAGGGATGATCACTGGGATGTGTACTGTGAAAAAAAACCAAAAAAAAAACCGAATATTCGTAATTACGAATATATAGCGCTATATTCGCGAATATTCGCGAATTCGCGAATATGCGATATTCGCGAATAAAATTCGTATTGCGAATATTCGCGAGCAACACTAACTACAACCTAACTCTTGGTAAACATAGAATGTGGCACCAGATAAGAACCATTTTGCCTATGTATTCTGCCCAATATCCTGAATACTATTAATAGTCCCTAGCCCTATATTATTTGAAGGATAGCCTTATGGCCATCCCTATCTTATTTGAAGGATGGTCTTTTACCTATCCCTATCTCATATAAAGTACAGTCTTATGTCTATCCCTATCTTATATGAAGGCTAGCCTTATGCCTATCCATATTTTATATGAAGGATCACCTTATGCCTATTCCATGCATGCTTAAACCTCTTCACTGTATTTGCATAGGCATGAGACTATCTTTCATATAAGACAGGGCCAGGGACTAGACTAGGTGGGCCAAATGGTTAGGTTATAATTAGTGTTGTGCGTGAACATTCGCAATGCAAATATTTATCGCAAATATTGCATATTACATAGTTACATAGTTAGTACGGTCGAAAAAAGACATATGTCCATCAAGTTCAACCAGGGAATTAAAGGGTAGGGTGTGGCGCGATATTGGGGAAGGGATGGGATTTTATATTTCTTCATAAGCATTAATGTTATTTTGTTCCAGGAATGCATCTAATCCTGTTTTAAAGCTGTTAATTTTTCCTGCTGTGACCAGTTCCTGAGGTAGACTGTTCCATAAGTTCACAGGGAGTGCCCCCTCGTTTAACCTGGAACAGTTTTTCTCCATATTTTTTGCATGGGCCATTAATATACTTATATACGTTTATCATATCCCCCCTTAAACGTCTCTTCTCAAGACTAAACAATTGTAACTCCTTTAATCGCTCCTCATAGCTAAGATGTTCCATGTCCCATATTAGTTTAGTCGTGCATTAGTCGTGCATTTTTTTTCACACATCACAGTGATCATCCCTCCCTGCTTCCAGCTTGTGGTGTAAACAAGGCTCCAAGACTAGTTACTGTGTTATATGCGAATTTTTGCAGATATTGATCTCTCCCTTCTTTTAGCTCTTTTATCACGCGATATTGCGCATGTGCATGCAAATTTTATGATGAATGCACATGCAGATTTTATGGCGCATAGTAAAAAAGGCAGCAAATTTTGCGAATATATGACGAATATTCATCCATATATTCGCGAAATATTGCAAATTCGAATATGCCCTATGCCGCTCAACACTAGTTATAATATGTCTCTGAACTTTCTGCACTCTCATGTCAAATTCATTCCAAGCAATTGTGGCGCTTTGAGTGACAAACACAGGGAGCGCTTCCATCAATTGGTAAGGTTAACAGATGTGAAATCTGGGTTGCCTGGCAGGGCTGACCAACTTGTGGCTGGATAGGCGCACATCCTAGGATTAGTGTTGCTCGCGATTATTCGCAATGCGAATTTTATTCGCGAATATCGCATATTCGCGAATTTGCGAATATAGCACTATATATTCTTAATTACAAATATTTATTTTTTCACAGTACACATCACAGTGATCACCCCTCTCTGCTTCCAGCTTGTGTGGTGTAAAGAAGGATATAATACTACTGTGTGAGACTGGCAAATTTTCGCATATGCTAATTTTTGGATATGATAATTTTTGCATATGTTAATTATCGCATACGCAAATTTTCGAATATGCAAAAATAAAACGAGAATATTACAAATATGCGAATTTAGCGAATATATGACGAACATTCGTCCATATATTCGCGAATATTCGCGAATTCGAATATGGCCTATGCCGCTCAACACTACCGAGGATGGACAAAGAGCCAAAATGGAATTTTAAGGCTTAATTTCCGGTGCAGAACAACGCGTTTCATGGGGGTCACCCCTCTTCGTCAGATTCATGGCAAGACAGTGTGTTTTACTGTTATTTATATACTCACAAAATTTCAAATTCTGGCGGGAGAGTGGGTCACGGGGTCAGCGGTGACATCACATGACCCTGGGGGTCATGACTTGTACTGTGGGCTGTACTGTGCCAAGCTTGAAGATCCAAAACATTTCCCTTCGGATGAGATTTTGCAGTCGGTTGGAGATATGGATGGGAATGTGGTCAGATAGTGATGTGATCTTGGGTATCCGGATGTTTTATTGCACAGTGTCTGGATATGCTGTGTAGGAAGAATTTTTTCTTGATATTGTTGCAGTGTTTGTTAAGTCTGGAATGGAGTTCCTGGGTGGTTGTTATCACATAATTTTTACCGCAGATGCAGGAGATGACATAGATTACGGTAAAAATTACATGGGAAGAACCAACCAGGAACTCCATTCCAGACTCAACAAACACTGCAACAATATCAAGAAAAAATTCCTCCTACACAGTATATCCAGACATTGTACTATAAAACATCCGGATACCCAAGACCCCATCACTATCTGTCCCATAGACCACATTCCCATCCATAGATCCGACTGCAAAATCTCATCCGAAGGGAAATGTTTTGGATCTTCAAGCTTTGCACTCTCCAGCCCCTTGTACTGAACGAAGAAACAGAACTCATCAAATAACACTACTACTTTCCAAAAAATCACACTCCAGCCCCCATGAAAACATGAACAAATCATCCCCTCCACTCATACCCCCCCCCCCCCAAACCCACCCCCACTCCTGGTCACCCTAACAAATATAGGGAACAAGTTCTCATAAGAATTCACCTACTAAAATGGCAGTCATTTCAATTATTAATTATATCTCCAAACATCTCATTCATTTTTTACTTCCACATGCCCCACACATGTAGCCACATTCGCATACCACTGCTGCCACCTACTGGACAACCCCTGTGCACATGAAATTACACTTTCTCAATGCTACATACCTAAAACATTACAACCAAGCATCCACATAGTTCACATGGCCTTTGTTTACTTTCCCACAGCAATTGACCCACACTGTCAATCATCATTGACACACTTCCTATTACACAACCACATAGTTATCCAATTAACCCACTGACCTACATTTGTCAGTCAAAGGTAAATATAAGTTCACTCACATGCTAAAGTTTATATCCTTGCCAGGATGTGATGCTAGGTACTAGCCCCCCCATCTACTGCCTGACCACAATGCCTCCTTTACAGCAGGCAAACATGTCAGCACACTCTACATAGGCTTCACCCAGCCTATTCATTTCAACAGGGAAAATTTCTAATAGTCCTACATAGCCTTCCATTGAGTCGCACAGTAACAACCCACAGAGCAGCAGACCCCGGGGTCACGTGACGTCACCGCTGACCCCGTGACCCGCTCTCCCGCCAGAATTTTAAATGTAATGTGTATTTAAAAAAATTTAAAACACTCTGTCTTGCCATAGTTACATAGTTAGTACGGTCGAAAAAAGACATATGTCCATCAAGTTCAACCAGGGAATTAAGGGGTAGGGGTGTGGTGCGATATTGGGGAAGGGATGGGATTTTATATTTCTTCAAAAGCATTAATGTTATTTTGTTCCAGGAATGTATCTAATCCTGTTTTAAAGCTGTAAATTTTTCCTGCTGTGACCAGTTCCTGATGTAGACTGTTCCATAAGTTCACAGTTCTCATGGTAAAGAAGGCGTGTCGCCCCTTGAGACTAAACTTTTTCTTTTCCAGACGGAGGGAGTGCCCCCTCGTCCTTTGGGGGGGTTTAACCTGGAACAGTTTTTCTCCATATTTTTTTATGGGCCGTTAATATACTTATATACGTTTATCATATCCCCCCTTAAACGTCTCTTCTCAAGACTAAACAATTGTAACTCCTTTAATCGCTCCTCATAGCTAAGATTTTCCATGCCCCATATTAGTTTAGTCGCGTGTCTCTGCACCCTTTCCAGCTCCACAGTGTCCCTTTTATGTACAGGCGACCAAAACTGAACAGCATATTCCAGGTGAGGCTGTACCAATGCTTTATAAAGGGGGAGTATTATGTCCCTGTCCCTTGAGTCCATGCCTCTTTTGATACATGACAATATCCTGCCGGCTTTGGAAGCAGCAGCCTGACATTGCATGCTATTCTGTAGTCTGTGATCTACAAGTACACCCAGATCCTTCTCTACCAGTGACTCTGACAGTTTAATCCCCCCTAAGACATACGACGCATGCAGGTTATTAGTACCCAGATGCATAACTTTACATTTATCCACATTGAACCTCATTTGCCAAGTGGATGCCCAGTCTATCCAGTCATCTTGTAACTTATGCACATCCTCTATAGACTGTACAGTGCTACAAAGCTTGGTGTCATCTGCAAAGATAGAAACAGAGCTGTTAATACCATCCTCTATATCATTGATGAATAAATTAAACAACAGCGGTCCCAGTACTGAACCTTGGGGTACACCACTAATAATCGGGGACCAATCAGAGTATGAATCATTGACCACCACTCTCTGGGTATGATCCATGAGCCAGTGTTCAATCCAGTTACAAACTAAAATTTCCAAACCCAAAGACCTTAACTTACCTGTCAGACGTCTATGAGGGACAGTATCAAATGCTTTAGCAAAATCCAGAAACACTATATCCACAGCCATTCCTCTGTCAAGGCTTCTACTCACCTCTTCATAAAAGCAAATTAGATTGGTTTGACAACTTCTATCCTTAGTAAACCCATGCTGGCTATCACTTATAATACAATTTTCCCCTATGTATTCCTGTATGTAATCCCTTATAAGTCCTTCAAACAATTTACCCACAAGCACGTTAAACTTACCGGTCTATAGTTTCCTGGGGAAGACCTAGAGCCCTTTTTGAAGATTGGCACCACATTCGCCTTGCGCCAGTCCCTTGGCACAATACCAGACACCAGAGAATCTCTAAATATCATGAACAGGGGTACAGATATTACTGAACTTACCTCTCTAAGAACTCTTGGGTGCAATCCATCCGGCCCTGGATATTTGCTTACATTTATATTACTTAACTTACCTTGTATCATCTCTACATTAAGCCAGTTCAGTACATTACATGATGTGTTACCAGCACTGACCTGGCCAATGTCAACTCCTTTTTTCATAGTGTATACAGAACTAAAGAACCCATTCAGTAGCTCCGCTTTCTCTTGATCGCCTGTGACAACCTCCCCATTATCATTATTAAGGGGTCCTACATGCTCTGTCCTTGTTTTTTTTTGCATTTATATATCTAAAAAAATATTTAGGATTAGTTTTGCTTTCTTTGGCCACCTGTCTCTCGTTTTGAATTTTTGCTGTTTTTATAACATTTTTACAGATTTTATTAAGCTCTTTGTACTGTTTAAATGTTATCGCTGACCCATCAGATTTGTATTTTTTGAAGGCTATTTTTTGTTGTTTATTGCTCTTTTAACATCATTTGTCGGCCATGTAGGATTTAGTTTTAATCGTTTATATTTGTTCCCCTTTGGTATATATTTAGCTGTATAGTTATTTAAAGTTGATTTAAAGATGTCCCATTTACCCTCTGTATCAGTATTTGAGAACACCTCCCCCCCGTCTATGTCCTGTAGTGCAGCTCTCAGCCCAGGGAAGTTTGCCTTTTTAAAGTTATATGTTTTTGCCTTCCCCGCCTGTCTTTGTTTTCTAAATTTTAAGTCAAAACTAACTATATTGTGGTCGCTATTACCAAGGTTTTCCCGCACAGTTACATTACCAACCAGCTCTGTGTTGTTGGAAATGATCAGATCCAACAAGGCATCGCTTCTTGTTGGGTCCTCCACAAACTGGCCCATAAAATTATCCTGCAATAAATTTAGGAATTGTCGCCCCTTCGTAGTTTTAGCCAACCCCGGAACCCAATCTATTTCTGGATAGTTAAAATCTCCCATTATTACCACTGTACCTGCCCGGGCGGCCCTCTCTATTTGTTTATGAAGCCGAACTTCTATCTCTTCAGTGATATTAAGGGGTCTGTAGATTACACCAAGTATTATTTTTTCAGTATTTCCCTCCTTTTGTAATTCTACCCACAGTGATTCCACCTCCTCAGAATCATCACACATGATGATGAACCGGGCGAAGAGGGGTGATCCCTCGAAAAGCGTTGTGCTGCACCAGAAATAAAGCCTTAAAATTTCATTTTGGCTCTGTGTCCATCCTGGGGGGTGCGCCTATACAGCCACAAGTCGGACTTTCATCGGACATCTGGCTTGCCTTGCCAGGCAACCCAGATTTCACATCTGTTAACCTGTTCCTGACCGCTTGCTAAGCGGGACCGACGGCCGGCTGCCTCCCGACATACTTGTATCCAAAGCACGTACCAGTGTTGTGCCTGTCCGCACAACACACAAAGGTGAGCATTTTTCTACTTCTCCTAAAATTCACCTATCACCTACGATCTTCACCATTGGAGCGCCGTCTCTGTGTTTTCTCTCTCTTTGCTCTCTCCATCAATTCGTAAGTCCTCCAAAGTTCAGAAAACTTCAAATACAGCAATTCACAGATAAATAAGAGTGATAGGTTTTCCTTAGGACAAATAAAGATGTTTATGTTAACAAAATGGCTTCCTTAGGAACAAAAAATTGTTTACTCAGTGTTACCAACCTGTATTTGTAACAAAAAAATAAAATTACCAACTTTATATTGTTTCTCTCAATCATCTATCAAATTTATTAAATGAAATCCTGTATTTCAGGAGAATGAGAGCTAGGTAACCATTTGTATCATCATATTCATTAATTTCACATCAAAATGAACAGGAATTAACTTTGTTTGACCCGGAAAGATTTGTAGACCAGTGTTATGTAACCATACCTTGAAGTGCATATGTCAGGTAAATTACGTCTGCTAAACTACCAACATAGTCTAGCAGGGTTTAGTGTCATCATTCAAAGCACACTTTTTCTAAGTGGATTTATTGTTTTTTTTTATGCATAAAAACAACTTTGTAGATGGTCCCTGAATGTCAGAAAGGTGTGGCTCAGGATTCGCTGTGCCCCAGGACAGCAATGGCTCTTTTCACTTACGTCACTCCCGCTACTACTGTTAATGGACACACAGGGCTCACCTGTCTACCTGCATAATCACCCTAGGCAACAATTCCACAAGTTGGAGCCAGTCCCTCCTCTGAACTGAAGTGTAGCAAAGTCAAAATAATAAACAAAACACAGTACAGCGGTTAGAGACCAAGTCAGAACACAATAGGTTAATTTAGCACAAACCAGGGAGCAAAATACAGAAAAAGACAAAATACAGCAAAAGATATATCAGCTATTAAAGCGATAGGTTGATTCAAGTTCTAAAGATTCACCAACTAAAAGATCCCCATGTGTTGTTAATCCTTGCCAAGCCAATGTGGGTCAGTAAACGCGTTAAGCATGCTGGGTTTGGGAGACACTGAGATTGATGGGAGTGTAATAAATCGACTAACATGGGGGAGCTGAATCATTTGTGTGCTTCCTTTTCTTTAAGGAGGGGGTTGGCTAGTCAATAGTTCTAACAGAGTAATGGATAACTGACAAAATGAAAAAGTCAAATAAAACAACTCAAATGTTTCTCTGCCAGCTATTAGTTTAAGACAGTGTTAAATGTGCCAGTTCTGACATTTTTTTTTTATAACAATGTCCACATTGATTAAATTGGTTGAATGTCAGGATAATAGAACACTTGCCTGTTTTTTTACATAATTATTTTCCCCAAGGAAGTAAATGTAATTTGTCATTTGCATTTCTCCCTAGTCCCCTAGAGACTCTGTGTGCTGCCATAAAGGATACATGTATGCTGGCTTAGTTGTGTACGAACCCTAAAGTTGAAAATATTCATTGGTGATAAAGGCGCAGCTACTTAATAGAAAACCACAGGAAATATTTTGTCACAAGCAGTTTTAGTAAAAGTTCTTACGTACTAAGATTTTTGTCAAACATTCATGCTTTTATTAAAATAAATGAAATGGGAAAAATATTTAAAAAATTATAAAAATGCGAGGAGTCATAAATGAGTTTAACAAAAAGAAAAAGCATGTTTTAATGGAGATTCCTTTACTAAGCCACGATCATTTGCTCTAAACTGCCAGTTTCTATGCCTCACATGTTTTGTGTAGTCTACCAAACAGCCAGTATGAAATTAATAGAAAAAATATTACAAGAGCATTTGTTAATAGAAGATATTCCAGTACAGACGATGAGAAGGTTTGACAGGTGGTGAGAAAAAAACTGTACAAGGTGCACAGAGTAAGACGCAGAAAAATGCCATGGTTGATACTTAGGATAGACAAAGCTTATTAGACAAAATCCATAATATGGACCTTCGTTTCAGAAGTAATAATATTTACTTATTATAAAGGTAGATCTTTGAACAATATATTGATCCAAAGGGATATTCATTAAAAGAAGATTGCCAGATTTGAAGTGTGATTGTGTTTCTTATCCAATGAAAAGGTTTCATTGTTTATGTGGAAGAGCTTATATCGGTCAAAACGTAAAGAACAATAAAAATATAGTTTACAAACATAGATCAAGCATAAAAAAATTAAAATGGGAAACAATAGGAGAAATGTATTAGAAGAAAGAATATAAAAAGGCATTAGGAAAAAGAGATAGCTTGAAGGAGACATTATTTGCAATGCATTTTTTTTGTGAGTTCAATCATCAAGAAGGTGAAATGAGATGGTAGGTACTGAACGGAGCTAAAATAATAAATAACGAAAAGGAGAATATTAGAATAGTATTACAATTTGAGGTGTTTTGGAATAAGTCTTGAAACACTGGAATCCAAAGATGATACAACTTAACAGGTAGAACAGGTGTTCTTGTAATGATCACTAGGTTTTTATTTTATTTTATGTAATTGTTGTTTAGGTTTACTGACTCATGCTGTATATTTACTCTGCATTGGGCATCACAAGGGTAAAGCGATAGACATTTTCCTGTGGCTGTGGGGGAGGATCTGAGACTGATTTAAGAGGATGTCACATGCATTTATGTATTTTATTGTTCATTTTATTTTGTTAATTTATGTAATGATGTAATATAATCATAGATGCCAAAATCTAGTTCTTTAATCAGCATGAAAATGTGCTGATCCAATTCAGATTGGGTTTACAATAAGACTTACTAGGAGTATAGGTCTAAGAGTGCATGCCACAAAGTGACGGTACGCCGCTTCCTGATGAGTACAGCTCAGACATTGCTACAGGTTATACAGGGAGGATTGTAAGTAACATTATTTAGTATTGAAATCTTTATTGTACAGATTGGTACCAGTTGCATCACTGGATATTGTTGTAAACATATCCAGAGAAGACTAAGAGTGACACTATTCATTGCCTGGGCTTAACCCCTTAAGGACCCATTTTCACCTTAAGGACTCAACACAATTTTTGCAAATTTTTTGCGCCATGGTCTGCAGTTTTTATCAGTTCCATTTTTATTTTTATGAGACTTTTTGATCACTTTTTATTAATATTTTTATGGTATGTGAAGTGACCAAAAATGCACAGTTTTGGACTTTGATATTTTTTTTTACGTGTACGCCATCGACCGTGCAGTTTAATTAACCTTATATTTTAATAGTTCGGACATGTGATTTTTTTAAAAATTCTATTATTTTATTTAAAAAATAGGAAAAGGGGGGTGATTCAAACTTATTCACAATTATTCTCTTATTTTTTTTACCACTTTTTACTTTTTTTTTAGCCCCCTTAGGGGCTGTTACGCCTAGCGCTCCGGGTCCCCGCTCCTCCCCGGAGCGCTCACGGCGTCTTTCTCCCTGCAGCGCCCCGGTCAGTCCCGCTGACCGGGAGCGCCGCACTGTCATGGCCGTTGGGGATGCGATTCGCACAGCGGGACGCGCCCGCTCGCGAATCGCATCCCAGGTCACTTACCCGTCCCGGTCCCCTGCTGTCATGTGCTGGCGCGCGCGGCTCCGCTCTCTAGGGCGCGCGCGCGCCAGCTCTCTGAGACTTAAAGGGCCAGTGCACCAATGATTGGTGCCTGGCCCAATTAGCTTAATTGGTTCCCACCTGCTCCCTGCCTTTATCTAGTCTCCTCCCTTGCACTCCCTTGCCGGATCTTGTTGCCTTGTGCCAGTGAAAGCGTTTAGTGTGTCCAAAGCCTGTGTACCTGAACTTCTGCTACCCATCCTGACTACGAACCTTGCCGCCTGCCCCCGACCTTCTGCTACGTCTGACCTTGCTTCTGCCTACTCCCTTGTACCGCGCCCATCTTCAGCAGCCAGAGAGGTGAGCCGTTGCTAGTGGATACGACCTGGTCACTACCGCCGCAGCAAGACCATCCCGCTTTGCGGCGGGCTCTGGTGAAAACCAGTAGTGGCTTAGAACCGGTCCACTAGCACGGTCCACGCCAATCCCTCTCTGGCACAGAGGATCCACTACCTGGAAGCCGAATCGTGACAGTAGATCCGGCCATGGATCCCGCTGAGGTGCCGCTGCCAAGTCTCGCTGACCTTACCACGGTGGTCGCTCAGCAATCGCAGCAGATTGCCCAACAAGGACAGCAGCTGTCGCAGTTGACCGCCACGTTACAGCAACTTCTGCCTCTGCTACAGCAGCAACCATCTCCTCCGCCAGCTCCTGCACCTCCTCCGCAGCGAGTGGCCGCTCCTAGCCTCCGCTTGTCCCTGCCGGACAAATTTGATGGGGACTCCAGACTCTGCCGTGGATTTTTGTCTCAGTGTTCCCTGCATATGGAGATGATGTCGGACTTGTTTCCTTCAGAACGGTCTAAGGTGGCGTTCGTAGTAAGCCTTCTCTCAGGAAAGGCCTTGTCTTGGGCCACACCGCTCTGGGACCGCAATGATCCTGCCACAGCCACAGTCCAGGCCTTCTTCACTGAACTCCGGAGTGTCTTCGAGGAGCCAGCCCGAGCTTCTTCTGCCGAGACTGCCCTGCTGAACCTGGTCCAGGGTAATTCTTCCGTTGGCGAGTATGCCGTACAATTCCGTACTCTTGCTTCAGAATTATCCTGGAATAACGAGGCTCTCTGCGCGACCTTTAAAAAAGGCCTATCCAGTCGCATCAAGGATGTGCTGGCCGCACGAGAGATTCCTGCCAATCTGCAAGAACTCATCCATCTAGCTACCCGCATTGACATGCGTTTTTCTGAGCGACACCAAGAGCTCCGCCAGGAGAAAGACTTAGATCTCTGGGCACCTCTCCCACAGTATCCGTTGCAATCTACGCCTGGGCCTCCCGCCGAGGAGGCCATGCAAGTGGATAAGTCTCGCCTGACCCAGGAAGAGAGGAATCGCCGCAGGGAAGAAAATCTCTGTCTTTACTGTGCCAGTACCGAGCATTTCTTGGTGGATTGCCCTATCCGTCCTCCACGCCTGGGAAACGCACGCACGCACCCAGCTCACGTGGGTGTGGCCTCTCTTGGTTCCAAGTCTGCTCCTCCACGTCTCACGGTACCCGTGCGGATTTCTGCTTCAGCCAGCTCTTCTCTCTCAGCCGTGGCCTGCCTGGACTCTGGAGCTTCTGGAAATTTTATTCGAGAGTCCCTAGTGAATAAATTCCGCATTCCGGTGACCCGTCTTGTCAAGCCACTCCACGTTTCCGCGGTCAACGGAGTCAAGTTGGATTGCACCATACGTTTCCGCACGGAGCCCCTTCTTATGAGCATCGGATCTCATCATGAGAGGATTGAACTTTTGGTCCTCCCCAATTGCACCTCGGAAATTCTCCTTGGACTTCCCTGGCTTCAACTTCATTCCCCTACCCTGGATTGGTCCACTGGGGAGATCAGGAGTTGGGGGTCCTCTTGTTCCAAGAACTGTCTAAAACCGGTTCCCAGTACTCCCTGCCGTGACCCTGTGGTTCCTCCTGTATCCGGTCCCCCTAAGGTCTTTAAGGACTCTGCCTGCCACAGGAAATGCCCCTCCCCCCCTCCCAGTCCCGTCAGGCAAGCCTCTGTGCCACCCCATGGCCCCCGTCCTGGTGTCACACTGCCCCATGCCAGGCCTCGCCCTCTGCCCTCCCTCCCCATTCCCACTCCTGCTGCACTGCCTACCGTTGAGGAAACCCTCCATTCTTTCCAGGTGTCCTCATCCCAGGGGAGGCAGTCACCGGGCAAAGAGAAGGGGAGACCTAAGGGGGGGGGTACTGTTACGCCTAGCGCTCCGGGTCCCCGCTCCTCCCCGGAGCGCTCACGGCGTCTTTCTCCCTGCAGCGCCCCGGTCAGTCCCGCTGACCGGGAGCGCCGCACTGTCATGGCCGTTGGGGATGCGATTCGCACAGCGGGACGCGCCCGCTCGCGAATCGCATCCCAGGTCACTTACCCGTCCCGGTCCCCTGCTGTCATGTGCTGGCGCGCGCGGCTCCGCTCTCTAGGGCGCGCGCGCGCCAGCTCTCTGAGACTTAAAGGGCCAGTGCACCAATGATTGGTGCCTGGCCCAATTAGCTTAATTGGTTCCCACCTGCTCCCTGCCTTTATCTAGTCTCCTCCCTTGCACTCCCTTGCCGGATCTTGTTGCCTTGTGCCAGTGAAAGCGTTTAGTGTGTCCAAAGCCTGTGTACCTGAACTTCTGCTACCCATCCTGACTACGAACCTTGCCGCCTGCCCCCGACCTTCTGCTACGTCTGACCTTGCTTCTGCCTACTCCCTTGTACCGCGCCCATCTTCAGCAGCCAGAGAGGTGAGCCGTTGCTAGTGGATACGACCTGGTCACTACCGCCGCAGCAAGACCATCCCGCTTTGCGGCGGGCTCTGGTGAAAACCAGTAGTGGCTTAGAACCGGTCCACTAGCACGGTCCACGCCAATCCCTCTCTGGCACAGAGGATCCACTACCTGGAAGCCGAATCGTGACAGGGGCTATATCATGCAATCTTTTGATTGCACAAACTGCAATGCAATAGCATAGCAGGGCATTGATCAGTGTTATCGGCGTTCTGCTGCTCCAGTCTGCTGAGCAGGCATGGAGCAGTAGTTCGCCGATCGGATGATGAGGAGGCAGGTGAGGACCCTCCCGTCGTCCAGTAAGCTGATTGGGACATCACAATTCTGTCGCAATTGTTCCGATCAGCTCCGCTCAGATTCCGGGATAGTTTTACTTTCACTTTAGATGCTGAGATCAACTTTGATTGCGGCATCTAAAGGGTTAATACTGGACATCGGCCTGAACGGCAGTGCCCGGCATTAGCCGTGAGTCCTGGCTGTCTGTAGCCACCGACACCCATGGAGTTTAACCTGTTTTCCTCTGGGACCCACGGAGTTTAACCCGTTTTCCGGTTTAAACCCCATTAGCGGGACTCGGGACATACAGGTAAACCCTGAGTCCTTAAAGCGTACCTGTCAGATGACCCAAAAAAAAAAAACTGTTATATGTTGCTCAGTATCTCATCCTGATCATTTACATATAATTGTTATGTGTCTATGACCTATATTTCTCTCAGAATTAGCTTTATTTCTGAATTTCCTTAATGTTGTTGACTAGAAGCAGGGGGGCGGGTCCCTTTAGTCTCCTCAGGTGATAACCACTCCCCCTACTCCCCCTCTCTCACTCTCCTCAGTCACTGGTCTCGGGAGTGAGCATCTGTAACACTTTCCTTTCTGGTTTTGTGCTATACACACACACTGGGGTTTATTTACTAAGAGTGGAGTGTAGTTTTCTTTGTGGGTTTTGATTTCCGACAGGTATTTTCTGAAGGTGTTTACATTTTGCACTTTTCCCTACGTTTTGCTTTTTTTTGTTTTTTTTTACAACTATTTTTTACAACTGTTCTCAAATCCACCACATTTTCTGTGGAAACCTTAGTAAATATGTTGGGATTTTTCAAAACTGCCGGGGACACGCCCCTTTTTTTCTGGACCATGCCCACTTGCTCCCATGACCACGCCCCTTTTGGGTTTTTCTTGTAAAATGGAGGTTTTTCTTTTTTTTCTGGTCCCAAATTGTGTTGCATGGAATGTGCAACACAATTTGGGCACAAAACCCCACAAAAAAGAATCGGGATCATGTTAGTAAATAAACCCCACTGTGTGCTTACAGCTTTTGCAAAACTACAGCTCCCAGCATGCCCACACATCCTTTGAGTTGTAGTTTTGCAACAGCTGGAGACATGGAGACATATGATTGGTAAAACTCAGATTTACAGCAGTGTTGCTGCAGGCTGTGTTCCTCCTACTGTTGCATAACTACAACTCCCAGCATGCCTGCACGTCATTTGACTGGAGGCATATGATTGTACTCTCCCTGTATTAGATACACACACACACACACACACACACACATACATTGACTTAATTTATTCATATACATGCACATTACCTAGACAACACAGATTTACACTCATGCATATGTATCCACACATACACACACACACAGTGCCACTTTTTAAACAAAAAAATCCTCCATTCAGTCCCCATTTTCATTCACCAGCTTCTTTCATCATCTGCTCACAGGCAGCAGTGTACTCCCGCCCCTCCCCCTCCTCCTCACACGAGGAGACTGTGAAGTAAACATGGTGAGTGAGCCGATCACAGCAAATTTAGATCTTCAAATCTGTCAATCATGAAGTGGGTCCATGATGTAGGTGATGACGAGTGGACACAGCCAGGTTGGTATGTATCCCAGGAGGCAGGGAGGCAGTTTTTTGACCAATACATTTTTTTTTACTATATAACTAATTTTCATTATCTAAATCCCATGCCATTTTATAGATTATATTTATATTGATTTATTGTTTGTGGGGCATTAGAATAGCCTTGGGGAGCCAGCCTTTTTCTTTAATTTTTAATTCATAGTGTGTTGTAGGTAATACATAGCTGAAATACTCAGCTGCCAAAGGTGAGGTGAATCCCTTTTATATATACTCTTTGTCCTTTAGTCACATTCATTGAACTATGAACCATTATTAATAGTTACAAGCAAGCTCTCTAGTTTAGTCAAGAATAATATAAAATTGGTCTCTCCACTTTCTCTGATAAGAGCAGTGAACAAGGCATGCTGCACAATTAGAGGATGAACCAAACCATTGGCACTATTATGGAACCTTTTGCCACCTTCAGCTGTTACAGCTACTATCAAACCTGCTATTTTGAGACTGTTGCAGAGCTGTTGTGAACTGCTACTAAGCCAGCTTTAAACTGCTGCAGACCCACTATGCAAATACTGTGATGGAAAGAAACTGCAATAAATCTGCTGCTGAATTAGAGCCTGCTGGAAGCTGCTGCAGATCTCAAGCTGTGTTGCCATAAAGGAGATTGCTTTTTTTAACAACTGTTACAGACTACTGTCAAGAATCACTATAGAGGCAGTTGTCTAGTACACCCTACACCTTAATATCAGAAGTCAAGTTTCATAGTTAAGGTTATAAAAAAGGCAAGTTAAATGGGCACTCTCATTAAAACATTTTTTGCTATTGCACTCCTTATGCTATTGCACTCCTTATGGTAAATGAAAAATATTTCTAATTCTAATATACTTTGTTTAAAAGAAATGAAGTTTTCTATGTTTCATTTGGGCTTAAAAAAGCTCAAGAGCACATTTTCCCCCAACTTATACACAGACTTTGGACCAAAGTCCGAACACAGGAAGTGCAGCCTGGAGTGCTGAGGGGGAGGGGGGTGTCCAGCCAACAACATATGGCAGTTATGTGAGAGAGGAGCTATGATTGGATGAGGCTGGACATCCCCCCCCCCCCCCCCCTCAGCACTCCAGACGGCACTTCCTGTGTTCGGACTTTGGTCCAAAGTCTGTGTATGAGTTGGGGGAAAATGTGCTCTTGAGCTTTTTAAAGCACAAATGAAACATAGAAAACTTCATTTTTTTTAACAGAGTATATTAGAAATATTTTTCATTTACCATAAGGAGTGCAATAGCAAAAATTAGTTTTAATGAGAGTGACCCTTTAAGTTTAACCATTATTCCTACTGAGTGGATTCAGTGTTGCTGACAGGGAGTGGGTAGCTGCATTGTGTGTCCCATGGAGGATTGGACTTTGGATACCTAAGCTAATCTCTGGCTGTGGGATTCTGTATTGGTAGAGAGCTGGCCCTTCGAAAAAACCATTTTAGGCAGTAGGTTATGATTAGCAAACTTTTGAAGTTTAATTTGCCGGGCTTGCTGAACTTTTTGGAAATGTTCGGTTCTGCATGAACTAATTTGTCGCAGACCAGCAAAGAAATAAGTCATTAAACATGCATATAACACTGCTGTAAAGCCCTCCATAACACTGCTGGAATTAATTTAAGAAGTTTTAAAGTGGTTTAAGGATCAGTTATGAAGACCCATGGTAATAGCTTATTTAATGCACTTTTGGATTTTATATGTTCATTAACACTAAAACAAAGTTGGTAGATTCCTGCCAGTGTTAAAATACACATGGAGGTATCAGAAGATGCAGTAGCTTTTTCCAAGAATTCCCCAAAAAATGCCTGGTTTGAAGTTGCAGCAACAAGGGTGATGGTGGATGTCTTGTAGTAAACAGTGTACAGCAAGAGGTTGCAGACTGGTGAGACCTGTAGAAGCCAGCAGACAGCAGGGGTGGTGGTTGTACTGTATAATCAATAGCATCTGGCACAGGAGGTTTAAACTCTACAGGATACATGACTGATTCATTTTAACAAACATGAGTTTTTCCACATTGTTGCCAAACAATTTAGTTTGCTTAAGGGGTGGCGATGATGCTTGCTGCACTGAATATTCTCTGTTTTTTCAAAATTTCCAAGCCTGGCATGAAGTAGCAGAAGCAAGGATAATAGTGGCCTAGTGGCATTGATAGTATCCAGCATACAGTAGGAGGAGGTGGACTTGTAAATGGTGTAGTAACCAGCGTACAGCAGACGGTTTTAAAACTGAGGATTTTCAAATGTAAGAAATTAGTTTTTCAAACTTATCAAGGCCTGGCTGATGGTAACAGTAGCAAAGGTGATGTAATAAAGCAGGAGTAGGCAATCTTCTAGTAGCTAGCTTACAGAAGGAGTAGGTGGACTGTAAAGATTTGCAGTTTGAAGAAGCAGCAGCAAGGGTGATGGTGGACTAGAGGGACTTGTAATAGCCAGCGTCCATGTGCATTTGTGGAGGCCTAATTCCTAATGTCGGACCCTGGCTTTGTCTTACTTTCCCTCTGCAGAGACGTCACTGTGCCTGGTTTCCTTTATCTGGTAAGATGGTAAATAATTTCCACATGGCAGTATACCATCAAGTGTTAGGTACACTACCAGCTGATTGTGTCCCTCTTCCAGATTTTTTTCCCAACTCTGTAAATGCTGCAGCGTTGCCATCACTTGCCCCAGAGCTGCTCAGACCCACAGGCCTTCTGACATGTTCATCCTCAAACTCCTCTTTATCATCACTGCCACTCCTCTCAGTAAAATTTTCCGATGTCTCACTGTGGGCTCCTTGTTCCCCCTCAGCATATCCACCATGCCTACCACCACCAGTCTTGCCATTAGTGTTATGCTCGGACAGTGCATCACTAACGACACACTCCAAATTCTGACCATTAAAAAACTCTACCACATGGCTAGTGCTATCCTTCTGCTTAGAAGCTGGGGGGAGAAGCAAAGACATAGATGATGTAACACGTCATCTACAATGAGCATTTCCACCAAGCCATGTAACTGTAGATGGTGAGGAATCAACTGAAAGTTGACTTACCATCATATTATCAGACTCCTATTTCTCCTCCTTAGGAGACCTCAAATGAGTCAACCAGTCCACAACCAGTCCTGTTAAATCACACAACTCCTGGAAGACAGTGAAAACTTTGGTTGGCTGATGCCACTGCAAATACTACACCAAGGCACTGGTTGCTGCTTCTGCTACCTCTACCTCTTCCAACAATTCCTTTACCAGATATATTTTTTGTAAAAGATTTTAAGGTGTTTTCAATCTTTATGGGGTGATTTTTCACTCATCTACAAGTCAACTTTAGCTTTCAACGCTATAAACAGCGTGTGTTCGATTAAACCAAGAACACATATGTACAGGCAATTTAGAAGCATAATGTTTCAGGCCCAAGATCTGATTGTGGAATATGCATTATAACTGTAATTATGTATCTTGTCTAGTACAAGGCCTGATTGTGAAATTGATCCATTATATATTTTAATTATGTATGTGGATTTCTGCATAGCACGATTTTATTGGGAGCCAGTGTTTAACCTCTTTGATCAGGATGCAGGATAGAAAAGGTCTTAAGCCATCATAAGAACTGAGTCATAATTAGAGATGAGCGAACTTTTCCAAAATTTGTTTCGGACGATTGGCAAAATTTTCCGTAAAAGTTTGTTTTGATCCGAATTTTTTTGCGGCACATCTATATTAAAAAAGGTTATTTCTAGCCTACAGACAGCCTCAATAGGGGTATAGAACACTTTGCTGTGTTCTAACAAGAATATGGAGCGTGCTGGGGTAGTGAAATAATACTGTTATTCAGAATAGCATGCAGATTTATTTTTATTTATTTATTTTTTTTGGGTGGGGGGGGGATTGTGAAGCCCTGGTGCCATCCGCTATCCACAAGTTTGAAATTTCCAGATACAGGCCCCACCTCTGCGGAATCAGTAACCCATATATTGCCTGAAGGACACAGCCTGGAGTTGGCTGATGCACCAGTACACACCAGGGCTTCACAATCCCCCCCAAAAACCAACACAATATGAGACATTTTTGAAAAACATTTTGTATACCGGGTGCTACCTATTAGTGTTGCTCGCGCATATTCGCAATTCGAATATTATTCGCGAATATCGCATATTCGCGAATTCGCGAATTTCGCGAATTATATTCATAATTATTAATATTCGTTTTTTTTTTTTTGTTTTTTTTCCTTCACAGTACACATCACAGTGATCACCCCTCTCTACTTCCAGCTTGTGTGGTGTAAAGAAGGCTGTAATACTACTGTGTGAGACTGGCGTGCGAAAATTCGCATATGCGAAAATTAGCATATGCTAATTTTCGCATATGCGAATTTTTGCGTATGCTAATTTTATGTATGCTAATATTCACATATGTGCATTTTCGCATATGCGAAAGTAAAACGAGAATATAAAGAATATGCAAATATTCGCGAATATATGACGAATATTCGTCCATATATTCGCGAATATTCGCGAATTCGAATATGGCCTATGACGCTCAACACTACTACCTATGAGAAAATTCCAAATTCCCAGACCCAGGCCCCACCACAGCGGCATCAGTAACCCATATATTGGCTCAAGGACACAGCCTGGAGTTGGCTGATGCACCAGTACACACAGGACTTCACAATCCCCCCCAAAATAAACAAAATTGTATAATAAAATAATAAAAATGTATACCTTTGTGTAAGAACAAGCGCATATCCAACATTTCAGAAGACTCTATAATGCAGGACGGTGGACCACCCAAAGACTTACTTCTCAAAAATAATGAACCACACAATTTTTGAATAAAAAAAAAAAATTGAAATTCCTAGGCCCAGGCCCCACCTCTGCTGCATCAGTAACCCATATATTGCCTAAAGAACACAGACTGGAGTTGACTGATGCACGAGTACACACCCGTCACCCGGGCTTCAAACACAATCCACCCCCCAAAAAATCAACAAAATTGAATATTTTTTTTTTAAAGAATGTATACCTTTGTGTAAAAACAAGCGCATATTCAACAGTTCAGAAGACTCTATAATGCAGGACGGTGGACCACCCAAAGACTTTCTTTTCAAAAATAATAAACCACACAATGTTTAAAATAAAAAAAATATATATATTGCATATGTGTGTAAGCGCATCTGTCTCCAAAAGATCAGATCATCAAAGGAGTTTTTTTGCCAAAAATGATTAAGCAGAGTTAATCCCTCTCCGTATTTTTTTATTTATTTTTTTTCATAAAAAAATCACACTCAACAAGCGTTCCGTTGTGTAATGGTTAGCATTCTGCAAAATTCTATTTTATTACTGATAAAATTATCAGTAAATTTAAAAATAAATATCTTTATGCAAGAAGAAAAATAGTCTGCACTCACCAATATGCTTCAAAGAAAAATCGGGCTTCATTCAGAATTGCAGCAATGTCCATAGAAAAGTGAAATACATACACCCAGGTGAGCAGGGAGGGGGAGCAGCTTGTGGCTCTGCGGCCGAAGTGTAAAGGAACTACAGCACTGTTTCTCATCTGTGACGCTTCTTCCGGTTCTTCCGGAAGAAGCGTCACAGACGAGAAATGGTGCTGTAGTTTTTCTTCTTGCATAAAGATATCTATATACTTGCTTGCTATCATTGTCTAGCACCCCAATTTTTTCTACTACTCCCAGAAATTATCAATAGCCTTCCCTGGCTTATTTTGCTATCTCCGTATATAGGTGTTTGCAGTGCCCATCCCACTCATGTGTTTTAAATTTAAAAATAACACTACCCAAGAGTGTTTAATTAATCCATACATTGCACCAGGAGCAGTCAGGAGTAGACCTCAGCAGTACCCAGTAGGCTTTAATAACCCCTTACATTGCACAATCAATTGCGAGATCGAGCAATAACAGGTGTGTTATGGCCTCAGATGTCTGGGCCGCACTGGCACTCCACTGAACGGATTAGTGTGTCTCTTTTCTTTGTTCGTATAGTCTGTCCAACATATGGAGGGTGGAATTTCAATGTGTGGCAACGTCACAAATAAGACTATGTTGTGGGATACCGTTCTGACCCTGCAGCTCAAGGAAGGTGTGCTTGGCGGTGTACTAGTGGCTGAAGTGCATGCACAGTTTCCTTGCCATTTTCAGGATGTTTTGCAAATGGCGTGAAGACTTGAGGAAGTGCTTGACAACCAGATTCAACACGTGTGCCATGCAGGGCGCATGTTTCACACTTCCTTGTCGCAGCACGGACACAATGTTCTTCCCGTTGTCTGTCACCATGGTTCCCATTTCCAGATTTCGTGGAGTAAGCTATACTCGGATTTCTTTACGAATGAACTTTAGCCGTTCCTCCCCTGTGTTACTCCGTTAGCCAAGGCAAACCATGTGAAGAACAGCTTGACACCGCCGTGCCCTACACACATGGTACGATGAATGGCCACCGAGATTTGGACGTGCAGTGGAGGCCGAGGACACGGGGGAGCATGAGGAGGCGTCGTCGCACACTGTAACAGGACCAACTGCCTGGGAGCGAGAGCATGGAGGAGGAAGCGGTGTGACCTGTTCAAGTTACTGTTGTGGCTGTGCAGGAACCACATTTACCCAGTGAGCCGTAAAAGACAAGTATTATCCCTGCCTGTAGTTACAGCTCCACACGTCGACGCTGCCGTGCACTTTTGAACACACCGACAGGCTCAAGAACTGGCCCACCTTCTCCTGTACAAACTTATGCAGGGCTGGTACTGCCTTCTTCGCAAAGAAATGACGACTTGGGACTCTCCACCTCGGCTCGGCACAAGCCATCAATTCTCTGAAAGGTGCAGAGTCCACCACTTGAAAAGGGAGGGAATGCAACACCAGCAACTTGGACAGGAGCACATTCAACTTCTGCGACGTTGGATGAGTGGGTGCATACTGTTGTCTCTTTGACATGGCTTCGCCGATGGATTGTTGGCGGAATGGCTGACTAAAAGCGGGAGAAGCAGAAGCGACAGAAGGAGGGTTTGACACACAGCTTCCTTCAGCTGAGGTGGTGGAGCCTTGGCTGGATGAAGGAGGGAGCGGATGGCTACTGGGTGATGCAGCAGGCTGGACCACTACATCAGAGCCACGGTTCTCCCAGGCCGCTCTATGGTGGCAAAGCATGTGTTGACGCAGGGCCGTGGTGCCGACATTGGGACCCTGGCCACTCTTCACCTTCTGTCGACAGATCTTGCATGTGGCTACGTGAACCTCCTCCGGATGCCTTATGAAAAACTTCCACACCGCCGAGTAGCGGCAGTCCGCACTAATTGACTGCTACTGGCACTGTCTCCAGGAACCCCTGTTCCACTACCTCCCGCAAAGGTAGGCTGCCGCGCAGCAGGTGGTCTCCCCTGGGCACGTTTGGCTCAAGAATTTCTACTACTAAGGGCAACCTGCAACTCTCTTCTCCTGATGATGATTAAGCCCCTTCTGCACCCGGCTCCCAATTGCGACCTGCTTCATCATCAACAGTTGTGTGCATGTCACTGATGTCCTCCTCAGGTTCCCCAACAGTGTCTGCTTCAGGACCCTGAACACTTGCAACACCGCCTCCCACGTCACTTTCCGCATCACTACTTGGTCACCTAGCGGAGCAAGCGGCGCATGTCTCCTCCCCTTCTTGGCTGTCCAGTAGCTGCTGACTGTCCTCTATTGGATCATCCTCAGTAAATAGTGGAGCTGAACCCACAGCATAAGATACTTCTTTAGGAGAGGGAACAGCATAGGACAAAAGCAATGGGAGGACACGGACTGCTCCCAGGCCATGCCAACTGAGGGTTGTGTCTGAGGGTTGTGTGCTGGTGGAGACACAACCGCTGGCTGATAACGGGAGCTCAGGCCTCTCGCTGCGACTCCTGCTGCCACTCGCCCCAAGTCTGCTGCCAACTCTGCCTGAAGTATTTAGGCCTCTGCCACTCCTCTGTGCACGTCCTGGCACTTCTCTGCCTGACATACTTAGTGCGTTTATAAGGGTATTACAATACGCTACACTACTCTTTAAACAGTCTTTGTCTAGAACAGCAGCAGGTGATTACTTATGGCTGTCCTTGAACAGTATGTAGGCCCTTGACAGAATAACAGATACTAGATGGTACAATACTTGGATGTACGTATGCGGTATGCACTGATGAGGGCAGTAATATGCCTAACTATTAGCAGAAAAAACTCTGTATTTTTGTAAAACACCAGCCGGTGGATACTATTGTTTGGACTTTGACGGTTTGCAGCACCTTGACAGCTACTAAATGGTACAATACTTGGACGTACCTATGCAGTATGCACTGATGATGGCAGTAATATGCCTAACTATTAGCAGAAAAAACTCTTTTTTTTTGTAAAACACCAGCCGGTGGATACTATTGTTTGGACTTTGACGGTTTGGAGCACCTTGACAGATTAACAGGTACTAAATGGTATAATACTTGGATGTACGTATGCGGTATGCACTGATGAGGGCAGTAATATGCCTAACTATTAGCAGAAAAAACTCAGTATTTTTGTAAAACACCAGCCGGTGGATACTATTGTTTGGACTTTGACGGTTTGCAGCACCTTGACAGCTACTAAATGGTACAATACTTGGACGTACCTATGCAGTATGCACTGATGATGGCAGTAATATGCCTAACTATTAGCAGAAAAAACTCTTTTTTTTTGTAAAACACCAGCCGGTGGATACTATTGTTTGGACTTTGACGGTTTGGAGCACCTTGACAGATTAACAGGTACTAAATGGTATAATACTTGGATGTACGTATGCGGTATGCACTGATGAGGGCAGTAATATGCCTAACTATTAGCAGAAAAAACTCTGTATTTTTGTAAAACACCAGCCGGTGGATACTATTGTTTGGACTTTGACGGTATGGAGCACCTTGACAGCTGAACAGGTACTAAATGGTACAATACTTGGATGTACCTATGCGGTACGCACTGATGAGGGCAGTTTTATGCCTATTAGCAGAAAAAACTCTGTATTTTTGCAAAACACCAGCCGGTGGATACTATTGTTTGGACTTTGACGGTATGGAGCACCTTGACAGTTTAACAGGTACTAAATGGTACAATACTTGGATGTACCTATGCAGTATGCACTGATGAGGGCCTATTAGCAGAAAAAACTCTGTATTTTTGTAAAACACCAGCTGGTGGATACTATTGTTTGGACTTTGATGGTATGGAGCACCTTGACAGCTTAACAGGTACTAAATGGTACAATACTTGGATGTACCTATGCGGTATGCACTGAAGAAGGCAGTTATATATGCATAACTATACGCAGAAAAAACTGTTTAAAAAAAAACAGCCGGTGAATAGTATTTTTTGGACTTGCACAGTATGTAGCCAGCCCCTTGACAGATTAAGGCTAGGTTTCCACTTGTTGTTTTTTTTTAACAAAAACACCAATAAAAACACCCATTCTGTGAAAAAACGCTGCGGCCAGATGTTAGCTGTAAGTCAATAGTAAACTGAAAAATGCCAAATCCACTTGAGGTTTTTCAGTTTGGCGTTTTTTAATCCTTTTGGCGTTTTTGGGCTCCTTGGCAGTTTTTAAAAAACAACCTCTTGTCGAGACTTTGGCGTTTTTTCGGGAAAATCTTGGCGTTTTTCTCCCATAGAAGTCTATGGGAGTGAAAAAACGCCAAGAAAAACGCCATGTGGGTTTTAAATTTGGCGTTTTTTCAGGCGGTTTTTATTCTCTTTTGGACTTTAGCGATCCAAAAAAGTGTTGGAGATACCTTTTTTATTAACATTTAGTAGGGTACCATTAAAAAATAATAATAAAAAAGATACAATAGTGATGGCAAAAATTGTATTTAACGAAATTTCTCTTTTTTATAACAACATTTTTATAAATTTTTAAACAGGGATCAATTTATGTGCGCGGGAAGGGCACTAAAAATGTAGCAGACAATAATAAAAATGTAGTGTGTGTGTATGTTTCACTTTTTTAAAAATATTTTTTAGGTAGTACTACTACTCCTAGCATGGAACACACTGTTCCATGATAGGAATAGTAGTTACCTGTACTAATTGAAAGATCGCTGGGGTCCCTTGCGGTCCTCCTGTATAATGTACAAATGCGGAGGCCGCTCTTTTATGGTCCCCTGCACTGCCATATATATACACATATTCATATTTCCCGCAGAGAGCTGTGATTGGTCAGATGGTTCCAGCCAATCACAACTCTGTGGGGAATAGGAATATGTGTATATATACGGCAGTGCAGGGGACCATAGGAGACATGCTGCCGCATCTATACATTATACTGGAGGATCGCAACAGGTGTTAGGAGGAGTGTCTGTCTATTAATGCAGGTACTACAGCTCCCAGCATGGAGCAGAGTGTATTCCATGTTGAGAGTATTAGTACCTTAAATAAGGGACAGATCCCAGGGATGTCACTTCTCCTGACACCCACTGAGATCAAAGAGCTTACAGTGAGCCTGCAATGTGTATACAGTATACACATTGCTGGCTCACTTAACCCCTTGCTGAGCTGTGCGCTATGCACCAGCCCAGCAAGGAAAGAGTTAACTTACACTGCTGGACAGTATAGGTTAACCCTTTGGGCGGTATACACTATATACAGCTATCTATAGATAGCTGTGTATAGTGTATACAGAAGATGGAGAAGTCCCCTTACCTCCGTCCAGTCCCCGCGGGTCCGCGTAGCTCTGCCCCCTAGTGATGACATCATTAGGGGTGGAGCTACAGACACGATCCAGGCTGGCAAGGGTATAAGGCTCTGTTAACATTGTCCGTATTGGATAATGGGAACAGACCCTTCTGCCAGTGTTTACCCAGACAGGGAGACTCCAGATGTTGCTAAACTACAACTCCCAGCATGCCCAGACAGCCAAAGGCTGTCTTGGCATGCTGGGAGTTGTAGTTTTGCACCAATTGGAGGCTCACTGTTTAGGTAGACATTGCATTATGGGCGCTCTCACCTGCAGAGAGCACAAAAAATGTCCTAACCTATTTTTTTTTGTGTTTTTTCCTTTCTTCTCGTTTCAGATCCGTGTATGCAGAGGATTATGACGGATTCGATGGATTACGACGGATGAACAGGATTTTTTTATATTTTAAAAAAATGGTTAACGAGGGCTGTGGGGAGTGTTTTTTAAAATTAAAAAAAAATTCCAATGTGTTGTGTTTTCTTTTTTATTGAATATTCAGGCTTAGTTATGGAGGCTGTCTAATAGACAGAATCCATGACTAAGCCGGGGCTTAGCGTTAGCCCCAAAAACAGCTAGCGCTAACCCCCAATTATTACCCCGGTACCCACCGCACACAGGGGTGCCGAGAAGAGCCGGTACAAGCAGGCCCGGAGCATCAAAAATGGCGCTCCTGGGCATAAGCAGTAACAAGCTGGCGTTATTTAGCCTGGGGAGGGCCAGTAACAATGGTCCTCGCCCACCCTGGTAATGTCAGGCTGTTGATGCTTGGTTGGTATCTGGCTGATACTGAAAATAGGGGGAACCCTATGCGTTTTTTTTTTTCTTATTTATGGAAAAAAAACGCATAGGGTTCCCTGTATATTCAGTATCAGCATGATACCAACAAAGCAGCAACAGCCTGGCGTTACCAGGGTGGCCGAGGACCATTGTTACTTGGCCTCCCCAGCCTAAATAACGCCAGCCTGTTACCGCCTAGGCCCAGGAGAGCCACTTTCGACGCTCCGAGCCTGTTGGTACCGACTCTTCCCGGCACCCCTGTGGCGGTGGGTGCCAGGGTAATAATTGGGGGTTAGCGCCAGCTGTTTTTGGGGCTAACACTAAGCCCCGGCTTAGTCATGGATTCCGTCTATTAGACAGCCTCCATAACTAAGCCTGAATATTCAATTAAAAAAAGACACAACACATTGGAAAAAATATTTTATTTTAAAAAACACTCCCCACAGTCCTCGTTAACCATTTTATTAAAATTAAAAAAATAAAGTTCATCCGTCGTAATCCATCGAATCCGTCGTAATCCTCTGCATACACGGATCTGAAACAGAAAAAAAATAGGTTAGGACATTTTTTGCACGCTCTGCAGGGGAGAGCGCCCATAATGCAATATCTACCTAAACAGTGAGCCTCCATTTGGTGCAAAACTACAATTCCCAGCATGCCCAGACAGCCTTTGGCTGTCTGGGCATGCTGGGAGTTGTAGTTTAGCAACAGCTGGAGTCTCCCTGTCTGGGTAGACACTGGCAGAAGGGTCTGTTCCCATTATCCAAAACGGACAATGTGAACAGAGCTTCAGACTAGGCTGAATGTATGTAGCTCCGCCCCTAATGACATCATCACTAGGGGGCGGAGCTACACGAAGTGGCAGTGACAGAAACGAGGGAGGTAAGTGGACCTCCTGTTCTGTATACACTATATACAGCTATCTATAGATAGCTGTATATTCTGTATACTGCCCAAAGGAGCTATAGGAGCAGGGAGTCCTGTCAGTCTGGTGACAGGATTCCCGGCTCCTGTATAGTATACACGGGTACACTATGCCCCCTGTATACTATACGGCCGGGGAGGTGAGTAGTGATGCTGCACATCACTCCTCATCTCCTTACACTCTGTGGACCAGGCGCTCAGCATCCGACCCACAGAGTGGTACCCAGAAGGCAGTGAGAAAACTGCAACAGGGGACAAATTTGGCTGTTTCCACACACCAGGGAAAACGCCAGAAAAAACGCCAAAAAAACTGCCAAAACGCAGGAAAAACCTGTGGCAGTTTTTCTGGCGTTTTTGCTGGCGTTTTTTTAGGTGTACAAAAAAAAACCAAGTGGAAACCTAGCCTAACAGGTACAAAATGGTGCAAATGCACTACAGTCCACTGAACAATCACGCATTTCTGAACAGCAGCAGGACCCAACAGTGCAGCACCACAAAAAAAAAATCCAGGGATTAAACCCTAAATTGCACTCTGTCACACAATTCTGAGCAGCAGAAGTTTTGTGGAGCAAATAAAAATAAACTGAATTGGGCTGAACAATTAGGAGATAAGATGCTTCAGAAATTTCAGGCAGCTTGGAGATTTGTATGAGGCAGCTGACAGCTATCTGCCCCTCTCTGCTGCAATGCTCAATAACGTGAATAGGAGTTTTAGCAATCAATGATCCTTCTCAGTGTAACAGCAAAGCACTCTGCACTCCTGCCTTTCTCTAATGCTGATGTGAGTAGCAGTTGCAGTGTAACGCTGTGGTATGAGCTATTCACACACACGCAGTCCCATCCTCTCCATCTGAGTGCATAGATGAAATGAAGAGAGGCAAGATGGCTGCCGATTATATAGGGGCTGTGACCTCACAGGGGTCAGTAAACACTGATAGGCTGCATCTCACATGTGATTCAGGGTCAGCCCGCCTACCTTCATTCCCGCCGCTGTTTCCCGCCCTCCCATAATCCCCTGCCACATGTACTCACATGTGGATCCGCCATCTTAGGTCCCCAATAGCCTGGAACGCTGTAAAATGGAGTATAATGAAGCGATTCGTGCGTTATAATCGCGGCGATATTCGTATTCGTTGCAAATCTAATTTTTCATGAAATTCGTAACTAATTCGGGTTTGTCAACTTCGATTCGCTCATCTCTAGTTGAAATCTCTATTGAAGATGCATGTTAAGTAGTGCTAAACATCTAAAAATGTAAGGCCCAAGCCAAGAAGCATCACAGTCAGGAAAAGGCATCAGCAGAACACAAGAGGATTTCATAACCCCTAAGATTGAAAGATAAATGTTGAAATCTCAATTAAGCATGTATGTAAGCTAGTGCAAAACATCCAAAAATTTAAGGCCCAAGCTCTGAAGCATCAGTAAGCTAAGTAGATCCTGAAAGACACAGGAGCAGTCAGGAGCAGGCATCAGCAGGACACTGCTGCCTCACGGGAAACCTGCAACCCTCTTTTCCTGATGATGATGAAGCCCCTTCTGCACCCAGCTCCCATGTGCGATCGATTTCATCATCATCTAGTTGTTTCTGCACGTCACTGATATCCTCCTCTGGTTCCTCAACAGTGTCTGCTTCAGGAGCCTGAATGCTCGCAACACCACCTCCCATGCCACTCTCCTCATTACTTCTTGCCCGCCTAGCGGAGGAAGCAGCGGATGTCTCCTCCACTTCTTGGCTGGGCAGTAGCTGCTGACTGTCCTCTAGTATATCATCCTCACTAAATAGTGGAGCTGAACCCAAAGCATTATATGCTTCTGTGGGGGAGGGAACAGCATAGGACAGAGGCTATGGGAGGACAGGGACTGCTCCCGGGCCATGCCAACTGATGGTTTTGTCTGAGGAACCCACCGACTGTTGACTGGATGTCAGATGTCTCCTGTGATGAGCGTGTTAACCAATCGATGACGGCAGATGGGTTGCTGGTCAAGCCACGGCCGCTAGCTGATACCGGGAGCTCAGGCGTCTCGCTGCAACTCCTGATGCCACTCACCCCTAGTCTGCTGCGACCTCTGCCTGAGGAATTTAGGCCTCTGCCACTCCTCTGTGCACATCCTCGCACTTCTCTGTCTGACATACTTAGTTTGTATATGAGGGGAGTGCAATAAGCTCCACTACGCAAAAAACTGAAAATGCAAAAAGGGAAAAACCCTGTGTCCTTAAGGGGTTAATTCATGAAAAAGTGAATAAAAAGTGATTAAAAAGTCTGATCAATACAAAAATGATACTGATAAAAACTACAGGTCACGGTGCAAAAAAACTAGCCCTTATGTTAGCCCGTATGCGGAAAAATAAAAAAAGTTATAGGGGTCAGAAGATGACAATTTTAAACGTTAACATATTCCTGCATGTAGTTATTAGAGATGAGCAAATCGAACTTGACGAACCTGAATTCGTTACGAATTTCATGAAAAATTTGATTTGCAACGAATACAAATATCGCCGCGATTCTATCGCACAAATCGCTTCATTTAACTCCATTTTACAGCGTTCCAGGCTATTGTAGAGCTAAGATGGCAGATCCACACGTGAGTACATGTGGCAGGGGATTATGGGAGGGCGGGAAACAGCGGCGGGAATGAAGGTAGGCGGGCTGACCCAGAACCACATGTGAGATGCAGCCTATCAGTGTTCACTGACCCCTGTGATGTCACAGCCCCTATATAATCGGCGGCCATCTTGCCTCACTTCATTTCATCTATGCACTCAGATGGAGAGGACGGGACTGTGTGTGTGTGAATAGCTCATACCACAGCGTTACACTGCAACTGCTAGTCACATCAGCATTAGGGAAAGACAATAGTGCAGAGTGCAGTGCTTTGCTGTTACACTGAGAAGGATCATTGATAGCTAAACCTCCTATTCACGTTATTGAGCATTGCAGCAGAGAGGGGCAGATAGCTGTCAGCTGCCTCATACAGATCTCCAAGCTGCCTGAACTTTCTGAAGCATCTCATCTCCTCATTTTTCAGCTCTTTTGAGTTTTTTTTTTCTCCACAAATCTTCTGCTGCTCAGAATTGTGTGACAGAGTGCAATTTAGGGTTTAATCCCTGGATTTTTTTTTCATTGTGGTGCTGCACTGTTGGGTCCTGCTGCTGTTCAGAAATAAGTCATATTAGTGTGGACTTTAGTGCCTTTTTACCATTTTTCACCTGTTACTCTGTCTCTGTGCTAAATTCAGTGTTATACCACACGTTATACACCTGTATTAAAGAAAAAAACTTTTTTCCTGAGTACAAATACGCTTTTTCAGTGGCCTTATCATTGCAAAGGGCCTACATACAAGCAAATAGCGTACCATATACTACCTTTTTTCTGTCTCTGTGCTAAATTAAGTGTTATACCACACGTTATACACCTGCCGGTGTATTAAAGAAAAAAAGTTTTTCCTGAGTACAAATATGCTTTTTCAGTGGCCTTATCATTGCAAAGGGCCTACATACAAGCAAATAGCG
The DNA here is from genome assembly GCF_029499605.1 of Hyla sarda. Lineage (NCBI taxonomy): Eukaryota > Metazoa > Chordata > Amphibia > Anura > Hylidae > Hyla > Hyla sarda. Next base: position 147,350,772 of record NC_079195.1, on the reverse strand, counting down.
TACCATATACCACCTTTTTTTCTGTCTCTGTGCTAAATTTAGTGTTATACCACACATTATACACCTGCTGGTGTATTAAAGAAAATATTTTTTTTCCTGAGTAAAAATACGCTTAACAGTGGCCTTATCATTGCAAAGGGCCTAAATACAAGCAAATAGAGTACAAGCAAATAGCGTGTCTCTGTGCTAAATTAAGTGTTATACCGCAAGTTATACACCTGCCGGTGTATTAAAGAAAAAAAAGGTTTTCCTGTGTACAAATACGCTTAACAGTGGCCTTATCATTGCAAAGGGCCTACATACAAGCAAATAGTGTACTATTTAGTACCTGTATTTCTGTTTTATACCACACTTTATACACCTGCCGGTGTATTAAAGAAAAAAAAGGTTTTCCTGCGTAAAAATACGCTTTTTCAGTGGCCTTATCATTGCAAAGGGCCTAAATTCAAGCAAATAGCGTACCATATACTACCTTTTTTTCTGTCTCTGTGCTAAATTAAGTGTTATACCACACGTTATACACCTGCCGGTGTATTAAAGGAAAAAAAAGTTTTTCCTGCGTACAAATACGCTTAACAGTTGCTTATCATTGCAAAGGGCATACATACAACCAAGTAGTGTACTATTTAGTACCTGTATTTTTGTCTCTGTGCTAAATTAGGTGCTATTCCACACATTAGTACACACTGGCTGGTGTATACAACAAAAATATAGTTTTTTTCTGCGTATAAATACGCTTAACAGTGCGCTCATCATTGCAATGGGCATACATACAACAAAGGAGTGTACCATTTAGTAACTGTTATTCTGTCTAGGGCCTATATACTTTGAAAGGACAGCCGTAAGTAATTGCCTGGTGCTGTTCTATATCCTCATAAACGCACTAAGTATGTAAGGCAGGGAAGTGCCAGGGCGTGCAAAGAGAAGGGGCTGAGGCCTACATACGTCGGGCAGAGTTGGCAGCAGACTTGGGGCGAGCGTGGCAGCAGGAGTCGCAGCAATAGGCCTGGGCTCCCTTTAACACCCAGCGGTCGTGTCGTCGACCCATCTCTCCTCGTCAATTGGTTTGCACACTCATCCTCATCATCAAAAGCGACATCTGACAACCCCAGTCAAGAGTCGGTGGGTTCCTCAGACACAACCCTCAGTTGGCATGGCCCGGGAGCAGTCCCTGTAATCTCATTGCCTTTGTCCTATGCTGTTCCCTCTCCCAAAGAAGTATCTCATGCTTTGGGTTCAGCTCCACTATTTAGCGAGGACGATGTAATAGAGGACAGTCAGCATCTAATGGGCAGCCAGGAATGTGAGGAGACATGCGTCCCTTGCTCCGCAAGGCGGCCAAGTAGTGATGCGGAGAGTGACGTGGGAGGCGGTGTTTCAATTGCTCAGGGTCCTGAGGCAGACACTGTTGTGGAACACGAGGAGGACATCAGTGACGTGCACACATCTTTTGATGATGATGAAGCCGATCGCAATTGGGAGCCGAGTGCAGAAGCCGGGGCTTCATTATCATCAGGAGAAGAGATTTGCTCTTTGTCTATGAGGCAGCAAGGCGTTAGCACCGTTGGCAATCAGCGTGGTGGTGGCAGTAGTGGAAATTCAGGAGCAAAACGTGTCAGGGGGAGACCACCTGCTTCGCGGCAAGCTACCATTCAGGGAGGTAGTGGAACAGGGGTTCCTGGAGACGGCGCCAATAGCAGTGAAATAGTGCGAACTACGGGTGGGAAAATCAGCTACTCTGCGGTGTGGTTGTTCTTCATAAAGAATCCGGAGGACCTTAGCGTAGTCACATGCAAAATATGTGGGCAGAAAGTGAAGCGTGGCCAGGGTCCCAATCTCGGCACCACGGCCCTGCGTCAACACATGATTCGCCACCATAAAGCGGCCTGGGATAACCGTGGCTCCAGCCTGCCGCATCACCCAGTGGCCATCCAATCCCTCCGTCATCCAGCCAAGGCTCCACCACCTCAGTCGAAGGGAGCATTGCTCAGCCGAAGGGAGCATTGTGTCAAACCATCCTTCTTGCGCTCCTGCTTCCTCCGCTTGTAGTCAGCCATTCGGCCAACAATCGATCGGCGAAGCCATGTCCAAGAGACAACAGTATGCGCCCACTCATCCAACGGCGCAGAAGTTGAATGTGCTCCTGTCCAAGTTGCTGGTGTTGCAGTCCCTCCCTTTCCAACTGGTGGACTCTGCAGCTTTCAGGGAATTGATGGCTTGTGCCGAGCCGAGGTGGAGAGTTCCAAGCCGTCATTTCTTTGCGAAGAAGGCAGTACCAGCCCTGCATAAGTTTGTACAAGAGAAGGTGAGCCAGTCCTTGAGCCTGTCGGTGTGTTCAAAAGTGCACGGCAGCGCCGATGTGTGGAGCTGTAACTACGGGCAGGGACAATACATGTCTTTTACGGCCCACCGGGTAAATGTTGTTCCTGCACAGCCACAGCAGCAACTTTGACAGGTAACACTGCTTCCTCCTCCACGCTCTCGTCCCAGGCAGTTGGTCCTTTTACAGTGTGCGCCTCCTCCTCCCCCGTGTCCTTGGCCTCCACTATATGCTGCCTAATCTGGGGGACATCTATGCTGACTAATCTGAGGGACAAGTATGCTCCTAATCTGGGTGACATCTATGCTGCCTAATCTGGGGGACAACCATGGTCCTAATCTGGGGGACATCTATGCTGCCTAATCTGAGGGACAACTATGCTCCTAATATGGGGAAAACTGAAGCTTCTGGCTTTGGGCCTATCATTTTTTGAAGTTTAGCAGTAGCTAAATACATGCTTAATGCAAATGTCAACATTGATCTTTAAATGTAAGGGGTTATGAAACCCTCTTGGGTACTGCGAATGACTGCTCCAGACTCATTCTGTGTCTTTCACAAACTACTTGCCTCCCTGGTGCCTGAGGCCTTGGGCCTATAATTTTTTGAAGTTTAGCAGTAGCTTAATACATGCTTAATGCAAATGTAAACATTGATCTTTAAATGTAAGGGGTTATGAAACCCTCTTGGGTACTGCGAATGACTGCTCCAGACTCATTCTGTGTCTTTCACAAACTACTTGCCTCCCTGGTGCCTCTGGCCTTGGGCCTTAAATTTTTGGATTTTTAGCAGTAGCTAAATGCATGCTTAATGCAAATTTCAACAGTGATCGTTAAATTCTCGGCGCTCTGCCAGGGCCTTCTCCTACCCCGCCTGGGCCGATCCGAGGACCTCACTAACCAACTCATTAACTAATCCAATCGTTTATAGCGACAGGCGGTGTGTACAAAGGGCAGGGACTTAATAAACGCCTGCTTATGACCCTCACTTACTGGTAATTCCTCGTTTTAAGATTAAATAATTGCAATCACAGATCCCTTTCACGAACTGGTTTCAGCGTGCAACACGCACCTGTCCTTGAAAGATAGAGAGACGTTAATCCGTTCAGTGGAGCCCAGGACATCTGAGGCCATAACACACCTGTTATTGCTCGATCTCGCAATTGATTGGGCAAGGTAAGGGGTTATTAAAGCCTCTTGGGTAGTGCTGAGGCCTACTCCTGACTGCTCCTGGTGCAATGTATGGGGTAATTAAACACTCTTGGGTAGTGTTATTGTTAAATTTACTGGTAATTTTATCAGTAATAAAATTGAATTTTGCAGAATGCTAACCATTACACAACGCTTGTTGCGTGTGATTTTTTTATGAAAAAAAAAATACGGACAGGGGTTAACTCTGCTTAATCATTTTTGGTGAATAGAATCCTTTTGCCATCTGATTTTTTGGAGACAGATGCACTTACTCACATGTAATAATTTTTTTAACCAAATTTCAAACATTGTGTGGTTTATTACTTTAGAGAAGAATGTCTTTGGGTGGTCCACCATCCTGCATGATAGAGTCTTCTGAACTGCTGTATATGCCCTTGTTTTAAAAAAAAAAAAAGGTATTTTGTCCGACAATTTCGATAAAATTTTGCGTTTTTTTGGGGTGGATTGTGAAGCCCGAGTGACGGGTGTGTAGTGTGTACTCGTGCATCAGTCAACTCCAGTCTGTGTCCGTTAAGCAATATATGGGTTACTGATGCAGCAGAGTTGGGGCCTTCGTCTTGGAATTTCAATTATTTAAAAAAATTTTAACATATTGTGTGGTTTATTATATTATAGAAGAATGTCTTTGGGTGGTCCACCGTCCTGCATTATAGAGTATTCTGAACTGCTGTATATGTTTGTTTGTTTTAACAAAAAGGTATTTTGTCAGACAATTTCGAAAAAAAATTGCGTTTTTTTGGGGTGGATTGTGAAGCCCGGTTGACGGGTGTGTAGTGTGTACTCGTGCATCAGTCAACTCCAGTTTGTGTCCGTTAGGCGATATATGGGTTACCGATGCAGCAGAGGTGGGGCCTTGGTCTTGGAATTTCAATTATTTAAAAAAATTTAACATATTGTGTGGTTTATTATATTATAGAAGAATGTCTTTGGGTGGTCCACCGTCCTGCATTTTAGAGTCTTCTGAACTGCTGTATATGCGCTTGTTTTAACAAAAAGGTATTTTGTCAGACAATTTCAAAAAAATGTGCGTTTTTTGGGGGTGGATTGTGAAGCCCGGGTGTGTACTCGTGCATCAGCCAACTCCAGGTTGTGTCTTTCAGGCAATCTATGGGTTACTGATGCAGCTGAGGTGGGACCTGGGTCTAGGAATTTCAATGAAAAAAAAAAAAATCAACAATTATGTGGTTCATTATTTTTGAGAAGAAAGTCTTTGGCTGGTCCACCGTCCTGCCTTATAGAGTCTTCTGAAATGTTGGATATGCGCTTGTGCTTACACAAAGTTGTAAATAAAAAAAAATAATTTATACAATTTTGTTGATTTTGGGGCGGATTGTGAAGCCCTGTGTGTACTGGTGCATCAGCCAACTCCAGGCTTTGTCCTTCAGGCAATAAATGGGTTACTGATGCCGCAGAGGTGGGGCCTGGGTCTGGGAAGTTAAAATTTTTGGATTGCGGGTGCTACAAAAAAAGATGGACACACCCTAATCCGTTCAGTGGAGCGCGCCTGCGTCCCCGGACATTTGAGGGCATAACACACCTGTTATTGCTCGATCTCAGGAGAAGGGGGTGCATCATCGGGAGAAGAGAGTTGCAGGTTGCCCTTGAGTCAGCAAGGCGGTAGCACGGTTGGCAGTCAGCGTGGTGTGGCAGTAGTGGAAATTCTGGAGCCAAACGTGCCCGGGGGAGACCACCTGCTTCGCGGCAGCTTACCTTTCCGGGAGTTAGCGGGTTACCAGCACCGGTCGATGAAAGATAGAGACACGCTAATCCGTTCAGTGGAGCGTGCCTGCGGCCCTGGAAATCAGAGGGCATAACACACCTGGTATTGCTTGATCTTGCAATTGATCGTGCAAAGGTAGGGGGTTATTAAAGCCTCTTGGGTACTGCTGAGGCCTACTCTTGACTGCTCCTGGTGCAATGTATGGGGTAATTAAACACTCTTGGGTAGTGTTTTTTTTTTCATTTACTGATAATTTTATCAGTAATAAAATTAAATTTTGCAGAATGCTAATCGTTACACAACGGGACTCTTGTTGCGTGTGATTTTTTAATGAAAAAAAAAATTATAATACGGACAGGGATTAACTCTGCTTCATCATTTTGGGCGAAAAAAGTCCTTTGGTGATCTGATCTTTTGGACACAGATGCGCTTACACACATATTGAATTAGTTTTTGTAAAAAAAATTCAAACATTGTGTGGTTTATTACTTTTGAGAATAATGTTTTTGGGTGGTCCACCGTCCTGCATTATAGAGTCTTGTGAACTGTTGGATATGTGCTTGTTCTTACACAAAGGTATTTCTTAAAAAAATTTCTAAAATGTTGTTGTTTTTTGGAGGGGATTGTGAAGCCCGGGTGTGTACTGGTGCATCAGCCAACTCCAGGCTGTGTCCTTCAGGCAATATATGGGTTCCTGATGCCACAGAGGTGGGGCCTGGGTCTGGAAATTTCAAATTTTTGAATAGCGGGTGCTACCAATGAGAAATCTTTGACAAAAATGTCATATATTGTGTTGTTTTTTGGGGGGGATTGTGAAGCCCTGGTGTGTACTCTTGCATCAGCCAACTTCAGACTGTGTCATGCAGGCAATATATGGGTTACTGATGCCACAGGGGTGGGGCCTGGTTCTGGAAATTTCAAATTTTTGGATAGTGGGTGCTACCAATGAGAAATCTTTGACAAAAATTTCTCATTGTGTTGATTTTGGAGGGGGGATTGTGAAGCCCTGGTGTGTACTGGTGCATCAGCCAACTCCAGTCTGTGTCCTACAGGCAATATATGGGTTACTGATGCCGCAGAGGTGGGGCCTGGGTCTGGAAATTTCTAACTTTTGGATAGCGGGTGCTACCAATGAGAAATCTTTGTCAAAAATGTCATATATTGTGTTGTTTTTTGGGGGGGATTGTGAAGCCCTGGTGTGTAGTGTACTAGTGCATCAGCCAACTCCACGCTGTGCCATTCAGCCACTAAATGGTCTCCTCTTGCCACTCTATGTCCACGCTATGTCATTCAGTCACTATATGGTCTCCTGACACTGATGCCACCACCAGGCTCTGTCATTGTGCTACTGTGCGGCAGTGATTCTAAGAGTGATGCCGGTAATCTGCATGCTATTCTGAATAACAGTATTATTTCACTATCCCAGCACACTCCATATGCGTTTTACGACACAGCAAAGTGTTCTATACTCCTATTGAGGCTGTATGTAGGCTAGAAATAGCCTTTTTAAACATTGATTCGCCGCGAATAAATTCGGATCGAATTGATCTTTTCGGGAAAAATCTGCGAATCGGCCGAATCGAATTTTTGAAAACTTTGCTCATCTCTAGTAGACTTGTGCACTAGAAAAATTTTCGTTTAATTTCGTTTCGTTTTTTCGTTTTGGAAAAAAATTTCGGTTCGGCAATATATTCGGTTTAGATTTTTCGGATACATTCGGTATTCGGGTATTCGTGTTGTTTTTTTCGGATACATTCGGTATTCGGGTACATTCGGTAAATCTTTTTATTCTTTTTTTGGACTTTAGCGATCCTAATAAATAATGGAGATACCTTTTTTATTAAAATTTCGCAGGGTATCATAAAAAAAATCATAATAAAAAAGATACAGTGGTGATGAAAAAAATTGTATCTAACGAAATGTATCTTTTTTATTATGAAATGTTTATTCATTTTTAAACAGGGATCAATTTATGTGAGCGGGTAAAGCACTAAAAATGTAGCCGACAATAATGAAAATGTAGTGTGTGCGTGTTTTTCACTTTTTTTAAAAACATTTTTTAGGTAGTACTACTACTCCCAGCATGGAACACACTCTTCCATGATGGGAGTAGTAGTTACCTGTACTAATTGACAGATCGCAGGGGTCCCTTGCGATCATCTTGTATAATGTATAGATGCGCCGGCTGCTCTTCTATGGTCCCCTGCACTCACGTATATGTACACATATTCATATTTCCCGCAGAGCTGTGATTGGCCAGATGGTTCCAGCCAATCACAGCTCTCTGTGAGAAATAGGAATATGCGTATATATATGGCGTGCAGGGGTCCATAGAAGAGCGGCCGCCGCATTCATACATTATACTGGAGGATCGCAGCGGGTGTCAGGAGTGATACCCGCAGTGATCTTTCCTTTACTACAAGTACTAATACTCCCAACATGGAGCACACTCTGCTCCATGCTGGGAACTGTAGTACCTGTATTAATAGACAGATCGCAGCGGTTACACTCGCTGCCATATGTCTATTAATGCAGGTACTACAGCTCCCAGCATGGAGCAGAGTGTGCTCCATGTTGGGAGTATTAGTACCTGCAGTAAGGGACAGATCCCAGCGGATGTCACTTCTCCTGGCACCCCCTGCGATCGTCCTTATGTGAATGTCGGGATCAGCTGTTCTCAGGGCTACAGAGCCGGGAGAACAGCTGACGCTGAGACGTAGGTATACATCGTATATCTACTGCCCAGCAAGAACTTACAGTGAGCCTGCAATGTGTATATACAGTATACACATTGCTGGCTCACTTAACCCCTTGCTGAGCTGTGCGCTATGCGCAAGCCCAGCAAGGGAAGAGTTAACTTACACTGCTGGACAGTGTAGGTTAACCCTTTGTGCGGTATACACTTTATACAGCTATCTATAGATAGCTGTATACAGTGTATACAGAAGACGAAGTCCAGCTTACTTCCCTGGAGTCCCGGGCGGGGTTCGTGTAGCTCCGCCCCCTAGTGGTGACGTCATTAGGGGGCGGAGCTACAGAAGGGAACAAGGCTAGTTTATCTGAAGCTCTGTTCACATTGTACGTTTTGTATAATGTGAACAGACCCTTCTGGCAGTGTCTACCCAGACAGGGAGACTCCAGCTGTTGCTAAACTACAACTCCCAGCATGCCCAGACAGCCAAAGGCTGTCTGGGCATGCTGGGAGTTGTAGTTTTGCACCAATTGGTTGCTCCCTGTTTGGGTAGACATTGCATCATGGGTGCTCTCCCCAGCGGACTGCGCCAAAAATGTCATAACCAATTTTTTGTGTTTTTTTTTCTTCTCGTTTCAGATCCGTGTATGCAGAGGATTACTGCGGATTCGATGGATTACGGCGGATAATTTTTTTTCCCTTTAATAAAATGGTTAACGAGGGCTGTGGGGGAGTGTTTTTTTAAATAAAATAATTTTTCCAATGTGTTGTGTTTTTTTTTTATTTTTATTGAATTTTCAGGGTTAGTAGCGGAAGCTGTCTTATTGACGGAATCCATTACTAGGCCAGGGCTTAGTGCTAGCCCCAAAAACAGCTAGCGCTAACCCCCAATTATTACCCCGGTACCCACCGCCACAGGGGTGCCGGGAAGAGCCGGTACCAACAGGCCCGGAGCGTCAAAAATGGCGCTCCTGGACCTAGGCGGTAACAGGCTGGCGTTATTTAGGCTGGGGAGGGCCAGTAACAATGGTCCTCGCCCACCCTGGTAACGTCAGGCTGTTGCTGTTTGGTTGGTATTGTGCTGAGAATGAAAATACGGGGAACCCTATGCGTTTTTTTTTTTAAATTTAAATAAAAAAATTTAAAAAAAAAACGCATAGGGTTCCCCGTATTTTCATTCTCAGCCAGATACCAACCAAACAGCAACAGCCTGACGTTACCAGGGTGGGCGAGGACCATTGTTACTGGCCCTCCCCAGCCTAAATAACGCCAGCCTGTTACCGCCTAGGCCCAGGAGCGCCATTTTGACGCTCCGGGCCTGTTGGTACCGGCTCTTCCCGGCACCCCTGTGGCGGTGGGTACCGGGGTAATAATTGGGGGTTAGCGCTAGCTGTTTTTGGGGCTAGCACTAAGCCCTGGCCTAGTAATGGATTCCGTCAATAAGACAGCGTCCACTACTAACATTGAAAATTCAATTAAAAAAAAAAACACAACACATTGGAAAAATTATTTTATTTAAAAAAACACTCCCCCACAGCCCTCGTTAACCATTTTATTAAAGGAAAAAATAAATAATCCGCCGTAATCCATCGAATCCGCAGTAATCCTCTGCATACACGGATCTGAAACGAGAAGAAAAAAACACAAAAAATTGGTTATGACATTTTTGGCGCTGTCCGCTGGGGAGAGCACCCATGATGCAATGTCTACCCGAACAGGGAGCCACCAATTGGTGCAAAACTATAACTCCCAGCATGCCCAGACAGCCTTTGGCTGTCTGGGCATGCTGGGAGTTGTAGTTTAGCAACAGCTGGAGTCTCCCTGTCTGGGTAGACACTGCCAGAAGGGTCTGTTCACATTATACAAAATGTACAATGTGAACAGAGCTTCAGATTAATTAGCCTTGTTCCCTTCTGTAGCTCCGCCCCCTAATGACGTCATAACTAGGGGGCGGAGCTACACGAACCCCGCCCGGGACTCGAGGGAAGTAAGCTGGACTTCGTCTTCTGTATACACTGTATACAGCTATCTACAGATAGCTGTATATAGTGTGTACCGCCCAAAGGGTTAACCTACACTGTCCAGCAGTGTAAGTTAACTCTTCCCTTGCTGGGCTTGCGCATAGCGCACAGCTCAGCAAGGGGTTAAGTGAGCCAGCAATGTGTATACTGTATACACATTGCAGGCTCACTGTAAGTTCTTGCTGGGCAGTAGATATACGATGTATACCTACGGCTCAGCGTCAGCTGTTCTCCTGGCTCTGTAGCCCTGAGAACAGCTGATCCCGACATTCACATCAGGAGGATCGCAGCGGGTGTCAGGAGGAGTGACATCCCTGGGATCTGTCCCTTACTGCAGGTACTAATACTCCCAACATGGAGCACACTCTGCTCCATGCTGGGAGCTGTAGTGCCTGCATTAATAGACATATGGCAGCGAGTGTAACCGCTGCGATCTGTCTATTAATACAGGTACTACAGTTTCCAGCATGGAGCAGAGTGTACTCCATGTTGGGAGTGGTAGTACTTGTAGTAAAGGGAAGATCACTGCAGGTATCACTCCTGACACCCGCTGCGATCCTCCAGTATAATGTATGAAAGCGGCGGCCGCTCTTCTATGGTCCCCTGCACGGCCGTATATATACACATATTCCTATTTCTCACAGAGAGCTGTGATTGGCTGGAACCATCTGGCCAATCACAGCTCTGCGGGAAATATGAATATGTGTACATATAAGTGAGTGCAGAGGACCATAGTAGAGCAGCCGCCGCATCTATACATTATACAAGAGGATCGCAAGGGACTCCTGCAATCTGTCAATTAGTACAGGTAACTACTACTCCCATCATGGAAGAGTGTGTTCCATGCTGGGAGTAGTAGTACTACCTAAAAAATGTTTTTAAAAAAAGTGAAAAACACGCACACACTACATTTTTACTATTGTCGGCTACATTTTTAGTGCTTTACCCGCTCACATAAATTGATCCCTGTTTAAAAATTAATAAACATTTCATAATAAAAATGATACATTTAATTAGATACAATTTTTTTCCATCACCACTGTATCTTTTTTATTATGATTTTTTTATGATACCCTGCGAAATTTTTATAAAAAAGGTATCTCCATAATTTTTTAGGATCGCTAAAGTCCAAAAAAAGAATAAAAAGATTTACCGAATGTACCCGAATACCGAATGTATCCGAAAAATCAAACTATCTATATCCTTTTTTATTATATTTGTTATCAGAATGAACTCTTCACGTTCGTTTACAGATAACAAATGCATTCGTTATTTACAGCATTATGGTCGGGAAATAACGAATGTATTCGTTACTTTGCTATTCGTATTATCGTGGCTATTCGGGAATGTTCAAAATATGTTTTCGTGCATTCGGATCTGTCCGAATGCACGAAAACGGTAAAATTCGTTAATTTAGACATTCGTGCCGAACCGAATTGCACATGTCTAATCTCTAGTAGTTATGATTTTTTCAGAAGTAATACAAAATCAAACCTATATAAGTAGGATATAATTTTAACTGTATGGACCTACAGAACAAAGATAAGGTGTCATTTTATATTTTCTTCAATTTGGTTGCACAATGATTTTTTTTTTCCTGTTTTGCTGTGGATATTTTGGTAAATTGACTAATGTCACTGTAAATTAGAATTGGTGGCACAAAAAATAAGCCATAATATGGAATTTTAGGTTTAAAGCGTCATGATTTTTAGAAGGTAATGAGGAAAAAATAAATATGCAAAAATGGAAAAACCTTGAGCCCTTAAGGGGTTAAAACAGTATTTGTCTACAAAACCAGCAGGTGTGTACTTTTGTGTGGCCTTTTACAGTATCTAGGCCCTTAAGACTTTAACAGGAACAAAATGGTACACCACTTAGTTGTACGTATGTAGTATGCACGTATGAGGGCATTGCACTCCAGTACACTTAAAACAGTATTATGGCCCTTGAGACTTTAACATAAACAAAATGGTACACCACTTAGATGTACGCACAGATTACACTTAATAGAGGACAATATGCTTTTCTTGCTCTGCTCACCCTAACTGGCTGGCTACCATTAGCTTTTCAGTTTTTGTACAAACCAGTACTGCAGCACACAGTCACTGTGTACTACACCCAATACTGCACTTTCTCTCTCAATCTCACTCCCTTCCCTATCATTGCTTCTAGGCTGGATTTGGGCTTGAGGTGAATCGCTACTATAAAAAAGCTTTTCTGTGCAACGCACTGCTCTCTGATTCGTCAGATTCGATTCGCTCATCCCTAGTGTCAGTATCACCATGAATCCAGAATTTTACAAAACATTTTTTAAAAATGTACAAATTTAATTTCAAAATCAATTTTCAGACAGCATCACCAATTCTGTTGCTACTTTCAAAAAGGGCTAATTTTTAGAATGCTCAAAAGAAGCCACTACATGTTTTGATACCTCTTTGTGCATTTTAACACCGGCAGACATCTAACGTCAACCAGGGATACTTGATGCCGCACTCAAGAATCTGTTAGTAACCATGGTTTACCACTTGTCGCCATAATTAAGCCTGAAAAACACGTTAAAACTACTTGAATACATTCTTAGCAGTATTAGAGAAAGTTTTAGTGTTAGAAATGTGTTTGGAGCTTATTTAACCCCTTAAGGACTGAGCCCTTTTTTGCAATTCTGACCACTGTCACTTTATGCATTAATAACTCTGGGATGCTTTTACCGTTTATTCTGATTCCGAGATTACTTTTTTGTGACATATTTTACTTTAACATTGGGGTAAATATTTGTCATTATTGCATCCTTTCTTGGTTAAAAATCCCCAAATCTCATGAAAATTTAGTAAATTTAGCATTTTTCTAACTTTGAAACTCGCTTGTAAGGAAAATTAATATTCCAAATACATTTTATATTGGTTCACAAATAGAATATGTCTGCTTTATGATGGCATCAGAAAATTGACATGTTTTTACTTTTTGAAGACATTAGAGGGCTTCAAAGTATAGTAGCAATTTTCAAAATTTTCACAAAAATTTCAAAATCTCAATTTTTTAGGGACCAGCTAAGTTTGAAGTGGATTTGAGAGGTCTTTCTGTGAGAAATGCCCAAAAAATTACCCCATTATAGAAACTACACCCCTCAAAGTATTCATAATGACATTCAGAAAGTCTGTTAACCCTTTAGGTGTTTCACAAGAATAGCAGCAAAGTGGAGGAGAAAAATAAAAATCTGCATTTTCTACACTAACATGTTCTTGTAGCCCCATTTTTTTGCATTTTTAAAAAATTGTATAAGGAGAAAAAGCCCCCCAAAATGTGTAGCCCAATTTCTCTCGAGTATGGAAATACCTCATATGTTGACATTAAGTGCTCTGTGGGCTCACAACATGGCTCAAGAGGGAAAGAGCAACTGTGGGATTTTTGAAAACAAATTTTGCTGTCATGGTTTTTGGGGGCCATGTTGCATTTGGAAGCCACCACGATACCAGAACAGCAAACTAACCCCCACATGGCATACTATTTTGGAAACTACATCCCTCAAGGAACCTAACAAGGGGCAAAGTGAGCCTTAACACCTCACAGGTGTTTGACAACTTTGCGTTGAAGTTGGACATGAAAATGGAAAATTTGATTTTTAACACTAAAATGATGGTGTTGCCCTAAATTTTTCTTTTTCACAAGGGGTAATAGGAGAAAATGGACCCCAAAATTTGAAGCCCCGATTAAGAAAGCGCTCCATATGTTGAAGTTAAGTGCTCTGCTGGCACATTCAAATGCTCACAAGAGAAGGAGCTAAATTTGGTTTTTTGAAAGAGAATTTTGCTGAGATGGTTTTTCGGGGGCATGTTGCATTTAGAAAGTCCCCAGGGTGCCAGAACAGCACAAGAATATCGTTATGGCTTTACATTTTGTAAACTACACCCCTCAAGGAAAGTAACAAGGGGTATTGTGAGCCTTTACACCTCACAGGTGTTTGACGACTTTGCGTTGAAGTTGGACGTGAAAATGGAAAATTAGATTTTTAACACTAAAATGATGTTGTTACGCAAAAATGTTCTATTTACAAGGAGTAATAGGAGAAAATGGACCAAAACACTTGAAGCCCAATTTCTCCTGATTAAGAAAATGCCCCATATGTGGATATTAAGTGCTCTGCACTACAGGTCTCAGAAAAGAAGGAGTGCCATTGGACTTTTGGAGAGAGAATTTTGCTGAAATTGAAGTTGGGGGCCATGTGCCTTTTCAAACCTCCCATGATGCCAGAACAGCATAAATCTCCCACATGTGACACCATTTTGGAAACTAGACCCCTCCTGGAACTTAACAAGGGTTACAGTGAGTACTTACACCTCACAGATTTTTTGAACAGTGGCCCATAAAAGTGAAAAATGTAATTTTTTAATACTAAATTGCTGGTATTAACCAACATTTTTTTTTAGTTTCACAAGTAGTAAGAGAAAAAAAGCTCCACAAAATTTGTAGCCCAATTTCTCCAGAATAAGAAAATACCCCATATATGGTGGGAAAGCACTATGCAGGTGCAAAACAGGGCTTAGGAGTGAGACAGCACCGATGAGATTTGAGGCCCAAAGTGGTGCTTTGCACTGCAATGGTTGAAGTTCTGACATAAAATCTAAAAAAAAAAACCTGGCAAGTGACTACAATTTTGAAACTACACCCCACAAGGAAGGTAGCAAGGGTGCAGTGAGTACTTACACCTCACAGATTTTTTGAACAGTGGGCTGTAAATTGAAAATTTTGATTTTTTTACACTAAAATGCTGGGGTTACCCTATTTTAACATTTTTTACAAGGGGTAATTGGAGAAATTGGGTTACAAATTTTGGAGGGCTTTTTCTCCTGACTATGGAAACACATCCTCATATGGGGTAACGTGCTGGGCGGGCGCACAACAAGGCTCAGAAGTCATAGAGGTCCGATTGCATTTGAGGCCTATGGCATATCAGTAGCTGACAGTTACATACATTCAGAGGAATATACAAAAATGAAACACCCACATGTGACACTATTACAGAAAGTACCCACCCTGAGGAATGGGTATAGGGGTAAAGAGGACACTTTGAATGAATGGGTGTTTCCTAAAAATTTTTTCCAGGAATGGATGAAGGGTAGCTTTTGAAAATTGCAATTTTCAACCTATGCTCTGCTTCATCTTTCTGTTAACAACTAACATGTGACTCTGAATTGTCGCCTGGAAATACTTCAGAGCTCATGAGCGAGAACTCCGCATTTGAGGCCGATGTTTCGTATGGACCTAACAGTTACATACATTCAGTGGAAAATACAAGAAAGAAACACCCAAATGTGAGAATATTACAAACAGTACACCCCCTAGGGAAGGTGTATAGGGGTGAAGTGGAGATTTAAAACAGATGGGTGTTTCTTAAATTTATTTTCTATGAATGGATGAAGAGTACTATGGGGGGGGGGGAGGGGGGATGAAAATTGCAATTTCAATACTGATATGCCAAATCCTAGAATGATGACCCAGAATATAGCCGAAAGTTAAAATGATACCCGCCCCAAACCCTATTCTCTGAATCATCATTCTGAGAATGTGATGTGTGTGGCTGACCCTAACCTGTTACCTGCAAACCCCCAATGCTGTTGACTCTGTGTTCCATGACCCATTTTTTGGGGGGAAAAAATATCATCAGGGGTATTGGGAAAGAGGTTATTTTTTATGGGGGGGTTGTTTTGGTTTAAAAATTTGGAAGACAATGTACTCTGGACTGGTGCATTGGAGTATAATTCTGGGGAATTAAAATGAGGGAGAAGGATAAAAAATGTAGTGCTCCATGGAAGTGTGATACTCCCTAAAGCAGTTTTTAATGCAGAGGCCCGTATGATCGGGACAAGTGTGACGCTGAGTGGTGGTGTCCTTCCGAATCCCCCTCCTGTGACACACTCTGCATTTTTTCTGGGATCGCCCCTTCTTTCCAGTTTGGGGGACCTCACCTGGAAAGTGTTGGCCAGGGACGATCCAGGGGGGCCCACAGTTCCAGAAACTAAAGGAATGTCCCTGTGTTGCCAGCATGCTGGAACAATACAAAAGAGTCATACATGGCAACCTGTACCAAGTAGACCATAACTTTTTTGTACCATTGTGCATGGCATCAAATGGCTTGAGGACTTGATCAGAAAGATCAACTCCCCCCATATACCGATTGTAGTCCAAAATATTATCGGGCTTAAGGACCAGTCCCGCGGTACCTCGCACAGGGACAGGGGTGCTTATACCTGACCAGCAACAGGTTTTCATGGGAAAAGGCACAAGACTCACCCTGGGGGATAGGAGCATGTAGGGGATGGGGCGGAAGGCCTCTATGATTCTTCCGGACTGTCTCACAAGTGACCATGGGTCTGGTGGTAACCTTCATCTAGCAATGGGTGCAAAAGGCCCCAAACGATTTCCCGCTTGATTTTATAAAGGCGGTCATACGCGGGATTACTTGGGGGGGGGGGGGGGGGTCATGCCGCATTATCAGCATAATGCAAAGATTTCCGAATGGCCTCGAACCGGAAATGTGCCATGGCCATAGTGTACAGCGGGGTATTGTAGGGGATGACCCCATTCCAGTTTTGCCTGACACTGTTTTTTTTTTTAACCAGCAGCGGGGTCTTCCTCATCCTGTAGTGCTTTCAGAGTCAGAGGCAAGTAAGACATATGCATCCTCCTCTGAAAACACCCTGTGGGCCATTTCCCTATTCTAATGGGGGGTGCAGTGTATATATGTGGGGGGAAAGCTTTATTGGTGTGTGAGCTGCATGTGGAGTGGTGCAAGACTTCCTACCCTAACCCGCCCCAACCTAACTAACTAACCCGCCCTAAGAACAAAAATATAAAAGTATAAAATACAACTAAGCAAAAAAAAAATAATGTTTAACTAATCAGTGGTGTACACATTGATTAGTGCTTGGTGGCAGCAGGGGGAGCAGATGTCAGTGGGGGGGTCTGGCCACTCAGCCCAGAACAGTGGCTGGTGGCACATACACAGACCCCCACACAAAAAAAAACGAAAAATAAAAAAAACTATTAAAACCTGAAAAAAAGCACCCGCCTAAACACCCCAAAAAATGCTGATTGCAAATATAGCACTATATATTCGCAATTACGAATATTCGTGTTTTTTTTTTTTTTTCACAATACACATCACAGTGATGTGAGGGAGGGATGCTCTCTGCTTCCAGCCTGTGTGGTGTAAAGAAGGCTCTAATACTACTGTGTGAGACAGGCGTACGAATTTTTAGCGAATATATGACGAATATTCGGCCATATGTTCGTGAAATATCGCAAATTCGAATATGGCCTATGCCGCTCAACACTACTAGTAACCTGCATGCATTAAATTCCTTGGGTGGGGTAAAACTGGGAGAGTCACTGGTAGAGAAGGATCTGGGTGTACTTGTAGATCATAGACTATAGATCAGCATACAATGTCAGGCAGCTGCTTCTATGGCCAGCAGGATATTGTTATGTATCAAAAGAGGCATGGACTAAGGGACTTAACATCCAACTCCCGGGGGGCCCTGAGACCCTCCCCCCCATGTCAGGAATCGCTGCAGTTCTGTGGCAATATCGGGTTATACGGGTCTCTGGTGACCCGGAAAATAAGTGGGATCTCCCGGAAGGGATAGGAATGAGGTGATAGTGGTGCCACTCCTCCTATTCCTGCTATTGGTCGGTCAGAAGTGACCGACCAATAGCAGATAAGGGGCGGGGTTAAAGTTTGGTTCCCCCGCTCTGCCCACCCTTGGTAGTCCAGACAGAGCGGGGGAACTGTGCTGGTATTGGCACCGAAGGTCCCTTTCCGGCGGCAATCCTCCTCTGTGTGGCAGTGGGGAGCAATCCACTGTGTGCGGCGGCTGCAGCGATGGCGATCCTGCTACTGCCAGGTGAGTTGTTGCCTAGCAACATCTAGAGGGCCACAGTTTACAGTGGTCTCTAAGTTGTAGTCCTCCAGATGTTTCAAAACTACAAAGCCCAGCATGCCCAGACTGCCATTTGCTGTTTGGGCATGCTGGGATTTGTAGTTTTGCAAGATTTAGAGGAGTACAGTTTGGAGATCACTGTGCAGTGGTCTCTAAACTGTGACCCTCTAAATCTTGCAAAACTACAACTCCTAACATGCACAAACAGCAAACGGCTGTCTGGGCATGCTGGGTGTTGTAGTTGCGTGCCTCCAGCTTTTGCATAACTACATCTACCAGCATGCCTTTTGGTGATCAGTACATGCTGTGAGTTGTAGTATTGCGACAGCTGGAGGCACACTGGTTGGAAAATACTGAGTTAGGTAACAGAACCTAACTCAAGGTTTTCCAACAAGTGTACCTCCAGCTGTTGCAAAAGTACAACTCCCAGCATTCACAGTCTGTAAGTGCATGGTGGGAGTTGTAGTTTTGCAACAGCTGGAGGTTTACCCCCCCCCCCCCCAATGTGAATGTACAGGCTACATTCGCAATGGTGGCGGTTTACAGTGAGTTTCCTGCTTCAAGTTTGAGCTGCTGCTAATTTTCCGCCGCAGCTCAAACTCCTAGCGGTAAACTCACTGTTAACCCCTGCCCATGTGAATATACCCTAAAAGCACTACACTACTGTGATAGCCTGGGGGTGTAGGGTATAGGGGTGTAGCTGTGTGGTAATTAAAGGGTGTCTGATTAACACTTTCTATTCGTGACGCGAGGTTAAGGGCTCCTCTGCAATGCTTGTCCTACCGCCACCCTTCCCAAGAGCAATAGGGAGGTATGGAATAATTGAATGTCCACAATCGGAGAGTTTGCTGAAAACAGTCCGAACTTTTACTAAAGATTTTATGCAAGCTTCATAACCGGAAAAGTCTCTATACAGGCAAAGTCTCTTAGAGATTGACAGTGGTTGGGACCTTAAGCGTTTTAGAGTCCGTAGACTGATATGCGCTGTTCCACTAGATTTAGAAGATTTAGTTGAGGTACAGCAGTCACACTAACTTTAGCGGGGATGTAGTTTAGGACTCACAGTTTGATTGAGCCTGAGGCTGGCAGGTTTTAGGCCTAGCTTGTCTTTGAAAGTTGCGTAGATCTGTCCTGCTAGTCCGGCATCCACGAGAGCAGCAACCCAAGAGAGCGATCATTGGCTACAGCTCCCTTATATGGGCAGGGGCTGGACTTAAGTTGGTTGGTCCAATACTTCTGTCAATCATCTTTACAAAGGGTTATGGATAAACATGTGACCCAAGGACCTCCAAAGGTCCTCCAACATACCACAGAGGAATTAACATAGTCACATGACCGAAGGTCCTGCAACGCTATAAGGGTAAGTACACTAATATGCATTATATTAAATATATACATTATTAAATATGTACACATAAACATTATAAAATTAGAGAAGGAGGAGGCGACTAGGGGCTGTCCCACCTGCGGGACCCTATCTGAACGTAGTAACTCTGACTTTGGGGACCACAATACAAGGTAGAGTATGCAATACGGTACTGGGAAACCACACTACACTAACACAAAATGAAAGGTAAAACACTACATATACACACACCCTTACACTGTCCCTCCCCCCATCCCCCCAATAAAAATAAAAAACATCTCGTACGGCAGTGGTTCCACAACAGAGCCTCCAGCTCTTGCAAAACCACAACTCTCAGGATTTCCGGACATACATTGACTTTCCAGGCAGGCTGGGAGTTTAGCAACAGCTGGAGGCACCCTGTTTGGGAATCACTGGCGTAGAATGTTTTTGGTAGCAGAAGCAATCGCAATGTTTGCATCCATGTCCACCCCTATGCAAATCCCTAATTAAGCCCCAAATGTTTATGGCGCTCTCTCGCTTCAGAGCCCTGTCGTATTTCAAGGAAACAGTTTAGGGCCACATTTGGGGTATTTCCGTATTCTGAAGCAATTACATTACACATTTTTGTGGGCTTTTTCTCCTTTTACCCCTTATGAAAAGGTAAAGTTGGGGTCTACACCAACCTGTTAGTCTAAAAAAAATAATTTTACACTAACATGCTGGTGTTACCCCATTCTTTTCATTTTCACAAGAGGTAAAAGGAAAAAAAATTCTCCTGAGTATGGAAATACCCCATATGTGGACGTAAAATGCTTTGTGGATGCACAACACTTCTCAGGAATGAAAGTGCACTATGTACATTTGAGGCCTAAATTGGTGATTTGCACAATGGTGGCTGATTTTACAGTGGTTGTGACATAAACGCAAAAAAAGAAATGACCACGTGTGACCCCATTATGGAAACTACACCCCTCATTGATCGTAACAAGAGGGATTGTGAGCCTTAACACCCCACAGGTGTTTGATGAATTTTTGTTAAAGTTGGATGGGAAAAGGATTTGTTACCCTAAAGTTTTCATTTCATCAAGGGAAAATAGGAAAAAAAAAGCCCCCCCAAAATATGTAACCCCATTTCTTCTGAGTAAGTACATATCCCATATGTGGATGTAAAGTGCTCTGCGGGCGCACTACAATGCTCAAAAAAGAAGGAGCACCTTTGTGCTTTTTGAGAGAAAGTGTTTCCGGAATTGAAGGCCATGTGTGTTTACAAAGCCTCCATGGTGCCAGAACACTCGACCCCCCCACACACACATATGTGACCCCATTTTGCAAACTACACCTTTCATGTAATGTAATAAGGGATGCAGTGAGCATTTACACTCCACAGGTGTCTGACAGATGTTTGGAACAGTGGTCCAAGATCTGTCAAACGCCAGTGGGGTGTATATGCATACTGCACCCCTTATTGAATTCTGTGAGGGGTGTAGTTTTCAAAATGGGGTCATATGTGGGGAGAGGTCCACCGTTCCTGGCATCATGGGACTTTGTAAACGCACATGGCCCCCGACTTCCATTCCAAACAAATTCTCTCTCCAAAAGCTCAATGGCGCTCCTTCTCTTCTGAGCATTGTAGCCTGCAGAGCACCTTACATCTTTCCATACTCAGAAGAAATAGTGATACAAATTTTGGGGGGTATTTTCTCCTATTACATTTTGTAAAAATGTAAAATTTGGGGGAAAACCAGCATTTTAGTGAAAAAAAATTCATTTACACATCCAAATTTACGAAAAGTCGTCAAAACACCTATGAGGTGTTAAGGCTCACTGTACCTCTTGTTACATTCCTTGAGGAGTGTAGTTTCCAAAATAGTGTGCCATGTGGTGTGTTTTTTTTTTTTTTTTGCTGTTCTGTCAGCATAGGGGCTTCCCAAATGTGACATGCCCCCCAAAAACCATTTCAGCAAAAGTTGCTTTCCAATAGCCAAATGTGACTCCTTATCTTCTGAGCATTGTAGTGCGCCAGCAAAGCACTTGATGTCCACACTTATGGTATTTCCATACTCAGAAGAAAAGGGGTTACACATTTTGGGGGGCATTTTCTCCTATTACCCCTTGTACAAATGTAAAAGTTGTGGACAAAACAGCATTTTTGTGAAAAAAAAAATATTTACACATCTGACTTTAACAAAAAGTCCTCAAACACCTGTGGGGTGTTAAGGTTCACTGTTCCCCTTGTTACTTTCCTTGAGGGGTGTAGTTTCTAAAATAGTTTGCCATGTGTTTTTTTTTTGTTTTTTTTTTTGCTGTTCTGACAACATAGGGGCTTTGTAAATGTGACATGCCCCCCCTAAAACCATTTCAGCATAATTCACTCTCCAAAATTCATTTGTCGCTCCTTCCCTTCTGAGCCCTCTACTGCCCCCACAGAACACTTTACATCCACAAATGAGGTACTTCCTTACTCAAGAGAAATTGGGTTACAAATTTTGGGGGTATTTTTCTCCTTTTACCCCTTGGATAAATTCCAAAAATGGCAAGAACATGGAAGTGTAAAATATGAAACACCTAAAGGATTAACAAACTTTCTGAATGTCATTTTTAATACATTGAGGGGTGCAGTTTCTATAATGGGGTCATTTATGGGGGATTTCTAACAGAAAGGCCCCTCAAATGTACTTCAAACTGATCCCTGAAAATTTCAGATGAAAAATTTTTCATGAAATTTTTTTAATTGCTGCTATACTTTGAAGCCCTGCAATGTCCTCAAAAAGTAAGAAAATGTCAACTTGATGATGCCAACATAAAGAAGACATATTGTATTTGTAAATCAATATATAATTTATTTGGAATGTCCATTTTCTTTACCAGCAGAAAGTTATAAAAAAATTAGAAAAATGCTAAATTTTCAAAAATTTTCATGAAATTTGGAGATTTTTCACCAAGAAAGGATGTAAGTAGTGACGAAAATTTACCGCTATGTTAAAATAGAATATGTCACGAAAAAACTATCTCGGAATCAGAATAAAAAGTAAAAGCATCTCAGAGTTATTAATGCACAAAGTGACAGTTGTCAGAATTGCAAAAAAGGTCTGAGTCCTTAAAGGGGTACTCCGGTGGTTAAGATTTTTGGCTATATTGCATCTTCTTTTAATGCTCATGTTTTTTGCAATTGACATGTATTATATGTTTGTGTAACATGTGTCTTTTTTTCTTACCTGTTTGTGGGCCAGGAAGTTCTGTAGTTCTGTGTTGGATCTCTTACTGTTGTCCACAGGTTAGGATTAGGCTGTACACAACATGTCATGGCTTTTTTTCTCTGTTCTTTCAGAACTGCATGAGAAATAAGCCATGCCCTCTCATCTCCCCTCCTGGAGGATGCAGGTGTGCATGAGAGAAAGAAACCAGAGCAGGGGGAGAGAGGATGTACACAGCTCCTCATCTCCCCTGCTCTGTCTTCTGCACTGAAAGAATACAGAGAAGATAAGAATGTTATCTGAGGGGGAGTATAACAAAGTGCACAGGCTGGGGATGTATAGACTGCAGGGGAATAAATCTCGGACTGGGGCTGATTTCTATGTGTGAAGGAGGGGGGGAGGGACTCCTGAATGACACATGCTGGGAGTTGTGGTCCCTGTTATGTGTGTGTATGCTGAATAGGCTAGGACAGTGTTTCCCAACCAGTGTGCCTCCAGCTGTGGCAAAAAAACAACTCCCAGCATGTCTGGACAGACTTTGGGCATGCTGGGAGTTGTAGTTTTGAAACAGCTGGAGGCACACTGGTTGGGAAACACTGTCCTAGCCTATTCAGCATACACATCATGTTATACCAGTGTTTCCAAACCAGTGTGCCTCCAGCTGTTGTGAAACTACAACTCCCAGCATTCCCTGACAGTCTTTGGGCATGCTGGGAGTTGTCATTTTGCAACAGCTGAAGGCACACTGATTGGGAAACACTGGCCTAGCCTATTCAGTATATTACAAACAAAGTGCATTGTTTCCCAACCAGGGTGTCGTCAGCTGCATCAAAACTACAACTCCCAGCATGCCCGGACAGTTTTGGGCTGTCCAGGCATGCTGGTAGTAGTAGTTTTGCAACACCCGGAGACACCCTGGTTGGGAAACACTGGTGTATGCCCTATAGAGGTGTGGTGACCTACAACCCCCAAGAGACTACAGAGGCAGCATGCTGGTATTATACCCCAGACTGAAGACTCCTGAATGACACATGCTGGGAGTTGTAGTCCCTTTTGTGTGTATGCCAGTGTATCCCAACCAGGGCTGATTATATTAGTGTGCTGTGTATAAGGGTGGGTAAATGTCGGAACAAAAAAAAAAAAGGAGCCGCCCCAAACCAGCAAGGCATGTGGCATGCTGGGATTTGTAGTTTTCAGCACAGCAAGAAACAGGAAATAGAAGCAAAGATAGGAAAACAAAGTGGGGGATAAAAAGACAACAAAGAATGGAAACAGAGTTGCCTAAACAACAAGAATAGAAATGAAACTAAACAAATAGGGTATGTCAAAAATGGAAAAACACATTGACCACCGGAGTACCCCTTTAAGGTGAAAATAAGCTAAGTCTCTAGGGGGTTAAGGGGGATATGAACAATAGGAATGAGCGAATCGAATCTGCCGAATCAAATTTGTTACAAATTTCAGGAAAAATTTGCTTAGCAACAAATCCGAATATTGCAGTGATTCGATCACACAAATTGCTTCATTAAACTTCTTTTAGTGTGGTCCAGGCTCCAGGGCAACTAAGATGGTGGCTCCACATGATAGGACATGGGGCAAGGAACTCTGGGAACATGGGAAGATGGATAGGTGGGATGACCCTGAATCACATATGTGGTAGCCCTTGGGGGGTATATGAGGGGTTAATTTAACCCCTGTCACTCGTGACGCCAATGTGAGGGTTAATACGCTGAGGTAAATCTTCGGCCTATCGCCACCCTTCCCAGAAACGATAGGTACGTGCTTAAATGAATGAAGGTCCACAATAGGGATAAACTTGAACTTGCATAAACTTTACTGAAGTACTTGCGGTACATCCAATTAACAGCAACAGTCTTAGTAATACAGTCTCTATACAGCTCAGCAATGATTGACAGATGCTGCGGACCATTGATTTATCCAAGGATTAATAGAACTAGGATTTGTGCATAGATCCGTCCGGATTTAGGGGTCTGTTTAGGTCCGGTGATCTTGCGTAGTTAACAGGGATTGAGATAACTCACAGTATTGCATGAATGGCCGTTGCCGCAAGGCTTGGGCCTAGTCACTGCGGAAGATAGCTGCGCAGATATGTCCTCATCAGCAGCGCAGGAACAAGAGGGCGATTAATGGCCGCCGCTCCCTTATATGGGCAGGGGCAGGGCCGTTTTGGATTGGTCCGTGTCAGCTGTCACTCACCGTTACAAGACATGGTGGGTGAACACGTCACTGGGACCTCCTAAGGTCCTAAAGCAAAACCATAGAGTTTTCTACCTGATCACATGACCCGCAGGTCCTGTTACGCTACAAACAGGTAGACAATTCAATATATACACTTTCTATACTTACAACTGTATAAATATCAGATAGAACTACTATACATTTAGTGGCTAAGTGAGAGGTGACAAGGGTAAGACTAGAAAAGAGGGACCCTGACGTCCTAGGGACTCTGACTATGAGGACCGCTACATAGGTAACGTATAAAATATGGTACTGGGACACCACAAACACCCTTACGTAAAATAAGTCGACCTCGATGCCTGTCCCCTAAGGCAGAGGAACTAGGACTAAAACAGGATAATATATATATATATATATATATATATATATATATATATATTTTTTTTTTTTTTTATTATTTTTTTTTTCCATCCTGACAAAACCTAAGTAAACATTAAACACATTCTCTGGATACTCTTACTAGTATCTTGACTAGACAATAGGAATCTATCTAGACATTTTGATGCTACCTAGACAGTGATGAAGCTATCTAACCTTTAGTTTCTAGATCCTTAAACATTTATTATATCTCTCTTTAACATTTATGAGGCTAACTAGACATTAGTACAGCTCTCTATACATTTAGCTTCAAGCTGACTATACATTTTGAAATCCCACACATTTTTTTCTTTTTGCCAACAATAAGTTACCTGTTAGTACACGAGAGGTATACTGGCTAGCCGGAAGCTAGGTCACAGTAAGATGACTGCTTTGGTCTATCGGCTACACGCTACTTACCCCTAGAGCACTTCCAAATAACCTACTGGCCAGGTAGAGCATCTCACACACGTAATACAGAGAAAAGACATATGAGTGTACCTAACAGTGGCAGGAATTGGACATCAATAGGCTACAATTCCTAAGTGTTTCTTGAATGTGAGATACATTTTGTTTTTGTGTATGTACTGAAGTAGATTGAGGTAGTATATTTCAGTGAGTAGTCTAGAGTACTATGTGTGCAAGTACTATCTTAAGGGTAAGTTACCCTACTGTTTTTTTGTTGAGAAAGGTGCTAGCGATTGGCGAAAGCAGCAATAATACCCTCGAAGGAGCCGGGGTGTCACCTATTAAGTAACTATTATACCTATTATACCTATTATATTATAACTATTACACCTATTATATCTTTGTTATTTACATTTATTTACATTTTTGTGTTTGGTGTACACGTGCGTATAGCGGACAATTTTCTGGGTACAACCTTGACTTACTTTTTTGAACCTTGACATGAAGATATTCTTCTTGTGTACAGGAACCATATACATTTTTACTATACATTTATCAATACTCCAACAAGAGTCGGGCGCATACACCTGATAAGTGCAACATTTTGGCAGAGAGTCCCATAAATACAGGATTATATACATAGAACGGACGTGTAAGGATCTGCAGTCCACCTACACTAGGAGTCTATGGGAAACACAGCTTTACCACAATTAGCCGGGCACAAAACGTATGAATCTCCTACTGGCTAGGAGTCTCTTGACCTGTCGGTCATGCACAAAGCTTGATGGTTACGTTGCTGAACTTAAAACTGGAACAATCTTAGCACAGTCCTGCTAGGCACATGTCTTGAACTTTGTTACTGTAAAACAAAAGTGGTTAGCACAGAAAAGCAATAAACATTACTTTACAGTCCTTCAAAAGACATTTCTTCTGAATCTTCTTGTGCCTCTTGTAGATCCTCTATATCTGCTAACATCTGGAGCAGGCGAGGAGTTAATGAAACTCTTCCACACCACATTGGTGAGAGCAGAATGGTGAACAGTAGGATTTAAAGTGGCCAAAGGCTTACCTGCCGGAATGTAAGTGGGGCAAGAGGGCTTGAGCACCATCTCCAAATTAGGAATGGGGCAAAACACTTTCGTCGGTACCCTGGAAGCAGGCAAACTCTCCATGTCAGAAGAGGGCCTTGGTACATAGGTTGGTACCTGTGTAGGAGGCAAACTCTCATTACTCCGAGAGGGCCTAGGTACGTACGTTGGTACCTCTGGAACAGACAAACTCTCATTGCTCCAAGAGGGTCTAGGTACGGTCTATGGTGCCCGCCATTTAGGCTTACTTTCTTGAACTTGAGCAGGACTTGGCACTTTACTGTATACAGAAGATGATTGATGTTGTAGTGGCTCCTCCTCCTTGAGTATATTGGTGGAGGCATCAGGAGCAGACCATTTCGGCCTCAGGTTGAAGGGATCTGATTCCCAATCTGTAGATGGAAAGTATTTGAAAGGAAGCTGTGTTGGGGCTGTTGGTCTTGTGACCACTGCAGCCCATTCTTCACGCAGGCTCTGGACGGGGGTGTGCTCCACAATTTCACCCACCTCCAAGGAGTAGAACTTTTTATGAAGATATGGCCTCTGCACTGCTCGCTGGTTTACGAGGATGGTTTGCCCAGTGTGGCAATCAAGAAGTGTCCCATAACCTCTGACCTTGTCGAACTTGGCCACAGTTGCTCTTCGTTGTTCTAGAGGCTCCTCCCCTTCTCGGGGATGGTCCCACTTGCGGATGAATAAAGCTTCCATTTCTTTAGTATTCTCCTGGTAGTGGATTCTTTCTTCAGGAAGCAAATGCACATGCTTAGGGGCATACAATTCCCTTTGTTAGGCCTTTAATCTGTCCATCAGTTCAGCCAGCTTCTTGACGGGCCCTTTTCCTCTGTGCAGCTGGAATTGGTGAAAGTGGCTTCCCAGGTATAGGTTGTAGAACCGCGTACATATTCTCAATGAGTCCTGGCTCGTCCCCAAAGATCCACTGGGGTAAATCTGGTGAGCACGGCAAATTTCATCGAGGTATAGCTTCAGGGCTGGAGGAGGAAGAAAAGTCCGCCTCTGGCGGGGTACTCACTGCAGACTACTCCGATGGGATCTCGGCCCACGAGCCCCAAGTTCTGTGGTGAGGGGACAGTCTCACTGGCGATGCACCTCCAGGTGTCCCTGCGCTCTCCACTGGAGGTGTCTCTGGCCAATCGTCATCATCATCAGGCAGTGGGGGAAGATTGCAGGCCCCCTCTTCGTCTAATGACAACCACTGCAGACAGTCAGGAAGTTCTTGGAAAAGTCGGGCTGCGACTGCCACAACTTTCCGCTGTTCCGGTGCCATTTTGCCATCTTCACCACGTGGAATGCTGCTCTCCTCCATGTCTGTACTCTCCGGCTCCCTGTGAAGACTGAAGAGGTCGCTGTGCTTGGTGTCTTTTATAGTGGGCTTCCCCAAAATGGCGGCCGGCAGGAAGGACGTCGTCATTGCAGCCCCGACTTCCGGTCCTTCCAGAGACGACTCCTGTATCTCCAAGCTCCCTTTCGGCTGTGATACAGCGACTTGGCAGCCATGCCCAGGGGCGTGGCGTGGCTCAGCGCGGGCCTTCTTTGTGTGCTTTTCCGGCAGCAGTTCAGCTCCGCCTGTGCTGACCGGACCAGAGGATTGCAGCATGAATTCATTGCGTAGTTTACACATCTTAGTTGCAGATAAATTTTCGCATCCCCCCTTACTTTTCTCGTGGCCCCTTTGTATGGTGCACCACGGACACTGCTCCTGTACACAACAACACGGTTCACAGCACATGAATAAAGTTTGTTACTTGGGGGGGAGTACACTTTCACTAGTGGCAACTGTAGTAGGCACAAACCCAAATCCTGTTCTTGCGATGCCAAAAAGACTTTGTGGTAGCCTTTGGGGGGATATAATACAGTGGGGGTGTTGCTTCGGTATATGAGGGGTTAATTTAACCCCTGTCACTCGTGACGCCAGGTTGAGGGTTAATACGCTGAGGTAAATCTTCGGCCTATCGCCACCCTTCCGAGAAACGATAGGTGCGTGCTTAAATGAATGAAGGTCCACAATACGGATGAACTTGAACTTGCATACACTTTACTGAAGTACTTGTGGTACATCCAATTAACAGCAACAGTCTTAGTAATACAGTCTCTATACAGCTCAGCAATGATTGACAGATGCTGCGGACCATTGATTTATCCAAGGATTAATAGAACTAGGATTTGTGCATAGATCCGTCCGGATTTAGGGGTCTGTTTAGGTCCGGTGATCTTGAGTAGTTAACAGGGATTGAGATAACTCACAGTTTTGCATGAATGGCCGTTGCCGCAAGGCTTGGGCCTAGTCACTGCGGAAGATAGCTGCGCAGATATGTCCTCATCAGTAGAGCACGAACAAGAGGGCGATTAATGGCCGTTGCTCCCTTATATGGGCAGGGCCATTTTGGATTGGTCCGTGTCAGCTGTCTCTCACCGTTACAAGGCATGGTGGTTGAACACGTCACTGGGACCTCCTAAGGTCCTAAAGCAAAACCATAGAGTTTTCTACCTGATCACATGACCCGCAGGTCCTGTTACGCTACAAACAGGTAGACAATTCAATATATACACTTTCTATACTTGCAACTGTATAAATATCACATAGAACTACTATACATTTAGTGGCTAAGTGAGAGGTGACAAGGGGAAGACTAGAAAAGAGGGACCCTGAAGTCCTAGGGACTCTAACTATGGGGACCTCTATATAGGAAACGTATAAAATACGGTACTGGGACACCACACATACAGCATGCAGCCTATCAGCTTTCTCCTGTCTGATTGTATTCCTCTGTGCTCTATCCTGTCTGATAGCACTCCTTTGTGCTTTCTCCTATCTGATTGTACTCCACTGTGCTCTCTCCTGTTTGATAGTACTCCTCTGTGCACTCTCCTGTCTGATAGTACTCCTCTGTGCTCTCTCTCCTGTCTGATATGACTCCTCTGAGCTCTCTCCTGTCTGAGAGTACTCCTCTGTGCTCTCTCCTGTCTGATAGGACTCCTCTTTGTTCTTTCCCGTCTGATACTACCCCTCTGTGCTCTCCTCTGTCGGATAGCACTCCTCTGTGCTCTCTCCTGTCTTATAGGACTCCTCTGTGCTCTCTCCTGTCTGATAATACTCCTCTGTACTCTCTCCTGTCTGATAGCACTCCTCTCTGCTTTCTCCTGTCTGATAGTACACCACTGCACTCTCTCCTGTCTGATAGCACTCCTCTGTGCTCTCTCCTGTCTGATAGGACTTCTCTGTGCTCTCTCCTGTCTGATAGTACTCCTCTGTGCTTTTGTCCGTCTGATATTACTCCTCTGTGCTCTCTCCTGTCTGTTAATACTCCTCTCTTCTCTCTCCTGTCTAATAGGGCTCCTCTGTGCTCTCCCCTGTCTAATAGTACTCCTCTGTGCTCTCTCCTGTCCTATTAGACACAGAGGAGTACTATCAGACAGGAGAGAGCTTAGAGGAGTATTATCAGACAGGAGAGAGCACAGAGAAGTACTATCAGACAGGAGAAAGCCCAGAAGAGTACTGTCAGACAGGAGAGAGCACAGAGGAGTACTATCAGACAGGAGAGAGCACAGAGGAGTGCTATCAGACAGTAGAGAGCACAGAGGAGTACTATACATAGTATGTGTAACATAGTTCATAAGGTTGAAAAAAGACCAGAGTCCATCAAGTTCAGATAGGAGAGAGCACAGTGGAGTACTATCATACAGGATAGAGCACAGAGGAGTGCTATCAGATAGGAGAGAGCACAGAGGAGTGCTAGCCCACCCTCACTTACTGGATCATGTCCATGCCTGTGCTTCACTTTTGACAAAGCCATCATTTTAAATGTCATGATTTCTATAAAAAGGAAATCAAATTTTCTTATGAAGTAAAGTATAAAGGTTAATGTTTTGCCAAGATGTACAACATATTAATTTTTTTTATATCTGACAGTGCCCATTTTATGAATACCAAGAATTTTTGTGGTGCATGTTATAATTGTTTGGCAAAAATTAATCCTCATCTCTTTAAAAAAAAAACTGCACACATGGTGTATACAGGAGGAAATTATTTTAAAAATGAGCCTTGTGCCACTTTTTCACAAAATCTAGCACAAATTACACAGCAAAAACACCTTTAAAAATCCCCCTCATAGACTTATGTTATTCTAACCTATACTCAATTCAGAATATCAGAAATTGAATTTAAATGTAAGAATATGAGGGGCATTTACTATGACTAGCATTTCACGTGCACTTCTTAAGTAAACTCCCTTTCAGTCTACTCTTGTACTGCATTTATCAATCCAGCTCAAACGTGTTCTGCGAATTTGACTTAAATTGACCCAACCTTTGAAAAAACCTGGGTATATTTTCATGTAAACTACACGGAGGAGATTTATCAAAAAATGCAATTGCCTATAGCAACCAATACATCACTTTAGGTGCACTACTGTGGTAGATGTAAACAGTGACATATGAATAACCCTCAAAATGATGTTAACATTGAGACATTACCCAGTATATCCTTATATGAAGGACATACCTGAGCCCACACACCAACGTCAAGGTTTCTCAAGTGTATGGGACCTATAACTAAACCTACCTGTGCCGTTTGGGCAATACTGGGGGTCAGTGGGCAATTACAGCGGCATTAGGTCCAACTCACAGTTCACTCCAGTGTGACTAAGCACACATACAGTGGGAGGAGGGAGGAAGGCTATGAGCCTCACCCAAGTAGGCTGATATGTTGCCGGCCTCATAGGTACAACAAAATGCCGCCTATAATAGTGATTAAGGCGCCTATAGCAACCATTCTGATTGCTTAGTTTATTTTCAAAAAAGGCCTCTGAAAAATGAAAGACACAATCTGAAGGGTAAGGCTGCATTCCCAGTACTTTTGCTTGCTACGGCTGCCGAATACGTCTGGACAGGCCGGACAGGCTCTGAAACTCATTCACTTTAATGAGCCGACCGGAGTCAAATAGTTACTCTGGTTGGCTCTTTTTTCCTCGTATCCATTTTTGTGACCATAATTAAAACTGTGGTACACTATGGTTTTTTGTCCGGTCACAAAACCGGATATGGGGAAAAAATTAGCCAACCAGAGTCACTGTCTGACTCCGGTCGGCTCATTAAAGTAAATGGGTTTGGGTGCTGTTCCGACTGGGATACGGGAGCTTCTGATTTTGAAACATTTGTGACTATTTTGCAACTTTTTAGAGATGTATACTGCTCATGAAAGCTTATACTTCTTTACACAGTCTATAATATGCTATTTACAGGTTTTGTTGTATACAAGTTGCATTCTGTTGTCACACAGGGGGTGGTTTATGGGGGTGTACAATGTCCATTTTAGGACAACGTCAGTCGTCAGCCGAAACTCCGTCCTGTGTTAGAGGAAACAGCGTCCCACCTCCTCCCTTAGGCCAATCTCCGTCAGGCATCAGCGGCAACTCCCTCCTCCATCATCTAAAACTCCATCACTGAAACGCTGTCATCTCTCACACGAAAATCCTTCCTGCCATGCAGCAGAACGGAGTCAGTGTCGGCTCTCTGCTATACGGGTTCTGAAGTCCATGCTATTTAGTGTAGGCTCTGCTATACAGACTCTGTAGAACATGTAGTGTCTGTAGTACACACGCAAGTTTCACAGTTTCGATCTGCTATACATGCTGTGGAGCGTCGGCCCTGCTATGCGGCAGGAAGTTGCGTCTGAGAGAGAATCGTCTGAGGGATGACAGCATTTTGGCAAGGGAGTTTCAGATGAGGAAGGAGGGAGTTGTGGCTGACGTCTGATGGAGGATTGGTCCGAGGGAGGAGGAGGGATGCTGTCTTGCCTGACGAGGGACGGAGTTGCGGCTGACGAATTATGGCGATTGGTCCGAGCGAGAAGGTGGGATGTCATTTTGCCTGATGGGGGACAAAGTTGAGGCTGACGACTGACGGTGATTGGTCTGAGGGAGGAGGCGGGATGTTGTTACGGCTGACAACTGACAATATCCTTAAATGGACGCTAATGATAAATTATACTAATGACATTGAAAAAACTAACCTATCAATTGCTTTAACAACATCCATGTAAAACAAGAAACTGAGCAAATTATAAAGTTCTATCTATCTATTCACAACCTATCTCATATCTATCTATCTATCTTTCTTAAATCTATCTATCATCTGTCATATATCTAGTCTATTTTAGAAATGCAGTGTAATGTAAACTGCCATTCTAATTTTATTTTTTGGTGAAAAACTCCAGAGCACAGGACAGATACTAGATCTGGGAAACAATGAAATTAAGATGTATTGATATTTCCATCTGGCATTAAAAATGCAGGAGTGAGAGACACAGGAGGGAATTCACATTAGAAGCTGAGTAATGTTCTCTTGGTCGTATTGAATACATACATATATACATGTGTGCAGTGTACATGCGCATTTTATTTTTATTTTTTTACAAACATGGGGTCAGATACAACTCAAATACATATTTTTAGAAGCTGTATCCTGGCTTTCATGGGATTTCAGCTGTCTAGCAATGAAGAGGTTAACTCCCCCCTTCCACCAGTGACACTGGCTATGTGCTGCTTTAGGTGCTTCAGGATTTCCCCCTGTCCTGTGTCCTCAGCTTCCCAGTTTATTAATTCCAGTGCTTCATGTTAACTTCCCATATCATGTACAGCAATAGACATCCTTCTAGATACCCTGCAGGTCTCATAATAGCATTTCTTCTCAGGGCGCAGTCATTTATTATATTAGTAGATGGATTTAAAACCTGCTAAAAAAAGGTTTTGTCAGCGAGTTCCGGTGGGATATTCCTGGATCATTTATTTATCTTGTACGCATTAAGAAACTACCATTAAGCATTAGGGGGAGGTGCCGTCAATTTTTTTTTTTCCTTTTTGCCTTCCCGAAGCATAGTCTGCCTTTTGCTGTGCTAGAGGCATACTAAATTGATTTTGACAATGCTGGAGATGCTACTTACTATTCTATTGAGTTGTTTTATTTTACAACACAGCGTGAATGGATCTATGACCATATACATATATGCATGCTTGCATACTGTGTTTTAGGTGCTGTGTTTTTTTTTTCCTTTGGCTTATTTTGTGCACTGTTAAATGCTTATGCTGGTGTCTATACTGCTACTGCTGCTGGCTTACAGAGCTCAGACTCTCCTTAGCTCTAGCAGCGGATTGGTCTCTCTCTTAAAGTGCTGGCCAAGGGTTGGTTGCAGGGACTGCTGAATAACAGGTGCATTTTGCTGCTCTGTCGCCTTTGAAAGAAGCAGCCGAGGAACACTGGTGCATCTGTTCTGTGTTGAGAGAGAAGCAAAGGAGAGAGAAGACAGCAAACGTGTACAGGAATGTTGCTAATCGAATAGACAAGGGGGTACACACACGGATGCTTGGGAAGAAAAGGAAAAAAAGAAGGCTGGTTTATTTTTTAAGGAAAAGCAACGGAAAGTAAGGGATGCAAGGATGCATATTGTGCTAAACCTTGGATGGATGGCATATTTTTAGCTGATTCAGCAGCTGCTTCTGGTATTTTGCTCTACACAAGAATCTGATGGAGGAATGTTTTCTGTTTCTGATTGGTGACATTTGAATGCAAAAAATTTGCCCCCTTCCTTGTGGGGAGCTGTGCTGATGATCCAGCTTCTTAAGGCTCATGTGTTTTGGGGGGTGAAAGGAATATAGGATGAGTGAAGTGGCTGCCTCCACCTCACCACCTGTACGTCCGGCAGCTGCTGAAGAGGCTGCAGGTGGAAACACTACGGAAGAAGAGGATGGGGCACCAAACGCTCGGGAGGTGCGGTGTAGTGACTGCATTGTATGGAACAGGCAGCAAACGTGGCTATGTGTAGTGCCTCTCTTAATTGGATTCATTGGCTTGGGTTTAAGTCTGATGCTCCTAAAGTGGATCGTAGTGGGATCTGTAAAGGATTATGTCCCTACTGATTTAATAGATTCCAAGGGTATTGGCCAGGACCCCATTTTCCTTTCGAAACCAAGCTCTTTTCCAAAAAGTATGGAGACTACAACTACTACCACTACCACCAGGACTCCCAATCAAATTAGCACCCGTTTAACTACTACTACACGGGCGCCCACACGCGTCCCAGAAAGCAGAGTACCTATGTGGGCAAACCCTAGAACCACAACAGTGCGCCATGCTGTTGCCCCTCCTACTGTCACCTCCACCACTGTCCCCCCAAGCACGACCACTTTTGTTTCACGCCCACTTCCAGGGACCACAACCACCCAGCCAATGCCCATCTGGCCCACTGCGGAATATTCTACCTCTTCTTACAAAATTTACCTTCATATTTCCACCGAATCCTGGACACAGTCTCGTTTTCAGGAGTCTACCACTACCACCACCCCGGAAACTACCACTATGCCCAAATATCGTAAGTAGTACATACAAATATCTTAAATCATGTTGAGCTACCATCCTTAAACAGATTTTGGTGTAAAAATGCTGAGTGAAATGTAGAAAAAAATTAAGGAATAAATATCGTTTTTAACACATCCTTTGCTGGAGAATGACTACCAGTACCATTTAGCAGCACACTTCTCTTGCCAAAAGCAGTTAATGGGTTAACTTCCCTCCTTTTGCTACAGTGAAATGACTGCACTGTCACTGCAGATATGCTTAATGTTTTGGTGAAGTTTCAAGATGAAATTACAAGACATTTTGCTATTCAAGTGATGCATGTTCAATCCTGCAGCAATGATAAAATAATCCCACCATCTAGGGAGGTGTAAAATCTCCACAATGAGAGAAATAGAAGTGATCGGATAACACTGATGGGAAAATTAAACTGACAGACAGATCTAATCCTATATCTCCCCATCAGAAAGACAATCCGCTTGACCAATTAGCTGAGTTATGTCGATCTCCATCAACCAATATCTTTATATCAATAAAATCATCTACCTACAAGATATTCCCATTGATTGTGATTCTCACCATGTTATAACAGCCCTACAAAATAGGTCCAGAAGAAGCACAGGAATGGCTATTTACATATGTGATGCTTCCGTTTCTCCATGATTTTGCAGATGTTCCTTTAGATATATATTTCTAGCTGTCAATTATATATTGAATATGATGACTTCTAATATAGTGCATACAAATCTCAGCATTGTACAAGTGGATGATGGCTGCACTTAGCAAGGCTTCTAACCTTTAAGCCGAGAACCCTGCAACCTATGAAGGTTATTTGGGACAAGGACAATGAGGAAAGTCCTGAAGAAACCTAGCAATCGTTCTGAATGAGTCCAACATAGGATTTGTTTCTGAATTGTTAATAGAGAGCTCCAGCAATCCTTGCTATGCCTTCTAGATGTTTATTACATATTATAGCTATTGAGTATCATTTTTGGAATGATAATGCCAGATGTGTCTCTTGGATGATAATCTGTGATTATTTTGCTAGATGATTCGGTAATAACATTTATTCATTCCAAAGCTTTTTTTTTTTTGTTTATTTTTCCTTGATTAAATCCATTTGTTCATAAGCCTCGGGATACATGAACCCATCTGCAGAGAAAATTACACTTGACTGATAGAAAAAAAGAAGGGAAATTGGGAAAAGCTGTTGGTAAATCACCCCAGAAAACAAGGCAATAAGTCCACACCACTGGCCAGCAAATGCATTTTCTTCTATTCAGAGAGGTCCAAGGGAGGAGGTGGGTGGTGGTGCTGGGGGGGGGGGGGGGTTTGATGCATCCGTCGAGGTAATCAGTTAATGACTGATAAACTGCAGCATATCTATTCATATTGTAAGTTGGATCTGACTTTCAGTTCCTGCCATTTTGCTGGGTATCATTTCATCCCACTCAGTTTCTGCCCCTGGGATATAAGGGGAATGTGAGCACAATACAGGCTAGGATACCAATACTGTATATGGGTCAATTAGTGTTCTAGCAAAAAAAAAAAAAAAAAAAAAAACACACACACACACACACACACACACACACACACACACACACACATATATATATATATATATATATATATATATATATATATATATATATATATTGTTTGCTCCCCGAGCCTTGGTCATAAATGAAACTATTTACTTGGCAGGTAATACACATTATTTCTCTTTTTTTTTCTGCAGAAAAACATAATGCATGATTTTAGGTTAATGAGCCATAGACAGTCAAGCTGTCAGTCGGATTTTTTATTTTTTTTCTTCACAGCGAGAGCATTAAAGGTAAAATATTTGCATATTGTGTATTTGTTACCAGGTTAAAATCCCATATCTGAATCGTGAAGGGAGGACCCTTTGTATCATCTCCACTTCCCCGGATGGCTGTTGTGTAGAGACTAGACAGAATCCTGATTAATAAATAATTAATGGACGGATGGTTACACCCTCTGTTGTCAGGAAATAAAATGCAAATGGCAGCACAGAACAACTGCAACAGATTAGTAATCTCATTTTGGTCACTGTGAGCTTTTCAGGAGGCAGCAGAGAGTTGTTAACACAAGATGAATTTTAAGAAGTGCAGAGAAGGGCAGACATTGACTCTGGGCTGAGCATTAGTTATTCTGCAAGGCATGGATTAGGTAGCTTCAGTATCGGACAGGGTGTTCTATACACAGATGGGGTGTTTTGATTTATTTCATCTGTGTCAGAGGAAGCCTTTTGACACCAGGACATAAGATAGGCAGCTTTTGTTTTTTTTAATTGTTAAGTTGTAGCATATGGAAATGTCTATCTTTCAAGGGAACATCTGCACGGCTCCTTTGCTCTAGTAGTACACAATACATAGGGTGAAAAAGCCTTTTGTTCAAGCCAGTGTATTCCATCAAGTTTGCTGCTTTTCTAACTCATTGTTGTGCTGCTGCTGTTAAAATGATAGTGATCGTGGATCTTGCTCTGTCGTGTGCATACAGATAAAAATGACCGGTCTGCCGTCCTTTACGTCAAGATTGTCGTTACTCTGGAGTATGAGATAGACAGGCCGTGCTAGCTCTTATGTATCATCTATGTATTTTCTGATCCAGCTGCACATCTGAATGTGATATATAACCCTACAGGCTGGGTATTTGGTCATGTGGATTTGATGAATGTCAATGAAAATATAACATACTGTACAGCTTAGCACAGCTGACACCATGTCCATATGTTGTATGTGTTACTGATTTAAAGGAATTACATGCAATAGATTGAAGAATTTAACAAATCTCAATTTGCAAAACCTAATTGTACCAGTTTTTGTTTTATGTATTATCATATTGAATTCTATTATTTCTGGCCTTTTTCACTTTTGTCAGTATGATATATAGAACACAAATGCTCTTTGCAGCAATAAATAACAAATAAAAGCTACACTATTCTACTACAAAATGTAGGTACCACACAATTATGAAATCAAGCACGTATGCTATATTAAACATTAGAATATATGTATTGCATAAACCACCAGGGGTAGTCATCACTCTTTTCAATTGCTATGTTGCCATAATGTTGTGCTGGCTACTGGGCCATAAACTGTGTGAAAGAGTGAAGCAATGAATGAAATGTTAATTTATTTAAGGAATACTGCATGCTGCCTTCTAGATTAGGACGGGGGTTCATATATAATAACCGTATAAGCCGAGTTCTTTAGCACGATTTTTCGTGCTGAAAACGCCCCCCTCGGCTTATACTCGAGTGAACTCTCCGCCTGTCAATCCCTTCATCAGTGGTCTTCAACCTGCGGACCTCCAGATGTTGCAAAACTACAACTCCCAGCAAGCCCGGACAGCCTTCGGCTGTCCGGGCATGCTGGGAGTAGTAGTTTTGCAACAACTGGAGGTACGCAAGTTGAAGACCACTG
Source organism: Hyla sarda (assembly GCF_029499605.1). Lineage (NCBI taxonomy): Eukaryota > Metazoa > Chordata > Amphibia > Anura > Hylidae > Hyla > Hyla sarda. The sequence goes on along the minus strand of NC_079195.1, from coordinate 147,312,407 downwards.
ATGAAGGGATTGACATGCGGTGATGATGAAGGGGGCGGGGATGATGACGAAGGCCCAGTGGTCTTCAACCTGCAGACCTCCAGAGGTTTCAAAACTACAACTCCCAGCATGCCTGGACACCTGATGTCTGTCCGGGCTGGCTGGGAGTTGTAGTTTTGCAACATCTGGAGGTCCGCAGGTTGAAGGTCACTGATGAAGGGATTGACAGGCGGTGATGATGAAGGGGGGGATGATGACGGGGGTCTGGATGATGACAGGGGGGGATGATGACATGGGGGGGATGATGTATTTCCCACCCTAGGCTTATAGTCGAGTCAATAACTTTTCCTGGATTTTTGGGATAAAATTAGGGGCCTCGGCTTATATTCGGGTCGGCTAATACTCGAGTATATACGGTAGTTAGCAATGGGTATGCAAAAGAATGTGGTAAAATTATTAGTGAGTAGCATCTAAACACAGTGCTGGCTTGTTTCCAAAATGTCAAGTAATGTGAAAAATGTTATTGGGCAACCACTGGTCTTTCTCTGGATAATGCAGGTGGTTTTTCCTCTACAGCAGGTACACTACAGTTAATGTGATTCAGCGAATATGTGTCTGCAGGTTATCAAAGCAGAACCAAGTTAAATTAGATGAACCATATCCCACAAGGAGTTGTAGTTTTTTATCATGGTAAAGGATGGAAGGGTAAATTTGACTTTAGCTAAGACAGAGATAGCTTACAACATCTGTGGTAGGCAAAAAACTCACCTGCCATGTTTGTCAAAGGAAAAGAGGTTGAAGACAAACCCTAAGGGGAAAGTGGAAAACATCATACACGAAAGACTTTAAGGGGCAAGCAAAATCAAGACTGTGTGAGATTGAATCATTCCTCAAGTGAGACTACCAGAGTTTTAGAGGAGTGATAAGGTGGCCATCTGCTTGCTATGTTGTAGAAATGTACATGAAAACAAATGAAAGATACAAAAGTAATGCTAAAAACATAAATATTATTTATGATGTACTTGGCTTCTGTATACACTTCTGTTAGATAAGAATTTTTGGAAAGTTGGAAACTTTTTGATCCATTGAAACATGGCAAATGAACAAATAAAACAGCATGGTGACATTATTATTAATCATAATAATAATAATAATAATAATAATAATAATAATAATAATAATAATAATAAATAATAATAATAATAGTACTAGTATTAAAAGTAGTAGCTGTAGCATCCAATTCACTGTTAAAACATGGTAACAGTAGTAGTATTGTTTGTTCACATTGACATGGTATCATTATAAAAAGTTGGAATAGTAGTATTAGTTGCATAGTAGTAGAAATAATGGCAGCAGTAGTAGAAGTTGGATGGACATAGTGAATTGTAGACTATATCAATAGCTTTTACAACTCTCAACCCCTAGCTATATGATCCCCCATCATAGGGGTTTTGTGGTTTCATCTACTTAAGAATTATGAGCAAAAATACCCATTGCAATTATAAGCTTACAAATAAATACCTGAATATCTCCAAAACTGTATTATCTAACTTATTTCTTATGTCCTTTATGCTACTCAATATAATTTATAATTTAAAGAGATTGTCTAGTTTAGAAAATCTATTATGTATACCCTAGTAGTCGATGTTGGGTAAGTAGTCTTCTGTTCAAGATTCTCATCTCTTGTACATGGTGAAGACTGGGCACACAAAGCATTTCTACCTTTAGAGGACCTGTCCCGCATAAGATGGATATTTGGTGTGATAGGGCACTGTGTATTACTTCATTCCCCAATGGTGGTGCTACAGAGAAATTGAACATTTACAGACATTTTTTTCTCAAGTAGGGGGACATTTTGTAACTAGGAACAGGGAATGTCCAAAGTAGAGAACCTTTAATAACTGGTATCCTTGGACAACACAATTGCATCGGATCAGGTGCATGCATAACATGGAGGCCTTACAAGGTTAAAGCCTCCCCATTGTGCTGTCACTCCTTCTTTCCTTCTCATTAAAACATCAAGTGACAGAGATTTTCCTAGTCTGACTGCTCTTATAGTTAAGAATCCTATTTTTATATGGTAGGGAAACCCTGTCAAGGTTACAGTCCTGGGTGTAAAAACCACTACAAATATCCACATACTATCCATTCATTCATACATTGTTCTTATACTAGGTGTGTTTGTATTCTTTCTTAAGTTCCTGCTTGGATTGACAAAGCCAACAATAAATAGTGCAAAATGACCAGCTCTGACAAAGACTTGATCTTTGATAGGCGGCAAATATGCACAGCAAACACCTACAGGACGCACTCACTTGATCTCTGTGAACCTGAGGAAGGCGCTTGTTAGCGCAGAAACGCGCTGTCCTGTAATTTTCTTTTCAATAAACCTTTTTGTCCTGTGCAACCGCGGCTTCCGAGTCCTGTTCTTTACAAGCAGCAGCGCTTCACTCCAAATCCCGTTTTATTCCTGTCTACTTCGCATTCACATTTTCGTACCTTTGAAGATACGGAAGAGGGGAAGTGAGCTGCACACTGCTACGATCCCACTCACCCTTCTCCCTGCAGAGGTTTTCAGTTTTGCTCTGCTGGAATCTCCCGGCAGACCACGACGAAACCCAAGACGGGGTGGCGAGTTGGGCCCCTTCATTCCTCCTATTACCGTTCCTCCTATTATTATTAACAGAGAGCGCCCTTTTTGTTTTTTTACCTCTGCCTCAGCCTCATACATAGCAAGCTGCCATGAGCTGTTTTTTCTGACATTTTTCTGTCTTTGTCAGTATTTACTTTTTTCAACAATTTATGCACACAATAGTATGTGTGTGTGTGTGTGTGTGTGAATGTAGGTACATATGAATTGTGTATACATGCTTTTTGTGTACATGATCATATACTATGCAAGTGTCAATGCTCATGACAGTGAACTCCCCCTTCACAAAAGTCTATATACACCACTGTATCTGATGTACACAACAGACATCAAGAATGTAACTGGCATGCAGAAGATGCCAACTGAGAGCAGCGAAGAAATGCATCTGCAGAGCTTTGTATTTTAATCAGGAGAGTTAAATAAAGTCAGATCATTCTAGCAATATGGAAATGTGATAAAACTGGAGGTAGTGATGATTATACTTAGAACACTGAGAAGAAATGTCTTGTAGACTGAATATGTGCTAGAAAGGTGTAATGTGGAATGTAAGATGCGCTGTGAGATGAATGAGAAGTGTTATCTCTCTCCGTTCCCTGCTTTGCTGAGTACAGATCTCTGCATATCTCCAAAGGACCCACCTCAAGTGCAGTGCAGACTGGGAACGCTGTGTGAATAAATATGACAGAAATTCAGACATGATATGCTGTATACAGATAAAAGGCATCTGCAAAACCTTATCACACATCCCGGAACAAGAAAACTTGTCTAGATGAAATCTTGAGTTGGATTTATACAAGATTTTGTCACAGATTTTGATCAAATTGTGAATTCGGGTAGAAAACAGACAAGGTGCACATCTACAATCTTGTATAATGATCTGATTGCTTCACAGCATAATATCAAAAACTAACAGGTTGTTAGTATACATTTTGATCAAAAAGTACAAGCCCACTCGCCACGTCAAGGCCACCTATTTAGAGTGGGTCCCTAACGTCCCTAGCATAAAATGGCGTAGCACTGGGCGGCGACCACCACCGCCGCGACACCAGTGGGGAACGACCCACTGGCAGAGCGGCCCCAATGCCACCCAAACCAGTCTATGGGCAGCACCCATATCAAATTGTGTCTGCATATTTCACAAGCAGGCCCAATACACATGTATACTCAAAAATAAAATCACGGTAGTCACTAATACTTCACTTGTGAAAGAAACACACATTGCATGAGGGAGGGTTTAATAAAAAGTAAATGTATCCATTCAGCCTTTTTTACTGCCATTATGAATGTGTCTATGTAACAAACTACTCTTTGGGGAATCATTTAGTTTAGATTTTTTTTCTCCAAATGTAACAATTCTTCCTGGAAAACAACATTTTTTATGGTAAATTGTCTCTGTGTGTAAACAATGAGCCAAGCCTGCTGTCTTTATTAATAAATTATAGGGTTCTTTAATTGATGGGTGCAAAGAAAGGTGCTTTCATAACTGCTGCTTTTTTTTTTCTTTCCTTTTTGAAGCAGTCAATATGCAGTGTGTAAAAGCACCCTTAGACTGGAATTCTGGAAGGACTAAATAAATAGATAGACCAGAAAAGAGTAGATAGAAGCAGAGGGGGAAGGAGGTCAATGTAAACTAGGAGAAGAAAAAAAAGGGGGGGGGATACAAGAAGTGTGTGTGTGTTGTCGGAGATTAGGGAAGGGATGAGGAGGTATTTGCCATAAGGGGATTGATTTGCGAGGAGTAGGACACGGAGACCCTGTGTGATAATTCTTCAAATCTGCAGATCTTTAGTCAACCATTCCTCTACTGAAGGTGAGGACAACTGTAGCCGTCCCAGAAGGATCATGGATTTGGCAACAGAAAAATTTGTACATATATGTTACAAGCACCTCCAACATTGATCTGTTGTAGCCAGTTTGTGAGTGAAAAGAAATTCAGGTGTCTTATACCAATGGGACAAGATTTTGTAATGGGACTTTTGGAGACGAACACTATGGGAATTTCTCAAGATGGCTTTGACTTCCTCATCAGTAAAATGCATATTTGACTCATGTATTTTGCAATTAGGATAATTTAGTGAAATTAGGGGGTCTGGTAACAAGGAGCTGTTTGAAGTCATGGGGAGGGCAGAAGCGGTAATAGAGCCAGAAAAAGGCGGAGCAGCAATTTTGGAAATGAGCAAAATTGGAAGGAGAAAGGAGGAGAGAAAGGACAGTCAGAGGGACAGAAACAGTTGTAAGACAGGAATGTTTTACAACTTTGTGTACATAAGATGGAACATAGGTGGGAGCAGGTTCACCACTGCAGGAATTAAGCTTGAATGGGAGGGGGAGATGGTAGGAACAGAGGGTTTTCTATGTGGAAAATATTCCCTTATACAACAGATATTTTTCACCCAGGCGAGTCGTCACCAAAAGTCCATCATCAGGTCTCCTTCGTAGGCCTCAGAAAGGAGTGAGTATTATGATGTGTAAGATCTATCCACTACCTAAGTTGAGTGGCCTTGTAGTAGGAAAACATGTCTGGGAGATCTATGCCACCTCCGGTGTGTGGTCGGGAGAGCAATAAGTCAGACAGCCTGGGACATTTATATTTCCAGATAAAAATGGAAGAAGAGAGAGCACAAATATATATAAAAAAAGGAAAAAGGTAAGCACTATAGGGAGCAGTTGGAGATTGTCGAGTATTTTTGGAGCTACATATACTTTGAGGAGGTTCTTTTTCCCAAACCAGGAGATCAGCAGAATGTGATATTCAGATAGAAGGGACTTTATTTGAAAGAGAAGAGGAGGAATGTTCAGTAGATAGATCTCCGATATGCAAGCAGGAATATTAACACCAAGGTATTTGAGCAAAGAGGCTGCCAAAGGGAAAGAGACTATGCTTGTAAGGGCTGAAACCATTTGCTTTTAGGAGATAAATGGGAAAGAGTTCATGGACTCAGTCTTTCCAAGTATAAAGGAAGGACAAATTTTACTTTTCTTTTTTGTTGGATTCATACCTAAGTTTGGCTAAAAAAAAGAACTGTTTAAAAACCTGCCCAAGTGATTATACTGTAGCTTAAAATGGATTTCTAGAACGTTACATCTTAAATGGTTATGTTGGCAGCAGAAAAAGTATAACTTTTTCTTACTCCTCAGTGGATTATTTATGGTTTGGTCTCTCATCTCAGCCTGATACTTTCTTACCTGGCTTCTGACTTGAGATTTTGGGGCAGGCACTATATAGCGATTGTAGCATGCAGGCAAAATCTTGAATGTAAAAGCCAAATTTCTCAAACACTACTGCAGAAACATAAGCAACATCTTTGGTTAATTGAGTGCTTCATGTGGCTGTTGATTTGCCTGGCCCTCTCTCTCAGCCCACCCTCTTTAAGCCAAATAAGAAGGTATCAGGCTGAGACAAAAGCAAACCAAAAGTGAGCCACCAGGGGGCAAGGAATATTTTTTTCTGCTTCATGGACAACTGCTTTAAGGATGAGCAATGATTGTATAATCAGTGGAAGTTCTTTGTATCAGCTGAATGAAGATTCCATGTTGCACCCTTCACTGCAATTTATCAGTAAAGCATCACTCATATCCATGTAACTATGGTTAGTACTGCAGCTTACAGCTGCATGGAGACGCTTTGTGGTACTGGGTGTCTTAGGCCATGTTCACACAACGGAATTTCTGTGTGGAATTCTGCAGAAGAATTCCACATGGACATTCTGCTGCAGCCGAGTCCCATTGATTTCAATGGGATTCTGCTGCACTATTCACATTACAGGATTTCAGCCCCAGATGTTTAGATTACGGTGTGTATTCTTTCTGTGGATTCCACTAGGAAACGTATTGTCAGCTTTTAGACAGCACATTTCTGAGCGGTCCTTGTGCCAGCATGTTTTGCCAGCGATCTGCTGTCTGTGGACTGTAAACATAACCTTAGGGGTCAAACCTTCCCACTACTTTATGACCTACTAAAAGAAAGGCTATTAATGTTATCTTGATGTGCTCTGTGAGGTATAGAAACTAAAAAAATATAAAAAATATCAATACTATACCTATATTCTCCACATATGAGCAACACTATTGTTTCTGTGTATTCTCTTATGATATGACAGAGGTGCTCTCATAAATAAATAATAAATTATTAGCTATTAAAGCTCTAATAATAAAAATCTTGCTTCAATTTATCACACAGGGATGCACAGGTGAATATAGGGGTGGCATTAAAATAATCTAAAGCCTTAGAAGGAGTCCTGAGGGAGATACATGTCTTATCCACCCTTTTTCCAGATTTAAAGAACTTGTAAAATAAAAATTGCTAAGAATATGAAATCTTATGTGGAGACCAGCAGCGAGACTTCATTTTAGATGGAAGTGAACGCTGATTGTGGGCGCAAGGTTGTTATCCTCACAGCAGTATTTGTGGAGATTAAAGGTTAGAAAGCTGTGATGCAGGGAAGCTGTTAAACAGTGGGTCGCCATAGAGAATCCTGTATATGAAATAAGAGCAAGTACAACATTAGCACTATAACGGCATAATGACAGATGGTTTCCTATATTTAATACTCAGGATTATTTAGCATTTCTGATATTGATCTAATTTCCATCTTTACATAATGGTAACATTTGCCATGATGTCTCAACCTCCATCTCCTTCATAATTGTATAATACTCTAGATTTTATCAATGTACACATACACAGTTGTCTAGTATCCTGTCATATTCCTCTGAGGGCAAACTGTCGGACACTATATTGGAATCTGGTCATGACAGATTACTCAAGGTCACACAGCAGGCTTTGGTTTGTGTATACAATAATAACAATGAGATACTGTTACATCCCAATTATGTACAGTTAATCAATAGGTCCCCAGGATCATTTTTAATGGCGGATCCAATGTTTTCCATTGTCTTAGAGATCTCACCTTAATATATTGGAGCCAGCATTTCAAAACGTGTAAATTAAAGAGGAGCCCAGTTCCAAAGGGACCTACAGGGTAACTCATAACATAAGAGAATATATATACAGCAACCTTGAATTTGGAGTCTGTCTAGGTCTTCATCATGTCTATCATCTATCTATCTATCTATCTATCTATTATATCTATCTATCTATCTATCTATCTATTATATCTATCTATTTATCTTCATGTCACCTGCTGTGATCACAGTAGGAGTTTTTAGCCAGTAGTACATGGAAGAAATTTGCTAAAAATTTACATTTATATATCTATCCTAAGTGGAAGTACATTGGCATACACAATGACAAATATATTAAGATAAGCTTGCCTCATATTAGATTTGTTACACCCACTGTTGTCCGCTACAACTAGTGATCTATGCCAGCTATGAGCTAATGTAAAATTCAGCAACAATTTACTGCCTACTTTTAATGAAAGCGCCACGATTGGAGCAAATGTGAAAATAAATTAAATAAATTCGCAAAAAATTAGGCTTGACCAAAATTGTGCAATTGTATACATAGTTTACTAGATTTCCCCCAATGTGTGTGATCTGACATCATGGCCCATATTTATCGATCAGCCTGAAAACCTAATTGTCTGTTTTTTCCCATAACAGCCAATCACAGCTCAACTTTCATAGAAACATAGAATGTGTCGGCAGATAAGAACCATTTAGCCCATCTAGTCTGGCCAAAAATCTTAATCCTATCAATAGTCCCTGGCCCTATCTTATATGAAGGATAGCCTTATGCTTATCCCATGCATTTTTATACTCCTTCACTGTATTTGCAGCTACCACTTCTGCAGGAAGGCTATTCCATGCATCCACTACTCTCTCAGTAAAGTAATACTTCCTGATATTACTTTTAAACCTTTGCCCCTCTAATTTAAGACGATGTCCTCTTGTGGTAGTTTTTCTTCTTTTAAATATGCTCTCCTCCTTTACCGTGTTGATTTCCTTTATGCATTTAAAAGTCTCTATCATATCCCCTCTGTCTCTTCTTTCTTCCAAGCTACAAGAGCTCGTTAAGATATGAAAGTTGAGCTGTGATTGGTTCCTGTGGGAAAAAACAGTAAATTATTGTTTTGGGCTGATTGATAAATCTCCCCATATCTAGAGTATCCATTTGAGTATAAAAAGTAGAGTTGAAGTGGTCATACATGGGCATAAGGTTTAGTCAGATTATTATTTCCATTATGCAATCCTTACCAAAGATTTTCCCAATAATACGTTGCCACCATTATATAGTGAGTACATAACTCACATTTTGTCAATATTTTATGTTATATTTTAAAGTGACAACACTGAAGAAATTACACTGTGCTACAATGTAAAATAGTGAGTGCACAGCTTGTAGAACAGTATTCAATGTTGCTGCACTTCAAAATAACACACAGCCATTAATGTTTAAACCTTGGCAACAAACGTGAGTACACCCCTAAGTGGAAATGTTTAAATTGGGCCCCAAGTATTAGTATTTTGTATGGCCACCATTATTTTCCAGTGCGGCCTTAAGCCCCTTTGGCATGGAGTTCACCAGAGCTTTACAGATTGCCACTGAAGTCCTCTTCCACTCCTCCATGTCTACATCACAGAGCTGGTGGATGTTAGAGACCTTGTGCTCCACCACCTTCCATTTGAGAATACCCCACAGATGCACAATAGGATTTAGGTCTAGAGACATGCTTGGCCAGTACATCAACTTTACCCTCAGATTCTTTAGCAAGGCAGTGGGCATCTTGGAGGTGTGTTTGAAATCCTTATCATGTTGGAATAACGCCCTGTGACCCAGTCTCCAAAGGGAGGGGATCATACTCTGCTTTAGTATATTACAGTACATGTTGGCATTCGTGGTTACCTCAATGGCCTGTAGCTCTTCAGTGCCAGCAGCACTCATGCAGGCCCAGACCATGATACTCCTACCACCATGCTTGACTGTAAGCAAGAAACACTTGTCTTTGATCTCCTTACCTAGTTGTCGCCACACATGCTTTGCACCATCCAAACCAAATAAGTTTATCTTGACCTCATCGGACCCCCCCCCCCCACAACCCCCACTCTTTCAATCTCTCAAGCAATGCTGGCATCACTCATATGTCAACTTCCCAAAGACAAGCTCTGCATAAGATGCTGAGCATGTGCACTTATCTTCTTTGGTTGTTCATGGCGAGGCCTGTTTTGAAAGGAACCTGTTTTATGAAACTGCTTTATGGTCTTACCCACTGTGCTAAAGCTCAGTTTAAGGGTCTTGTCAATTTTCTAGGCCATTTTTAAGTAGGGCATAATTTTTTTTTCCAGATCCTCAAAGAGTTTCTCATGGGGTGCCATGTTGAATTTACAGTGACCAGTATTAGAGTGTGAGAATGATAACACCAACTTTAATACACCATTCACACTTGAGACCTTGTATCACATGACACTGGGGAGATAAATAGCTTATTGGGCACAATTTGGACATTTTTCTTTAGGGGTGTACTCACTTTTGTTGCCAAGGTTTAGGCAGTAATGGTCGTGTGTTGAGTTATTTTGAAGGGACAGCAACATTAAACTCTGTTATAAAGGCTGTGCACTCACTACTTTACATTGTAGCAGAGTGCCATTTCTTCAGTGTTGTCACATGAAAACATATAATAAAATATTTACAAAAATGTGAGGAGAGTACTTACTTATGTGAGATACCGTATATAGATAATGTATGCTATATCATTGATTTTAAAAATTACATTGCTGGAGGCGAGAGAGTATACATAAAGGAAACTAATCATGTTGTTGTATAGAACAGAAAATGGTACATGCTGATGTGCTCCAGGTGGGAACAGTAACAAACACTGTACTATAAAGAAAAAAGATTTCTAGTGTGCCCCATGGAGCAGCTCCATTTTCAATGCTATGTAATCATTTCTGATGGGCTCTCTGGAAAGGGAATGAAATAGAACATAAATAAGTATTAATGGCTAATGAGCTTAAGTGCTGATGATGGACATCCCATTGTTATAAAGTGTGCTACTGTATCAGCTGCTGCCCATGACCCCAGACTGCAGAACGTTCTTCTTCCTGGACTGTTTTATAGTTATTGATCGCTGAGAACAAATTATGAAAATCTATATGAATTGGCAGATTGGTTTCAGTGAATGCAGCACTCTTTATCTTTTCAAGAGGATATTCCAGAGTAAACTACATTGATCTTGATGTTTTAATTTAGATCTGTCTTTTTTCATTTATAGTAATCAGGGTCATAGATAGGCTTCCCTTTATGCAGGTCAAATGTTTTGTTTGCACGCAGCACTTAAATGGTCACTCTCATTAAAACTAATTTTTGCTATTGCACTCCTTGTGGTAAATAAAAAAAATCTTTCTAATGTGCTTTGTTTAAAAAATTTGTGTTTAAAAAAGCTGCTACTAGGTGTCCCCCTACTTGTCCAGAGCACATTTCCCCCCATATTTTTCACAGAGTCCAACTTTGGACTCCTGCTGGCCTGGCAGAAGTCCAAAAGCAGGAAATGCTGAGGGGTGTGTGTGCAGCCTTATCCAATCATATCTCATCTCACACACTGAACTGCTCTGGTATGAGTGTAGCCCCTGTATGGCTTCAGATGATGTCACACATGCTGGGTAACGCCCCTTCCCAGTCTGTGAGCAGAAAATACAGAGCAATATCAAGGTAGAGAACTATCAAATAATAAAAATAAAGGCAGGGGGTGGTTTATCATGATGGGGGCAGTGAACTTGGAGGGTTATAAAATGTAACAAGATCATGAGAGGTACTCTTTAACCTCTTAAGGATGCAGGGCGTACCTGTATGTCCTGCGCCTGCTCTAGTGATATAACTAAACCATAAACCCAAAGGGCATAGGAGGCCCATAAACAATAATGAACTAAAGCCCTGGGCCGTAGCCTGGGGTATAACACCGCTATTAATATACCCCTAAAATGCTTCTTTTATTATCAATTGATAAAATAAACCCTGAAAAGGTTAAAATGTATTTCAGTTGTCTATATATAGAGGGGATATTACTCCAGTATAGGTGAACATGTACTGCAGATACCTAGTGACTCACTGAATAATGTTTAAAATCACACACTATATTGCTAACCTCAACATGTTTCACCGCTGCAACCGCTGCGTTCTCAAGAGGCAACCAGTGTCAATGGCAGTGACAAAATGGTGGAGGGGGGGGTATATATATAGACACCCCTATGACCTCATCAACAGGGGAAAATGCAGAGCTACCTATGGAAATGTTTGTAACAACCTGTGCCAATAAGGTTGCGGAACATCCTGTGTCAAATAGTACAATCTTCCAGTGAGCGCTGCCCATAGTGACTTGTGTTAGTGATCGCCCTCTTCTCCATCGATGCTGTCATCTAGATACGCCTGTGATGGAATCCCCATCATGCGCTGTGCATGCTCGGTATTTTGCAATACTTTTTTACTATTGCATTGTGTGTTATGTGCATGCGTGGGAATTTCCCAAATCTCGCCTTGTGCATGTGTTAGAAATTTAATGAAAACAGCCTATACCATATATGATTCTTTGTATTTGTTAATATCTGACACTTTCAACTAAGGATAATAAATCCACCATTGAGTATCTTACATTTCTCTCATTCACCCACAGGTGCTATGATCATGAGTTTATAATGGTGAAGTTAATATACAATAAATGTTGGTATTCTATATAACTGTAAATTGTAAATATACCAGTCCTATTGCTAACATAGTCAAAGGGTTCCATATAAAAGCTACGTAGGTTTATTTAATCATTATTTAGTTTTCATTTTTAATTTAGCCACTATTACTAATGCCATATTGAAAAGGGACACTACTAAATTGGAATGACACAAACACCCATAATTGACAATTTTGGCACATCGCTCAGCATTGTCAAAATTAGGTCCTCATAAAAGGACAAAAAACGTATAGTATGTATATCTAGAACTACTTAGATGAGGATAAAGGAATATCTCCCTGATCTCTCTAATAATACACCACTTCAATATGCTCATTTATTGCCATTAGTCACCAACCAAATATATACTCTGGGACATATAAAATATTATATGTAATCAAGAAAATCAAAGAAAAGCTGCAAATGAAAATCCATCACTCAAATCTGACGGTGCTTGACTACAAAGTTGCATCATATCGGGCTGGGACCCGTGGCTAATAATGGACATCACTGATTGCGGTGATGCCGGGTATTAACCCCTTAGACGCGGCGATCAAAGTCGCCACATCTAATGTAAAAAAAAGCATTCCCAGCAGCTCTGTCGGACTGATTGTGACCACCAATCAGCTGTTAGGACATGAAGAGGGTCCCTGCCTGCCTCCTCGTTGTAAGATCACTGATTCACTGCTCTGTGCCTGAAATACAGGACGGAGCAGTGGAGCGCCGATAACACGGATCAATGTATTACATGTTCTAGTCCCCTATGGGGGCTATAACATTGCAAAAAAAAGTGTAAACAAATAGTTAATAAATGGGATTTAACCCTTTCCCTAATAACAGTTTGAATCATCCCATTTTCCCATAAAAAAAACTACGTAAATAAAAATAATAATGTCTGAAATATAAAAATATATAGCTAATTAAGCTGCACGGTCAATGGCGTACATGTAAAAAAATTCAAAAGTTCTAAATAGCGTATTTTTGGTCACCTTTTATACCATAAAAAAATGTATAAAAAGCGACCAAAAATTCCAATCAAAACAAAAATGGTACCAGTAAAAACTTCAGTTCATGGCGCAAAAAATGAGCCCTCATACATTCCTGTATGCAGAAAAATAAAAAAAAGTTATAGGGATCAGAAAAGGAGATTTTTAAACGTATTGATTTTCGTGTATGTAGTTATAATTTTTTCCAGAAGTAAGACAAAATCAAACCTATATAAATAGGGTATCATTTTAATCATATGGACCTATAGAATAAAGCTCATGTGTCATTTTTACCGAAAAATGCACTGCATAAAAATGGAAGTCCCCAAAAGTTGCAAAATGGAGTATTTTTTTTCTATTTTGTCCGACAAATATAGATTTTTTTTTTTTTTGCCGTAGAATTTTGGGTAAAATGACTGATGTCATTACAAAGTAGAATTGGTGGTGCAAAAAACAAGCCATCATATGGGTATGTAGGGGCAAAATTTAAAGGATTATGATTTTTAAAATGTAAGGAGGAAAAAACGAATGTAAAAAAAATGGAAAAAACGCTGAATCCTTAAGGAGTTAAGGCACGTGCTCCTGTAGTTCCCCCAAACTACACCCATTTTGACCTTTGTTAGCTGCATAAGTATGCTCAGTAGCCATCTTCTGTATTAGGCTATGTTCACACAGCTTGAAATATTTGGAATGTCTGCCCGGAAATCACGGGAGGACATTACACATATTTGCATGTTCTGCCTGTTCTAGGACTGCTTGGAAATGTGCTTTCTTCATAAACGGCAATGCATTTCTGAGAGAGGAAACAATGAACATGTTCACTGTTTCTGTGGACACTGAAATCAGGATTTCCTTGGCAGATGTTTCTGCCACGGAAATTCTACCATGTGCATAGTGTAGAAAAGTATCATTGAAATCAATGGGACTCTGCTGCAGCGGAATTTCCCAGTACAATATTTCTTAGGAATTACACTAGGAAATACTGCTGTGTGCACATCGCCTTATATCGAAGCAACTTCTCTGTTCCTGTTATCTTTAGAGAAAATATATAATAACTATTGCATGTGACAGTTTCCATCTATCCAGATGATTATATATGTATAGAAACTGTTGTTTTGGGGGTTATCACTGCTAGTCTTACGCAGCCTAGACACAGTAGGTAGCAGAAATAATGAAAGTCATGTAGCTTTTTTCTTGACCGATTGCCCATGGTGTTCCCACAACCACTCTTATAGCTTTTTTGTTAGAACCATTACTCAACACATAGTACAACATGTTGTCACTGGCCTTTAGTCGTTTTGCACTTCAGTGTCAATAGAAGTGGATAGTGGTATGACACGGACATCATCCAGGCTTTGTCTGCATCTTGGACCATCATTTCTAAATAAAAGAAGATTGAAAATACTTATAAGTGGTCATTCCTATTCATGTTTTACTTCTTTTGGAAGAAGATTTACTCGAAACATGTAGGGGAGATTTATTAAGCCACACCAGAAGCACAAATGAAAACATTTTCATCATTAGTGACATTTGAAGCATGTATGACAAAGGGGCATGAAGAAGGCTGGAAGGGGGCTTGACCTCATATCGAAGGGGAATGCCATGGGTGTGCCCTCCTTACATACAACTATCAGGCAAACTTGCAACACTTAAAGTTGCAGAAATATAGGCTAACTTCCAGGTGACTTATATTTCTGCGCCATACCCATGGGAAGCCGCAGCACCACCGGATTGCAAAAAAACTTACATAAACAAAAATGGGTTGAATCACTACTAATGACAGGTAATGCCAGTAACGCTGATGTTAACCATCCTAACCTGTCCCCGCTCCATGCCCCAGTTCTCCCGTTATCTTCCTCCATATCTTCTGTTTCGGGGCCGACTTGAAGCCCCCTGTTGCTGCAGTGTCATAAGAAAACTCCACCTACGCTCTAAGTAGGCCCCGTAAGGAAACATTCAGATAATGGAAGAACCAGAGCACAGAGCGGGGGCAGGTTAGTATGGTTGTCATCAGTGTCACCTGCACTGCTTGTCTATACTGACAGATTAGTGCAGGAAATTTGATGACAGATTTCCTTAAATTTAGTAATCACAACATGAAAAGCAATGCCCAGTTTTACCAGCGCAAAAATAAGTCTGTCATTAAATTGGTTAAAGTGGTGACTGGCTGTTACAAATCTGTGGTTTTGTGTGAACAGCTTTAACACTGTAATACTGAAACAAGAACTAAATGTGGTGTACTGTGTAGTGTTGCCATTATTTTCTTATTACACTTTATTCAGTTATCACAACATGAAAAGCAATGCCCAGTTTTACCAGGCTGTCATTTTATTGGTTAAAGTGGTGACTGGCCGTTACAAATATGGGGTTTTGTGTAAACAGCTCTAACACTGCAACATGCATTCTTGTTATAGTGATCACGTGGGAGCTGCTATTGTGCCGGCACGATCAGGAGTAGTCTACTGTAATGCTTGCCATGCACAGCCGCACTCATCTTCTTCATTTATCCCCTTTAGACTGGGATCAAAGCTGATCATGGTGGATGAGAGAACTGGCAGAGGGGGAGGGTGTAATGCAATAGCATCATTGCAATGATAAGCATTAAGACTGTGAACTGTATGGACAGTAAGGCCTAGTTATTGTATTTTGTTAGGGCTTAGTAAATTATGTCATATAGCTGCTTAAATGTGTTGGCAGTAAGTTGTATATCAGAATATTTAGTTTAAAAAAAAGTATATCAAAATGTCAATCAAATTCCCACTTTGAGATAAAAAGTGAATACATTTATTTATTTGGTTATTACAAAAGGTTTAAATCAACACATAAACACAGTTTTTATTCATATAATATCACTGTATTTTTTTTTCTGATTATACATTCCAAGATACCAACTTGTATAAACCTGATTATTATTATTGTTATTATTATTATTTGTAAATAGAGTTGTCACACAACCTTTTTGAGCAGAATTTTTCCAAAATACCAATTTGTAAAAGAAATGTTACTGTTTATACCCAGAAAGTAACACAGTTGACCATCAACCATCATGACATTTCAGCACATGAACATACAAGAGGCTGTTTTCTAATGGAATTCTAATGAAAAAAGAAATTCTTCCTGGTGGAGTAAATAGAAATGATTTTCAGATGTGCAGTATTTGCCTTTGATGAATGGTGCCGATATTCTCTGTATTTGTTATGTAAATGTCATGTCTTACCAATAACTTGATAATTCTGTGTGATTGAGGCAAAGCAAACATCTTTAGAACCGCCCTTCATCAAACAACCCTCCACTTCAATATATCATTTGTGAGGCAAATTGTGCGCCACTATGATGTTTACATTATCAAACGTATTCAAGACCCCGAGAACATGGCATAATATAAGCCCGATATCTTTATCCTCTATGTCTGGAAAAGAGATAGAAGGTGAAACACATTTTGATAATACAAATATCCATGATCAGTCAGTTATGTTGGATGTGTTTTCTCTTACTTTATCTCCTTTTAATTGGTAGTGTCAGGCCATGTCTCAGGTATACCTCAGTTTATTAACAGTTAGTTTATTAACTATATATATACAGTGACCCCCCAACCTACGATGGCCCCGACATACGATCATTTCAAAATACGATGGCCTCTCAGAGGCCATCGCATGTTGAAGACAGTATCAACATACGATGCTTTTGTATGTCGGGACCATCGCATAAACGGCTATCCGGCAGCGCTGACTGCTTCAGCTGCCACCGGACAGCCGTTTACGGTGCCCCGTGTGGTCCGCTGACGGTCACTCACCTGTCCTCGGGGCTCCGGCACGTCCTCTTTGGGGTCCCCTGCATCGTCGGCGCTCTCCATCGTCATCATCACATTGCTGTGCACGCCATCCCATCATTCAATAAAAGCGGCGTGCGCAGCGACGTGATGGCGGTGATGGAGAGCGAGGATGCCAGGAAGCAGAGGCCTTGCCGGAGCGTCGGGGACACCCTGGGGACGCAGCAATAGCGATGGAGGGCGACATCCAGGGCAGTGGTGACGAGCGGTGACGGTCCGGAGCGGCAGGGACACGAGAGTATAACCTCCAATACCAGTGGTCTTCAACCTGCAGACCTCTAGATGTTGCAAAACTACAACTCCCAGCATGTCCGGGCATGCTGAGAGTTGTCGTTTTGCAACATCTGGAGGTCCACAGGTTGTAGACCACTGTCCTATACTTTACATTGCACGGATCCCTCAACATACGATGGTTTCAACAAACGATGGTCCATTTGGAACGGATTACCATCGTATGTTGAGGGACCACTGTGTGTATATATATATATATATATATATATATATATATATATATATATATATATTATTATTATTATTTTTTTTTTTTCATAATATGTACATAATCACAATGTAATTATGTAATTATAACATCAGCCTGAAAATGTAAAAATTATGGAAATAGAAGATTTTTTAAAAATTTTTATTTTTATTTCAATAATGATAATAACAACTATTATCATTATTATTATTTTATTTTTGTTTACGTACCAAAAGGCAGTGTTTAAAATGAATATATATATGAATATTCATGTCCACAAATCTGATTCTCGTAGAGTGAAGACACCATGTTTGTTTGTGGTCTATGGTTTACAGATGTGACAATCAATCTCATAGATAGAAGGCAGTAAACAATGTTGAAACTGTCTAAATGAAAAAATCTCTATGTTGCCCATAGCAACCAATCACAGCAAGCTTTCATTTAGTATAACACTGTTGAAGAAAGGAAAGCTGCACTGTGATTTTTTTTCTACAAGCAACAAATAAAAAATTTTTCCCAAAGGATAGGGGATAAGATGTCTGATCTCGGGGATCCCGCCGCTGGGGACCCCCGCAATATAGCACGCAACACCCACCTGTTACTGCTCCGGAAGCTCTGCAAGATATGATTACCAGGAATAATAATGAGAATGTGACATTGCTTAATGTATATATTTTTATTATTTTATTTTATTTATTTTAACCATGAGTAGAAAAGAGTTTAAATATGCTACTTTTGAACCCGGCTAGTTCTGCTTATCAGTTAAAAAAAAGCTATGAAATGTGGAGTACAGATGATGAGTGGTAATGCGCACTCTTTGCTGTGACATTTCATGGTCTATATAAAATTTACTGTACCAAATCAATTGAAAAGAGCACCGTAACGCTTCAGAATGCAGGAAAAAGGATATCTTGTCATTCCTTAAAGAAACAACAACACAAACATACAGTATTATATGAAGGGGTGAGATGGTACACATCCACTACTAGTACACTGGGGATTCGTATGGGATGACAGCATGTATCATGATGACTCCAAAGTGGGAACATTGTATTTGTGTACTCGTATATTCCAAGGTGTGGGAACTGATTCCATGGGTAAAGGGAATATGGGGAAGGGGGGTTATTGGGGGCGTAACCCTCCCCCTCCCCTCCATATCCCCTTCACCCATGGAATCAGTTCCCACACCTTGGAATATACGAGTACACAAATACAATGTTGCCACTTTGGAGTCATCATGATACATGCTTTAACCTCATACAAATCCCAGTGTAATAATAGTGGATGTGTACCATCTCACCCCCCTCATATATAATACTGTATGTTTTTGATACAACCTTCTTCTCAGGTCATCATCGTTCTTATATAAGATCAACTCTATATAGATCACATATGCATTATCCCCTATTATATGCATCATTTGCTTGTTTATGTCAAGTTTTTGGATTACTGACACAGATGATCGTTAAATACTACAAATATCATATATTTAGTCCTTCCTTTGCCCTTGGGGCCTTTGGGGAATTCATCACATTATCCCCCGTTATACGCTGGAATACAGCAATGTGTCTCCCCCTATGACTTTCACATTCAGGGTTACAGATTATCGGTGTTATAGTTCACAAAATATCTATATTTAGTATTGTCCAAGTTACCCCTTGCGGTAACCCAGAGAGCTATTATGAAGACTAGAAAGCAATTTACTTATCTGCGGGCCTGGCAATTGTATCCACTGAGACATACAAATAAGAAAAGAAAACATTTTAAAATTATTATTTGCGAAGTCTATAGTCTATATAAACATTATTCTGTTTTGTCTAAATACGAAGTGGTGTAAATGAAGTCTTGTGGAAATAAGAATCTTTAACCTTTAGCTGGAAATCTGCCATGAATTATAGTAAAATCTGCCGTGAATTATAGTAGAGCATAGTGTGGAAACCGTCAGAGGTCTTGGAGAGTCCATGTGGTTTTATTGTTTAAGTGTATGAAGTCATATAGTCTGATATATAGACAGAGACGTAACTTGAGACCATGTGCTTTAGTGCAAAATCTGCAACAGGGCCCCAACTACCATGTGCTATCAATTGATGTCTTTGTATGTGGGAGTAGGGCCCATTGCCCGGGTTCGACTGCTACCTCTGCACCCACCAAGGATGTACATAACTTTGCTACCTACTTGTTTTTTGGCTACTGCTTTGAAATACTTCATTGTCAGCAAATAAAGGGATATGGGTAGATTGTTTACTAGGGATTTTTTTCTCATTCAAAAATTGTATTAGTTTTTGAAAACAATGTGGGAAAGGGAGGGTACAAAAGAAAAAAAAAGGAGGGGAAAAGAGAAAGGGGAAACACATATCATCATCAAAATATCAGCGCATCACAAAATCCAGTGATATTATCCATTAGCCATAATAAGACGTGTGCAAAAACAACAAACAGATGGGTAAGAAATCTCTAATAACAATAGTCTGGAAAATCTAGCAGTACATTCCTGAAAAAAAGATAAATCAACTATCCCTATGTCACAAAAAGAAAAAAAGAAAAAAAAACCTAGACACCTAGCTAAAAACCTAGAATCTAGAGATAAAAAAACATCATGAAAAACACGTAAAAAAAAAAAAAAGAAAAAAGGGAATTCGGACCCACAAATCACATATTCATAAGATGAGCCAAGCATGATCTTTAATCCACCAGTTTGTGAACACCTCTCATTAACAACTAGATATTAATGCAATAGCAGATAGAAAACAGGTACCGTATGTTCCAAAAAAAAAAAAAAACACATGAGTGACGCAAATATGTAACAAAAGAAACAAACAGAAAAATAGAAAAAATGCAAGCCCAATAGGCATAGGAAAAATGTAAGTAGTATACATTGTCCTGTACAAATGAGAGTTTGTGAAAGGACCCAAAGCAGCCATAATTTAACATGCGTGACCAATCTATTAGTAGACAGTGTACAAAGCTCTTCCATACTGTGAATAGGGCCTATTTTGCAACAGCCATTCCGTCACAGGCAAATAGTCTTCCACAGTCTTGGTATAACTGTTCTAGCCGCTTATAAAAAAAAAATAATAAAAAAAAAAAATATATATATATATATATATATATATATATATATATAAATGATCCCTTCACAGACCGTTCACTCGTAGGGAGAATTGACAACAGCAAAGGAGCGGGGCATGATCCAATTTTTAGCCTGTCACTGTGTAGGTAATACCTATTACCTTATCCCAGAAGGAATGAATCAAAGGACAGGACCACCAAATCTGAAGCTGTACCTGTTCCTTGTCCACATCTCCAACACAAAGGAGAGGTTTGTAGGCATATTATATATAGAATAGAGGGGACTCTGTACCATCTTGAAAGAACATTATCATTTGTTTCCTGACTCTTATCAGCAATTGAGTTTATGGCAAAGAAAAAAATGATTTGTCAAAGTGAGTTGAGGATAAGGACAAGTCCAATTCAGTTTCCCATTTTTAAGAAAGGGGAGAGGTGAGGATGAAACAGAGTCCAGTAAAATGTCATATATTAAAGATATTCATTTAGAAGGAGGAGCTTTGGATTTGGGGATTTTTTTTCCTTCTGTATACCTTGGCTTTGCATTCCCTATAGCTACACTCCTGCCTAAAGTGAATCTAACAAGTGCTGCATGATATACCATATTTTTCGCCCTATAGGATGCCCCGGCATATAAGACGCACCCAATTTTAAAGGTGCAAAATCTAGAAAAATAAGATTCTGAACCCAACAGTGATCTTCAACCTACGGACCTCCAAATTTTGCAAAACTACAACTCCCAGCATGCCCGAACAGCCGTTGGCTGTCCTGGCATGCTGGGAGTTGTAGTTTTGCAACATCTGGAGGTCCGCAGGTTGAATACCAGTAGATAGGATGTAGTACTCATGTGTCCCCGCCACTCCGGACCCGTCACCGCTGCCCTGGATGTCGCTCCATTGCTGTTGCCGCGTCCCCGTGTGTCCCCGACGCTCCGGACGTCTTCTTCTCCGGGATCCACGCTCTCCGTCGCCGTCATCACGTCGCTACGCACGCTGCTCCCATTGGATGACGGAACGGCATGCGCGGCGACGTGATGACATCGAAGGAGAGCGCCGGCCATGAAGGGGATCCTGGCATGGAGCAGACACCAAGGAGGCAGGTAAGGTCCCTCCCGGTGTCCTGTAAGCTGTTCGGGACGCCGCGATTTCACTGTGGTGGTCCCGAACAGCCCGACTGAGCAATCGGGTTAGTGTCACTTTCGCTTCAGACGTGGCGGTCAGCTTTGATCGCCACATCTGAAGGGTTAATACAGGGCATCACCGCAATCGGTGATGTCCTGTATTAGCCACGGGTCCCGGCCATTGATGGCCGCAGGGAGCGCCGCGATAGGTGTGTATTCGCCGTATAAGACGCATCGACTTTTCCCCCCCCAGTTTTGGGGAAGAAAAAGTGCGTCTTATACGGCAAAAAATACGGTAATAATCTTTTATATATACAGCCATAAAGATGCCTGTGATGTATACTGCATAATATCAGGACTAGTAATATTAATATGATAAATACCATAACATCACTTGTACAAATTAAATGACATAGCCTTTTACTTTTAAGTTGCTACTGAAGTAGACAGAGAAGATTTAGTAATTAACATTAATACATGACACCAATTATTAGTAAAGGTAATTAATTTGGCATGTTTTTAACATAAATGTATGTAATTATCATTAGAAAGTTTGATGTTTCTACAGAGAAAGCTGCACATATTTAAAGGGGTATTCCAGGAAAAAACTTTTTTATATATATATATATATATATATATATATATATATATATATATATATATATATATCAACTGGCTCCAGAAAGTTAAACAGATTTGTAAATTACTTCTATAAAAAAAAATCTTAATCCTTTCAGTACTTATCAGCTTCTGAAGTTAAGGTTGTTCTTTTCTGTCTAAGTAATCCCTGATGACATGTGTCTCGAGAACCACCCAGTTTAGAAGCAAATTCCCATAGCAAACCTCTTCTAAACTGGGCAGTTCCCGAGACACGTGTCATCAGAGATTACTTAGACAGAAAAGAACAACCTAAACTTCAGAAGCTCATAAGTACTGAAAGGATAAAGATTTTTTTATAGAAGTAATTTACAAATCTGTCTAACTTTCTGGAGCCAGTTGATATATAAAAAAAAGTTTTTCCCTGGATGACCCCTTTAACTGACAACAATGTAAGCCTATTATATTAGGAATGGTCAGAATGTTGTTTTAAGAAGCTGCCCTTTAGGTTGATTTCAGAAGTCTGTTATGGCTGTCTGCCACTAGAAAGGCTGTTCATGATTATGAAGAGTTTGCGTTTTTACCAGAAATGGGCCAAGTATGTACATGGACTGTATCTGATATTAAAGCTCTATGTGCCACTAAGAGCTGCAGACAACATCGGATAGCTGTTAGGGTTAAAAAGCAAATTGTGTCTTTCCAGGAGCTGATGGTGGTTGCCAGAATGATAAAATGTATTTTTTAATTATCAACCAAGTGTCAAGGAGGCATAGCCAGGCTGCTCAAGTGCCATAGCCTGGTATAACTTCTTACTTGCCATCATCTCTCAGCCCCTCCGTCAGGGCTCAAATCCACAGCAGGAACAGCATTCCTATTAGCAGGAGTACTGAAGGACCAGCCCTTATGTGGAAGAGTTCCCACCCTTTTTTTTCCAGGATTTGACCCCTGCCCTCCGTGCTGTGACAGATTCCCTGTATCATGCACAGAGCTGCTTTTAGTTTTCCATAAATTGAACCGGTCACTGGAGGTATACTCTGTTAGAGCTGTTTTGGGGAGATAATAGTGATCTGAAGAATATTTACCAGGGAATTTTGATGTTATGAACGGTAATTGTATATAAAAACGCAACAGATAATCTTAATTTAGGAACTTTGTAAAAATTAGTAAGAGCTAGAAATTGAGATTTCAAAAGCAAATGTCTCTGAAAACAAATCGGTAGAATGATTCATTTCTGGTACTTTAGTTTGTATGAGTGACAATCTCTCTGTTGGTGAGCACAGTCATGGTTGAAGGTCTAATCATAGTTTATTACTCTTGGTTGGACATATACACACATTTAGAGATTCCAGTCTATTTTATATGTCAGCAGAATTTATTCCATTTTGCAGTGATGGTGTGCAAGACCATTCATGATGGATCACTACAGCTGCATGTCAGAAAGAAATTATGACCGAGCAACCACCAAGGTGTTTTATGATTTCATGTTTTAGAATGGTACATAAATGCATGTATATACACACATGGGAAGGTGTATTTGCGCTATAAAACCAGATCCATGATTTATACTTTACATTATCTATCTATTGCTGTTTTAACACATTTGTGCGCAAAGTGCCTAGGATTCATGGATTCATGGACTTCTCTTCCTCTGTTGATAGTGTCACATTATCAACACAGTCAATTAAACGATTCCCACTATTAAGAATAATCAATGCGGAAATGTTTGATTAACTTTTCCTTTTTTCTGCATCAGGCCTGAACCACCCTGATGACTTCTTCCAGCTATGACTCAAAAGTACCCTTAAAAACAATAATACAGATATCCAAACAGTCATAGTTCAGCTCAGACACCAATAATGCCTCAAACAATACAAATACTCAGATTTTGCACAACTCAGTAATGGTGCCTCACAGTAATACTGCATTACTCTGGCCTCACACAGTAACCCCTTTTAGGGTACATTCCCACACGGCGTATTTGCTGCGTATTTGCTGCTGAGTATTTTATTTTGTCTGCTGAAGTCAATGGGTAGGAAAATACGCAGCACCAAATACGCAGCAAATACGCAGCAAATACGCAGCAAAATACGCTGTGTGGGAACGTACCCTTAAGGCCACTATTAATAGTGCCAGCCTTTTAGGTAACACACAGTTACACCACTCCCTTTGTTTCTTAAACAACAGTAAAGCCTATGGTTGCGGCCCCTGACATCTTGGGCGCCCAGCGGACTGGCACAGGTTGAACAAAGCTGTGATTACATCACCTTACCAACAAGCTCTGGAGAAAATGGCAGGCTGGGGATGCCACTTGTATTTTACATTTTCAGATAGTCATGAGGTTAACATTGTACTTCTATAATCACTACTCCAATCAACTCTTCCAAACAGCATGGTCATAGTCAAGACTGGAGGATTTATCCTTTATGGAAAAGTCTTCCAGTCTGTTGGTGCCAGAAGTCTGTGGACACACGAGTTCTGATCTGTCTTCATGACACCATGGATACCCTCTACCGTGCAGCTTTTTCTTTATGTTTGCTCTAACAGAAATACCGTATATACTCGAATATAAGCCGTCACAAATGTAAGCTGAGGCCCCTAATTTCACCCCAAAACCCAGGAAAAGTTATTGACTTGACTATAAGCCTAAGGTGGGAAATACATCATCCCCCCCCCTGTCATCATCCAGACCCCCGTCATTAACACCCCCGTCATCTTGCCCCTTGTCATCATCCCCCCCCCCTTCATCATCACCGCCTGTCAATCCCTTTCAATGGTCTTCAACCCGCGGACCTCCAGATGTTGCAAAACTACAACTCCCAGCATGCCGTACAGCCATCGGCTGTCCGGGCATGCTGGGAGTTGTAGTTTTGAAACATCTGGAGGTCTGCAGGTTGAAGAGCACTGCGACCTTCGTCATCATCCAGACCCCCCTTTCATTTTCTACTCACCTCCCCTCTGTGGGAAGGAAGGGTGAGCTGGTCCGGGCCATCTATGCTGCAGGGACTGTCCGATGGGGAGGGTTAGTCGTTCCGGGCTGTCCATCTCCACCAGGAGGCCCTCTTCTCCGCTCGGGGCCAGCCCCGGACTATATTACATTGCCTTGATGACGACGCACAGGGACGTTCATGCACAGGAACGTCCCTGTGCATCGTCGTCAAGGCAACGTCACTAGTCCGGGGCCGGCCCAGAGCGGAGAAGAGGGCCTGCAGGGGAAGATGGACAGCCCAGAACGACTAACCCTCCCCATCGGACGGTCCCTGCAGCATAGATGGCCCGGACCAGCTCACCCTTCCTTCCAACCGAGGGGAGATGAGTAGAAAACTAAAGGGGGTGTCTGGATGATGACGAAGGCCGCAGTGGTCTTCAACCTGCGGTCCTCCAGATGTTTCAAAACTAAAACTCCCAGCATGCCCAGACAGCCGATGGCTGTCCGAGCATGCTGGGAGTTGTAGTTTTGCAACATCTGGAGGTCCGCAGGTTGAAGACCACTGAGAAGGGATTAATAAGAGGAGAGTTCATTCGAGTATAAGCCAAGGGGGGCGTTTTCAGCACTAAAAATCGTGCTGAAAAACTCGGCTTATACTCGAGTATATACGGTAGCAGCAATGACCAGGTTCTCTGTGGAGGATGACCTACATCCAGTTCACTTCTGTTGTTTCTAGTGAAACATGCTACTATTCATGGCTGACTAAGACTATGTGCTGAGTTGCCAATGTGTCACACAATAATTGCACAATTGGGGGGGGGGGGGGCATTGTAAACATTTTGTGGAGTACACAGTACACATCATTGTAACTTAGATAGATACCAATTTCTATAAGAACATCCAAGACTAAACAACTGAGAGTAACACACTTCTGCACATACATTACTGTTTTTAGATCAGGGATTCTCTAGGGATATCCATAGTGACAGTGTGGTTCATTGATGTCTCATGCCAGATTTGGGTCCGGATTACACAGGCAGAACTTGTCCGGAATGTCTGCACAGAATATTCTGCACCAACATTCTGCAGCAGCAGCGTTCCATTGATTTCAATGGGATTCTGCTGCACTGTTCACACAGTAGAATTTCCATGCCAGATGTTTCTGCGGCAGAAATTCTGATTCCACCGCTCGTAGATGGAATAGACTCATCTATTTTTTCTGTCAATACCGCAAGTAAATGTATTTCTGAACGGGCCCAGTCAAGTGTGTGGAATTTCCAACCAAGTGAACATAGCCTTAGAGTTCCGAGACAGATCTAAGGAAAGGGATAGCCATGTGTTTAGGGTTATTTTTATTTAGTTATTCCTGTGCATCATCATGCTTTATGACTGTCATCGTCATAATTCATTTCTACTATAATCTATCCATCATCACCTATTTCTTGTTGTCTATTATAAGTCTTGATATTAGTACTTGTTAGAATCTATTAGTGTTGAGCGGCATAGGCCATATTCGAATTCGCGAATATTCGCGAATATATGGACGAATATTCATCATATATTCGCGAATATTCGCATATTCGTAATATTCTCATTTTATTTTCGCATTTGCGAAAAGTTTGCGTATGCGAAAATTTGCATATGCGAAAATCTGCATATACAAAATTAACTTAAGCGAAAATTCGCATAAGCGAAAATTAGCATATACACATTTTCGTATATGCGAAAATTCGCACACCAGTCTCACACAGTATTATTAGAGCCTTCTTTACACCACACAAGCTGGAAGCAGAGAGGGATGTGTACTGTGAAAAAAAAAAAACAACAAAAAAACGAATATTCGTAATTACGAATATATAGTGCTATATTCGCGAATATGCGATATTCGCGAATAAAATTTGCATTGCGAATATTCGCGAGCAACACTGGTATCTATCTATCAATCTATCTATCCAGCTATCTATCCTTTTTTCACTTGTTTAGGGTACATTCTCACATGCATATTTTCTGCTGCAGATCTGCTGCAGATTTGCTTCAGAAGATTTTGCTGCCCATTGAAGTGTTAACGCACCCTTACAATCCAAAATACTGTATATAACCAGGCCATAAAGAAAAAGTCAGTTCAATTGTTTTTACCACAGTTGGTTTGCCCTCAAAATTGGTCTTTCTATTAAGCTGACTTACACTGTTCTTGAAGCAGAAGAGAAATAAATGAGTTGCATGGTGGAGCGCATAATGTGCATACTCGTGTTTATTTAGAAAGAATAAATAATTAGCATTGAATAACAGGTTTGAGGCCACCTACGACTTCTGGATTAATCACTCAATTCTAGCAGGATGATGGTTTCCATATAACTGTCATGTCATATGTTTACTTCACTGAATGACTGATAGTATCTTATAACCATTTATTATCGGAAAACATTAATGTCAAATAACAATTCTGAATCTGCAATGCCTATGTATTAAGGATATAGTTACACTTCTCAACCTGTTAAGAACTAAGGGCGTACCTGTACATCCTGGGTCCTTTCTCTTTCTATAACGTGGGGCCACGGCCTTGCCCCACATCATAACGGGTCGGGCCCGGCCTCTTACAATGGTCGGGACCCGTGGATAATCCTTTAGACAAAATGTTCAAAGTTGATCACCGCATCTAAAGTGAAACTAAACTACCCCCGGCTAGCTGAGGGGGCTGTTCGTGACTGCGGCATCCCAAACAGCTGTAGGACATGAGGAGGGTCCCCTACCTGCCTCCTGGTGTCCGATCGCCGAATGACTGCTCAGTGCCTGAGATCCAGACATGAGCAGTCAAGCGGCAGAATCATTGATCAATGATTTCCTATGAGAAACCACTGATCAATGTAAAAGATCAGTGTGTGCAGTGTTATAGAGCCCTATGGGAGATATAACATTGCAAAAAAAAAAAAAATGAAAAAAAAGTGAATGAAGATCATTTAACCCCTTCCCTAATAAAAGTTTGAATCACCCCCCTTTTCCCATAAAAAAAACTGTGTGAATAAAAATAAACATATGTGATATCGCCGCGTGCGGAAATGTCCAAGTTATAAAAATATATCATTAATTAAACCGCACGGTCAATGGAGTATGCACAAAAAAATTCCAAAGTCCAAAATAGTGTATTTTTGGTCACTTTTTATATCATGAAAAAATGAATAAAAAGCGATTAAAAAAAGCAGATCAATACAATCATGGTACAGGTAAAAACTTCAGATCATGATGCAAAAAATGAGCCCTCATACCGCCCCATACGCAGAAAAATAACAAAGCGGTCAGAAGATGACGATTTTAAACGTATACATTTTCCTGCATGTAGTTATGATTTTTTCCAGAAGTACGACAAAATCAAACCTATATAAGAAGGGTATCATTTTAATCGTATGGACCTACAGAATAAAGATAAGGTGTCATTTTTTATCAAAAATTTTACTGCATAGAAATGGAAGCCCCCAAATGTTACAAAATTGCATTTTTTCTTCAATTTTGTCGCACAATGATTTTTATTTCCCATTTCGTCGTAGATTTTTGGGTAAAATGACTGCTGTCATTACAAAGTAGAATTAGTGGTACAATAAATAAGCAATCATGTGTTTTTTTAGGTGCAACATTGAAAAAGTTATGATTTTTTAAAGGTAATGAGGAAAAAATGAAAGAGTAAAAACGGAAAAACTACTGGTCCTTAAGGGGTTAAATAAGCAGATACTTTAATATTTGGAAATGTTTTACAGCTGAAAATCCACTCACCTGTGTCCCTGTTGTAATGAGGATTTCACATGTAAGTCAAATATACCCTATAAAATGTTCAACATGGACATCCATGGGTTCCCATTTTCATTTTTTACTTTTTCACATTTGTCTTGTTAAACAATTACATGGTTCATAAGTATAAAAAGGTTCATCATGTACAATCCATAATCCTACAGTATTGATGCAAAGGAAGACAAACCCACAATAGGTAAGCTACTTAATAATCCTCCTATAATTAAGGGGGGTTCAAAATAGAAATCAAAATATATAATTTGATCAAAGACCCATCTACAGCAATTCAGTACATGTATTTAATAAAAGTATTTAGTTACATAGTTTGTAAGGTTGAAAAAGACAGAGTCCACCAAGTCTAACCTAGAACCCTACTGTGTTGATCCAGAGGCTGATGCCAATTGCCAATGACAGAGGAAAAATTCCTTCCCGACCCCAACATGGCGATCAGAATAAATCCCTGGATCAACGTTCTATCCACATAAATCTAGTATTCATAACCTGTAATATATTTTTTCCAAAAGAACATCCAGGCCCCTCCTAAATTTGTTTATTGAGTCAGATATTACAACATCATGTTGCAGAGATTTCCATAGTCTCACTGCTTTACAGTAAAGAATCTCTGTCTGTGATGATGATGAAAACTTCTTTCCTCTAGACGTAGAGGATGGCCCCTTGTGATGGTTATCGGCCTAGGTATAAAAAGATCACTAGAAAGGTCTCTGTACTGTCCATTCATATATTTGTACATGATGAAATCGCCCCTAAGACATCTTTCCTCTAAACTAAATAACGCCAAGCTTTATAACCTGTCTTGAACCTGTCGCCCATTCACCCTAACATTAATTATATTTGTTGCCCTCCTCTGTACCCTCTCCAGTCCAGCCATGTACTTCTTATATATAGGTGCCCACAATTGGACACAATACTGTCACGATGCCGGCTGGCAGGTAGTGGATCCTCTGTGCCAGAGAGGGATGGCGAGGACCGCGCTAGTGGACCGGTTCTAAGCCACTACAGGTTTTCACCAGAGCCCGCCGCAAAGCGGGATGGTCTTGCTGCGGCGGTAGTGACCAGGTCGTATCCACTAGCAACGGCTCACCTCTCTGACTGCTGAAGATAGGCGAGGTACAAGGGAGTAGGCAGAAGCAAAGTCGGACGTAGCAGAAGGTCGGGGGCAGGCGGCAAGGTTCGTAGTCAGGGGAGATAGCAGAAGTTCTGGTACACAGGCTTTAAACACACAAAACGCTTTCACTAGGCACAAGGGCAACAAGATCCGGCAAGGGAGTGCATGGGAGGAGGTCAGATATAGCCAGGGAGCAGGTGGGAGCCAATTAAGCTAATTGGGCCAGGCACCAATCATTGGTGCACTGGCCCTTTAAGTCTCAGGGAGCTGGCGCGCGCGTGCCCTAGAGAGCGGAGCCGCGCGCGCCAGCACATGACAGCAGGGGACGGGAACGGGTAAGTGACCTGGGATGCGATTCGCGAGCGGGCGCGTCCCGCTGTGCGAATCGCATCCCCAACGGCCATGACAGAGCAGCGCTCCCGGTCAGCGGGACTGACCGGGGAGCTGCAGGGAGAAAGACGCCGTGAGCGCTCCGGGGAGGAGCGGGGGCCCGGAGCGCTAGGCGTAACAGTACCCCCCCCCTTAGGTCTCCCCTTCTCTTTGTCCGGTAACTGCCTCCCCTGGGATGAGGACACCGGGAAAGGATGGAGGGATTCCTCAACGGCAGGCAGAACAGCAGGAGTAGGAATGGGGAGAGAGGGCAGAGGGCGAGACCTGGCACGGGGCAGTGTGACACCAGGACGAGGGCCATGAGGGGACACAGAGGCTTGCCTGATGGGACTGGGAGGGGGGGAGAGGCATTTCCTGTGGCAGGCAGAGTCCTTAATGACCTTAGGGGGACCGGATACAGGAGGAACCACAGGGTCACGGCAGGGAGTACTGGGAACCGGTTGAAGGCAGTCCTTGGAACAAGAGGGACCCCAACTCTTGATCTCCCCAGTGGACCAATCCAGGGTTGGGGAATGGTGTTGAAGCCAGGGTAGTCCAAGGAGAACTTCAGAAGTGCAATTAGGAAGGACAAAAAATACAATTTCCTCGTGATGAGGTCCGATGCACATTAGGAGGGGCTCCGTGCGGTAACGCACGGTGCAATCCAACCTGGCTCCGTTGACCGCGGAAATGTGGAGTGGCTTGACAAGACGGGTCACCGGAATGCGGAATTTATTCACTAAGGACTCCCGAATAAAATTCCCAGAAGCTCCAGAGTCCAGGCAGGCCACGGCTGAGAGGGGAGAGCTGGCTGAAGTAGAAATCCGAACAGGCACCGTGAGACGTGGAGAAGCCGACTTAGCATCAAGAGACGCCACACCCACGAGAGCTGGGTGCGAGCGTGCGTTTCCCAGACGTGGAGGACGGATTGGGCAATCCACCAAAAAATGTTCAGTACTGGCACAGTACAGACAAAGATTCTCTTCCTTACGGCGATTCCTCTCTTCCAGGGTCAGGCGAGACCGATCCACTTGCATGGCCTCCTCGGCGGGAGGCCTAGGCGCAGATTGCAGTGGAGACTGTGGGAGAGGTGTCCAGAGATCTAAGTCTTTTTCCTGGCGGAGCTCTTGATGCCTCTCAGAAAAACGCATGTCAATGCGAGTGGCTAGATGAATGAGTTCATGCAGGTTAGCAGGAGTCTCTCGTGCGGCCAGAACATCTTTAATGTTGCTGGATAGGCCTTTTTTAAAGGTCGCGCAGAGAGCCTCATTATTCCAGGATAGTTCAGAAGCAAGAGTACGGAATTGTATGGCGTACTCGCCAACGGAGGAATTACCCTGGACCAGGTTCAGCAGGGCAGTCTCAGCAGAAGAGGCTCGGGCAGGTTCCTCAAAGACACTTCGAATTTCCGAGAAGAAGGAGTGTACAGAGGCAGTGACGGGGTCATTGCGGTCCCAGAGCGGTGTGGCCCATGACAGGGCTTTTCCAGACAGAAGGCTGACTACGAAAGCCACCTTAGACCTTTCAGTAGGAAACTGGTCCGACATCATCTCCAAGTGCAGGGAACATTGCGAAAGAAAGCCACGGCAAAACTTAGAGTCCCCATTAAATTTGTCCGGCAAGGACAGGCGGAGGCTAGGAGTGGCCACTCGCTGCGGAAGGGGTGCAGGAGCTGGCGGAGGAGATGGTTGTTGCTGCTGTAGCTGTGACTGTACTTCCTGTAGTTGTGACTGGAGTTGCTGTGTCATGGTGGTCAAGTACGACAGCTGGTGATCTTGTTGGGCGATCTGACGAGCTTGCTGGGCGACCAGCGTAGGGAGGTCAGCGACAACTGGCAGAGGAACTTCAGCGGGATCCATGGCCGGATCTACTGTCACGATGCCGGCTGGCAGGTAGTGGATCCTCTGTGCCAGAGAGGGATGGCGAGGACCGCGCTAGTGGACCGGTTCTAAGCCACTACAGGTTTTCACCAGAGCCCGCCGCAAAGCGGGATGGTCTTGCTGCGGCGGTAGTGACCAGGTCGTATCCACTAGCAACGGCTCACCTCTCTGACTGCTGAAGATAGGCGAGGTACAAGGGAGTAGGCAGAAGCAAAGTCGGACGTAGCAGAAGGTCGGGGGCAGGCGGCAAGGTTCGTAGTCAGGGGAGATAGCAGAAGTTCTGGTACACAGGCTTTAAACACACAAAACGCTTTCACTAGGCACAAGGGCAACAAGATCCGGCAAGGGAGTGCATGGGAGGAGGTCAGATATAGCCAGGGAGCAGGTGGGAGCCAATTAAGCTAATTGGGCCAGGCACCAATCATTGGTGCACTGGCCCTTTAAGTCTCAGGGAGCTGGCGCGCGCGCGCCCTAGAGAGCGGAGCCGCGCGCGCCAGCACATGACAGCAGGGGACGGGAACGGGTAAGTGACCTGGGATGCGATTCGCGAGCGGGCGCGTCCCGCTGTGCGAATCGCATCCCCAACGGCCATGATAGAGCAGCGCTCCCGGTCAGCGGGACTGACCGGGGAGCTGCAGGGAGAAAGACGCCGTGAGCGCTCCGGGGAGGAGCGGGGGCCTGGAGCGCTAGGCGTAACAAATACTCAATACACAATACTCAATACACAATACACAATCGGTGGTCTGATTAATCTGATTTATTCAGAGGCAAAACTATCACAACTATCACTGTCACAAGCCTCTAGGCCTCTCTTGATACATCCCATGACTTTGTTAGCCTTGGCAGCCACTGCCTGGCACTGATCACTAAAGTTTATTTTACTGTTACTAGTGACCCCAAGTCCTTTTCGGTATTAATTTTACTTAATGTTTTATCATTTAGCACATAATTGTACATTTAGTTTTTACAGCCCGAGTGCATAACCTTGCATTTATCCACATTAAACTTAATTTGCCATGTTTTAGCCCAAGCCTCCAGCTTCCCCAGATCCCTCTGTAATATTATGTTATCCTCCTCTGTGGTGATCCCCTTACCCAATGTAGTGTCATCTGCAAATATAGAAATTCTTCAAAAACATTTAATATGGAAATATAAAAACAAGTTCCCCTGAATGAAGGCACTGGTCCCCAGGTATTGTCATAGGGTTTTATTTGCAAAGCGTTTCAATCCCGGACAGGGATCTTCATCAGATGCCTGATGAAGATCGCTGTCTGGGATCAAAATGTGTTGCAAATAAAACCCTATTACAATACCTGGGGATCAGCACCTTCATTCAGAGGAACTTGTTTTTATATTTCCATATTGCACTCCTACCGGATAGACTGATGTCACTCAGGGACGTACCTTGAGGCAGCGGTCCGGCTATCTTTCTCTCCAGATGCCACTGTAGATGTTGTGCCCTGAGCGCAACACCTAAGGGCAAGGATCCCTCTTTGTTTCTGCTCTGATTCACCCCCAAATGGTCCTCACTAGGGGTGCACCCCTTGTTGCCTTTTTTTCTCCCTTTTTATATTAGTTCAAAAACATTTAAGTCTTTCTAAAACTTTT
Organism: Hyla sarda; assembly: GCF_029499605.1. Taxonomy (NCBI): domain Eukaryota; kingdom Metazoa; phylum Chordata; class Amphibia; order Anura; family Hylidae; genus Hyla; species Hyla sarda. Next base: position 147,278,393 of record NC_079195.1, on the reverse strand, counting down.
TATCAACACATCAACCATTACAACATTCTATAGCACAGAACACCATAGTCCAATCACCCTTACTATAAATAATTCCTTGCATATACAGTATGATGATAAAGTTGAGTATACTGGGAGATATTGAGTAAAGTACTTACTACTTATTACAGCTTAAAGGCTGATGTACTGTCTGTGCCCAGTACTGCAGTCACACATGAGAGAAGGTAGGTTGTTCTCACTCACTGGTTAGTTATTAGGGTAGGGTTAGAACCTATTCAAACAGATGGATGAGAGCAAGTTACTTCAGTAAAAGTGCATGTTTTGCAGAGGCAAAGCTGAAGGGGATGGATGTAAGAGTAGGAACCATGATGCCTTCAAAGACCTGCCTCCACTTTCTGGAATCTGTCTTAGTCCCTTTGCAGCTAGAGATTACTTAGTCTGGACAGCAGGCAGAGCAGTGCACAAAAAACGGCACATAAGGAGACACCCAGTTGCCAGCAGTTTAAAGAGATTTCTTTTTTTGGGCAAGAATTAGCATTTTTGGTAAATAAAGTATATTGCAGTTATGTCTAACAATGACCAATTACATCAAAGATGTGGAGAGGTGTGCACCCCTCGCTGGTGTGGATCGCAGTCCGGCACTGCAAGGTGGCTGTCTGTCATAAATTCATGGAGAGAAGCAGAGGTAAAAATCAAACAGGTTTATTGAATAAAAGATATGTAGAGACAACGCGCTTCACAAGGATCCCCTAGCTTCGTCCGGTCTGCACACCTCTCCACACCTTTGATCTGCCAGACCGCCATCCTTGATGACCGGGACCAGGACGCAAGGCTGCTACAAGGTTTCTATTTGAGTATATACACTGATACATACGCTTCACAGCTTCAACACTGAAAGGTGAGTGTGCAATCTTACCATTTATCTGACAGCAAGAATCACCCTATGTGCATGATCTGACTACCACTTGGGAAATGTTTACACTTAGAGAGTGCCTCTTTTTGTTTTCTGTTCCCTTTCTATACATGTATCAATGACCATTAACATGTGTTACTTCATAAAGCACAACTGTCATGAAGTTTGAGGCATATAAACTAACCATAGTCTGTGTATTGTGTGTAGACTATTAATCCAGCATTACTTTTACCTTCTTTACTCCAGTTGTAATTACCACAAAAACACACTTTTTTTTTGCAGTTACTGACAGTCGGATAGGCATGGCCAGGGGTTCGCTATGCCCTCCAGCTGCCACGCCTATCTCCTATACCTCAGCACTGGGACTGCTGTGTGGTTGACATAGGTCCTAGCACATGAGCCCCCCTTTTTTTTTATGTGTGCGCCAACCGACAGGAATTTACACAGCAAGCGCTGGCTCCCCTGGCAAGCACTCGTTCTTGTTGTCTGACAGCACCGCACCGGTACAATGCTAGAGGCAGGGAGCGAGTGAGCTCTCTGCCTCTAGTGAATGCAGGCACACAAAAAGAAGAGAACAGGCACTGTTATCGCTTCCCCACCAAGCGCCCGCTCCCGCTGTTTCACATCCCTGCCTCTAGCATTGTACCGGTATCGATGTCAGACAGTAGGAGCGAGTGCTGGGCGGGGGAGCCAGCGCTTGCTGTGTAAATTCCTGTCACACATAAAAATCAAAGGGGGCGCATGCGCTTGGACCTGTGTCAATCACACAGCAGTCTCAGCGCTGAGGTATAGGGGATAGGCGTGGCGGCAGGAGGGCATAGCGAACCCCTGGCCACTCCTATCCGACTGTCCGTGACTGCAAAGTTATAGTATCTGTTATTTATGCATATTTAGTAAAAAGCTTCAGACATCTATCAGTACTAATGGTTCCTGATCATTCTGAAAATGTTAAGGTGCTAAAACTCCTGACTCACCATTTCATGTTTTCCTACATTATTACAGAAGCTATGATTGGCACTTAGCTTGTCTATTAGAATTCACCATGTGCTTAGCTTTTCCCATAATCTTAAAGCAAAATTGTAAAATCATCTTACTGGAATTGAAAAAGTCAATCTTCTCATGATGACCATAATAAAGTTAGTAGTAGCAGTAGGCTTAGACAGTCATTATAGCTAGTGCATACCATATACTGCGTATCAATAGATATCACCTAATTCCCCATATGTCCAAATCGCATCATAGAAAATGTCCTGGCAGAAAGAAAGAAGTTACAGTGATAGCATACATCTTCTGACATAAAGATAACCGACAATAAAAATATTGGTTTCATCATCTGAAAAATGTAATAATTAGAGGTGAGCGAATCGAAGCTGACAAGCCCGAATTCATTACGAATTTCATGAAATATTCGATTTGCAACTAATGCGAATATCGCCACGATTCTATCAAGCAAATCGCATCATTAAACTCCATTTACTGCAGTCCAGGCTCCAGGGCATCTAAAATGGCGGATACACATGTCAGTACATGGGGCAAGTAATGCTGGGAAGGCAAGGCGGGAAGGGAAGTAGGTGGGATGACCCTGAATCACATGCAGGATGGAGCCTAACAGCGGCCAGTCACCCCTGTGATGCCACAGCGCTATATATTCAGCAGCCATTTTGAATCTCATCATATCATACATTACACTGCATAGAGATAGGACGGGCATCGTTGTTTGTGTGTGTCTGTTACACAGAAAAGCTCATTCCAGCAGCGTTTCACATCCTACTCACAGTGTTCTGGTGGACAGAGAGGAGAGTTTTTTTTTTTCCCTGAAAAGGATTTTTACTGCAGCCATTAACCTCCCAGTCACTTTCTTCAGCATTGTATTACAGAGTGGGGCAGAGAGCTGTGTGTTGCCTCATACATTTCAACAAGCTACCTCAACTTCATAAACCTTAGCAGAGGAGGCAGGAATAATTTTTCAGTGCAATTCAGTGTCTTTGTTCCACAACAAATCGTCTACTGGTTATACTAGTCTGTAGACTGTATAATACCCAGCAGTCTATTCCTAATAGTCTTTGACAGAGTGCAATTTTGTGCTGCAGCACTGTTGTGTACTGCTGGTGTTGTGCAAAAATAAAAAAATTTAAGTGTACTGTACCGCATTTTTCTGCCCTCATAAGTGCATACCACATACGTACATCTAAGTAGTGTACTATTTTGTACCTGTTAATCGGTCAAGGGCCTACATATATATGCTGTGGAAGTCCAGGCAAAAGTAATCACCGGCTGGTGTTTTACAAAAATACTGAGTTTTTAAGCGTACTGTAGCGCATTTTTCTACCCCCATAAGTGCATACTACATAACTACATCTCTTAGTAGTGTACTATTTTTTACCTGTTAATCTGTCGTGGGCCTACATACTGTGAAAGTCCAGGCAAAAGTAATCACCGGGTGGTGTTTTACTAAAATATATTTTTCTTAAGTGTACTGTACCGCATTTTTCTGCCTTCATAAGTGCATACCTGATACCCCATACCTACATCTAAGAAGTGTACTATTTTGTACCTGTTAATCTGTAAAACGTAAAAAAAAAAATCCAAAAATGCTGCTTTTTTTGTCACATTTTATTCCAAAAAAAATGTATAAAAAATTATCTATTATATATATGCAAATGTGGTATTGATAAAAAGTACAGATGACAACGCAAAAAATGAGCCCTCATACGGAAAAATGAAAAAGTTATAGGTGGTCAAAATAGGGTGATTTTAGATTACTGATTTTGTACAAAAAGTTTTAGATTTTTTTTAAGCGGTACTAAAAAATAAAAGTATCTAGCCATGGGTATAATTTTAATCGTATTGACCCACACAATAAAGAACACATGTCATTTTTACAGTAAAGTGTACAATGTGAAAACGAAACCCTCCAAAATGAACAAAATTGTGGTTTTCATTAAAATTTCTTCCCTAATTTTTTTTGGGGGGGTTTGCCATACATTTTATGGTAAAATGAGAGGTTTCATTACAAAGTACAATTGGTCACGCAAAAAATCAGCCCTTATATAGGTCTGTTGATGGAAATATAAAAGAGTTATGGATTTTAGAAGACGAGGAGGAAAAAACGAAAATGCAAAAATAAAATTGGCCTGGTCCTTAAAAGGTTTATGGTAGCACTAGCTACCATACATCTTCAATTAAAATTTCAAAATTCATCTTTTAATCTTAGGGATTATGAGGCCCTATTGTCTCCTCCTTCTGCCAACTCCAGTCTGTGTCATTCAGCCACTATATGGTCTCCTCATGCTTCAGCCACATCCAAGCTGTGTCATTCAGCCACTATATGGTCTCCTCATGCTTCCAACACCTCCATGCTGTGTCATTCTGCGACTATATTGTCTTCTCATGCTTCAGCCACATCCAAGCTGTGTCATTCAGCCACTATATGGTCTCCTTACGCTGCCAACACCTCCACACTTTGTCATTCAGCCACTATATGGTGTCCTCATGCTGTTCACACCTCCAGGCTGTTTCCTTCAGCCACTATATGGTCTCCTCATGCTGCCAACACCTCCCCACTGTGTCATTAAGCCACTATATGGCCTCTTCATGTGGCCAACACCTCCACACTGTGTCATTCAGCCACTATATGGTCTTGTCAGGCTTCAGCCACATCCAAGCTGTGTCATTCAGCCACTATATGGTCTTCTAATGCTGCCAACACCTCCACGCTGTGTCATTCAGCCCCTATATGGTCTCCTCATGCTGCCAACACCTCCACGATGTGTCATTCAGCCACTATATGGTCTCCTAATACTGATGCCAGTATTCTAATACTGCGGCAGTGATTCTAATAGCGATGGCTGTAATCTGCATGTCATACTGAATAACAGTATTATTTCACTACCTGAGCACACTTCATATGCGTGTTAGAACAAAGCAAAGTGTTCTACACCCCTATAGAGGCTCTCTGTAGGCAGAAATAGCTGTTTTTAATATAGATTTCCCGCAAATTCTTTAGACCCGAAACAATTTTTTCAGAAAATTCAACCGAATCAAATTTTCAATAGTTTGCTCATCTCTAGTAATAACTTCATTCCTAACTAGAACCATCATTCCATACGTATCAATCTGTCTAGTTTTCCCATAGCAACTAATCACAGTTCAGCTATTATATTACCAGAGCTTTTTGAGATATGAACCATAAGCTCTAATTGGTTGCATTGGGAAAAACAGACAGTTTATGCCCTCAGATAGATTGGTAAATCTGGTTAATTCTGTCTGAATTTTTGGAAGTTTGCTATGTAACATCCACAGAAGCATCATTTATTTCTCAGTTGTGTATTATTGTTCTGGTCAGGACTCCCATTGCTTTCATCACTAATTCTACTCATTAATAAATAAGCTTAAAAGTACCAACTTGGCTTTGGAGATGCTTTTAGCTATTTATAGATACAGTATATTGATGGCAAAGAGCGTAAGAGTTTATAAAATGGATGCAGACTTATAATTATAAATAGCGGGGGGGGGGGGGGACTGCGGAAATCAAATAAGTTCCGGTTCATGTTATGAAACTGCAACAGAATGGTCTGGTAATGGATATTCCCTTCTGTTCACTTCCTTCTTACTACATGTAGGAGAACAGGCAGAAATACTTAGTAGCGGGTGTATAGCAAAGATCAAATTGTGAATCTAAAATGGTACTTAATTTTTCCATACATAGCAAATTAAATGCTGGAAAATTCCCCAATCTCTTTTTAACAATGTGGATCCCCTGTTGATGGGATTCTTGTTTAGATTCTTACCACCTATCAGAAGGACAATGCCCCATTTTCCAAACGCCCCATAGAACCGGCATGGGCTGCCTTTATAATACTAATGCCCTTGGGAGAAAGTATTAATTCATAACCCTCACCTTTAATTTCACGATGGTAAAAAGAACCATTTGTAAGCTCACACAGCCAATAAGAAAAGGTGATAAGAATAGTCTGAGGCTCTTTTTCCTTTTACCTTTCTTTTAAGCTAAACAGCAGCTATATGCCTTCTGTTGCTGCTTCTATGGCATCTAATTAGGTTTTTTTTTTCTATTGAGAAATTCTACGGGCAATGTCAGTATGACATTTATGGCTAAACTCAGCTAAAGTCATAGTTTGTGCATAGCTAGTTATAAAATTGAGGTTTATTCATTTAAAATTGAAATAGATATTTTGGTTAAAATATGCTACTATTATTGTGGAACATATCCTTTTCCATGTTTCTTATTCAGTGTCCCAACTATTGAGTGGCAATGAAGGGGGCTGACACTGAGAGGGTTAAGTATAGTTTTTTTTTATTTATTTAACTTTATTTAGCTGGAGAAAAAGTATTTTTTCTCCCAATATTCTCCCCAGCTCCCCCAACGGACGTCACACTGCCATGTCCTAACAGTAGTGTGAAAGAAGCCTAACACATTCTTCATAATACCCCTTTAAAGGACTAGAGGGAGATTTATCAAAACATGTGCTGAGGAAAACGTTGACCAGTTACCCATAGCAACCAATCATATTGCTTCTTTTATTTTTCAGAGGCCATTTAAAAAAATGAATATGCTATCGAATTGTTTGCTATCGGAAACAGCTCCACTTTTCCTATTCACAGTTTTTGATAAATCTCTCCCTAGGCATTAAAGCAATGCTTGGAAAAGTGTTTCATCTTCCTTTTAGGGGTAGAATTTATCTCTCTGTTCACATATCTTGACTTAAAATTGTCAATTTTCACCTTGAACTGTATGTCTTCCATTCATTTCCTGATCTAATATTTTTTTATTTACAACAATCTCCATTGTCATCCTATTTGCATTGGTCAATTCAACTCAGAAATGCAATTTTCTTTAAGGAGACAAAATCACTCCTATATTTATTTTATTTCCAAGGGGAATAAAATGAACATTTTGTAAAGCAGTGTATGAATTATAAAAAAAATTACTTGCTGACCATATGTGCGCATTACCTTGCAGTGTTCAATCCTTCCTTTTAACGTAGCAAAACATGAAAATCACTCTATATTTTATTACAGTATTTTTCCCTGTGACAATAAATCATGTAATGTAGTTTCAAACTGCAATAATTTGCATTAAAATATAATCCAAAGGCCTGTTTTATAAGTGTTATATAATTGGATGATAAAGTTTTATTTAGCACCCATTATTAGCCTCCTCTTTTTATAGAAAAATCTGAAAATGGCATATCTAGATTTTACTTAAAAAACATTTTTAAGAAAGTTTACTGAAATGTTTTTAAATGCTCAATTTTTCTATATTATTATTCTATACTATCTTGCAGCTTTCGGTCTGGCCATCAAGCCTAATAATAAGACAACGCTTCTTGTTTTATGGAGAAAACTTTTCAGTAGTTTCCAATTATCACAAATACGATTACAGTAAATAGATAACACAAGATCAGGCCGTACACAATAGGTGATGATCAGAGCTCACCCCTCTCTTCTTCCCTGGCCGTTGATCCAGAAACCTCTTCTGCAAAGTCAACATATCACACAGAGGAAAAGTTGACCAGTCGGCCATAGCATCCAATCAGATTGCTTCTTTCATTTTGCAGAGGCCTATTTAAAAATGAAAGAAGCTAATTGGTTGCTATGGGCAACTAGTCAACTTTTCTTATGATATATGTCTCTTTTATTCTCTCACAGTCCCCCGTTGCTTGCATGTACAGGTGAGACAAGCTGCTATTCCTCTTGGGACAGACTAGGAAATTGTAGTTCAACTGAACATATCGTACCTAAAGCAGTACATTTTCAGAAATAGTTGTATACCTGAAATATGTTAATTTTCACATAATGCATCTGGAGGAACAATAAAGAAAACGTTTAGCTCTGGTCAGTGTTTACATGCAACAATAATGCTGTTGACCATTTAGGTAAGTGATTGACTGTGGAGTCCCATGCACATAATTAAGGCTTTCCACCTCAAAACATTTATGGAATTCATTCTTTACTCAACCATGACTCTATAAATATGCTACATATTATCTCCTGCATATACTACTACATCATCCTTCTCTGTGGTCTTCCATCTAACAATCTTTCTCCATTTAGTCCATCCTTAACTCTGTTGCCTGGCGGATCTCCCTTCACTCCTACTCTTCCTCTTTCCTCTGTCAATCCTTACATTCACCACCTATTTCCCGGCAATTTTTAGTTTAAACGGTTAACAATGACACACAATGCTGCCCAGAGCTGGTTCCCTCAACAAAATTCTTCTATTCACCTTACCATATATATTTGGTTTTCTAGTAACCACTGTGGGACTAGCAGCCAGAAAGTTTATTTATATTAGATGTGTCTAAACATGCACAACTTGCCAAATCAGGTAAACATGCCAATTTATACCTTCTTATTTGTTAACATCCTTGAATTTCACCGTATGGATGCACTCTCTAGCCTGTCTATTTTACTACTGAAACAAGCCGTAAATTGCATATCAAATCTGAGATGAATGAAGGAGTTAAGCAACAGACTGAAGCTTAGTGCAACATTATTAACTCAGGGTAACCACTAACATGTAACATTTTATATTTTTACTATTTATTAACAAAATTTGTAAATCCCAGTTTGTATTTCAAAATGAAGATTTTTAAGAAGATCACATTTCAAATGTAAATTAATGGATTACTCTGCTGTCTGTAGTACAAGGGATTTACACAACAGTAATTAATCCAAAGAAATCCTGTATGTCTTTCTAGAAATACAGAAGCAAACAGATATTAGCAAGGATTAGCAGTGGTGTCCTTTAAGTAGTATTGAGTTGCTAAGTTTGTGTCTTGTAGCCTCATATCTCTCAGTGTACGAAGGAGATGAGAATGCTTTTGAGTGTCCATATGAAGGGATAAACATTTGCAGTCTGTGTATGTCAAAAGTAGGCACAAATAGAGGGAAAAAATATCTAATAAATCTAATAAATTAATAAATGTAATATGCATAATGGTCCCACAAATAACAACTGCCTACATGTGATCTACCAGCTTAATGCACAAGCCCTTAAAAAATTAAGTCACTTAACAACTAACAATGTAAAAAATACACTCACTTTACTGTTATCACGTTACAAACAACACAATAAAAAAAGGGGGACATGCTCCAAACTTATATGTCAATATATGCTCCACTCAAATATATAAAATATAGTTTGAAAAGTAGACAAAGTTTAAAATGTATTATGATGAGATTTATGTTGTAGAAGCAGTTTCTAATATTACCCTTTAGGTAATATTTAGGGCACAAAACACAATGTATTATGGCAAACTAGAAAGGCAGTGTGGAGCACACGAGTGCAACACATGGTAGACTCATTTTCCGAACTATAAATATATGTTTATTTAAAATAGATAAGCAAATCTTTAGGATACAATCACTGAATTGCTTTTACAAGTCACATTTTATGCAGCAGCATAAGGAGACCATATAGTGGCTGAATGACACAGCCTGGAGGTGGCGGAAGCATGAGGAGACCATATAGTGGCTGAATAACACAGCCTGTAGTTAGCAGCAGCAAGAGGAGACCATATAGTGGTAGAATGACACATCCAGGAGTTGGCAGCAGCATGAGGAGACATATGGAGGATGTATTACACAGCCTGGAGTTGGCAGCAGCTTGAGGAGACCATATAGTGGCTGAATGACACAGTCTGCAGTTGGCAGCAGCATGAGGAGACCATATAGTGGCTGAATGACACAGCCTGGAGGTGGCGGAAGTAAGAGTGGACAATATAGTTGCAAAATGAGACAACCTGTAATTGGCAGCAGCATGAGTAGAGCATATGGTTACAGAATAATGCAGCTTGGAGCTGGCATCAGCAGCATCAGGAGTCCTGAAAGTGACCCAGTGACATAGATTGGCGGTTGCCAGTACCTGGTGACGAAGGTGGGTGAAAAAAGGAGAGCTTGGCATCAGATGTGTAGCAACAGGCAGGTGGCAGGATCAGAATAGTAGCTGAGGCAGGTAGGCAGAAGAAAACAGTCTCTTTTGTAGAAGTGTTAGTGTGTACAAGTAAGTAATGAGGATATGCATTACGTAAAACTTAACTTTTCATAATATTCATAGGATGAAATATACAGTATGTACCCAATTTTTTTTTTAAATCCAACAGAAGGAAAGGTGTGCAAAAACACCATGTGCCACCTACACAACCAAGTGTTGATGTGATGCAAAGACCTCTAAAAGGTTGAAGGGAACAACGAATGGTTCATTGTTACCGGTGGGGCTAAAAAATTCCCCTGTAAGGCCCTACTCTCACATTATTAATTCCTTTCTTGATAAGTGTTACTCGCCCTAAAAAGGGTCACCCCCACACAGTAATCTTTCCCTATTTCCACCTAAAAACCCTGTGAAATGGCAGTTTTTATAGGTGGAAATTGGGAGAGGTTTCTGTGTGGGGGCCACTCTTTTTAGGGCGAGTAACACTTGCCAAGAAGGTAATTAATAATGCAAGAGGGGAAGTTTCTACCCTTACCGGTTACAATGGACCATTTGTTCCCTTCCACCTTTTAGAGGTATTTGCATCACAACAATACTTGTTGGTGTAGGTGGCACATGGTGTTTTTTGCTCACCTTTTCTTTTGTTTTATTTAAAAAAAAAACATTTGGGTACATATATTTTCTCCTATGGAAAGTTAAGTTTATGCTAATGCATATCCTCAATCTGATGGCGAGGAATTTCTGTAACTGGAGAGCAGCACCTTAAACATCTTTTGCACTATGCATATTTGTAAAGTGTTGGTGTGAACCATGGTCAATCTACTCTGTTGCATCAGGCATTGGTGGGTGGAAATCCTGGCTAATCCATGCCTGATTCCTCTTCACAAAGGCCAGTCTCTCCACATTTTTCATGGACAGACGAGTTCTCCTTGAGGTGACTATGGCCCCCACCAAACTAAACACCCGCTCTGATAACACACTACTGGCCGGGCAAGAAAGCTTTTCCAGGGCAAACTCTGCTAGTTGCGGCCACAAATCAAGTTTGGCTGCCCAGAAGCCCAGCAAATCTTCAAGGTGTGTTGGCATAGTCATGTCAACGTATGCCACCACCTGCTGGTTCAGGTCCTGGTCCAGGTCTACCTGCTGCGGATGAGTTGCTTCACTATGCAGGTGAAGAAAGCTACTCATCAGCAACTGTAGACTCTGGCTGCTGCTGATGGAGCTGGTACTGCTCCTTCCACCCCACCCCTTCCCAGCAGCCATGCCAGTGTAAGGTGAGCACAGAGGGCCCCTGATCAAACCTGCGAGAGAATGGACAATGGCACAGATAGGCATTGGCCAACTGGCTACGTAGGATATCTCTGTAGTAGGTCAGTTTTTCCTGCCTCTCAGTTTGTGTAAAAAAGGCTCCCATTTTGTGTCGGTAGTGGGGGTCCAATAAGGTGGAGAGCCACATGTCATCCCTCTGCCGAATGGTGACAATTTGTCGGTCACTACGCAAGCAAGTGAACTAGCATTGTGCCATTTGTGCAAGTGACTTGGAGGGACGCTCTGCCTCCATCTCCACTGCATACTTCCACAGTGTGTCTAGGTCCTCTGCCTCACCTTCTTCATAACACTCTAGCACCTCTGGCTGCTCCTCCTCTCCTGTCAGATGATTTGTGCAGGGCTGGTACTGCCTTCTTCATAACGAAATGACGGCTTGGGACTCTCCCCCTCTGCTCGGCACAAGCCATCAGTTCGCTGAAAGTTGCAGAGTCCACCACTTGAAAAGGGAGGGACTGAAGCACCAGCAACTTGGACAGGAGCAGATTCAGCTTCTGCGCCAGTGGGTGCATACTGTTGTCTCTTGGACATGGCTTTGCCGATGGATTGCTGGCGGAATGACTGACTTGAAGTAGGAGCCTTGTCTGGCTGAAACAAGGAGCGACATGCCACTAGGTGATGCAGCAGGCGGGACCACCACATCAGAGCCACGGTTCTCCCAGGCCACTTTAAGGTGACACTGCATATGTTGACGCAGGGCCGTGGTGCCATCAATGGGACCCTGGCCACGCTTCACCTTCTGCCGACACTTCTTGCATGTGGCCAGGTTAACTTCCTCCGGATGCTTGATGAAAAACTGCCACATTGCCGAGTAAATGATTTTCCCACCAACAGTCCGGACTTATTGACTGCTACTGCCGTTGACTCCAGGAGCACCCGTTCCTCTAACTCCTGGGAAGGTAGGTTGCTGCAAAGCAGGTGGTCTACCCCGGGCACGTTTGGCTCCAGACTTTCCACTTCTGCCACCATGCTGACTGCCAACCATTCTACCACCTTGCTGGCTCAGCTGCTGCTTCACGGGCAACCTGCAAACCTCTTCTTCACCCGGCTCCCAAGTGCGTTCAGCTTCATCATCATCATCGAGTTGTGTCTGAACATCACTGATGTCCTCCTAATGTTCCTCAATAGTGTCGAGCACGAATATTCGTAATGCAAATTTTTATTTGTAATGAAAATTTTTATTGCAAATATTGTCACTTCATGGTTTCACAAATATTTAAAATATACTGCTATATATTTGTAATGACGAATATTAGTTTTTTTTAGTTTTTTTCATATGCTAATTTTTATTCACATTTTCCATAAAAATGTTTGCAAAAAAAAGGGAACGAACATTGCGAATATACAAATTTCGCAAACATAGGACGAATAATTGTCAATATTTTTGCGAAATATCGTGAATTCGAATATTGCCCCTGCCGCTCATCGTTATTCTTTAACAGTGTATGTTTCATGAGTCTGACCACTCGCAACACCACTTCCCACGCAACTCTCCTCATCACTACTTGCCTGCCTAGTGGAGGAAGTGGTGGATGTCTCCTCCACTTTTTGGCTATGCAGTAACTGCTGACTGTAGATCGTCCTCGCTAAATAGTGGAGCTAAACCCACACCATAAGACACTTCTGTGGGGGAAAGAACAGCATAGGACAGAGGTTATGGGAGGACAGGGACTGCTCCTGGGCCATGTCAACTGAGGGTTGTGTCTAAGGAACCCACCGACTGTTGACTGGGGGTGTCAGATGTCACTTGTGATGAAGTGGATGGCCGTGTTAACCAATCGATGACCGCAAATGGGTTGCTTGTCAAGCCACGGCCGCTAGCTGATACCAGGAGCTCAGGCCTCTTACTGCAACTCCTGATGACACTCACCCCTAGTCTGCTGCGACCTCTGCCTGATGAATTCAGGCCTCTGACACTCCTCTGTGCACGTCCTGGCACTTCTCTGCCTGACATACTTAGTGCATATATGAAGGGAGTACAATACACTCCACTACACTTAAAACAGTATTTGTCTACAACAGCAGCAGGTGTTTACTTTTGGCTGATCTTTCACAGTATCTAGGCCTTTAAGACTTTAACCGGAACAAAATCGTACACCACTTAGATGTATGTATGTGGTATGCACTTATGAGGGGAGGCCAATGCGATCCAGTATGCTTAAAAACAGTATTTGTCTACAACACCAGCAGGTGTGTACTTTTGGCTGGCCTTTCACAGTATCTAGGCACAGGTTACACTTAATAGAGGACAGTATGCTTTTAGTGCTCTGCTCACCCTAACTGGCTGGCTACTATTAGCTTTTCATTAATTTTACACACCAGTGCTGCAGCACACAGTAACTGTGTACTACACCCAAAATTGCACAAAACAATCTGCTGTGTAACTGTGTACTACACCCAAAACACACTGCTGTCTGTTCCCTTCTCTCTGTAATAAAATGCTGATGTGACTGATTATAGAAGGCTTACAACAATATAGGGCTGTGACATCACAGGGGTGGCTGGCTGCTGATTCAGGGTCATCCGACCGACCTTTGTTCCCACCTTCCCAGGATTCCTTGTCCTATGTCCTCACATATGGATCTGCCATTTTTGATGCCCTGCCCCTTGAGTTTAATGAAGGGATTCACGTGATCGAATCGTTGCGATATTCACATTCTTTGCGAATCAAATTTTTCCTGAAATTCGTAACGGATTCGCTCATCCCTAGTAATTAGTAAATAGGGTCCACCTATCTAAACTTAGTACATATATGCCTGTTCTGTGAAGACATTAGAGTTTGTTGGAGATCATTACAGAACAAACAGCAGCATAATTACAGGGATAAAGTTGTGGAGATAAAAAAAAAAAAATATATCCCAAGCTTTGAACATTTCACGGAGCATGATAAGACACCATAAGACAAGACACGGCTGTCCCCCCAAACTGACAAGCCGGGCAAGGAGAAAATTAAGCTGAGAAACAACCAAGAGGCCCATTGCAACTCTGGAGCTGCAAAGATCAACAGCTGATGTGGGAGAATCTGTCCACAGGACAACCATTAGTCAGAAATCTGGCCTTTATTGTAGAGTGGCAAAAAGAAAGCCAATGGTGAAAGTTAGCCACAAGCCATGTGGAAGAAGGTGCTCTGGTCAGGTGAGACCGAAATTTAAAGCGCAACTGTCAACAAGAATATAACTGCCTATCAATCAACTACGCAATGTAGGCAGAAAGAGGCGGTGCGAACTGAAGTAGAGTGGACCCGACTGTCGACCTGACTCCCCCAAGGGCTTATAAAGCTGAAATTTGTAAGTATAAAGTAGCCAGGCATAATTATAAATAATTGCCTAGAATATGCTTGTGAAGCCCTAGTGCACGGTTTGTGCAGCTTCGCAAGCATATTCTTGGTGACAATTGTGCTTTAACTTTTTGGTGTAGCAGAAACCCAACACTTGCCATCACCCTAAGCACACCTGCATCTCTCCAGCAGATACAGGGAAACTGCTGGGATTGATGGAAAGATGGATATAGTCAAATACATGGCAATATTTGAAGAAAATCTAATGCATTCTGCAAAAGGTTTGAAACTGGGACGAAGGTTCTAGTGCTGAGCGCCGTAGGTCATATTCGAATTTGCGATATTTCACGAATATTTAGACGAATATTCGTCCTATATTTGCAAATTTTGCATATTCGTTTGCAGCTAGAGCTAGGATGGAATGGTTTATTTCAAATGTCCTCATATGGCCCATTCAAAGTTTAGACTTGAATCTAATTCAGAATCTATGGCAAAACTTGGAGAAAGAATGCTGATCCAGTGCTTTATTCTGATTGCCTTTTTAAAGATGGGAAGGATTTTTTCCTCTTTTATGGGACAATTGGGATCAGCCTCATGTTTATTTATTTTTTTTTTTTTTGCCTTCCTTTGGATAAACACAGTAGCATTTTAGGTTGAACTTGAGGGACTCAAACATTTTAAACTATGTAGCTATGTACATTGGCCCTGATTTACTATTGTAAACCCAACTTATTTTGTCAGATTGTGCGCCAGACTCTGTCTGCACCAGAATTTGCGTCAGAATTGAAAAAAAAAAAAAAAAACTGTGGGAAATGGGGCGTGATCACCGAAAAGTGGCCGTGTGCCCAACATTTTCACAAAAACCCAACATATTTACTAAGGTTTCCACAGAAAATGTTATGGATTTGAGCTTAGGAAAACCCTACAGATCAGAGCATGTGTAAAAAATGTAGGTAAAAGTGCGAAATGTAGGGAAACATTAGTAAATACCGTGGAAAAAAATAGTAGGGAATTAAACCCACAAAGACAACTATGCTCCACTCTTAGTAAATCAGGGCCAGTGTACACCTCTCTTTTCTTTTTAATATTTTTTATATTTCTTTATGTGACAACACTGAAGAAATGACACTCTTCTACAATATAGTGAATAGTGAATGAACAGCCTGTATAACGGTGTTTAATGTTGATTTCCCTCAAAATAACTCAATACACAACCATCAATGTCTAAAACTTGGCAATAAAGGTGAATGCAACCCTATATTAAACCTGGAAATGTCCAAACTGGGCTTAATTAGCCATTTTCCCTCCCAGCTGTCATGTTTTACAGAGTCTCAGGTGCGAATAGGGAGCTTGGCTCTTATACTCTTTAATACTGGTCACTGGAAGTTCAACATGGCACCTCATGGAAAGGGACTTTTTGAAGATCTAAAAAAATAAATAAATAAAGAATTGTAGCTCTACATAAAGATGGCCTAGGTTATGTGAAGAATTCAATGAAACTGAACTGCTATACAGTTATCAAGGCAGGTTCTTCTCAGGACATGCCTTGCTATTGTCAACCATGGGAATTGAGTGCACATGCTCAGCGTCAAGTCAAGTAATTGTCTTTAAGAAATAGACATATGAGTGTTTCCGGCATTGTTGCAGAGGTTTAAGGGGTGGGGGATAGCCTGTCAGTGCCAGTAGAACGTGGGGAAGCAGAAGGTCTCTAATATCCACCAGCTTTGTGATGTCATCCTAAAGAAGTGGACAAGGATTTAAGATATATTAATAGATAGACAGATAAAGAAAATGTTGCTAGTGTGAATTTGTAGGCATATTTGTGACAGTAATTTTCCATATAGTAATGTAAAGTGCATATTAATAATGTTAAAATAGCAAATTCCATTCCTTGCATTTCTTTAGAATGTCAAAGCAAGTTCAAGTGACTTTGCTTTGGACAATTTTATCCCCGCTGTTTGCTGACATCATGTTTTTATGGCTTCTTATGTACCAATCCTGGCCAGCAGCCAAGTATAAAAGAGAAAATTAAAGAGTGAGTGTTGTTAGTAAGGGAGGTTGGCAATTTTCTGCACCTATTATTCTAAATAATTTGGGCTGTAAAAATCATTTTACTGTAAACAATAATTTGTTATGAGTTAAGTATGCCATAATACCATGTGCTATCTTATGCACTGATAAAAAAAACAATCAGATCTTGTGCAAATATGTTCCTTATCTTTTATTTTTCAACCTATACTTTGAGAGTACTGTGATTTTTGACATATACCCCCATTAAATGCCTCTGTAGACATGCAGTTTAGTAGCATACATCAGCCATTGGCCACAAGGAAAAAAAGAATGTGTTATCTATCTATCTTGTGGCCCACCATATAGGAAGGTGCAGTCTCAAAAAAGGTATGCCAGTGCATATCATCTCAGTAAAGGAACACTCTTTTGGCCTCCATTTTACATATAGGGTAGAAGTTTTTCCAGTGCATACATTAAGTATAAAGTAGTGTAAAAAGTGTATACAGATTTGGGAATATTTTTCTAAATCTGTGCCGAAGAAAAGTTGACCAGTTGCCCATGGCAACCAATCAGCTTGCTTTCATTTTTAAAAAGGCCTCTAAAAATGCAATGTGATTGGTTGCTATGGGCTATGTTATTTCTGCACAGGTTTTAACACTTTATGTGCCTTTATGACCAAACCCACTCTTGATAAACTAAGCCCACTTTGAAAAGTGGCAAAAGACAGTGAAAGTTGCAAATTCAAGTATATATTTCAAACATACCATATTTTTGCAACTTCCTTATAAAATGGCACACATATATCACTGCATACATTGTTTAATGAATGTGAAATGTCTTATACAGCTGCAGTTAAGGTGTGTGTCCATCTTTAGCTACGCTGTCTACATAAATCCAGGCATTATGAAAACAGTGTAGCAAATGCTGCTCTGCTTTACAAAACTCCCATTTAAATCAATAAGTTACACAAATGACATAAAACACACTGCTCAAAAGTAAGGCCTAGGGGTCTCTTTCTAGAAGATAGGTGCAGCTCCTTTTGCATCCAAGATGTGAACGGAAAATTGCCCCAATTTTTACTTGAATGTAAGAAAGTGACAATGAAGTGTACACAGGGGTTTTATCAAGGGTTGGGCTTTAAAATATTACATCCACACGAGGATGGCATATTACTACATTGCTCCAGCTGTTATTAAATACCATCATACCAATAACATACCAATATCATCAATAACACTACTATACAAACACCAATAACATCATCATACATGGGACACATAATTCTACCACACCCTGACCACTATCATTGCTACCACATAATGACTGGATAATACTACCATACTGATACTGAATAAAAACCACTGTACACAGACCAATATCGCCAATACCAACATAATAAAAGAGACATAATTCCGCCACACCATGAACACTACCATTACCACTATAAGAGATGGGATCATACTTCCATTCTAAAACAGTATAAAAACCACCATGCACAGGTCAATATCCCCATACAGTGCCCATATAGTGGTGATCCCAGATATACAACGGCTAAGCAGACCCTATGAGAGGTAACAGTGCAAATAAATCCAGTGACTTTCAGGTGGCGACTTCTTGGAGTTGTTCTTTTTCATTTTCTCCTTTATCTGGTAAACCACACCTTGGAGACTTTTTCCAGCCACGCCTCTCCCAGACAACAAACATATTAGGTTCAACACTTTTCTAGCACATTCCCCACCTTTTATCTACTTTCAGAACCCCAAATAATGTCTCCCTTTGTGCCTTGCATAGCATGAGTGATTACGTGTGTTGGGGGAAGAGTAGGGAGATTTGGTGGTGGTGGGAAGGTAGTTTCCCCCAATATTAGGTAAAAGCCCCCAGAAAGTCGCTAATTTTGCCTCTGTTAGGTAGGAGCACCCAGTAGGTATCTAGGTAATTCCCCCTCCTCTAGAAGGTAGGTGCCCCAGCAGTTGAATAGGTAGAGCATCCCCCCAAAAGTAATAAGCCTCCAGCAGGTAGGTAGGGAGTCCTCCCACCCCCACCCCCAATTATTCCAATAGGAAGGCAGTTAATACCGCCCATCAACTAAAAGCCCCTAGTGATTATGTATGTAGGTATGTAATACCTGTCAATTAGTTAAAATCCCCCAGTATGAAGGTAGGTTGTAGGAAGATGGCAATTCTTCCTCCATTCCATAGACTAGAAGCCCCCAGTATGTATGTAATGCTCCCCCGCCCCCTACAGATGCCAAAAGCCCCTTTGTATGTAGGTAGGCAGGTAATTCCCCACTATAAGCTAGGAGACACCAGTATGTATGCAGGTAGGTAGGAAATTCTCCTCCCCACTTCACCCCTCCCCCAAGTAGGTAGTTTCCCCAAATAGTTCCTCTCCAAAACAAAATTATATATTTCCCACTTGCCTTCCCTCTGTTCCCACACTGAGGCTAAACACTCTTCATCTTCACTCTGTCACCCAGAGCATCAAAAGACTTCACCTGCAGGCTGTGTGAGGAAATTGCATCAGCCTACTCTGCACAGTACAGAAGGCCCCTTTTCTGAACATACATTACCTAGCACATTAAACGATTGGCGTAATGTACATCAGTGGTGCCATTAGGTTTGGTGTCACTCGATGCAGTTGAAAATAGTGTAACTCTTCCCCTGTCAAGTAATTATATACTAGCGGTAGTATATTGGTGACTGATAAGAGTAGTAGTACACTGAAGACAGATATAGGAGTAGTACACTGGTGACTGACATAGGAGTAGTAGTATACTAGTGACTGATGTAGTAGTACACTGGTGACTGACATTAGAGTAGTAGTATACTAGTGACTGATGAGAGTAGTCATAGTACACTAGTGACTGGTATAGGGGTAGTGGCACTGTGAGGTGGCTGACATAGGACACCAGTGAGATGAATAGTCAGTAGCTAAAGGCTGGAGATACAGTGGGACACTATAAATAGCCCACAATATCTCTTGTCACACAGCTCCACTATACCACCTCGCTGGCGCTGCTCTGGAATACACATGTCAGGGCCCCTGACCAGTGACCTCGGACCTGATGTGAGAAGAAAGTGAAATGTTACAGCAACTACAACTAGCCATAGAGAGAATGTCAGAGCTCCCCTGTTTGTTATTGTTCTCCTCTGAGCTTCTCCCTCTCTTGCTGACTGTATAATGTGTGCCATTGTCCTTGCTCCTGTGCAAGTGGGTGCAGCGTGCAGGGCCAGTCGAGCCCTGGCCACAGCACCCCCTTGCAGGAATGTGCCTAAGGTAATGGTCTCACTCACCTTATGGGAGCTACGGCCCTGTATGGAACAGCCTTGAATGTCCTAGATGAGAATACCCCTTTAATTTAAGCCAGTACTGCATTATCATATGATTTTTTTAATATATTTTGTACATAGGTACATGTGTACATAGTTTGTAGAGTTAAAAAAAGACAAGAATCCATCAAGTTCAACCAGAAACCCTACTTAAAGTGGTATTCCTATTTCTATATTTGTGGCATACCCAAAGGACATACCGTAAACTTCTGATATGACATGGAACCACCTATTGGAACTCATCTATCTTGAGAATGGGGGCCCCCAGGCCTGCTGGATTGATTGGTGAAGGTGAAGCTGAGCTGCTATTGTCTTCCCTTTCACTGTAATCCTGTACAGATACAGAATGCAAACTACAATATTTCAGGATTATTTTATCATTTAAAACACAATATATAATTAGAAAATAATTCTAAAAAAAAAAAAAAAAAAAAAATGTTGTCACCTTCCCTTTGAAGTGCCTTATTGGAGTACCAAAACCATGTCTGTTTGTATAATAAAATAATTACAAATTTATAACTCTTTTATATATATTTCTGAGAGCCCATCTTAAGTTGAAATAATAATATGTCAAGGTCATTGTAAGGTTCACTGTAATGTGCTTTTTGATGTTATGTTGAACTATAATGGACATTAAAAAAAAAATCTACTATCAGAAAGAAACAATCCCACAATCTGTAAATGTAATTTCTGCTTGTAGCTCCATTTACAATAAGCTTTACTGCCAAATACATTGCTGTTGTAAAAGGAACAATACTGGTCCTTTTGAGGCTTATACAGATAGATATATGTCCATCCAATAATTGTCAGAAGTTTTTTTAAACCATAGATTTTTCATCCACTCCCTCTACATAAAGAAATCTTAAAATTGAGAGAGAAAACATTACACCCCAGGCAATAGATGACACGGATGGCTCACTCAAAAACCTTTTCCCCACTCCTTTTACAGTCTGAATCTGAGCATGCAAACAACTGTTTACTATAGAAATTAGTCATTTTATGACTTTCTTAACATGGCTGATCCCACAATAATGTAGAGAATATTGTAGAA
Organism: Hyla sarda; assembly: GCF_029499605.1. Classification (NCBI taxonomy): domain Eukaryota; kingdom Metazoa; phylum Chordata; class Amphibia; order Anura; family Hylidae; genus Hyla; species Hyla sarda. Next base: position 147,257,555 of record NC_079195.1, on the reverse strand, counting down.
AATAAAAGGATTGATAAAATGATGTATGCAATCTATTTAGTCAGTTTATTAAAATAAGTTTTAGTAGTCAGGAGTCAAGCCAGAAGGACGGCCACATGCTCTATTACACATTTAAAAGGTCAGTGCGCACATTATTTATTCTGCCTCCACCAATCCATGTAAGGCATTTTTCTATTTAAGGGAAGTCTGTCCAACATCCTGTGCCTCTGCATTGTTGGTTCCTTGTGCCTATTGTTATCCTGATCCTGCTAACTTGTGGATTTGACCTGTGCCTGTTTCTTGCATTTGATTCTGCCTGATCCCTCTGCCTATTGCTGAATAACTAGTGGCTCGGTGTCACACCACTATTTCTTTGCAAGAATAGATATATATTTTTTTTTAGTATTTTAAAGCACCATGGGTCAAATAACATATAACAATGTGCTTACAATGTGTTATAAAAGTTAGAGGTTTAAAGGTTAAAAGTTTTAAAGTTAAATGTCTTTTAGTGAGTGAACTAATGGCATGGTTACATAGGCGTCCTGACTTAATGCATATTACACTTTTTTACATTAACACCACCTAGGTCCCACCCCCCCACCCCCCCCCCCCCCACCCCCAAAGCCTCCTCATCCCAAGAAATTTTTATTTTTTGTGAAAATGAAAATTAGGTTTGAAAGCTCAGTACAGTTTATCCCCCCCCCCCCACTTGTCAGACATTTGTCTGCTTGTGACTCCCTACAACCGAACGCTTCACACCCAACTGGCTTGTACTAACATCTCTGCCTCCCAGATGCAATTGGCCAATCTGAAAAAGGGAGGTATGCACGGATTAAGGACAAGAAGACCCATACAATCCTTTCATTAGTTCAGTCACTAAAAGTAAGCTGAGAGGTCTGCTTTAACCCCTTAAGAACCAGGCCATTTTACACCTTAAGGACCAGAGTGTTTTTTGCAATTCTGACCACTGTCACTTTAAACATTAATAACTCTGGAATGCTTTTAGTTAGCATTCTGATTCTGAGATTATTTTTTCGTGACATATTCTACTTTAACTTAGTGGTAAAATTTTATGGTAACTTGCATCCTTTCTTAGTGAAAAATCCCAAAATTTGATGAAAAAAGAAGAAAATTTAGCATTTTTCTAACTTTGAAGCTCTCTGCTTGTAAGGAAAATGGATATTCAAAATAAAACATTTTTGCGTTCACATATACAATATGTCTACTTTATGTTTGCATCATAAAATTTTTGAGTTTTTACTTTTGGAAGACACCAGAGGGCTTCAAAATTCAGCAGCAATTTTGAAATTTTTCACAAAATTTTCAAACTCGCTATTTTTCATGGACCAGTTCAGGTTTGAAGTGGATTTGAAGGGTCTTCATATTAGAAATACCCCATAAATGACCCCATTATAAAAACTACACCCCCAAAGTATTCAAAATGACATTCAATAAGTGTATTAACCCTTTAGGTGTTTCACAGGAATAGCAGCAAAGTGAAGAAGAAAATTCACAATCTTCATTTTTTACACTCGCATGTTCTTGTAGACCCAATTTTAGAATTTTTGCAATTGGTAGAAAGGAGGAAATTTTTACTTGTATTTGAAACCCAATTTCTCTCGAGTAAGCACATACCTCATATGTCTATGTTTATTGTTCGGCGGGCGCAGTAGAGGGCTCAGAAGGGAAGGAGCGACAAATGGTTTTTGGGGGGCATGTCACCTTTAGGAAGCCCCTATGGTGCCAGGACAGCAAAAAAAAAACACATGGCATACCATTTTGGAAACTTGACCCCTCGGGGAACGTAACAAGGGGTAAAGTGAACCTTAATACCCCACAGGTGATTCACGACTTTTGCATATGTAAAAAAAAAAAAAATGTTTTACCTAAAATGCTTGGTTTCCCAAAAACTTTACATTTTTAAAAAGAATAATAACAGAAAATACCCCCCAAAATTTGAAGCCCAATTTCTCCCGATTCAGAAAACACCCCATATGGGGGTGAGAAGTGCTCTGCTGGTGCACTACAGGTCTCAGAAGAGAAGGAGTCACATTTGGCTTTTTGAAAGCAAATTTTGCTCTGGGGGCATGCCGCATTTAGGAAGCCCCTATGGTGCCAGGACAGCAAAAAAAAAAAAACACATGGCATACCATTTTGGAAACGAGACCCCTCGGGGAACGTAACAAGGGGTAATGTGAACCTTAATACCCCACAGGTGATTCACAACTTTTGCATATGTAAATACATTTTTAAAAAATTTACCTAAAATGCATGGTTTCCCAAAAATTTTAAATTTTTAAAAAGTGTAATAGCAGAAAATACCCCCCAAAATTTGTAACACAATTTCTCCCGAGTACGGCGATACCCCATATGTGACCCTAAACTGTTGCCTTGAAATACGACAGGGCTCCAAAGTGAGAGCGCCATGCGCATTTGAGGCCTAAATTAGGGACTTGCATAGGGGTGGACATAGGGGTATTCTACTCCAGTGATTCCCAAACAGGGTGCCTCCAGCTGTTGTAAAACTCCCAGCATGCCTGGACAGTCAACGGCTATCTGGCAATACTGGGAGCAGTTGTTTTGCAACAGCTGGAGGCTCCGTTTTGGAAACAGTGGCGTACCAGACGTTTTTCACTTTTATTGGGGAGGGGGGCTGTGTAGGGGTATGTGTTTATGTAGTGTTTTTTACTTTTTATTTTGTGTTAGTGTAGTGTTTTTAGGGTACAGTCGCACGGGCGGGGGGTTCACAGTAGTTTCTCGCTGGCAGTTTGAGCTGCAGTAGAAAATTTGCCGCAGCTCAAACTTGCAGCCAGATACTTACTGTAATCCTCTGCCCATGTTAGTGTACCCTGTACGTTCACATTGGGGAGGGGGGGACATCCAGCTGTTGCAAAACTACAACCCCCAGCATGTAGGGTCTATAAGTGCATGCTGGGAGTTGTAGTTTTGCAACAGCTGGAGGCTCCGTTTTGGAAACAGTGGCGTACCAGACATTTTTCATTTTTATTGGGGAGGGGGGCTGTGTAGGGGAATGTGTATATGTAGTGTTTTTTACTTTTTATTTTATTTTGTGGTAGTGTAGTGTTTTTAGGGTACAGTCGCACGGGCGGGGGGTTCACAGTAGTTTCTCGCTGGCAGTTTGAGCTGCAGCAGAAAATTTGCCGCAGCTCAAACTTGCAGCCGGATACTTACTGTTGCTCCTGGGGCCCCGATCCCAACATTAACGCTGGGGATCGGGGTCCCCAGCACCCGGGGTGCATGTCCCGCACCCGCTCACGTCCTCCGAAAGAGGGGCGGAGCGGGTTGCGGGAGTGACACCCGCAGCAGGCGCCCTGATTGGTCGGCCGGCCGGCCGACAAATCAGGGCGACCGTGAGGTGGCACTAGTGCCACCTCACCCCTGCTGGCTATGGCTGTTCGGGGCCGTCTCTGACGGCCCCGATCAGCCAGTAATTCCGGGTCACCAGGTCACTGGAGACCCGATTGACCTGTAATCGCCGCAGATCGCTGGACTGAATTGTTCAGCGATCTGCGGCCATCGCCGACATGGGGGGGCATAATGACCCCCCTGGGCAATATGCCGCGATGCCTGCTGAACGATTTCAGCAGGCATCGGGCACCGGCTCCCCTCCGACTAGCGGTGGGGGGCCGGGAATGGACAGGATGTACTCCTACGTCCTCGGTCCTTAAGGACTCGGAAATGGGGGCGTAGGTGTACGTCCATTGTCCTTAAGGGGTTAAAGGGGTATTCCAGGAAAAAAAAACTTTTTTCATAGATATATATAACTGGCTCCAGAAAGTTAAACAGATTTGTTAATTACTTTGATTAAAAAATCTTAATCCTTTCAGTACTTATGAGCTTCTGAAGTTAAGGTTGTTCTTTTCTGTCTAAATCCTCTCTGATGACAGGTGTCTCGGGAAACGCCCAGTTTAGAAGAGGTTTGCTATGGGGATTTGCTTCTAAACAGGGTGGTTTTCGAGACACCTGTCATCAGAGAGGATTTAGACAGAAAAGAACAACCTTAACTTCAGAAGCTCATAAGTACTGAAAGGATTAAGATTTTTTAATAGAAGTAATTTACAAATCTGTTTAACTTTCTTGAGCCAGCTGATATATAAAAAAAAAAGTTTTTTCCCGGATAACCCCTTTAAGTAAAAAAGCCAATTTATTTTACTTGTGAACAAGTGTTTTACTGCTTCAAATCCTGCAAACATAAAATAGAAATGTTGATCAATGATGGCATTATAAGACATTAGCGGGTCATCATCCCACATTGCATAATAGAAGTAACTGAGCTACTCTGTGCATTAAATGAGTTTTCTGCCATTTAAATAAGTATGTAAGAAGTGGGTGGAACAAATAATTATTGCTGAAATCATAATTTCCTATCAACCACCCCCATATTGTCTCTTTTCTCCCAGAGAAACAAGCATCATTTTGTTCACCTATGTATCGTAGTCATTGAGCTCTTCTTTTCTGCTCCTTTCTGCTGGTCAAGATAAATGGGTGGTCATTTATCAAGGTAAATGCAGCTGTACATGTGTGATTGCAGCCATTTTGACTTGAATGCATTATTAAAGAACAGATTAAAGATTCATATTCTGGTGCTTTCCATGAAGATTTGGAAGGTTATTTTTTACTAATGGATATAAAAGAGTAATACCATTTCGGACAGTAAAATCAATTATTGCCAACTGCAAGTAAATTGTTGAACTTCACCGTCTTCCTCGTCTTCTTTCTCATCGTTTTTTCTTTGTATTCTTCTACTGCTTTTTGTCATTAGGAAAAGCTTTCTTTGTTTTAGCAATAACAGAAGACTGAGATGCCAATGCTGGCTGTAGACTTAAAATGAACTTTCTTCTTTCTAGTCAAGCGTAAAGAATATGTCTACTTAATACACATTTCATACATGAATGCAGCCACCATTTATGTGTAAATGTATAACAACCCAATTCATAATTAGAAAAATAATCATAGTAAAATGCATTTTTTCATAGATTTGTTACAGTACAACAAACTTCTAGCGCAAGAGAACTATGACCAATTTCACAACCTTATAGTTCGGCAATGCAGTCTTTAGTTTTCCAAATCTGGTCTGCCCTTCACTGGGCATGAAAATAGTAATAATATGTCAAAGGTGTTTTATTCATATGGTGTAATCTAATCCAAGGTTATTTAGATCATGCAGAATTGATGCTCAATATATACAAATTTGTTGTCTATACTACCCAACTAGTTTGACATTGTGCTAATCCCAGAAGTGGAGTTTCAGAGTAACCTCAAGGTTTTCACCCTTTATCCCACTCCAGGATGTGGAAGCTGAACTTCTGCTGTTTGAGGATACCAGGTCACTTTGCAAGAGTGGTCCCCATTTAGGCAGCAGCTGACCAGTCAGGCTAGAAATTTGCTAGATCCTAGAAATTTAGAAAACAGGCAGAGATGGCACTAATGCAGATGCGAGTTGTAGGCTGGAAGTCAGATAGTTGCATCAAATTCAAGCAGAAGGGTCATGGTAGGCGTCTCAGGTACAGGGTCAAGTACTGGCAGATAAGGCTTAGCAGGTGGTTCAGTTCAAGCATCTAGCACTTAGTGTCTAGCAATGGTAGATGCGACCTACAACACATTAAAGGGGTACTTTGGCGCTGTCACGCTCCCTCCCATAGGCTTGCATTGAGGGAGCGGAGCATGACGTCACACTGGGCGGAGCCTTGATGTCACAATGCTCCGCCCCATGATCGACAGTAATCAGACCCGGAGGGAACACGCTCCGGGGACTTATTTTAATGGGGTGCCGCGTGTAAGATCACAGGGGTCCCCAGTGGCGGGACCCCCACAATCAGGCATCTTATCCCCTATCCTTTGGATAGGGGATAAGATGTCTAAGCGCTGGAGTACCCCTTTAAGGCCATGTTCACATGCCAGCATTTCTGCACGGAGTTCCACATGAAAATTCTGGATGCATTTATAGCCAATACATGGGATTCTGCTGACTAATTCATACAGCAGGATTTCTGCTCCAGGAATTCCATTGAAGTGAATGGCCAGAATTTTCATGCAGACTTCCATGCAGAAATTCTACCAAGTGAACTTAAGTGTCAGTAGTCCAGGTCATACACAAAAGGGTCAGCTAAGTTATCAATGCATCAGGCAGAGGCAGCATCATGAAAACAGTCATTGGTCAGATACAGAATAGAAAATAGGGAACAACACACCTTAATTATGGAAAAACCACAATATTGTTTAGGGACAGGTAAGTGGATGGATCAGCCTTAAATAGGTAATGCCAGTTAGGGAAAGGTGAATTACAGTACATCATTTTACATAAAATACACTTGTGAGGCTGCATACACAGGGAAGTCGGGCATCATAAGCCTAATTCACAAATTTTGCTGATGATTTGGGATGCTGTATATCCATAAAAATGCTTTTGTAGGGTTTCTCAGAGTTGTCCAGAAAGTCTGAGAGGACAGGTCCAGGGTCTGCTATTCTCCAGAGTCTCCATGGCGTCACATAACCAGAGAGAGGCGTTGCTGCCCCTGAAGCATAGCGGACAATGGGTCACACTTTCCCAACTGTCCTAGATGACTCCTGGATATTACCTCAAATTATCAGCAAAGCTTTGCCTGGATTAGGCTTGTAAAGCCATACTGCACTGTGTGTGCAGCTTCACAAGTCTATTTTATGTGGCAAATGCACTTTAAGTTGCAGCCAGTGCACACATACAGTCTCCATGAGCCAGATCTGGAAGTTCTGTGATAGAGGAGAAAGCAAGAAGGAAGCTTGAGAAGAAACTTGGCCAATATGGCATGAAGACAGAGCAAAGATTGTGGGCCAGCGGAGGGGAATCTGGACAGGCCATACACCAGCTGATGTCAGGCACTGGTATCATTTGTATTGTTACTGTGTTGCTCTCCTTTCTTCAGTAAGAATGTAAACCTGAGAAGACTTAGAAATTTGGCATAAAAGTGATAGATGGAAAAAACTGTTAATATTCATCAATCTCACTTCATTAGGCGTCTTGAAGATAATAGGTGGTGCACGTCTTATTGCTAAATCAAGTAACCTGATCATGTAATCAGGTAATCACTTGTAGCAGTTTTTGAAAAACAAGAAAGTTAATTAACCTCTAGAATGAAGAGAATAAACAAGGCAATTATGAGAAATCACAGTGATGAACAGAAGAACATGACTACAAATATGACTTTGTATACATGCTCAAAGTTGACGCTATATACAATGGATACAAAATGATTGATGCAAACCACTTTGGTGATCATTTACATATTGTACTTTAAGAGCTATTAAAGCTTGTATGATCCATGTATGTAACTATAGCAACATAATAACATTTTTCTAGATACATTTTAAGAACAACCTATTGTTAGGAAACTGTGTCATGATGTGGGGCAGAAAGGACTACAGTATTTTTTATTTTTATTTTCAATATTCCTTTAGGGTACGTTAACACGGGCGGATTACCTGCGGAATTCTGCAGCGTATTGTATGGTATAATTGATTTCAATAGGTCTGAAGGAAAATCTGCAAATCTGCCTCTATAACAGATTTTCTGCTGAAACATTAAAGTCAATGGTAGCAAAATCCGCTGTGGATTTTCCGCAGCAAATACGCTGCGGAAAATCCACAGGTAATCCACCCGTGTGAATGTTCCCTGAGTGAAGATTTTCTTACACAATAATATAAAAGAACAGTTAAAACAGACAATAAAAAGAATGACAATTTCCCCCACAGGCCTGAAATGGATCTCTATATAAGATAGCATTTACTGACTCAAGATAATGACACACTGGAAAACAATAACATGTCAAAAGTGTAAAGTTACATGGGCCCCTGAGGAATTTTTGAAAATTCAGGAACAGAAAAACAGAGCTTATTTCCTTCAAAAACAGCACCACATCTGTCCCAAGTTTGTGTGTGGTATTGTAGCTCAGGTCCACTGAAGTGAATGGAGTCCAGCTGCAATACCATATGCAACTTGGGGACAAACATCGCACAGTTTTTCAAGGAAGTTAGCTCTTTTTTTTTTTTTATTCCTGGAGAACCCTTTTGACTCTTTTGTAAAGATGAGTTTAAATAGACATCTCTATCCAGTTTTGTAGTTGGACCGTTGGTGTTTAGCATTTAGTGTCATTTGTAAGCACTTTTGTCATGGTATGCAAACATAGAAAACTTACATATTTATTCAGTCTAGTGTACTTTGCACTTTGCACATTTTTATGATGCAAGATATAACATTAGACAGAATAAATCTGTACATTTTCTACAATTTTTGATGATGTCAGTTTCACTTTTTTGGATGTTGATGCCAACATATGGTATTATCTGACATTGTATCTTTTTCCCTTTATGAGGGGAATGAATAGCCATTTGTTGTGCTGTTGGACAGTTATTTTTCTGTTTATGTTATGCAGATGATGCTGAGACCCCTACTGATCCCACCTTACAGCTAGAGATCACTCACTCCTTTACTCCCAGGCTCAGAGCTCACTCTGACTCACTATAGAAAATGTGTTCCACACCCCATTATAGCGGACATCTCCTGCAGTTAGTCTAAGCAAGGACAAATCCAGTCTGCATGACACAGCCAAACTTTTTACAAATAACAGTAACTCTTAAAATTTAGGGGGGAAAAAACATATATGTACATCTCAGAATATATTAAATTTAGAAATAAGAAGGGTCATATCTTGTGTTTTCCTTATTTTAGATTATGAGAGTAGAGGAAAATAACCCTTTGAATGGCACTGCTGTGTCCAATAAGAAGTGACATCCAAACCAGAAATATTTCAAAACATTGGAGTGGTTTATTAAAGCAAAAAACAATAAACAATAAAACAATAAAATATTGGGATGACACGTTTCAGGGGAGCCACCCCCTTCCTCAGATCAGTGTAATGGTACTTAGATACGGCCAGAGTATATATGTACTTTCAAAAATTGGCACCAGTACAAAATGGGGCGGAGCTACAGTGATTACATCATACATCAAACAGTAAATATTCTCTTAAATTACATGGAAATGTACAGCATCATGAATGAGAATATGTTAACATGCAGAGTCAATGTTATAGATATTCAAAATACATAATGCAAGTGGCCAGAAATCAGCGCCGCAACATCCGGGTTCCAGATGTCAACATCCTGCGAGCGATGTTTGACAGCGCTGGAGCCAGAGGCCGCGGTGCACCGCTGTGCCTGTGTGTCCACGTTACCAAAGAGGTCCTATCAGGAAAAAGATGATAGGACCTCTTTGGTCACATGGACACACGATCAAACATCGCTCGAAGGATGTTGACATCTGAAAGCTGTATGTTGCTGGCTCCATGGCGGCCCTGATTTCTGGCCACTTGCATTATGTATTTTGAATATCTATAACATTGACTCTGCATGTTAACATACTGTCATTCTGATTCATGATGCTGTAGATTTCCATGTACTTTAAGAGAACATTTACTGTTTGATGCATGATGTAATCACTGTAGCTCCACCCCTTTTTGTACTGTCGCCAATTTTTTTAAGTATATATACTCTGGCCGTATCTAAGTACCCTTACACTGAACTGAGGAAGGGGGTGCCTCCCCTGAAACCTGAAACGTGTCATCCCTATATTTTATTGTTTTATTGTTTATTGTTTTTTGCTTTAATAAACAACTTCAGTGTTTTGAAATATTCTTGGTTTGGACATCACTTCTTATTGGACACAGCAGAGCCATTCAAAGGGTTATTTTACTTTACTCTCATCTACTTGCTTCAGGATTGGATCATATCTTCTCCTGGAACCCTGGGCACAGCGGCCGTTCCTGTTTTCATTGGTTACCCACTCTGTTGGGTTATATGCAAATTGCATATTCGCTCCAGGTGAGCTGCCATTACCTAAGGGCCAGCAGAGCCCTTCCCTCTACCTTATTCCCTACAGGGTCTAAGTGGTAATACACAAGGCTCCCCGTGTGTCTCTTTTTTCTCTTTTATCTACAGGTTTATTTTAGATTATGACCTACACATAAGAGGCTAGTCTGGCCCTGCAGGCTCACTAACACAATCATATTTGTTGTACCCTTTAATGGAAGGCTTCACATGTCTTCTCTAAATGCTATCTTTCATGCACAACTAAAACTATGCTAACTATATGAAACTATAAAACTAGATCTAAAACTATGTAGCATTAAAAAAGCAACAACATGTGGTTGAACTTGATGGACATGTTTCTGTTTTCAACAATACTTTGCAACTATGTATATGTATCTCATGCAACATTTCAGTTTAGTTGCTCAGTGTTACAGAAACATTCCTCTACCTCTTAGTTTTTTCTTAAAAGAGACCCATGAATTGTGACTCAATTGTACATGCATTTCAAGCTTCTTGTTTTATTTGGCTATAAATTGAAATAGATTACAAAAGAGGAAGATAATAACATGTGTTTGGCTTTTACATACATCCTTATTACCTCTTGACCTCACAAGTTGTACTAATGCATGTGTAAAAAAGGCTAACACTTTCATGTACTGTCCAATATAACATTAAAATAATGGAGTTAAGGGTTCATCTAAAGTACTCTGAATTTTCAACATGCTCTAGCATGCATCCAGCTGGAAATATGCATTATCGCCACGATGTATGCTGGAAAACAAAGCTGTAAAGGTAAAACTTGCTAGAAAGTAGTAAACCTAGGTCACTGCAAATGCTGAATCTGCTTATTGATTGATAATTCCTTTTTTATAATCTATTTTATTTAGCACCAAGATATTTTGCAGCACCCTACAAGGACAATATTCACTTGCATCAATTAGTGGCCCCATTAGGCATCCAGGCCATGCTCCTAGGGGAATAAAATCCAAAATTATGTTTCCTGCTCCAATAAGGTAAATGATCTGGTTTCAAATAATCTGGTTCAAAAAAGGAAAATACCATAGCAAGGACCCTTCTGCTAACACTTTGTGAACTTTCAGCCAAAGTTAGTGCTGCGCTTTGACCACATCATGATAAACTGTTCCGTATACCCTGCTATAGGGAATTGTGCCACACAAAACCAAGAGTGAAGTCTTCCAAGTATCTGCACCACAGTAAACTATCTACTGTAGGCCCTCTACGGTAGAGTATTACCTAATTGGACTGCTCCTACCCACTAGAAATATCACAAAGAGACTTTTAGTCATCATACCTACTTAAAGGTAACTGTGACCAATCTCTATACATCTACCCTTAAGTCTTGTAACTTGCAACCCTGTGCTTAAAAGAGACAGCCTGTCAAGTTATATGTATGTCTGGAGTATTTCTATTGCACACACCTACACAGGTATAGTGTTGAGCGGCATAGGCCATATTCGAATTTGCGATATTTCGCGAATATATGGACGAATATTCGTCATATATTCGCTAAATTCGCATATTCGAAATATTCGCGTTTTATTTTTGCATATGCGAAAATTTGCGCATGCGAAAATTAGCATAAGCGAAGATTCGCAAATGCGAAAAGTAGCATATGCAAATGTTCGCATATGCGAAAATTCGCGCACCAGTCTCACACAGTAGTAGTAGAGCCTTCTTTACACCACACAAGCTGGAAGCAGAGAATGATGATCACTGTGATGTGTACTGTGAAGAAAAAAAAAACGAATATTCGTAATTACGAATATATAGTGCTATATTCGCGAATATTCGCGAATTCGCGCATATGCGATATTCGCGAATAAAATTCGCATTGTGAATATTCGCGAGCAACACTACACATGTATACTCCCTAGACACTTTTAACCCAAGATCAAAGAACTTAAATTTTGCTAGATCCCATTACAAAAGTTGCAGAGGCTCACAAGTGGACCCACCAGGTTATTAATAGTGTTGGGCGTGAATATTCGCATTTAGAATTTTTATCGCAAATATCGCAAATTCGTGAATTTGCAAATATTGCGAATATATTCGCTATATATTCGAAATAATGAATATTCACTTTTTTTCCGCATATCCGCATATTTCTTCTTTTAACTTGTGGGCCAATACACTTGTCTGAGGTTATCAACAACATCCCTAGCAACCAATAGTAAAGTTGCCCACCCCCCTCACAGTTTTCTTCCGCGAATACACCGAATATAACGAATACGCGAAATTCGCAAATCTAGGACGAATATTCGTCTATATATACACAAAATATCGCAAATTCGAATATGGCCAATGCCGCTCATCACCAGTTATTAAAAGCACCCAACCATTTGTGACACTTCAATAGACTTTGCCAACGGGACTACTACCCTCACAGATGGCCTGAACTACTCCTTCCACCTTCTTCATTGGCACCACACATATAGTCATTTTTCTTGGTTAGACTGGAACACAGCACTCCAAATAACAGTGCCAACTCTAACCACTGTAATTATATGATATTATGTGAAATCATCTTTAAAAATCCTAAAACAAACTTTTCAGCTTCAAAATATGACATAAAATACATTAGAATACTTATAATTCCATGCAAAATCTTGCCTAAATCAGATGTCCATTCCATGGTGTGTTCTCCTTTGACATTCAAATATCAGAGCTTGCACTTTGTAACAAATTGTTGATCACAAAACAATTTGAGAAATATGACGATTGCAGCAAAAGCATCCAATGCTTGCCACAATTGTTTGCATCATGCTTAAAAAGTTGTCCACATTACAGAAATGTCAACATTAAAGCATCTGTCTGATATCCAAATCTATTAAAGTATACATTTTATATAATAAACTTGAATACAACTTTAGTATTTATATAATAATGTAAATGTATGTGACACCACCTAATTCTGCAGCAGTTTACAATTTAGAGAATACAGATGTAGTCAATCATTTACACAGTAACAATACAAATAATGGGAGTAAGGACCCTACTCACAAGCACTTACAAAAATGCCATGCCACTTGTAAACTTTGCCATAAGTGACTAGTCTCTAGTCTCCCCAGTGATTTCCCCCACCATTTATGTGCCTCATAAAAATCCCATATAACAAAATTTAAATCTACAAACAACCCCCACCGCTTCCTCTTCCCCCTCCACTTGGATTAGGATAAATGGATTAGGATAAATATCTTAAAATATTCCACTGCTGACATTTTCTGCATGCATTTCAGTACTGGGTCAACATTGACAATATGTTCCAGCATCTGGCACAAGTCTCTACCTTGAGATTAGAGCAATTGTATGACTAAATCACAATCAATCCACTTCAATATGCTGCAAGAAGTGGAGTAAAACTTACCTTGAATATTCTTAACAATCATTATAATACACACCCTTGAGATGGCCAAATCCTAGGTATGTTAAAGAGTAGCTATCCCTAAATTAAATTTTCCTATTCCCCCTCCCCATCTGTCCCTGACACTAACTACATCTATCCCTGTCTTTATTTTTCCCCAAATCCCCATAAAATTACCTTTTTTTGCTCAGCTGCAGGAGCTCAGAGTTGAGCTCTCTGGTGAGGGCAGGAAGTGGGCGGCCCCGGCAGGCGAAACGTCATCTGAAGCCTGGCCGGGGCTCGCTTCCTCCCGTCTCCTCTCTCTCCTGCAGCTTGCGCGCTGCAATGAATGAGGAGAGGGAGATGCAGGGGGGCAGGGATGTTAAAATTTTGCGTTCCGCTTGCACACGAGCGCTGTGCTCGTTCTCTGCCTGTATAGGAAACAGGCAGAGAGCGAGCACAGAACTCGTGTGCGTGCAGCGAGCGAAATTTTAATATCCCTGCCCCCCTGCATCTCCCTCTCCTCATTCATGTGAACGTGCATTGCGTACCACGCTGTGCCACGCTGCCCGGCCAGCATTGGTCCAAATGTAATCAACGTCAGGGTGGGGGGGAAAGTAATCCTGAGCCATATAGGGTGACACCTAGTGGCCAGGTTTTCAAATGTAAAAAAACATGTAAAACATGATATTTTTTGTATAAAATATATTACAAACATTTTTCTTTTTACATAATATATTTAATAAAAAAAACATTGTTTTTTTAAATGAGAGTACCCATTTAAAGGCCCAAAGTAATGCCCCACAAGTATGTTAAAGGACACCATCTGGGCATTTGTTTGGTAAATGGGGCCATGTGGATACATTTGGCATGTTTAAAAAAGGTGCCTTTAACGCTCCCTAAGTCTTGTATTAGTGAATGGTATTTAGGGTTTAATCCATAAAGACATTTTGTCAAGTCCATTGTGTTATTTCTCCTGTGCATGCTTCATCTCTTATTTTATATGTCACTAATCTAGTGGGGGGGGGGAGAGGGGGAGACTAGCTACTATGATGTCTCCCATTTAAAGCATACACACAAGAGGGAATTCTGTTCTTCTGTCTCTTTATAATACACCTTAAGAAGCAACAACAGCACAGAAGACATTATAGAGTCCAGCACTAGGGTGAGTTCTGATATACTAAGCGTGTGACCTCTTTTCCATGTCCGTTCCCTCTACATATACTTGTATGGACAGTTTGTTACCTAATCCCTTAATGTACTACTAGTCTGGCTTGTAAAGTTAAGATGCAAATTAGCTGTTTTTTAGAGTGATTTAAAGTTTCATGAGGGAGAGCAGAAAAAGAAGAACACATTTTCTCATAACATGCATTACAAAGTTTCTTATATTCACTTGTACTATTGATTTATGCAAAGTTTGTTAAAACTGCAGTGTATTAAAGAAAACTGTAAGCCTTCTCAAAATATTATAGTTCCACAATGAAGGCAATTGAGCACATGAGTTAAGCTGTTTGTTTCTAGCAGAAAGACATGAAGGGGAGTCTAAGGAGTCTTGAAAAGATTTAATAGCAAGTGTACACTTTTCTGACCATCTGGCTAGTATTTTAACTCGCATAATTCTGTGAAGACATGATTTACATTCTTGGTTGCAGAGGTGGAGAAGTGGATTTGATTAAATGTATTCAGTATGAAGGCTTAGTGTTCCTTTGAATCCTTGACATTAAGGAAAATGTCAATTAAGATACAGTAAAATACAGCTCGAGTTGGCTGAAAATCTTATAATAAAACGATTATATTTCAAGCACAACTAAAAGTTGTCTTTAACATAAATGTCAAACCAAATCCCAAATCCAGATTTCAATGAGATTACATTTTGGTCAAAAAAATTCACCCGCTGACCATTGGGGTAATGGACATATGATACTATGTCTGTTTGTCATGCCATCAATATCACTGGTATGCATGTCAAAAGGTAAATTTAACATTAAAATAACTGACATGTTTCCATTCATTCATCAGCTAGTAAGTCATTTGTGCTGAATTTAACACAGAATTTAGTTTTTACACTTAAATAAAAGAGGGATGTGTCCACCCACTAAATACACCCTCTGGCTGTATAATCCTGCCTATCACCTGCCACTGAATAAAATTAGGTCCACACCCATCTGGGAATTAACTATATTGTTAATCAAACAATAAATTCAGATCACTTAAGAATGGAAGGATGTGTCAATAAGCTATAAAAATCCATGTGATCAGAACACCCTGAACTATATAATAGTAACAAATCATGTTTTGGGGGGTTGGCGCAGGTCTTTAAAGAAAATCATGTTGCTATAACATCCACTGTAATATACTCTACTACATAACCTCCCCAATATGCTGTGTTTCCATCAGGTGAATTGATTACCAGTAAACTAAAAGGGTGTTCTTAGAAGGAGTGTCTCACTTCATGCTTGTGACAACTCTCTTATTTTTTTTAAATATGTGCAATTTTTGACCTACTATGCCTTTATTCTCTCATAGCCATTATTTCCTTAACTTAACTCTAGCCCTGTTTCTTGCTCTAGTTATAATTACCCAAGCCAGATCATAATGGCCTGTAAGTGCTCTTTCCTTTTACCCAGCACCTAAGGCACACTCCCTGACACCCACCTCTAACGGCACCACTGTATATTAGTAAATTGGTACTGGTTTTGAAAGCCTTATGTTTTGGCATTTTACCCTCACTCCTTTTACCATAATTTGTCAATGATAGGATAAATAAATGGGGGTTTTCCATCTTGAAAAATCATTCTTTATCTATAGGAGGCAGTCTCAAGTAAGAGAAACCGAGTCTGTTGTTTAAATGGAGTTGTGGGTCACGCAAGACATTTTTAAATGTTAGTGTGAGACACAGATAAAAAATGGACAGTTATGTTGCTTAAAGCAGGCTTCTTAAACTTTCTCTATTAAAGGGGTACTCCAGTGGAAAACTTTTTTTTTTTTTTTTTTTATCAACTGGTGCCAGAAAGTTAAACAGATTTGTAAATTACTTCTATTAAAAAATCTTAATCCTTCCAGTACGTATCAGCTGCTGTATGTTCCACAGGAATTATTTTATTTTTGAATTTTCTTTCTGTCTGACCACAGTGCTCTCTGCTGACATCTCTGTCCATTTTAGGAACTGCCCAGAGCAATATATGTTTGCTATGGGGATTTTCTCCTACTCTGGACAGTTCTTAAAAGGGACCGAGATGTCAGCAGAGAACACTGTGCTCATGATTCAGCAGAGAGCTCTGTGTTCCAAAAAGAAAATAATTTCCTCTGTAGTATTCAGCAGCTAATAAGTACTGGAAGGAGTAATTTACAGATTTGTTTAACTTTCTGGCACCAGTTGATTTAAAAAAAAAAAAAAAAGTTTTCCACTGGAGTACCCCTTTAAGGCCTCTCCAGGAAGAACATGATGTTACATAGGCATAACCAGAGGTGAAATTTGATATACATTTTTTTTCTAATTTATTTTTCATTTGTCTTCCAGGCCCATTAAAGCATTCATAACTATTATTGCCTAATCAAATACTGTAAAATATATTGTATTGTGTTGCTGATATTTAAAGATACTGCAGAAAAGAGAGATTATGGAGTGTCTAGTGCTTATGTTATTATTTAATAATTTCACTTGCATAGTTACATGGTTTGTATGTTTGAAAAAAGAGTCCATCAAGTTCAAACCCTACTGTGTTTATTCAGAGGAAGGCAAAAAGAATAAGCCCCTGGATCAATGCTCTATCCACATAAATCTGATATTCATAACTGGTAACAATGTATTTTTCTACAAAAACATCCAGGCCCCCTTGAAATGTATTCAGACATTACAACATCATGTGGCAGAGGGTTTCATAATCTCCCTGCTATTACAGTACGGAATCTCTGTCTGTGATGTTGACCTTCTTTCCTCTTAAAATGGAGGATGCCCCCTTGTCATAGTTAGTGGCCAATATATAAAAAGATCACTAGAAAGATCTCTCTACTGTCCATTTATATATTTGTACATTGTAATGAAATCGCCAATAATTTTTTTTTCTCCAAACGAAATAACCCCAAGCTTGATAATCTTTCTTGGTACTGTAATCGCCCCATACTATTAGTTATCTTGGACACTCTCTTCTGCACCCGCTCCAATTCAGCCATGTCCTTCTTATATAGGGGTACCAAAACTGCCACATGTTTTCGGAAACTAAATAATCTTTTTTTAAAGTTTGTAGACCTTTGAATTTAAAGGATGATAGCAAATCTCCCCTTTTCTCTTTGTATGAAGATCTTATAATTATATGCTAAATAAAAAGTAAGATAAGTGCAATTCATTTCTGCTGTGCAAGAGTAATTATTAACTTCTTAGATAAAATCTGGTTGAAACCAGTGAAGTACAATATAATTGCAGCCACAACAAACTTACTGATTCACTTCAACCCTGCTTCAGCAGGAACCCAATTACTGGATAGGACTGGTATTAAATAGGAATCATTATTCAGTTGTAATAAATATGAATGAAATGTTTATTTTGAAATAACAGCTGATTTACCGGCATCGGGGAAATCATGAGAATTATAACTGAATGGATTTCTAAAATATATTATACCTGATTGCAATGCACTAATGGAGTTTTCTCAATTATAATATTCACACAGTGGGGGTTCACTGTTTTAGGCTATAAATCTTAAACATACAATCTATTGTTGATAATGTGTGGCACTATTATCTTGTTAGAGTTTTGAGAACAAAAGAAAACATTTCAAAGGGGCACACAATTTATTTCTAATAATATCAGGCTAAGTTCATACCATGGTTTTGTTCTATACCACACTTTACTTGAATGGGGCCAAGCTGCAGTTCCCTTAACAAAGGCTGGTTGCTGGCTAGCTGTGTGAAAAAAAGAAGAGGATGCAGCAATAAATCAGTGCTGCAGTCTCTACAGTCAGGATCACTTGGGGTCAACCACAGATCATAACGGTATGACATATCCTACCCTTTTTACTTCCATTAGTGTGAAATTGTATGGGCTCCATTGAATTGAATGTTAGCAATACTTGCACAATAAAGTTTTTATCTGCCAGTTATCGCTTAAACCTGGCTATTAAAAAAAAAAAATAATAAAAAAAATATATATATATATATATATATATATATATATATATATATGTGTGTGTGTGTGTGTGTGTTATCGTGGGGGTCTGCCTACCTGGCGCCCCAGCTCACCCCATGCACAGAGCAGTGGTCCACACGCCCCCTCCATGCATCTCTATGGGAGAGGCGGAGATGCACGAGCACTGCATAAAAAAGGGGTGTGTTGGCAAGCGCTTTGTGCAGTGAGCTGGGTAAGAGATCACAGGGGTCCCAGCAGTTGGACACCCTGTGATCAGACACTTATCCCCTAATTTGTGGGTAAGGGATAAGTTGTTTAGTACCAGAGTTCTCCTTTAAGTTTATTTACATGGTAAGGAATAACTTTGCAATTTATTGCAATTCCTATGATCATTCTTTACAACAATCTAGAGTTAATGCAAAATGCCACTGTAAAAAATAAATAAAAAATAAAGCATCAAAATTGTTTGTCAGTTTCAAAACATTTGGCCATGGCTGTATAGGCAACCTAAGCATTTCTTTTGTTATACATTTTTATGACTGGATTTTTATTACTTTAATGAATCTACAAGACACCTAAAATAAAAGTTGAGTTTTATTTTAAAGTGGACCTGTCAGCATAAAAAATAGGTGTAAAGTGGCATATGGTTCGATACGGCTCGTCCCTATGATTCTGGCTATAGTTTTTGGTTTACCTCATAGTCCTCACCAAGCCTTTTGCTTTGTTAATATGTAAATAAGGTTCAAGTGCCCAGGGGTGGACATTTCTTGGCATGGCAAAGGCCCGGGGTTATAGCAATTATTGTCTAGCATATTAATCCCTTCTATACCAATTACCTTTTAAGTGACAGCCATTAGCCAGCAAGCAGGAATAGAGGTGGTGTATAGGTGATGGGCTGGCTAACCCTGGGCACTTGTTAAGCTGGGCAACACCCCTTGAGCCTCATTCACATATAAACTCAAAAGGCTTACTGTAATCTCAGCTGTGTAATGGACTGTGATGATAAAATAAAATTGCCCAGAATCTTGGAGAGAAGCCCCTTCTAGCCATGGGCTTATATACAACCCTGTTTTCTTGCTGACAGATCCTCTTCAATAATATGTTTTATTTATGAAACATCAACTACATGGGAATCAAACATTTGCTGCTGGCCTGTCCTGTAGGCTGCGGGGGACCAACTTCATGCTAATGATAATGGATGGTAAAACTGAATGACCCCATTAGAAAAAGCAATATGTAAAACTACTTGTATATTGACAAAGGAAATATTTTGATGGCAATTGACCATTCAACAGTTTTTGATTCTACATCAGCTAACTGAAAAATGTAAACTGCTGCCTGCAGATAAACATCCTCATTTCATTATACATTCCTTCTTTTGGATTTTCAAGTCACATGATTCTGCGGTTCTGTTACCATATGGGATACACAGTCATTAACCTGAAGAGAAAACCTGCAAAGGAAAATGTTTTCCAGGAAGATTATTGATTTAATGCAGGACTGAGATTATCTAGTTTCCCACAGACACCATTTCTTCACACTGCCAGAAGTAAGATTTGAATTTCTTAATTTCTGCACCAGACTCGCTTGTCTTGACTTCTTGCCTATGATTCTCACATTTTCTTTTTTTTCCAAGTGGGGATTGATAATGGGTTTAATGGATTAAATGTTTGTAGCATTAGAGAAATGCACATTCTTTGCCAGTTTGGATAGTTGTATTATTCTAATGTATTTGCCAATTCTCTTGTAAGATAAGACTAATTTAATTAATTCACGCATGAGTTTGCAAAGTGAGCTTTACAATTATAATGGTGTCCAAAATTCTTCATTTATATAAATAAGTTTCATTCTTTTCTCATTGAACTCCTTAAAATGGATGCTATCTAAAAAAAATAAGGGTGTCTTGTTATGTCTATGAATCAAACTAAACTCTTTAATTGAAAGGTTATTTGAAGGTTACAGACACCTTTGGGTCTATTGACAGCCAGTACAGTCAATGCACAAGTGTATAGATATTATGTACACTTTCCTCATTCTATTCAGGGTAAATAAGTCTTTTTTTTCAGGCTGATAATATACGTGGCCACAGATCATAGAATGTTAAAGCTTTTATTAATAAAAAGCATAGCAACTTGAGGGCATGGCCAGCAACAGTCCAGATCTTCTTCTGATTTAGAATTCATGGTAGAAATTGAAAAAAATCCCCCATGACTGCCAAGATTTGTAAGTTTCACACCTTAAAGTATTGTTTCTAACACATGTCTGAGGTTGGTATAAAAATACTCTACTTACTTACCCTGATCCACCGCAGCTTACTTTCCAAGACCTCCTTGTCTGCACTTGTCAGTGCTTCATCTGGGCTCCACACTACAGTTAGACTAAATATCACTAGCAGGTCAAATCAATTGCCATTTACAAATAGATTGCTTGAACAGACACAAGAAACCCTTTCCCTAGTGATATTGGGAAGGTAGAAATCATAATAACCTAAAACGTAGCCTTTATTATTAACTAGCTGAGTACCTTCCTAATCATTGTTGGGGAGGAAAATCAACAATGGAGGAAGCTTTTGACTCCATATCCCAACCTCATATCCCATCCTCATATCTCAACCTTGTATCCCGTCCTCATATCCTGTCCTCATATCCCGTCCTCATATCCCATCCTCATATCCTGACCTCCTATCCCAACCTCATATCTCAACCTCCTATCCCGACCTCCTATCCTGACCTCATATCAATTCCTCATATCCTGACCTCATATCCAGTCCTTTAACGCTGTCCTTATATCCAGACCCCATATATCGTCCCCATACCCCGACCTCATATCCCGTCCTCATATCTCGACCTCATATCCCATCTTTATATCCCATCCTCATACCCCATCCACCTAGCCTGTCCTCCTATGTTGACCTCATATCCCATCCTCCTATCCTGACCTCATATCCCTTCTTCATGTCCTATCTTCAAATGCTGTCCATATATCCTGTCCTTATATCCCGACCTCATATCATGTCCTCATATGCTGTCCTCATATCCCGTCCTTATGTCCCATACTCACATCCTGTCCTTATGTCCCATCCTCATATCCTGTCCTTATGTCACATCCTCATATCCTGTAAGCTGCAAATAGAAGGGGAAGTGACTTTGTGGGACTGGGCGTGATTTTCAAGCCAGACCAATGAACAAAAGGGGTAGAGAATAAAACGGGTGGGGCTTAAACAGTGAGCGTGTTTTTGTGAGATGGGGTGCGGCTTGCAAGCTGAACTGACACATTCACCAGGAGATGCAGAGTGGGGCTTGTGGAGTAAGGTACTGGAAGTCTCATATACTTGCATGGGACTTGAAACAAAAAGTCTTTTATATAAGGGTGTAGGTAAGGGTTAATTTAACTATCATATATTTTGATTTGACTTATATGTAATATGTGTACCAGGTATTATTGAAATATCTCCAGCCGTACGGAAGTTGTGTGGGAACATACATTTCCCATAGATTCGCATGGGACTTTAAACAAAAACCCTGACCCTCACAAAAGTGTAGTTAAGGGTTAAATTAACTATCCTATATTTTAAGTGGACATATAAGTAACATGTGACCAAGTATTATCAAAATATCTCCAGCTGTTTGGAAGTTATGCAGTAACATATATTTCCCATGGACTTGTATGGGACTTTAAACAAAAACCCTGACCCTGGCAAATAGGGGTGGGTAAGGGTTAAATCACTTATCCTATGTTTGTTGCTGACATATAAGTAACATGTGTGCCAAGTTTCATGTTAACATCTTAAGCCGTTTGGATGTGATGCTGGAACATACACACATATATACACACAACCAATCAGATCACTTCTTTTATTTTTCAGAGGCCTTGTTAGAAATGAAAGAAGCAAATTGATTGGTTGCCATGGGCAACTGGGCAAATTTTCCTCTGCACAGGTTTTGATAAATCTCCCCCATTGAGTTTTACATTTATAAATTAAATAAAAACCAGTGATAAAGAATCCCTATGCTCTATATGCTTATGCTCTATAGCTCATCTGTTAAGCATCTCACTCTCTTTCTAATTCCTGAATGTCACATACCAGGGATGTGGCTCAAATCCACCACTAGTACCCCTATACTAGTACCCAGAAGCACTGCAGTTGTACATGCTCTTACATATTCATTTAGTTCAAGCTATAGGTACATCCAAGATGGCGTTTCAAGCTACAATAAATTATTTTATCAAACTAAAACAAAAAATACAAGAACAGTAGATCAGCTACTGTTGAAATTGCAATTCCCAAATACATAAAGGGGGATGGAAATGATATTAAAGGGTACCCAGGGCTGAATGGCAACAAGTAGTGGCTGATAAATCACATGTACTATGCAGAAATGTGATTAATATGTTACAAAATGATATAATAGTTATGGATCTAAAAGAAAACCTGTCATAGATTTAAAGGAGGATAGTTAAAAATAAAAACAAGTTGAAAATAAGATATTTTGGGCAGGTTAAAACTGAAATACATGCAAAGATCAGCGTTTGAACTTCAGTGCTAGGTTTCTATTTTCTAGTTTACTGTATTGAATGGCCAATGAGTTAAGGAGCAAAGGAGACTGTTTTGCCAATGTATAGTACAGTGTCTGAGCGCTGTGGAATCATGAAATAAAATTGCACCAGTGTTTTTGACTTGATTGCATGTATTTTTGTTGGTGCCAGTAACTAGATGAGTTTTCATAATGCATAGGGATCCCGTGTTTTGCACATATATGACATTTTATATTATTATGTATTATTAAATGTGATTATTAAATGTGATTGTTTGGAGCACATTTATTGCAGACTTGAGGCTATTATTTTTTCTATAGCATACTCTATTTTTTCTGATTATATTGGGAATAGTTGTGAGCCTGGAGGTGTCATCGTCTTTTATAGATTGGTTTTCTTTAGTATTTTGGGGTGGTACACAGAAAGACCCTCAATTGAATTGAGGGTGAGCCGTAATAGTTTTAGTTTTGTTCAAAATTTCTGTAATAAATACACCTATAGGCAAGAAAGCAGGGAGACATGTCAAAGACAAATCTTCCTGCTCCTTGCAAAGGGTGCCAAGTCAATAGACTACATTCTATTAATTGCAGACACACGTAACAGTGAGTATGGGATCTATTCATTGTATTGACAATGATACTTTTACATTCCTGAGTGAAAGGTAAAGCGAGCTGGCATTTAATCAGGCACTTCTGATGGGTCTATTGATCAACATGAATACATTTTTCCTAATGCCACTAAAAGGAAGTGGCAACTATAGGCTGACATTGCCCTTATCCTTCTACTTTTCACATTAGATATTCTGTTCCAGGTAGATTTATGAACCTTGAACTATGGTGGTGATGGAATGATAATTCACTCTCACCGCCATGATAAAGGAAGAAAGACGGAACAAATGTACCCTGGTTTTGTTATGGTGCCTTAAGTACCAAATTCTGTATGCTGATTATGTTGTCACCTTAAATGCTTGATATGGGGGCGAATATCACACAGAACTATAATTACACAACTTCATGCCATCTTACCAGATTACAGACTATGTATATTCTAACCTCAGTATTATTGCCTATGTTTTTCACCCACATAATCATAGACTTGTCAAGAAATTTGATGTTTTTCACTTATTTTACTTTTCTTTGTATAATACAGTGCAATTTTAGATTTTCACCCCCAAGCGTATTGTATTGGTCAGCCTATATATCACATTTTTTATTTCTTTGATAAGGTCTCACTGGAATTTTGTCTTCACTAAACAACAGTTTTAATATCTTTTGTGATATATAAATTGTATTTTTACAGTGCATTGCACTTGGGAATTTAGTACAGAGAAGGTATTTGGGCATTGCATTGTGTAGCACTAAACATTGATCATTGACATTGACTCCAATGAGAAAAGGCTGTTTTTGTGGAGCATCATGCAAATAAAATGTCATTGGTTTACAAAAAACCCAAGGGCTTTAAAACAGTAATCTTAATTGCTGAGTCAGGGTATCCTTGCGCTTTCTTGTGGATCATTTGTTATGAGCTATAAATGGCCCAGAGTTTTGTTTTTCTTTTTATTTAAATTACTTTTTATGAAGGAAACTTAGAATGGAAACTTTTTTAAAAATGATTCTCATCTTTAAATATAATATCTATCTTGAGCTGTTTTGTTGCTTCACAATATTCTGTCACCGTGGTCTTTTTATAATGTCACTTTACTGGAGCAAAATAAAGGTTTAGATTTTAGAGGTGATGGTAAAAGTAAAATAGCACTCAATGTATTTTTCTACTATCTACAAAATATTCATCGTTTTCAACACACATCCTTGTAAAATGTTCTCTGTATGAAATATTGATCTATCCCTAAAATGCCAAAAAAGGCAAATCTACTCCAACTTTTGTCCTTTAGTTCTCAAAACATTTGTCTTCAATGTGCTCTAGTAGTAAGATTTACCACAGTTCTCTTATAATGTAAGCTCTTGAACAATCTTTTGGGGCATATCTCAGTAATGAGCTCTCCACAACCAAGACAAAGAACTGTTGTCATTTTCATGGGGGGGGGGGGGGGGGGCACATTCAGAAGTGGATCCAGTAGTATGGAGAATAAAGTCCTTTCCTTTTTTTTTCCTTTTAGTTCAAAAAAAAAACTGAAAGAAAAACTGTCACACATTTTTTATCATTTAAAATAACAAAATAAGTGTATTACAAATCTGCAGGAGCTATAGGGTTTCCACAGCAAAATGTGTGACAATAATTATTTCTAAATTTTGTTGTTCTATCTCACTGACATACTAAAAATTTTAATTTCTAACTACAGTCACATTTAAAGGGGTACTCCACTGGAAAACATTTTCTTTTAAATGAACTGAAGCCAGAAAGTTAAACAGATTTGTAAATTACTTCTATTAAAAAATCTTAATCCTTCCAGTACTTATCAGCTGCTGTATACTACAGAGGAAATTCTTTTCATTTTGAATTTCCTTTCTGTCTGACCACAAGTGCTCTCTGCTGACACCTCTATCCATGTCAGGAACTGTCCAGAGCATGAGAGGTTTGCTATGGGGGTTTGTTCCTTCTCTGGACAGTTCCTAAAATAGACAGAGGTGTCAGCAGAGAGCACTGTTGTCAGGCAGAAAGGAAATTCAAAAATAAAATAACTTCCTGTGGAGCATACAGCAGCTGATAAGTACTGGAAGGATTAAGATTTTTAAATAGAAGTGATTTGTTTAACTTTCTGGCACCAGTTGATAAAAATAAAAAAAATGTTTTCCAGCGAAGTACCCCTTTAATGTGGAGTCAACGCAGGTCTTTTGAATCTCATATACATGTAATACTCTGCAGATGTCTCAAGTATAGTGAATATATTTTTACTCGTATGCCACTATAGCTTTAGGAAAGATGTATCCCAAGTCTCTGGCTAAGATAATAGTAAAGAAAAAATCTTCACCATCTGCAAAATCAGCACAAAGGGACAGAAATGTATTTATAACGTTTCAGAAATATAGAATATTATTTCTATTATGTTATGGCTTGCACTATTAGTATACCTAATGTTACCCTGAAATACTTTTATAATGAAAGTATGTGCTCCAAATAAAGTTGTAGCCAATGTTCTTCTATTCCTTGTTTTCTGAAGGCAGAATAAAACTATAAAAGCCAGAGGAAAGATGGTTGTCTGTCAAAAAAGCATTTGTCACAAAACATCTGTCATATTCAGTAACTGACATCCTCCAAGCCTTACAGCACTAACTACATATTTTTCAGATGGATGAACTGAAATAGACTTCTAAGGCTATGGGACAGGTAAGATTTATATATACATGAGCTTAGTGAGAGAATAGATCTATGGTCAACTTGTTGCCAGCATTATGAAGCTCTTCTTGTCCCCAAAGTTTTCTTCTTCTGAAAGGGGTTGTTGTGAAGTTCCTCTCATGTGCTCTATTAAAATCAGGGCTAGTCCTAAAAAAATAATAGCTTAACATTAGAGATGAGTGAATTTTTTAAAAATTTGATTCGGCCGATTCGCCGAATTAAAAAAAAAAATCGATTTGATCCAAATAAATTCTCAGTGAATTTTTTATTAGTAATGTATTTAAATAATGTGTTTAATAAAGTCTGTGTTTCACTTTTCTCTCTCTATTTTTTACATTTTTAGGTAGTACTACTACTTCCAGCATGGCAAAAATGGTTCCATGATGGGAGTAGTAGTACCTTTGCTAATATACAGATCCCCCCTGGTGTCACTCCTGACACCCGCTGCGATTGTTCTGTATAATGCGGGCAGCTTTCTCGCATCTAGATAGGACGATCGCATCTGGCATCAGGAGTGTTACCTGTTGTAATCTGTCCTTAACTGCAGGTACTACTGCTCCCAACATGGAGAACACTCTGCTCCATGCTGGGAGCTGTAGTACCTGCATTAATAGACAGATTGCAGCGAGTGACACTTCTGACACCCAATGCGATCGTCCTGTATAATATATAGATGCGGACGGCCGGACGCTCTTCTCTGGTCCCACTGTAGTATGAGTATATGCTGTATATATACCTTTTATTCATATTCCCCACAGAGAGCTGTGAGTGGCTGGAACCATCTGGCCAATCACAACATCTCTGCGGGAAATATGAATAAGTGATGTGAATTCTATTCACATCACTGGCCAGCAGAGTATAGTGCAGAGATGCGAGCGCAGAAGAAAGCAATCCAATAGATAGGAAAATTGCATTGGGTGTCAGGAGTGATACCTTCTGTGATCTGTCTATTAGTACAGTTACTACAGCTCCCATCATGGAAGAGTCTGTTCCATGCTGGGAGTAGCAGTACTACCTAAAAAAAATAAAAAATAAAAATGAATAAAAAAAAGTGAAACACACATACACACACTTTATTAAACATAATACTAACCCCTTAAGGACTCAGCTTTTTTCAGTTTTTGCATTTTCATTTTTCCTCATCACCTTCAAGAAATCATAACGCTTTCAATTTTGCACATAAGATTCCATATGATGGCTTATTTTTTGTGCCACCAATTCTACTTTGCAGTGACATTAGTCATTTTACCCAAAAATCCACGGCGAAACGGAAGAAAAATTCATTGTGTGACAAAATTAAAGGAAAAATTTAAATTTGTAAATTTTGGTGGCTTCCGTTTCTATGCAGTGCATTTTTCAGTAAAAATGAAACATTATCTTTATTCTGTAGGTCCATACATTTAAAATGATACCCTACTTATATAGGTTTGATTTTGTCGGACTTCTGAAAAAAATCATAACTACGTGCAGGAAATTTATACATTTAAAATTGTCATTTTCTGACCCCTATAACTTTTTTATTTTTCCGCGTACGGGCCAGTCTGAGGGCTAATTTTTTGTGCCGTGTTCTGAAGTTTTTATCAGTACCATACTTGCATTGATCAGACTCTTATTATTATATATAAAAAGTGACCAAAAATACTCTATTTTGGACTTTGGAATTTTTTTGCGCGTACTCCATTGACTGTGCGGTTTAATTAATGACATATTTTTATAGTTCGGACATTTACGGCGATACCACATATGTTTATTTTTATTTACACAGTTTTTTTATGGGAAAAGGGGGTGATTCAAACTTTTATTAGGGAAGGGGTTAAATGACCTTTATTGACTTTTTACCCCCTTTTTTTTGCAGTGTTATAGCTCCCATAGGGGGCTGTAACACTGCACTCACTGATCTTTTACCCTGATCCCTGCAAAGCCATAGCTTTGCATGGATCAGCGTAATAGGGGGTTGATTGCTCAAGCCTGTAGCTCAGGCTTGGAGCAATCAAATGGCGATCGGATGCAACGGAGCAAGGTAAGGGGGCCTAAGCTCGCGTCCTAGCTTATCGGGACATCGCGATTTTATCGCGATAGTCCCGATCAGCCCGACTGAGCTGTCGGGAAGCTTTTACTTTAGTTTTCCACACAGTGATCCACTTTGATCGCCGCGTCTGAAGGGTTAATAGCACGCAGCACAACGATCTGTGGCGCGCTGTTAGGCCAGGGTCCCGGCTATCAATAGCCCCTTTCTACATTGTAATTATTGTTGGCAACATTTTTAGGTCCCTGCCCGCCCATATAAATTGATCCCTGTTTAAAAATTAACAGTAACATTTTTTTTTGTCTTTCAATTTTCGGAAGCAGGCAGGAACCAGAAAATTCAGTGCTCAATATTAAAAATGGGGCTAAAAAAGTAAAGTGAAAATTAAAAAAATTATGATTTAGAATGAAAACTAGAAAAAAAATATGAAATGCACTTCTCATTTATTTTTAATATTGAGCGCTGAATTTTCTGGTGGTCCCTGCCCACTCCCGAAAATTGAAAGACGAAAAAAAAAAAAAAATGTAGCCAACAATAATAAAAATGTAGTGTGTGTGGGTTTTTCACTTTTTTCTATATTTTTTATATTTTTTTAGGTATTACTACTACGCCCAGCATGGAACACACTGGGAGTAATAGTTCCTGTACTAATAGACAGATCACCCCTGATGTCACTCCTGACCTCGGATGCGATCGTCCATAATATAGCAGAGATGGGGAGTGGCTCTATACAGCGCTCGCATCTCTGCACTATACGCCGGGTTGACCAGTGATGTGAATAGAATTCATATTTTCCGCCCAGAGTGGGGATTGGCTGGATGGTGCCACCACTCTCAGTGGGAAATATGAATGGTTAGTGGCCAGCCGGAGTACAAAGCAGAGATGCGAGCACAGGAGAAAGCCACTCCACATCTCAGGGATGAAGGATAATTGCAGCGAGTGTCAGGAGTGACACCAGCTGTGATTTGTACTTAACTGCAGGTATTACTGCTCCCAACATGGAGCACACTCTGCTCCATGCTGGGAGCTGTAGTACCTGCATTAATAGACAGATTGCAGCTAGTGTAACTCCTGATACCCGCTGTGATCCTCCTGTATAATGTATACATGCAGCCAGACGCTCTTCTATGGTCCCCTGCACTGACGTGTATATACACCTATTCATATTTCCTACAGAGAGTTGTGATTGGCTGAACCATCTGCTGGAAATATGAATTGGTGTATATATACGGCAGTGCAGGGGACCATAGAAGAGCAGCCGGCAGCATCTATACATTATACAGGAGAATCACAACGGGTGTCAGAAGTGACATGTGCAATCTGTCAATTAGTACAGGTACTACTACTCCCATTATGGAACAGTGTGTTCCATGCTGGGAGTAATAGTACTACCTAAAAAACGTTGTTTTTTTAAAGTGAAACACACACACACACTACATTTGTATTAGGCTTCTTTCACACTATAGATTATTCATCCCTTAGGCTACGTTCATAGGGCCATTTACTTCCGTCCCGCTTTTCTCCCGTCACTGCCTCCTAAACTGACCATAATACTAACAGATGCAAACTGATGCAAATGGATGACATTATGTGGCATCCTTTTGCATCAGTTTTTCATCCGTTAGTATGAAAAGTCAGCCACCTACAGACTCCCGCAGCCAGGACTACTACTACTCCCATTATGGAACAGACTTGTTTCCATGATGGGAGTATTATTTTCTGGCTGCAGAAGTCTGCAGGCAACTGGGGAGGCTACATTAGTGCTTGTACCACTACCCCCTCATGTAACAGAGTCTGTTCCATGTTGGGGGTAGTAGTACAGAGGCTTACTTCTGAGACCTGATGAGATCAGAAGTTATAAAGCAGGGGAGTGTATTTTTACTTTCATTTTTAAATCCCCCATTTAGGAGCCCTGAATGGATGGTTATGTGGAGCCATTTAGGGCTCCCGGCGGGGTTTTTAAAATGAACATTGTGAGTGGCAGTGGGGGCCATATGCACATTAAAAGCGCTGTGGGGGGGCAAGATATATAGCCCTGCAGGGGGAACGCAGACATATAGCCTATATATCTAGCCCCCCCAGTGCATTTACAATGTGCCCCCCGCAGCGCTTCAATAACGATATGACCCCTGCCGGCGTATTTATAAATGTATACTCCCCACAGCGTATTTATCATAATATGTCACCGCAGCGCTATATGTGAAAAGTATTCTATCAGCAGCGCATCGGGCCAGCAGCCAGCCGGCCCGATGATGCTGATAGATTACTTTTCACACATAGTGCTGCAGGGGCATATGTAAAAATATATAGCATTATAGCATATAGCATTATAGCATTATCTGGCCCCCACAGCGCTTCTATATACATATGCCCACGCAGCGCTATGTATGAAAAGTATCCATCAGCATCATCGGGCCGGCTGGCTGCTGGCCCGATACGCTGCTGATAGAATACTTTTCACATATAGCACTGTGATGGCATATTATGACATATGCACTGCGGGGAGGGGGCACATTATAAATACGTTGCTGGTGGGTTATTTTTATAAATGCAACGGCGGGGGTCATATCTTTATAAATGCGCTGCGGGGGGGGCACATTATAAGTGCACTGGGGGGCTAGATATATGGGCTATATGTCTGGCCCTCGTGCAGTGCTATAGAAGCGCTTTTAATACACATATGGCCCCCGCTGTCACTCACAATGTTCATTTCAAAAACCCCGCCAGGAGCCCTGAATGCCTCCTCGGTACGCGTCATTCAGTTCTCCTGGCGGGGATTTTAAAATTAAAGTAAAAGCACACGATACATCGTAAAAGAGCGGAGCATGTCGCAAGCTTCCCTGCTTAATAACTTCTGATTTCATGGGGTCTCAGAAGTGAGACCCGGTGCAATCAATCCCTCAGCCTCTGTACTACAACCCCAATCGTGGAACCGAGTCTGTTCCATGATGGGGGTAGTAGTACAAACACTAATGTAGCCTCCCCAGCCTCCGAGAGACTCCCACAGCCAGGGAACTACCATTCCCATCAAGGAAAGAAGCCTGTTCCATGATGGGAGTGGTAGTAGTCCGTGTTGGAAGCAGTAGTACCTGCAGTTGAGGACAGATCACAGCAAGTGTCACTCCTGACACCTGATCTTATCTATTGCAGAGATACAAGCGCAGGATAAAGCCGCTTGCATCTATTCATTATACAGGACAATTTCAGGCTCGTCGCTAATGAAGAAATTCATTATTTAGATTTGAGTCGAAGTTCGGATTCAGTCTGAATTGAATTTTACATGAAATTCGGAATGAATTCGACTTTGATTCGCTCATCTCTACTTAACATGCATAAGAAATATAGAAACTGCCCCTACCACTGATATTGTATCTGTTACGCATGCAGATGTGTCCTTTCTTAAAGGGGTATTCCAGGCCAAAACTTTTTTTATACATCAACTGGCTCCGGAAAGTCAAACAGATTTGTAAATTACTTCTATTAAAAAATCTTAATCCTTCCAATAGTTATTAGTAGAGATGAGCAAACTTACAGTAAATTTGATTTGTCACGAACTTCTCGGCTCGGCAGTTGATGACTTTTCCTGCATAAATTAGTTCAGCTTTCAGGTGCTCCGGTGGGCTGGAAAAGGTGGATACAGTCCTAGGAGACTCTTTCCTAGGAATGTATCCACCTTTTCCAGCCCACCGGAGCACCTGAAGGCTGAACTAATTTACGCAGGATAAGTCATCAACTGCCGAGCCAAGAAGTTTGTGACAAATCGAATTTACTGTAAGTTCGCTCATCTCTAGTTATTAGCTTCTGAAGGGGAGTTGTTGTTTTCTGTCTAACTGCTCTCTGATGACTCACGTCCCGGGAGCTGTGCAATTCCTATGGGGATATTCTCCCATCATGCACAGCTCCCGGGACGTGACATCATCATTGAGCAGTTAGACAGAAAACTTCAGAAGCTAATAACTATTGGAAGGATTACGATTTTTTTTATAGAAGTAATTTATAAATTTGTTTAACTTTCCGGAGCCAGTTGATATATATAAAAAAAAAGGTTTTGCCTGGAATACCCCTTTAACTTATCCCTAAACTCAATGGGCAGATTCATCAATCTATCTGGGGTTAAAATCAAGCACATTTTTGTTTTAGACAGATGGCAATCAATGACAATGACAATATCAGATGCATTCATGTCTCAGACAGATTGATGAATCCAGACCAATGTATTAAGCAATGGATGGCGTGAGATTATTAACCTTTTACAATAAAATGAGCTCTGGTACATAGTGAACACACTGTGGAAGTCCATGTGTGAACACTCAGGAAGTATGTAAATTAAGCCTTTTGAGTATTCTGATAGCAAGAAATTGTGCTGAGAATCCAGAACTAAACTAAAGGAAAAGGTAAGGATGGACACATCCTCATAAACAATACGATAGATTTACTGATCCTGTCTAATATTTAGAGAAGAAAAGCTTAGACCAGGCAGTTTAAAGATGCATGCATTTATCATAGTGACTTTGGCTTTGTGATAAATTTAGCACATATTTAGAAAATGTTGTGTAGCTTACTTTACACCAAACTTTTCTGGAAAAATATTGGAGCTGTATTGCATTACAGGTCACGTGTCTAATCCACAAGGCATATAAAGAGTCAAAAAGACATTAATTAATATAAATAGTGTACAACATATACACCAGTTTTTGTGGTGCAATTTGGAATATTAAATCTGACCACTGTAGGACATTAATAAAGGAATTTAGATAAAAATATAGCTTCAAGTTATTCCAGTTCATTTATATATATATATATATATATATATATATATATATATATATATATATATATGTATATATATATTAAAAGCAATATTATAGCAGCAGGCTGGATGGTATATAATTACAAAATTGTAAACAAAAGTGTAGAAGGAGAAGTCCAACACATAACGCCTCTTTGGCTACTGCCGTGATGACTTGATAAGGTATGCTATACATGGTAACCTATTCATATGCACCCAACTTTTCCTGATGCTAATAGCTGATGGCTGATGCTTATCTGTGCCAGGCCAACATTGTTCTGAGATGAGTTGAAATTAGTTTTCGCTAAATTTTAATCTTAGAGAAAATGAAATACCCATAAAGATAATATTTTTTGCATTACCCTTTAGAGACACCCATAGAAAATACATGCTGGAATTGGGCCCATAGTACAGTGCTCTCAATAAACAATTTCTGTTGTTCCTCTTATCTCTTTCCTCCAGTTGACACAAGTTGGGGAACAGTGACTATCCATTGTCCAGCCTCTGAGCAGAAAGTAGGGTTTAATATTAATATTATGTCTAGTTAAAGTAAAGGGGTTTTCTGGCCAATAAAACACTGATAAGTGGAGTCCCTAGTGCCTAACGATATACTGTGTGTATTTTAGTTTACTTTAGATCTTCACTAGACAATACAGCTGGACTGCAGTTCCAAATCTTGACAATACTGTAAGGACAGATTCACACATTGCGGATACACTGCAGATTTTTTATAGATTTGTTGCTTTTTTTTTTTGCAGACTTATCTATTGAAGTAAATTGGGAAAATTTGTACTAAATATGCTGAAAATTTACTACGTACTCTCCACATGTAAACATACATCAATTATTCAAAGGGGGAGATGTAGATGTTTTATGTTAGAATACAACTGTACATATTTTTAGTTAAAGGGAATCTGTCATCTGATTTTACCATATATGTATCCTTGTTACTATAGGATTCCCACCCAGGAGTAAAGTAACAAGGAGAATGTTCTTTATGTAATTATATGGTTAAAGTTTATGATTAAAGTTTGGTTCCAGATTCTTAAAATAACAAATTTCCAACCCAAGATTTTGGGAGATATGGCAAGGAAGCATGGCTGGTTGGTTTTTAGACATCCTTAGTGACGGGTAGACCTCTGACTTATATGTGCATTAATCTAGTAGACAAGTGCTTGTTAAACAGAAACTTTACATAATTAAATTATTGTACATGCAGAGTTGCTGCAGATTGTGTGATTGTTTACTTGTTTGTTATTTACTTAATCGCTATGTCCCTGGGGCCGTGACAGTATTTCGATTGGTGTATACAGGCAAAACCCCATCTACATGCGTAGGCCAATGGCTGTACAATATAGCAGAGGTTTCGGTGTCCATGGTTGCTTTAATAATTGTACCACCCTGATGTATTTTCAATGTCACTTCCAAGCTTCAGGGGGAAGAGGTGACATTCGAAGCAAATGGAACTACACTTTAACCCTACATGTCAGCTGTCTGCTGAATGTGAGAGAAGTCTAGATATTTCAGTAGACAATTCTGTGCACTCATGGTGTTACAGAACTTGTCACAATGACTGAATGTTGAGGGAGAACAGCAATATTTATATATCAATAATGAGTGACAAAATGGGAAAGGACATCTATTTTACACAGAAACTCTTTTCTTCCTCCTTACCATGAGGGAAACCTATGAAAACTTCATTGTGATACTATATTTACATATATGCAGTACAATATTTTGTTCTAAGAATTTGTTTTGAAGTTGTTTAAATTATAACCAGTTCCTGAGGTAGACTGTTTCCTATGTTCACAGTTCTCATGGTAAAGAAGGCTTGTAGCTTTTGGAGATTAAACATTTTTACTTTACATAACTGTAACTCAGCTGTCAAAAGAGGTGAATATTGGAATTGGATGTTCAATGATATTATTAGCTCCAGTGCCTTTTTCTGTTCCTCTTATAATGTTGCGTGTTGCTGATGGTTGAATCTTAACCTGACCTTTACCAAGGCAATGGATGTCTACAGGTCCTTAGCTGTGTTTTTACAAATCTACTCAGTTTTAACAGTATGGCTCTGACAGGTTTTGTGAACCTACCAGAATAGATCTTTTTTTTTTTGAATACACAAATTGTGGAATTGTTTGGCTTTTACAGCTACTGCATGGTTTAAATGGAGCTTTGTATATTTCCTATATAAACTTATTTGTCAGGTTTCACCACACTTTTCTCTATATATAGAGAATTATTATATTTTCTTGCTGAGCTTCACTTAGTGTAAGAAACATTTCTAAGTTTAAGTCTAGACATTGCATACATATTCCACTGCAGATGTTGCTGCTTATCAACTGTACAATTTACAACATGTTAATTTATTGCAAATTTTACCCCGTTACAAAATATAAAATAAGTGGTGAAAAGTCATAAAAATTCTGTACAAGAATGACTATGCAGATGATTAAAATAAATTGATAAATTCACCCATACACAAAAAAATAAATAAATAAATAGGGTGACTACCAATGTGCAGTCGGTGAATGCAGTCAAAACCATACTTATAGCAAAAACTGTGTAAGCCTTAATGCATAACCTGATCCTTCAGGCAAGTCATCAGATCCCCTGATTCAATACAAATCTTATATATGTCTATTGTGTTGCACTTTCAATTTTTGGATCTTAACTAGTGTTGAGTGATCTGAACCCATAGAACTCAGTTTGAGGCAGAACTTTGAAAAATGTTTACTTCGTCATGGAGGCAAATATTGGCCAGTTATCTTCAGCTCCAATATTGTCTTATAATGTGAGAAGGAATGAAGCATATATGGTTTTGACAACATTTGAGAGTAGCATCAGGAAATGGAAACACAGATATAATGTCAAGGTAGCCCAGAATACTTTGCAACTAGGAAAATCACATGACGTAAGTTTAGCCAATAATGGCTTGCATATAGCTCCTTGTTAATTAGAAGGCAATATAGGAGTGGGTCAGAGGCACCATAAAAGACTATGCACACAGTTGTAGCAGCCATTTCAGGGAGAGGAGCTGATAGAAGAACGTATCTGTGAGGGACAGTGTATGTTAAGAGTCTAGAGAAGCACTGAATTTCTTGTACAAGAAAAAAAAAAGTACTATAGCAGCTGCATTGTGGTGGGCTTGTGGACTGCCTTTGCTTTGTCAGGTCAGGGTCAGACCTGACAAGGACAGGAACAGTTAGTGTTCAGATCCAAGCAAGAAAAGCACTACACTACTTATATAATACTAAAGCATTATTGTACAATACCAAGAAACATTTTTGTGAGTTCAAAAAATACATTGGGAGGAATTTATGGTGCTGTAGGTAAATGTTTTTCCTACACCTTGAATTTGCGTGGTAGTGATGTGCACATGTGCCAAATTTAAGAAATGATTGCATAACGTGATAAAAATGGTGATAGTACACATTTATTTCAAGTTACACTTCAGTGTGGTTCCTTCTCTCTGATTTTTTCAGCGACTTTTTAACTTGTCCCAAAATGTGCACCTTTTTACTATTGAATAAAAAAAAAAAACATATACATATTTGATATAGCCATTATCATTGCAACCCATAAATAAAGTTACTATTTTTAACCTCACAGTACATAGGTCCGAAAAAAACATAGAAAGCCACAGAATTGCTGTTTTTGTTGCATTGCTTTAAAAAAAAATCTAAAATAAAAAAGTATATATTTAGTAAATTACAGATAAAGCAATCTCATCGTAACATAATTCCTGGTGTGTGAAGATATTGTTAGTTATCAACACACCCTTAACTTTTACTTTGCTTCTCAATTCCTGGCTGATCTTGATCTTTGGTGCATTAGAATATTCCAATACAACACATTGCTGTGTTAGATTAATACAGTCAAGACAATCATTGTCAATACATCTGATGTGTACACAAAAATTGTGTAATGGAAAAAGTCTACTTGAATATTGGCTTTACAAAAAGGGGAAAAGAAACTGCAGACCTGAAGTGGTTAAGCACATAGAGAAAGTGTATATCCTGTGTACTTTTACCATTCATTTTTATTCTGTAATCTTATATTTAATGTTATCTGTCCATAATTTGGGAAAAGTTGCTAACTTATCCACCCACCCAGGGTTCCAAAAGAGCATTAGTGTTAACCCATTTGTGTCTTTATTTCTTACTCTGCATCTTCGCATTGAGATCCATAGATGCCATGTGAAGGAGTGGGTAGATTTAGGCTTCTATATGTATAATACCAAAATTATTTCAAAGTCTGTTCTTACAGTTTCTGAAAGAGAATTCCCATCGCTTTTTTGTTCTTTTCAAACACATTTTATGAATAAATATTCATGTGTAGCTAAAAATTCAGGAACCAGCTAGCTGTATCCTGTCTGCGCACCATTTTCTGTTATAAGGTTAAAGTCATTGTGTCAACGACTTCATGCTGCCTGATTGATGTATGGTTCATTTTTCTGAATGCATTATGTTAAAACTTAGTCTGCATCCCTCTTTTCAGCTCAGAATACAGTATATTGCACCCAGCTCAGTATCCTATTTTTAGATATCTATTTTCTTTAGCAGGGTTTCATGCCTACTGATCACATATTAGGTTTTCATTTTTCATGTTTTGTGTTGGATATTTAGATTTTTAACCCCTTTTCTCATTGCATGAACATAAAATATCAGTATTAAAAGAACAGGTTTGCCCATTCATGCCCTATTTTTATTATTTCTATTTGGGCACCATTAGCCTGACCAAAAATAGTTGTTCCATTTTCCTCCAGTATATTTAAGAATAACACATTATAAAGCAAGCAAAAGCAAGAGTCATACTAGTTACTATTGTTTTAAATATTAGTAGTAATAGAAGGTTTTAAATATTAGTAGTAATAGAAGGTTTCTTGTAAATGGTTTAATACTTCAAAGCTATATATACATAGAAGCAGCCACAGTGGTTTTCATGGCCCCATGGTAAGAAAAAATCCAATGTTGCTTTTACACATTCCCTTTGTTGCTGGGTTATGAGAATCAGTGTAAAGGTGTCCAAGCACCTTAGACTTGAGTCGTCCAAACCTGTCACCTTTGGCTGGTTCAGCTGATTGTCTACAGTATATGGCCGTATATGGCCGCCATTGAGCATGTTGGATTGTAAACACCTAACCTTATTTTTATAGGATAAGATAGTGTCAAAGCTTACTATCTGTGGCTTAACCCTACTCTACCCACAAAGGAAGTATCTATATAAGGAGGTCTCACCTTTCTCAAGGAACTGCATCAAAGGCAATAAAAGGGTGGAAGCTTAGCTATCGAGTCATAAAATATCCCAAAAGGGCTTGTGTCCATATATCAGACAATCCAACAAAGTTTTCCTCCAATGTGGAAGAATAAAATGCCTGAGGGAAACTGATGCCAAAATGTATTCCATTGTTTGCAAAGTGATATAAAAAAAAAACATAAGTAAGTCCAACTGGTCTGGACCATATGGCATTGTTGCAGTGGTGTAACCTATGACTTTCTAAATTCAGTGACCATTGACACAGTGGATAAAGTAAGTATGTCATATATAATTTATTTGAGCTGAGTAAACCAGTATTTTTCTTCATGAATTAGATCTTTTTTTGTTATGATACATGTATAATTTAATTTAGTTACATTTAAGTAGCATTAAGAGGAAACTGTAGTTATCCAAAGTTACCTTTGGGATCTATACCATGAAAAACTAGGAAGTAGATCAATTTGTTTCATACTTAAAAAATATAGTTTCTATGTATGTTGCCTTAAGGCTGTACAATGAAAAGTAGCCCAAGGCTATATCTCTCATTTTGTTAACTATCAAGGATCTAGTTCTTAAATGAGAACTCTGGAATAATGTCTATCCAGTATAGCTGGGGATCCAATAGTTTGTATATGACAGTAAAAGTGAAAAATGATGAATTCAGTAGCCAACAGACGTGAGAAACAAACTTTGTGGCACTCCAACATGACCATACTATTGAATTCAATTTCACTACAGAATATATTAGCCCCACTATAAAAGGATACTATAAAAGGATGTGAAATTTAAAAGTAAAAATAAGTATCATATGTCTTTCTTGAAAATCATATGTGACCCTAAAAATATATTTATTTTTACATGTGTAGACAACTTAAGCACAAACAGGCTACTCTGCAAGCCCCCCCCCCCCCCTCCCCCCAAAAAAAAAAAAAAAAAAATAACCTTAAAGAGTATCTTTAGTTTCTTATGATTGCTTCCAGCTTTGTCCTTCTGACCAATAATGAAACAGAATGTTATCACCTGATCGTTACTACTAGACAGGTGATTAATGACAGACTGACAAGGGCACTGTGATAGCTCAAATCAGACACAGAAGGCACAATGTATATGCTAACAAAGAGCAGAATGATAGAATAGGGGGTTATTGAAATAGAATTGGTGATGCTACTGCCCATCTTATGTTCAGACTGTTGACTACACAGTAATACATTTGACTTTTACTGTGGACTGTAGCAGGCAGTTTGGTTGAGACTTGCCTTCGGGACATAACAAAAAAAATATAATTGCAATTTATAGAATTAGAGAATAATAACAAAAACAATACCAGCTATTCTAAGTTCTTTAACTAGAACCCATTATATTGAAAATGCTGTCAAATCTAGAAGCATAATGGGGGACATTTATTTATTTAGTAGGTTTTTTTTGCTTAAAATTGTCGCAAAAAAGTCGCATGTGCGACTACTCTTTTTTTCTGCGACTTTTTGCCCTAAGCAAAAAATAAAAATCTTGCTTACCAAAGCAAAAAGTGATTTTTGACTTGCAGTGATCAGAGATTTATTAAGTTCGAAAATCGCAAAAAAGTCGCATTACAAGGAAAAACCTACTAAATTTACCTGGAGCAGAAAAAGCCACTACCAAAGCAAAAAAGGAAAAATTGCTTACGTGAAAGAAATGTATCAATAGGCTGAAAGCAGTTGATAAATAAGTCGCACATAAGCAAAAAAATAGTAAAAAAAAAAGAACTAAAAAAAGGAATACATAAGCAAACATTGATAAATGTCCCCCTTTGTTATAGATGAGGAAGAGTTAAGTAGATTGGTAAACATGTTGGTGAAAACAGTTCCAGGTTAACTTGTCCCTTATTCATGTACAGCTCTACCCATTCTAGGTTTTTAAGAGTCCAGTGGCCAGTCCTATTTAGTAACTGTATGATCAAGGATAACTGTTAATCACTGGTTAGGACCACCCACTGGAGAACCTTTTTTCTACAAATATGTATATCAATTTTCTCAGCTCCTGTCCTATAAAATGTTGCATAAAGATAAAATTGTACTTTCAATGTGACAAGTTTCCTTTAATTAAAGTACATCAAATTATTACATAAAGAATAGAGATGATCGAGTCAAGCACAGTGAACCCGATCTTGTTCAGAACTTTAGGGTAACTTTGGCTTGCAGAACATTGAACTTTGACAAGCTCAGCTACTATTGTGTGTGTTTTTTACAACTACCAA
The DNA here is from genome assembly GCF_029499605.1 of Hyla sarda. Taxonomy (NCBI): domain Eukaryota; kingdom Metazoa; phylum Chordata; class Amphibia; order Anura; family Hylidae; genus Hyla; species Hyla sarda. Next base: position 147,217,089 of record NC_079195.1, on the reverse strand, counting down.
GTGGTCATCTTTATCTGCATAATATCAAACTATATTAACTATTTACAAGCAGGCTTGTTAATAGATTTGGGCAATTATAAAAGATATTTTCCTGCTTATCATGTATTCTGCTGTTTTTGTAGCATCTTACTCAAGGTGTCTCTTGAGCCAAAATTTGCTCTAAATTGAAGCACAGGAATTAATCAATAAATCGAGTGTTATAACTTTGTCTGTGTCACACCCCTTTATTATAAAAAAATAAAGAATACACAAGAGACTGCAAATCTCAAAAAAGAGTGCAATTTTGGTGCATCTGTTTCATATATGTTAGCATTTGAACAGGTGGCAGAGGACAGAATTTTGGAGCAGCAGTCTTAGTAAATCTGAGCCACTGATTTTAGAGATATGAGATAATTGCTAAATATAGCAATAGAGGAAGTAAAATTTTGGGAAAAAAAGGTAAAGAACACATTTTCGTGCCACAATTACAGCCCAACATAAAAGCAACATACTTTTAAACATTTAATTAGAATGTTCTACTCTATGTTCTACTCTCTATGTTTTGTGAACAATATTTATACTAACATATGTTACAGCAATGAGAAACAAGTGCAGCTGCAAATAATTATCCATCCAGCGAGCATGTGTTAATTGAGAATGTGCTATGTCAGAATCTTCACTCATTGTAATGCAACACCAAATTTATTGTGTTTTGTAGTCCCAAAGAAGAATTAATAAACACCACCGCTCAGGATTAACAAGTACAACATATTCAAAGAAGAGGCCAACATAAACAAGCCTTAGCCGGTCATGTTACATTTCTCTTTGTGGAAAGGGGTGTAACTGTTTTGCATTAGAATCCAGGAGACTCATGTAGCCCCTTCATGAATCAGTTTTCTTCTTAGGATTCATATATTTTATTCTATATTGGAGATTATTTGCTTTAGTATGTCCTAGTTTAGCTACAATAGCTAGTCTATAAACTTGGGTTCTCTGTTTACAGAAGAAATAAGTCTGACTTGTTTTAGCCTTGGGTGCTACTGGAATTGTTTCTGAACTGGATGTAGGGTGTGCACACAAATTACTCTAAAGAAAATGAGACAAAGTTAATCTTCGGCTAGTCTTTATGTTGTTTCTTTGCACCTTTTTAATCAATCATTTAAGATTGCAACTAAAGCTGTATAGGAAGAAAACCACTTCCGTCCCAATGACAGAGTAATTATCGGGTGCACATAGCTTTTAGCTAAGCAAGAAGAAAGTCAGTCTGTTGGGATGCTATGAAAAAGAGATGGTACCATGCCATGGGATAATAGTTTGACTATCTAGGTGAATATACAGGTTAGAGAATATATACTTTTTAAGTTAACTATCCACTATTTTATGTAAATATTTATTCAATATGCTTAATTTGAAGCAACATCAGTTACTTATCCGATCATATACTCTGAATTTGAGTAATCCAATTTCCATGTGTCACGATCACACCCTATCGGTCCAGCCAAGACACTAGAGAGAGTGTGATGGTGCAAGGGTTAAAGCCGCCAGACCTCTGGGTATCCACTACAAGTCCCAGCAAGTCACCAAATTAACCCTTAGATAAACGTGTTTTACCAGAGCTGCCTTCAGAAAGGTGAGCTCATATATTTAGAGATCAAAGACCAGAGCTGATTAATTAAACATTTAATCTGATAAAAGGTATCACAGTGCCGATATAAAAATACAGGAACAAATGACATACAGGTATAACAATATATAAAAGAGTTTAGCAAGACAAGTTCAGAAAACAAAAGATGAAGTTCTTACAGCATGATGGTATCAGTCCATGAGAAAGTTCCAGCTGTTCTTAGGATGGTCTTGTCAGCTTGTTGCACAGCCTTGAACAACCTGAGTCTAGCATTGTTTTAAATATCATATCTGCTTTCTTGGGAGGGAGACTCCATTCCCCCCTCCCCTCTGATCCCACCAGGGGGTTTTCTCTCTTCCTGGACCCTTATCTGTTTGATTATAGGATGGGACCAGAGTGCATGACTTCAAAAAAGCCTTTGACTTCAAAGGAGATGTAAACAAACAGCCAGACCCCCAATAAAATGCAATACACAAAAGGACACACCGTCCGAATGACCTCTCACCCATGTCCTGGACAATCCATCACACAGAGTTATAATTTATAATACACATATAGGATTTTAATAATCAGGCCTTGGGCCTGACACCATGGCTTAAAGATTTTCTTCAGGACAACACAAATATAATTGAACCAACCAAGCTGCAGACTTTCTGTAATTTTCTAATATATTGTTTGTTTCAATTCCCTTTTAGTCTTCCAGCGTTAAACTCAAGCTTTAAGGATCAGATTGCTTAACTCCTGATCCTTGCAAAGGAACGCGACCATAGTAATTTATGTCTGTGGCTATATTCACAGACAAGATTTACAAGTGTACAGTAACAGAAAACTACTCCTCACTTACCATGGGCCTTCTTATGGTAAAGAAGAGCTCAAATGTCAATGCTTATACGAAACTGCTAGCTCTGCCCCCTATAGCTATGTTACTGATAACATTTAGGAAAGCAATCACTGCTAATAAAGGATGGGCTTTCGAAATCTTCTCTCTGGGTAAAAGGTAAGAGACATTACAACAGGAAATTAGAACGTCTCCCAAAGCCTGTAGGAGTTGATGTTATTTATTATTATTACTAAGGCTAGCCTCAGATTTATTGTCTCTGAGTTAGCACACATTATAGAGCTCTGTGCACATTGAATACATATTAAACAGCCATACAACCTTTAACCCATTATGGTTGCAGGGCATATGGGTACGTCCTTGCTTCCTGGTACTTAAGAATGCAGGACATACCAGTACGCCCTGGTCCCATTACAAGGGCTCACGAGCTGAGCGTGCTTGATACCCGGTGGGTCCTGACTGCTATCAGCAGCCAGGACTCATGGTTAATGCTGGACATTGCCAATTGGGCCGATGCCTGACATTAACCCTTTAGACGCCGCAATCAAAGTTAATCATCCTCTCAAAGTAAAAAAAAAAAGATCCCTAAAGCTCATCGGAGCTGTTCAGGACCATCTTGGTGAAATCGTGATGTCCCAATCCGCTGAGAGGATGGTGGGAGGACCCTTATCTGCCTCCTCGCCATCCAATTGGTGCTCTGATGCTTCCAGAGCACCGATAAAACTGGTCAATTCTGAGCCAGAGCTTAGCATTGAACAGTGTATGCAATCAAAAGATTGCATGTTATATTGCAAGTGTAAGAAAAAAAGTTAATAAATGTGAATAAGCCCCCCCCTAATAAAAATGAGACTCACCCCATTTCAAATTTTTAAAATAAAATAATGTAATAAAAAATAAACAAACATATGTGGTATCACCGCATGTGTAAATGTCAGAACTATTAAAATATAAACTGCACGGTTGATGGCATACACGTAAAAAAATACCAAAGTCACTTCATATACCGTATTTTTTTTAAAATAAAAAGCGATCAAACAAAAAGTCCAATCAAAACAAATGGTACCAATAATGACTACAGACCACAGCGCAAAAAATAAGCCCTCATATAGCCCTGTGTGCGGAAAAATTAAAAAAAGTTATAGGGGTCAGAAAATGACAATTTTTATTTTTATTAAAGTAGTAAAATAAAATAAAACCTACATGAATTGGGTATCCAGAAAAATTAGAAGGTGTAATTTTTACCAATAAGTGAACTGCATAGAAACAAAAGCCCCCAAAAGTTACAAAATGGCATTTTTTTTATTTCACTCCACAAATAAGTTTTTTTTTGTTTCGCTGCAGACTATGTAATAAAATAAGTGATGTCATTACAAAGTGCAATTGGTGACTCAAAAAAACAAGCCCTTATATGAGTCTGTAGGTGCAAAATTGAAAGTGTTTTAAAACACTTTTAATTTTTAAAAGGTAAGGAGGAAAAAAGGAAAGTACAAAAAATTAAAATATGCTGTGTCCTTAAGGGGTGAAAAGAAATCTGTCATCAGTTTCACCTGCACTAACCTGTCAGTAAAGACAGATAGTGCAGGTAACACTGATGACAACAATACTTATCTGATCCCATTCCGTTCTACAGCTTTCCCACTTTCTTCTTCAGTATCTTTTGTTCCAGGGACTTGGAGCCTGGGCGGAGCTTCATGACATAACTGCTACTGCTTTTCTGCTGGGTCCCGCTGATAGCAAACAGCAGAGGTGAAGTCACGAAGCTCCACCAATACTCCAAGTTGGCCCCGGAAAGGAAGATACCGAAGAAGATGGTGGGGAAACTGGAGCACAGAACTTTATCATGAAAGTATCATTGTCATCAGTGTCCCCTGCATTACCTGTCTGTACTGACAGGTTAGTGCAGGTGAAACTGATGACAGATTTCCTTCAAAGTTGATTGCCACATCTATAGTGAAACTAAACTACCCCCGGCTAGCTCAGCAGGCTGTTCGGGATCGCCGCTGTGAAATCACGGCATCCCGAACAGCTGTAGGACAGCTGGAGGGTCCCTTACCTTGCCTCCAGGTGTCCGATCGTTGAATGACTGCTCAGTGCCTGAGATCCAGGCATGAGCAGTCAAGCGGCAGAATCATTGATCAATGGTTTCCTATGAGAAGCTCCCTATGGGAGCTATAACATTGCAAAATAAAAAAGTGGACAAAAAAAGTTAATAAAGATCATTTAACTCCTTCCCTAAAAAAAATTTGAATCACCCCCCTTTTCCCATTAAAAACAAACAGTGTAAATAAAAATAAAAATATACATATGTGGTATCGCTGCATGCGGGAATGTCCGAGTTATAAAAATTTATAGTTAATTAAACCGCACGGTCAATTGCGTATGCGCAAAAAAATTCCAAAAATCCAAAATAGTGTATTTTTGGTCCCTTTTTATATCATGAAAAATGAATAAAAAGCGATCAAAAAGTCCAATCAATCCAAAAATGGTATCGGTAAAAACTTCAGATCACGGCGCAAAAAATTAACCCTCACACCGCCCCCATACATGGAAAATAAAAAAGTTATAGGTGTCAGAAGATGACAATTTTAAATGTATAAATTTTCCTGCATGTAGTTATGATTTTTTCCAGAAGTTCGACAAAATCAAACCTATATAAATAGGGTATCATTTTAATCGTATGGACCTACAGAATAAAGAGAAGTTGTAATTTTTGCCAAAAAATTTACTGCGCAGAAACAGAAGCCCCCAAAATTTACAAAATGGTGTTTTTTTCTAAAATTTTGTCGCACAATGATTTTTTTTTCTGTTTCGTCTTAGATTGTTGGGTAAAATGACTGATGTCATTACAAAGTAGTTAGGTGGCACAAAAAATGAGCTATCATATGGATTTTTAGGTGCAAATTGAAAGAGTTATGATTTTTAAAAGGTAAGGAGGAAAAAATAAAAGTGCAAAAACAGAAAAACTCTTGGTCCTTAACCCCTTAAGGACACATGACGTACTGGAACGTCATGTGTCCACTCCCGATCTATAACGCGGGGCCACGGCGTGGCCCCGCGTCATAGCGGTTCGGGCCCGGCCTCTAACAACGGCCGGGACCCGTGGCTAATAGCGCGCGGCATTGATCGCTGTGCCGCGCGCTATTAACCCTTTAGACGCGGCGTTCAAAGTTGAACGCCGCGTCTAAAGTGAAACCGAAAGCATGCCGGCTAGCTCAGTGGGCTGTTCGGGATAGCCACGGTGAAATCGCGGCATCCCGAACAGCTGACAGGACAGCGGGAGGGCCCCTACCTGCCTCCTCGCTGTCCGATCGCCGAATGACTGCTCAGTGCCTGAGATCCAGGCATGAGCAGTCATGCGGCAGAATCATCGATCACTGGTTTCTTATGAGAAACCAGTGATCAATGTAAAAGATCAGTGTGTGCAGTGTTATAGGTCCCTATGGGACCTATAACACTGCAAAAAAAAAGTGCAAAAAAAAAGTGAATAAACATCATTTAACCCCTTCCCTATTAAAAGTTTGAATCACCCCCCTTTACCCATAAAAGAAAAAACACAGTGTAAATAAAAATAAAAATAAACATAAATGGTATCACCGCGTGCGGAAATGTCCGAATTATAAAAATATATCGTTAATTGAACCGCACGGTCAATGGCGTGCGCGCAAAAAAATTCCAAAGTCCAAAATAGTGCATTTTTGGTCACTTTCTATATCATGAAAAAATGAATAAAAAGCGATCAATAAGTCCTATCAATGCAAAAATGATACCGTTAAAAACTTCAGATCACGGCGCAAAAAATGAGCCCTCATACCGCCCCATACACGGAAAAATAAAAAAGTTATAGGGGTCAGAAGATGACAATTTTAAACGTATAAATTTTTCTGCATGAAGTTATGATTTTTTCCAGAAGTGCGACAAATTCAAACCTGTATAAGTAGGGTATCATTTTAATCATATGGACCTACAGAATAAAGGTAAGGTGTCATTTTTACCGAAAAATGTACTACGTAGAAACGGAAGCCCCCAAAAGTTACAAAATGGCGTTTTTTTTTTCAATTTTGTCTCACAATGATTTTTTTTCCCGTTTCACCGTAGATTTTTGGGCACAATGACTGACGTCATTACAAAGTAGAATTGGTGGTGCAAAAAATAAGCCATCATATGGATTTTTAGGTGCAAAATTGAAAGAGTTATGATTTTTTAAAGGCAAGGAGCAAAAAACGAAAATGCAAAAACGGAAAAAACCCCTGTCCTTAAGGGGTTAAGGGGTTGTGTTGTACAGGCATGATTTAGAACCATATTGTATAGATAGGATAAGAAATTCTTCCCTCAAAAGAAAAATGCTTTTAAAAGAGAAATGCATATCTCAATACGGTATCTGATTGAGAATGCTTCAATTTTTTGCCTTATGACATGATTCAGACACACTAGAGACATTACAGATCACAATGACAATCCTGTTACATCTTAAAAAGTGAATGAGCTCTTAACAACTCTTAACAATCATAAAAGAGTGCATTTTATTGAAAGGTCTTACCCGTTCTAATTTAAGTAATTTCAGTCATAGTCAAGGAGTTAAAATAAGAAGTTGGTAATAATATATGTCTTAATAAAACCAAACCTTTTAAGAAGTAAGTCATGTTCCCAACTAAACATTAACCTTACTGTTACATGTAAATTACAAGTTTTATAGTTTGCTAAGTAATAAAATAAGTATGTTGGGCATTCTGGACATTTTATAAATACATTAGATCAGAAAGGAAGAACCTACTAAATGTAATTACTAACCAATGTATATATCCCACTACAGTATTGCTAAAGGGAGTCTACCACTGGTTTTGATTAAATGAAACCTAGGATCACACCATTGACAATAGAGAAATGTCCTCCTGTATGGGCTATTTCTGGGGCTCTGACAGAATAACCTATTACATATTATGGAGATCCATATTATGTACTATGGTATAAATGTGCTGCACACATTGCATTCCTCCTTAATATTCAAGCAAAGTACGCAGAATGCTCATGAATCTTTGTTTATATCTAGGGATGAGGAAATCAAATATGACATCAGAATTCATTATGAAGTTCAGGAAAAATGTAACTCCTTTTAGTGCGGTCCAGGTTCCAGGGCATCTAAAATGGTGGATTCACATGTAAGGACATGAGGCAAGGAATCCTGGGAAGGCGGGAACAAGGAAAAGCAGAATGACCCTGAATCACATGCAGCATGCAGCCTATCAGCAGCCAGTCACCCCTATGATGTCACAGCCCTTTATAATCAGCAGCCATATTGCGGCCAGTCACTTCAGCCTTTCACTGCAGAGAGACAGATAGGGACAGACAGCGCTCTGTGTTGCACAGAAAAGCTTTTTCCTGCAGCGATTCACCTCCTAGTCAAGTCAGCGTTCTGTTGCACAGAAAGAGGGACAGAGAGCAGTGTGTGTTTTACAGAAAAGCATTCTTACTGCTGCAATTCACCTTCCAGTCATTGTCTACAGCATTCTCTTACAGAGAGAAGTGTGTTGCACAGTGTGTTGCACAGAACTGCAGCAATTCAGCTCAAGCAAAAATCCTGCCTAGAAGCACTGATAGGGAAGGGAGTGAGATTCAGAGAGAGAGAGAGAGTGCAATTTTGGGTGTAGTACACAGTGACTGTGTGCTGCAGCACTGGTGTGTATTGCTGGTGTTGGGCACAAATACTTTTTTAAGCGTTCTGTAGCACATTTTTCTCCCCTCATAAGTGAATACCACATACGTACATCTAAGTGGTGTACTATTTTATTCCTGTTAAAGGGGTATTCCAGGAATTTATTTTTGTTTGACTATGCTACAGGGGCTGTAAAGTTAGTGTAGTTCAGTGCTTCTCAATTATTTTCTGTCATGCCCCCCCTAGGAAGAAGAAAACATTTTGCGCCCCCTGAGCGACTGTAAATAGTATAATTTGTCTATAAAATTGTTATAAGTACACCTCTGCATAACACTGTACCCTTATTAACATATATGAGGCTCTGTACACTGACAACAACCAGGGCACTGTACACTGACAACAAGCGGGGCTCTGTACACTGACAACAAGCAGGGATCTGTACACTGACAACAAGCAGGGCTCTGTACACTGACAACAAGTGGGGCTCTGTACACTGACAACAAGCAGGGCTCTGTACACTGACAACAAGCAGGGCTCTGTACACTGACAACAAGCAGGGCTCTGTACACTGATAACAAGCAGGGCTCTGTACACTGACAACAAGCAGGGCTCTGTACAATGACAACAAGCAGGGCTCTGTACACTGACAACAAGCGGGGCTCTGTACACTGACAACAAGCAGGGCTCTTTACATGGAGGACAAGCAGGGATCTGTACCTGAGGACAAGCAGGGCCTGTACGAGAGAGAGCAGGGCGGCGGGCGTACTGCTCGGTGGCACAGTGAACTCCGACATGGTGGGCTGCTGCGCTTAGACGTGAGGTCACATCACCCCGGTGACGTGACCTCACGTCTGAACGTAGCAGCACGCCACGCCGGAGTTCAAAGCGCCTCTCCCAGGCAGCCACACTGAAAACCCAGGGCCGTAAGTAAGATCCAGCTGTAGAGTTGCTAGGCAACCGTCGCCGTGTGAAACACCGCTTGGGAGTGAGTCGGGCCCCCCTTTACAGAGCCTCGCACCCCACTATTTGAGAAGCACTGGTGTAGTTCATAAAATAGTGTCTGTACCTGTGTGTGGGATAAAAGAGACAGGCGCTCCATAGAGTAGTAACGTTGAGATCCCATAGTGAGATAACAGTATAGATAAATTGCTCACCCTGGGTGGTTGTGCAACTTCATACACAACAATGATGTAGGCGTAAAATAATAATAAGTCGACCTGTTATTATTTTACGCCTACATCATTGTTGTGTATGAAGTTGCACAACCACCCAGGGTGAGCAATTTATCTGTACTGTTATCTCACTACGGGATCTCAATGTTACTACTCTATGGAGTCACAGTATAGGTCTATAATTGAAAAAGCACAGGGGGTGGTCATCTTCTGATGTTATGTCAACCAATGGGTTAATGCTTTTACCTATTTAAATCTGCTGTATTCTCCACGTGTCATGCCTGAGGAAGCTGTGCATGCGCATCGAAACGCGTTGCATTCTGCTCAAATAAACTCCCTTTTATGGTTCACCTGTTGTGGTCATTCAACGCCGTGGAGCCGGGTTCCTTTGAAGTCTTTCCTTGATATTGTACCTTTGTGTGACGGTTTTCTAACAATTCTTCTGTGATTTTCACCCCGCTATTTATTTTTAACAGCATACAGATTTTTCCCAGCTTGTAATGCGGCCGAGACTTGACTCACTAGTCAGCTGATGACAGGGAGCCTGTCTGCTTCAATGGGTGGAGGGATCAATCTGCAACTAATGCAACAGCTGTAGGCACCCCGATTGAAAACCACAGGTCTGCAGCTCATTTATGTTTCAATGGGTGGGGTTGCTGATGTGTGGGAGGAAGGAAAATGGAATTGTGGGAGTTGTAGTCAAAAAGAGAAAAACCAAACAGGAAATACTAGTTCACAAAAAGTTAGCCACAGTGTTATGGTAATCTCACAACATAGCCATTTAGCCCCAAGACAAGCGCAGATCCTTCCTAAGCATGTCCATTACTGTCTGCCAGATACATACTAAAATCACCTTATGGTGGATAACCCCTTTAAAGTCTCAAGGGCCTAGATACTGTGAAAGGCAAAAGTACTCATTGGCTGGTGTTGTACACAAATACTTTTTTAAGCATACTGTAGCACATTTTCCTCCCCTCATAAGTGCATACCACATACGTACATCTGAGTGGTGTACAATTGTGTTCCTGTTAAAGTCTTAAGAGCCTAGACACTGTGAAATGCTAGGCAAAAGTATACGCTGGCTGGTGTTGTACACAAATACTGTGTTAAGCGCACTGGAGTGCATTTTTCTCCCCTAATAAGTGCATACCACAACGTACATCTAAGTGGTGTACTATTTTGTTCCTGTTTAAAGTCTCAAGGGCCTAGATACTGTGAAAGGCCAAACAAAAGTACTCACTGGCTGGTGTTGTACACAAATATTTTATTAAACATACTGTAGCGCATTTTTCTCCCCTAATAAGTGCATACCACAACGTACATCTAAGTGGTGTACTATTTTGTTCCTGTTTAAAGTCTCAAGGGCCTAGATACTGTGAAAGGCCAGGCAAAAGTATACACCAGCTGGTGTTGTACACAAATACTGTTTTATGCGTAGTGGAGCATATTGTACTCCCCTCATATACGCACTAAGTATGTCAGGCATAGAAGTACTAGGATATGCACATTAGGGGCAAGTGACAGCAGGAGTCGCAGTAAGAGGCCTGAGCTCCAGGTATCAGATAGCGGTCGTGTCTCGACCAGCAACCCATCTGCCGTCATTAATTGGTCAACTCGGTCATCCACTTCATCCCAAGTGACATCTGACACCCCTGACACCCTGAGCCACAGGCGTGCAGGCCAGGCGAGAGGGAAGTCTGTGTCCGGGACAGGTGATTCTGCAGCTCCAATCCTTGTGTATCCTCCCTCTCCTGTGGAGCAGCTGTGGACTCTGGATTCTCCCTGGTCGCTCAGCAGAATGATGTGGATGGAGGGAAGGAGCAGCGGCAGCGCTCACAGAGGCCTACTCAGCTTCAGGTAGTGCACCTCCACCCTTCTTTCACTCCTCTACACCTCTCTGTCTCCCCTCGTAACCTCTCTGTAACCCCTGGACACCACTCTGTCACCCCTCTACACCCTTCTGTCACCCCTCTAAACCCCTCTGTCAGCCCTGTACACCCCACGGTTACCCCTGTACAGCCCTCTGCACCCCTCTGTCACCCCTGTATGCCCCTCTGTCACCCATGTAAACCCATCTACACCCCTGTCTCCCATGTACACCCCTCTGTCACTGTATGGGGTAATGCAAGAGGTGTGCTTGTAGGGGGTGAGGCTGGGGGCATTTGAGTGAGGCTGGAAACATTGGGGGAGATTTATCAAAATCTGTGCAAAGGAAAAGCTGCCCTGTTGCCCATAGCAACCAGTCAGATTTCTTATTTCATTTTGCAAAGGCCTTGTTAAAAATGAAAGAAGCAAGCTGATTGGTTGCTATGGGCAACTGGGCAACTTTTCCTCTGCACAGGTTTTGATAAATCTCCCCCCTTGTGCATTGTGAGAAGCCTGGAGTCATTTGTCGGGAAAAGGGGAGGATAATGCCGGAAAAGTGCAGAGCCTAATACTAATATATTTGTGTTGCAGGTTCCATGATGTCCTGTGCCAAATGGGGAAGAAAAAAAGAAAAGAGAATGACTCTGATTATTTGGTAAGGGGGTCCCGCAAATTTTTTTTTCCAAGGGGTGCCCCAAGCCAAAATGGTGGTGGGGCACAATTTTCTGTTCTGGCCTCAGGAGCAAAAAGTGCTAGCTACAGCTCTGTCTGTAATGCACATCACATCATGTAACAATGTTTAGCACAAATCTGCTCTCTCTAATAAGAGCCTTGTAGTTAGCAGACTTTGTTAAAAGATGTTTAATAATTTATGAAAAGTGATTTGTAAATTTAATAAATAATCATAATTTATTGGGCATTGTGGGAAGGCTGGTGGCATTATATTTGGAGGAGACTGTAGTCATTTGTAGGGAAAAGGGGAGGATAATGTTGGAGAAGTGCAGAGCCTAATGTTAATATGTTTGTGTTGTAGGTTCTGCCCAAGAATTTTGTCTGGAACAGATTATCATGATGTCCTGTGCCAGATGGGGAAGAAGTAAAGAAGAGAATAACTCTGATCAGTGAATATGTCATTTGTGAGTCGCTGCATAAACCAGACTGTAATCTACATAAGAAATATATTTAAAAATTATTCGGTAAGGCTGTCCCGTACTCTGTTCTCGCCTCGGGAGAAAAAAATGCTAGCTACAGCTGTTTTTAATGCACATCATGTAACAATGTTTAGCACTAATCTGATCACCTTGTAGTTTGAAGAATTAGTTTAAAGACTTGTAAATTTTGAAATAAAATTTTATAGGATATAAATAAATAATTTTGATCCATAAAAGCCAGATAAGAAGTCCAGAATGGAGGGTAACTCTTATCACTACATTCTCATGGCATGAAGGACATTTCCAAAAGAATCTGCATGTCATACTGAATAACAGTATTATTTAACTAACCCAGCTCACACCCTATGAGTGTTACAGCAAGGAAAAGTGTTCTACACCCCTATTTAGGCTCTCTGTAGGCCAGAAATAGCCATTCTGAATAGCGATTTGCCGCAAATAAATTCAGAACAAAACAAATTTTTGGGGAAAATTCTGCGAATTGGCCGAATCAAATTTTTCAAAAATCTCTACTTATATCCCTTGTTGGGTTCTACAATGGTAATGAATGATAGTGTGGGAAATGCAGCATGTCCTGAGGTCACCACTGACATTTACTGTTGACAGTTTGGTCCTCCTGATGGCTGCTTATTGTTAGTGGCCAGTAGGAAGGCTGACATAGGATGCTGCTATTGTACTCAGCGTCATCTCTTCTGTGTCCCATCCATCGCTCTTGCTTATAGCAGGAACGTGAGTAGTGAGACAAAGCAGTGTATAATGATGCATTGCTGTATAAAGCTGCAGATTCTCCTTCACACTGAAGGCTTGCTGTCACAAACAAGTTATTTTAGAACAGCATGTATCTGCTGCACCATAGGCATAACACAGACAATAGACCTTATTCTATTGTTGGCACCAAAGGCATAGGACAATACTTATTACTACACTCTCACAATCTCATGAAGTTTCTGTTAACAGAGGTTTCTCCTCTGTACTTTTGTTCAATCATAGCAAGGTGGGCCCATCCAAATACAAAATCCTAACCATACCAGGGTGCTACGCATTCAACCATATACATAGCACTATAGAGAAACAAGGCTCATACAAATGCACAACTGGTGTATGTTAAAAACTAGCTTTAGTTTCCATGCAGTTTTTTTTTCTGGCATTTTTTTCTGGCGTATTTTGGAAAACTGCCACTGCCAAGTGGATACATAAGGTTGTAGAAGTAAAGTTCCTTCCTTTACATCTCCCATTCCTTTTCAATACAATTCTGGCTTTGTCTCAAAACCTGCATTGGCATATTTTCTAGAAAAATAAAAAAAATTAAAATATGCCAGAAGTAAAATTGTGTGGAAACATAGCCTTACTGAAGCAAGTTAAATCTAAAAACACTTATCATAGTTAAATAGCACTGTGAGGGAGGCTATAGCTAAAACATCATAGAGATTTTACCATGGCAAATACAGTGCAATAATATAAAATCCTGAAAACTGAACTATAAATAAGAAATCAGAGTGAGAACATGAAAAAGAAGGGGAAAAAACATAAAAGGCAAAGGCAGAACTTTAAGCATGTCACTAACATATTAAAGCTTCATCAGAAGTAAAGAAATATTGATACTTACCTATATTTGTTCATATATGTATATATATATATATATATATATATATATATATATATATATATATATGAGATAAGTATTCACTTTGAGGTAGGGCAATATTTCTGATGTGTGAAATGTGATGACTCGCTCTTGCAAATAAGTGCGGTTGCAGTATAGAGGCAAGGAAGCAGTATTTTCCAAATCAAAGTTCAATGTTTTATTCACACTTGTCACATCAAACAGTCTTTAAATGCAGAACATAGGAAAACATAACAAAATGTATTCCTTCGGTGTTTGTTCACACCTCAGACCATGCCATGCAGCATCAAGCAAGTCTTTTCCAGGCCTCCAGGCAGACTGTTCACCAGCTTCCAACTTTGGAGCAAACGTAGGGAAGCACTCCACTCTCAGCTCTCTCTGGCAGTGTGAGCTGCAACTAGCAAACTAATTTTGTCCAGCCCATTTTTGGAGTTTGTTGGGACATGATGTCCAATTAGCTTTTTTTTCCTCCCTTTTTTTATTTACCGTATTTATCGGGGTATACCACACACCGGCCTATAACACGCACCCTCATTTTACCAAGGATATTTGGGTAAAAAAAAGTTTTTACCCAAATATCCTTGGTAAAATGAGGGTGCATGTGTGTGCATGTGTATACCCTGATACACCCTCAGGAAAGGCAGGGGGAGAGAGGCCGTCGCTGCCCGCTTCTCTCCCCCTGCCTTTCCTGGGGTCTGGAGCCCTGCTGCCGCCGCTTCTCTCCTGCTGGCTATCTGCGCCGCTGCCCGTTCTCTCCCCCTGACTATCGGTGCCCCTGCCCATTCTTTCCCCCTGACTATCGGTGCCGACAGACAGGGGGAGAGAAGGGGCAGCAGCACCCATTGCCTCCCCCATCCCTGGTTGTATAATTACCTGTTGCCGGGGTCGGGTCCGCGCTGCTTCAGGCCTCCGGTGTGCATCCCATGCATCGTTGCTATGCACTGCACGGCACGGCGCAATGACGAGTGACGCAGGGGACGCCACACCGGAGGCCTGAAGCAGCGTGGACCCGACCCCGGCAACAGGTAATTATACAACCGGGGATGGGGGAGGCAATGGGGCAGCGGTGCCGGCAATGGGTGCTGCTGCCCCTTCTCTCCCCCTGTCTGTCGGCGCCGCTGCCCCATTGCCAGCGCCGCTTCTCTCCCCCTGGCTATCGGCGCCAGCAATGGGGCGCCGGCACCGATAGTCAGGGGGAATGAACTGGCAGTGGCACCGATAGCCAGGGGGAGAGAACGGGCAGAGGCACCGACAGCCAGGGGGAGAGAAGGGGCAGAGAAGCCGGCAGCGCTGGTGGTCTCTGCACCTGCAAAGCCGCTGCAGTTCATTGATTTAAAGCGCCGCTTTAAATCATTGAACTGCAGCGGCTTATCAGTGTATAACACGCAGGTAGACTTTAGGCTAAAAATTTTAGCCTAAAAAGTGCGTGTTATACGCTGATAAATACGGTAGTTCCAATACACACAAAGGGAATAAACATGTGTATAGCAAAATATGTGTTACTGCAATACTTTTCTGTGAGTAATACTAAATTTTCTTGAAAAATTTTAGGGGTGCCAACATTTACGGCCATGACTGTATATATAATTCATCACATGTCAAAAAAGGCACAAAATAGAGCATTAGTACAGCTATTTTATATGATTCACTAGGTGTGCATATGTATGTGTCTTATTTTTGTTATTTTTAACTGTATATTACTTTTGGTTATGCACTTTACTTTCACCAACCCTTTTTAATACAAAGTAATATTTGTAGCATTAAGATTGTTAGCGATACATTGGGGTTAAGGATGCATTCAGTTCTTCTGGACAAAGGTATCTTTTGTATGCTGTGGCCTCACCAGGAAAACGTGTTGAAATCTTGAAACCTTCATGAGATCTCTTGGGTTCCCAAAAGACATAAAAGGTTTTTAATTTTCCTGGTGCTGAAAGCATGATTTTCAGTATGAATGTTCTTTTAAAGGTCAAAAGAAATGACATCAAATGCACAGTAGAAGGAAGCAATGAAGGATATGTGTTAAAACAGATTTCAGCATCTCTACACATTAACTTCTGCACAATGTCTGGGACAAAAAAGTTCACTTAAAGAAACAAAATTGCTCTAAAAGGAAATTCTAAATCCATTGTCCTATAAACCAGAAATCCACAATGAAACAGTGCATTAGCGGAAGTTGTGTAGCACTTTCTTTATTCATTTCTATGAGAGGATCAATGAGGCCTCATAGAAGTAACTGGAAAAACAGACCTCCTGTGAAATGAGATGCTGTAAAAAATTAATAGAACTTCTATATTTTATCAGCTGCTGCTTCTGTAGCTCTGTGTGTCTGCTCGTATCCCCGGATTTCCCGCTGGCAGTCATGAGCGGACATGCATAGCTACGGTAGCAGCAGCAGGGGGTTTGCTCTGCCATGGCTCTGTGACTGCAGGCAGTGCATCCGTAGCATCAAATATGCACCCTTAGGCTGAGTGTCCATTTAATAGTTTTTGTTTTTTAAAGACTCTGCCCGTTTTAAGCCAAAGCCAGAATTGTATTCAAAAGAAATGGGAAATATAATAGAAGGACCTATTCTCCAACCTCATGGATCCACTTCTGGCTTTGGCTCAAATACTACAGTGGCAGTTTTAAAATAAGAAAAACAATATACCAAGTGTAAACACTTCCTTATACCTCTTATACTTTGCTTCATCAGCACTTAGTGTGAATTAGCCCTCAGAGACCCAGCGGCAGGATTGCTCATCACACATCAGTAGCAGTAGTTACACATACTCACTCACTGTTGCTGGTTCCATCTATTTGTAACCTTGAGTGCCACCTACTGGAAGAGGTACAAATCTATCATATCTGACAAGGCATGTAATCCACCTGTCAATTCCAGTCACAGCACCCAATTGTAAACCTGGGTATCATAGCTGCCAACTCTAGATAGCAAGCTTAGGCAGCAATATGTATTAGCACTAAACGTATCACACACAAAAATACAGCATACAACACATTTTATGGGGTATATGGGTGTATACAATAGTAAAAATAGAAACCAGTTATCAATTCACAATGCTAATTTTACCCCTACACTCTTCCAGACAGACAGCAGTCTATGGGCTGCATGTTATGTGTCTATACAAGATCAATCTGTAATATAGCCTTGTACAAGGGCCGTCAGTAAAAAAAAAATAGATAAATACAAAAAAGCATATCACGAAGAATCTACAGTATATGTTGTCTACAAGAGAAGATCTGTCACTTACATACATTGCATTGTATTTGACTGTAGGGAAATGTTTACAGAATATTTAGAGATAACATAATTGTATTGTATAGAATTATAGTAGTAATTTTCATTTATGTATATTTAAATTTCTGGAATTTCTATTGAATTCACTTGGATCAGCATTTTAGTAATTCAATACAGTTATATATTTTAGCTTTTGAATATTTTCATTCTTTTAAAAATTGACATGTTTTTATAAATCTTTTTTTACTTCTAAACATTTTCTACTCTCCTTTGTTTCTGTGTTAAGCATACCAAATGTGAATCAGTCAGAATAAGTGGAAAGCTCCAGGTGAGTTTCTTGTAAGACTGAACCTCTTTCTGCCTTTCAGCATCTTTCCGCTGACAGCTATTGCAGCCTCCAGTGTATAACTCCTGAATGTTCCTTGAAGCATAGATGTGTTCTGCCAAACAGCAGTGCACCTATAAATCAATCCAGTAGGTAGAGTCACCAGATTGTGAATTGACTGGATATGGGGCACAATTTTCTTCTTTATACCTTTTTTTTTGTTAACTTCCACATTGGCTGAATACATATTTAATTTGTACTATGATGATAGTTCTTGTAAAATATGTAACCAAAATGAACACTGGCATCTATGGGCAGCAATGACGTATGAATCCACTTTTATTCCTCCATGGCCCCATGTGATGCTTCAACTCTAATGTGAGTCTTTGTCAAGCATCAAAACAAACAGTAAATGACTCCTATTTATACAGTATCGCAATTCACCAATCAAAAACAGCATGTCATATGACCTTCTTAAACGCAAAGTGCTACAATGCATCTGATTTACATAACATTATCGTCATCATAATATATTACACTATTATCAACAATAATTACACCAATTGACATCATAGTGCAACAAATCCACCATGGTTGTGTCAATGGTTGTGACCTGGTATAAGAGCAAAACTGCACAGGCACCACCATTACCAAAATAAATAAAGGGGCACAAGATCTACCCTGCAGTGGTCACATGGCCAATGTCAGGACAGCAAAGATACATGATAATTGGGTGATTGGCTGAAAGCAGCATAAGCATAATAAATACTGTGGGGTTTTGTTTGCTTATATAGTGCCACATAGGCTATTATTGGTAAATAATCCAGAGGTTCTTGTATATGCCTTGTGCTTACCTGCTTTAACTGAGGCCTGAGTTTGGCTTTATTCTGGAAGCAATTCCATCACTGATATGGATTCCTTATGCTGCCTTCATTACCCATGAATCTTCTAGCTAAGCATGTGAAGTTTTAAGACCCCCCCTAGTCAAATAATTAGGCTTCTGATCCTGGTCATCTGGTCACTCAGGTAAGAAGAATTTGACCTATAATCACAATTGAAGAGTTTTTATGAAGATTTGAAGGCTTGACTTTATGTTTGGACATTTTCTCATGCTTTTACTGAATTATGATTATTTCTGCTGTGATTTTCCAAAATCACAGTAAAAAGTAAGGAGAAAAAAACTGAAAGAAACTGTGAAAACACAGCCTCGGGGAAGTTGCACAATTCAATTGGAAAGTTTCCAACACCTTTTTTGCTATGCTTCGGTCTTAGTGCTACAATAAATTAATAAATTAATAAATAAATAAATAAATCTATTTTCCCCCATCATCCTGCACTTAATACCACATAGTGAGAAAAAAAATTATGTGGTTTTAAGTTTTCATACCTTTTGATATGACACTTGACATTTATCTAAACAACAACAATGACGTGGTCTCAAATGGCTGGAGGTGCTCAACCCCAAATACAGTTGTGCATTGATGCTGAGGGAGCAGATCCTGCCCTTGTGGTCCATTGCTATGGGCGATCCCAAGCATATAAATGCATACAATGCAGGATGCTTGCAGCAGACTACAAGTGCCACAATGGCATCCTACACCAGATAAACAGTGTGGATGTGTAACAATTAAAATCTAGAATACAGGAATTTAGGTGCACTACTGTGGTAGATGTAAACAATGACATTGACTAACCCTCAAAACTAATGTTAAAATTGAGGCATTAGCCAGTATATCCTTATATGAAGGACATACCTGAGCCCACACACCAACGCCAAGGTTTCTCAAGTGACACGGGACCTAACACTAACCTACCTGTGCATGATTAGCAAAACAGGGACCAGTGGGCAATAACAGCAGCATTAGGTGCGACTCACAGCCTCCTCCCAGGTTACCTCCAGTGTGTCTGGGCACACATACAATGGGAGGAGGGAGGCAGACTATAAGCCCCACCCAAGTTGGCTGATATGTTGCCAGCCTCACATGTGAACATTAATGCTGCATATAATAGTAATCACTTGACATTTATCTCTATGAGGCTCCCATTTCTTTTGATTATCTTTAAGATGTTTCTACACTGAAAGTGTAATGGGCCTCACTGAAAGTTCCCGGGAGCACAGAAGCCTCCATAATTATTTAATGGAAGAAGCTTGGAACAATCAGGACTCCTAGAGTTGGACGCCCCATTAAACTAAGCAATTAGGGGGAAAGGGCATTGGCTTACTTGAACCCAATTGAAAATCTCTGGAGAGACCTGGAAAAAAACTGTCCATCGACTGTGTTCACCCAACCTGACAGAGTTTGAGAGGATGTTCAAATAATAATAGAAGACAATCCCCAAATCCAGGTGTGCAAATATTGTGGCATCATACCCCAAAAAACTGGAGGTTGTAATTGCTGCCATAGATGCTTTAACTAAATACTTATGTCAATGTAATTTACTTTTTCCATTTTAATAACTAGGTAAAGATTTCTAACATTCTGTTTTCACTTTGTCATTATGGTTGAGTACAGATTGATGGTGGAAAATATGATTTTTTTTCTATTCCTGGATCAACACTGCATAACAATAGGCTGTACTGGATGGAAATATGTCTTTGTTTAGCCTTAACAAACTATGTAACTATGTAAACCAAGTTTTTAAGAATATTGGGGCAGAAATTTGTAATTGTAGATCTGCACCTTTGTTTTTTGTTTTTTTGTTTTTTTATCGATGCAAAATAATCAGTCTAGCTGTTAGTGTGAAATAGTGGTCCCAAAATATCTTGTATCAAGTCTTAGACTTGCTTTTTAGACTATTTCTCTCCTTCAAGTATAAACTAGATGTATTTAACTTCTGCATACTATAGAGGGATTGTCTGGTTTGGAAATCCCATTTACAAAACCCTTGTAAGATATCACAACAATAAAGGGAAGACCCTCATTTGAGACCTCCATCAATCACAGAATGTCTGTGCATCTGAGGGACTATAATGCAAAGACAGCCCATTTACTTCAATTTCCCTTGTGGCACTGGAGGAAAATTGAATCCTTACTACCAGGTTCTCTGGCATATTACAGCTGATCGACTGAGCGTCAATAAAAACTGCTTGTCAAAAGTGGATACCCCCTTTAATTATAACATAAATGAGAAACTCTGAAATGGTTTCTATATTGTTCTGACACGGAACAATCAATTTTTTTATATAAACATGGACAAATCAAACCTGCAGGCAATTATTTTGAGAGTTTGTTTGGTAAAGTATAAGATATCCTTAAGGCGATACTTTAGACTAATATTGGGAATACCTGCTTTCGGTGGGACAGGCAACCTTGCCTCGATGGCAGGTGTTTAGGAAAAAAGGATCAGGCTGTTGAATTTCGATACGTCAATCTTTTGTTGTACAAAGGGATAAGCTTCTACCAGAGTAGTCCGGCAGAATAAATCCACTAGCTGAAATTTGTGATTATACTGAGACTTCCTGTTAGGAAAGAGAAAAAAAGATTTCTTTATACTTCGTACACATAGCTGTTTCCATGACTTTTGCAGAGGCAGTAGAGACCGTGCACAATGGGAAATACTGGTAATAGCTGAAGAACACTTTAAATGAGTGTTTACTATTAGATGGTTGCTTTCTTACATAAACTGTTGCCAACCACTTCGCTTTTTATAAGTGTGGTATAGAAGCCCATTCCATATTGTGGTGAAACAGCATAGGTGTGACACACAGTCAACAATTGTTTTGTTAGGTATAACTTCATCACAGCCTATGAGGATGGATGAACAATTACCTTGTGGGGCTGATTGTGCAGCGTACAAGTTTGGCTGCACCTATCTGTGAGTCCGGCTTTCACCTCTCTTGCCCACTGTGGATGTGTGGATCTTGGCTGTGCTGGTGGACTTTTCTAAACATGTTCTTGTTTATATAACTATCACCGGGCCAGGCACATAGGATTACACAGCATTCACACACTGGTAATCTCACATCATACATCACTAAAAACATTGAGAAGTTAAGAAAGGACAAATTTGTAGGATATCTAGCCTTGACAAGATACTAACTAGAGGCATCATAGGTTTTTCCAGATATTTTGGATGGGCCTTATCGGAGCTAGTGTCCTGTAGCTAGATAGTGCCTCCTGCCTGTTTGCAACGGTCAGAAGTGGTTTGAATAGCTGAAAGAAGGAAAGAAGCACAATTTGTGTAACACTCATTGACTTTAACAAGAGTTGCACAAACAGCGTAGCCCTATGAGCTACACTGTTTAACCCCTTAAGGACTCAGCCCATTTTGGCCTTAAGGACTCAGACAATTAAATTTTTACGTTTTCATTTTTTCCTCCTCGCCTTCTAAAAATCATAACTCTTTTATATTTTCATCCACAGACTAGTATGAGGGCTTGTTTTTTGCGCAACCAGTTGTCCTTTGTAATGACATAACTCATTATATCACAAAATGTATGGCGCAACCAAAAAACACTATTTTTGTGGGGAAATTAAAACGAAAAACGCAATTTTGCTAATTTTGGAAGGTTTTGTTTTCACGCCGTACAATTTATGGTAAAAATGACATGTGTTCTTTATTCTGAGGGTCAATACGATTAAAATGATACCCATTATTACATACTTTTATATTATTGTTGCGCTTAAAAAAAATCACAAACTTTTTAACCAAATTAGTACGTTTATAATCCCTTTATTTTGATGACCTATAACTTTTTTATTTTTCCGTATAAGCGGCGGTATGGGGGCTCATTTTAAAATGTATTAAAAAAGTAGGAATTTTGGACTTTTTTTTTTTCGTTCACGCCGTTAACCGTACGGGATCATTAACATTTTATTTTAATATTTCGGACATTTACGCATGCGGCGATACCAAATATGTCTATAAAAAAATGTTTTTTACGCTTTTTGGGGGTAAAATAGGAAAAACGGCCGTTTTACTTTTTTATTGGGGGAGGGGATTTTTCACTTTTTTTTACTTTTACATTTTTTTACATTTTTTTTTACACTTGAATAGTCCCCATAGGGGACTATTCATAGCAATACCATGATTGCTAATACTGATCTGTTCTATGTATAGGACAGAGAACAGATCAGTGTTTTCAGTCATCTTCTGCTCTGGTCTGCTCGATCACAGACCAGAGCAGGAGACGCCGTGAGCCGCACGGAGGAAGGAGAGGGGACCTCCGTGCGGCGTTATGAATGATCGGATCCCCGCAGCAGCGCTGCGGGCGATCCGATCATTCATTCAAATCGCGCACTGCCGCAGATGCCGGGATCTGTATTGATCCCGGCACCTGAGGGGTTAATGGGATCGCGGGCCTCGGCCATTGCCGGCGGGTCCCTGGCTGTGATCAGCAGCCGGGATCAGCCGCGCATGACACGGGCATCGCTCCGATGCCCGCGGTTATGCTTAGGACGTATATGTACATCCTGGTGCGTTAAGTACCACCGCACCAGGACGTACATTTACGTCCTGCGTCCTTAAGGGGTTAAGTAACTCCTGGAGTTATATAAACAACGTAGCTCATGGATCTATGCCATTTTCGCAACTGCTATTAAAATAAATGGGTGTTACGCAAAATTGTGCTACTTTTCTGCTTTGGCCACTTTTGGCTTTTTCAACCACCTCCACTGTCTGGATGCCAGACAGGGGAACCCAGCAAGCTACATTCCCCTGTCCGGTGCCATCCGGCATAAAAATTGAGACGCTTGATGATTGTGAACTGTCCCATTTAAATGAATGGGATCAGTTCTAGCATTAGTTTCCCTACATATGTGAACCCATTCTAAGAAATTCTCAAATATAAATCCTACGCAATCTTACTTAAAAATATATAAACAATAATAATCTTAAATAATAATACATTTTATTGAGCAATAGAAAATACTAAATATGTAACACAACAAAAGCCCCCCCCCCCCCCCCCCAAAAGGATAAACACACAGGGCATGTCAACATTTTTATTAGTGCCCACCTGACACCATTCATTTCAGTGATATATTCGCAATGGTGGATCATCTACACTCAGCTTTCGTATGCAGTTTGCTAGCATATACCAAGGTTATTAGAATAATCTTTAGGTTGTATTTTTTCTTCATATTATTTTGTCAGAAAAAAATACCCTTTGAGTTCAATTAATTGCATAGTTTCAGATTTTTAATAAAGCTGTTTCCTTGCAAAGACACAGTAAACATGTCTAATTATTATTTATTTCAATACATTGGAGTCAGGGCTGAACGTTTCTGTGCTGCTTCCTGGGTGAAATGCGCTAATGTTTCTGCAGCAAGGCAGATAAGCACATTAATAATTCACAACATTTTTTTTTTCTTGTGCTGCACCTCACAGGATCACAGAGTTATAAAAATGGAACAAATTAAGCCACACTTTTTCAGACAAGACAGAGAGGTAAACATAAAGCCAAAATGGTGGCACACTTTAAATCTCTGCCTGTTTGTCCTTTCAAAATTAATCATTTTTTGTTGGAACAATTACAGTTTCGGAAGAAAAAGAGAATTTTTTATTTTGTTATTATTAACCCTGTCTTTTGTTATACAACTGCAGAGGTTGGCAAGTCCAAGCATTAAATGCAAACGAAGTAGCAAAAATGATATTAACCCTTAACAATAATATCTAATTGTCAATATGCACACAATGTTTATTGCCTAATATGTTACAGTAGTGACAGAAAGGTCGGTGTAATTAAAAGAAAACTCAATAATAATGGAAACAAACTCAGCAACTGTTCAGGAACTAACAGGGGTAGAACTTCATAGGCGAACCCATGCCCTATGTGAGCACCAATTTAAGTGGAGTGATGCTCCTTTAAGGAGTCTAATACATGGCTTGATCAACGTGTGGGCAGGGCCTTAAGAGCGGTTGAGGTTCTCAAAGAGGTAGTAACACGGCACTGCGTGAAGCGTATTGACTAGGAGACTGTGCTGGTAACGGATCTAAATGTAGCAAGTGATGCTGGTGGCGGTGCTCTGATGTATGCAGTCAGGTTCAATAATGATCACAAGAAGAAAGTAAAGAAGACATCGGCCATTCACCAGCAAAAAGTATCTTCTTCTTTATTGAAGCATACTCACATACACATATAGATCGGAAGAGATTGGTGGGGGGACAGTGATAGACGACCGAGCTCTGTTTCGCACGACTTGCATGCTTCCTCTGGTCATACTAATTCCTACCTGTGCAACATTTATATACAGGTGTGTGCAAAATTACCTGCCTATCAAGTCACAGGATGGGGAAATCACGTGACTGTGTGACGTGAAGGCAGGTAGGCGTGATTAAAAGTTAGAAGCAAGCTGTTAACTCTGTCCTGTCATTCATACCAATATTGCCTGTTGGTTTGTTTTTATGATCCATAATGTTTTTATACGCAATAGTTTCTGGTCTATACGTTCATATCTATTATAGTGAACTTTCTCAAGACCTAAGAATTTCAGGATTTCTGGGTTGCCCCTGTGTGCTTCCTTTACGTGGTACTGCAAGCGTGTCGCTCCTGGTTTTAGGAACTGTCCAGAGCAGCATAAGTTTTCTATGGGGATTTTCTCCTACTCTGGACAGTTCTCAAAATGGACAGAAATGTCAGCAGAGACAGTGCTCTCTGCTGACATTTCTGTCCATTTTGAGAACTGTCCAGAGTAGGAGAAAATCCCCATAGAAAACATATGCTGCTCTGGACAGTTCCTAAAATGGACAGAGATGTCAGCAGATAGCACTGTGCTTGTGATGTCAGCAGAGAGCACTCTGTTCCCAAAAGGAAAGAATTTTCTCTGCAGTATTCAGCAGCTAATAAGTGCTGGAAGGATTAAGATTTTGTAATAGAAGCTATGTACAAATCTGTTTAACTTTCTGGCACCAGTTGATTTAAATAAAAAAAAGGTTTCCACCAGAGTACCCCTTTAACCCCTTAAGGACACATGACGTACTGGAACGTCATGTGTCCACTCCCGATCTATAACGCGGGGCCATGTGGCTAATAGCACGTGGCATTGATCACTGTGCCGCGCGCTATTAACCCTTTAGACGCGGCGTTCAAAGTTGAACGCCGCGTCTAATGTGAAACCGAAAGCATGCCGGCTAGCTCAGTGGGCTGTTCGGGATAGCCGCGGCGAAATCGCGGCATCCCGAACAGCTTACAGGACAGCGGGAGGGCCCCTACCTGCCTCCTCGCTGTCCTATTGCCGAATGACTGCTCAGTGCCTGAGATCCAGGCATGAGCAGTCATGCGGCAGAATCATCGATCACTGGTTCCCTATGGGAGCTATAACACTGCAAAAAAAAGTGGAAAAAAAATTGAATAAACATCATTTAACCCCTTCCCTATTAAAAGTTTGAATCACCCCCCTTTTCCCATAAAAAAAAAACACAGTGTAAATAAAAATAAAAATAAACATATATGGTATCGCCGCATGCGGAAATGTCCGAATTATAAAAATATATAGTTAATTAAACCGCACGGTCAATGGCGTGCGCGTAAAAAAATTCCAAAGTCCAAAATAGTGCATTTTTGGTCACTTTTTATATCATGAAAAAATGAATAAAAAGCGATCACTAAGTCCTATCAATGCAAAAATGGTACCGTTAAAAACTTCAGATCACGGCACAAAAAATTAGCCCTCATACCGCCCCATACACGTAAAAATAAAAAAGTTATAGGGGTCAGAAGATGACAATTTTAAACGTATAAATTTTCCTGCATGAAGTTATGATTTTTTCCAGAAGTACGACAAAATCAAACCTATACAAGTAGGGTATCGTTTTAACCGTATAGACCTATAGAATAAATATCTACATCATTTTTACCAAAAAATGTACTAAATAGAAACGGAAGCCCCCAACAGTTACAAAATGGTGTTTTTTTTCAATTTTGTCTCACAATGATTTTTTTTCCGTTTCACCGTAGATTTTTGGGCACAATGACTGATGTCATTACAAAGTAGAATTGGTGGCACAAAAAATAAGCCATAATATGGATTTTTAGGTGCAAAATTGAAAGAGTTATGATTTTTTAAAGGCAAGGAGCAAAAAACGAAAATGCAAAAACGGAAACCCCCCGGTCCTTAAGGGGTTAAGCACCAGGACTCAAGGGCGTACTCTTATACGCCCTTAGTCCATAACATGTTAAAGATCTACCCACACCAGCACTCTGAAAACATGTCTAGACAATATGTGCTGGAGCAAGCCAAAGGAGTCTGAAATAATATCCTCTGCCTATACAGTCGGTTAATGAAATTTAGCAACCAAATGTTTTTTGCCATATACAGAGGAAAATTAAATTATACCAGAGACCTTACAACATATACACCAAATATAATCTGCCATATTGACGTTTTCCTCAACAACATACATTGGGGGTCAGTTTGAAGCCTCATGCATATAGAATTTAAAGCATATCCTGTAGACATTTGCTGTATCTGTTGACAATTATTAAATCTATATTGGCAACTTGCCTTTTTGGGCAATTTGCCTTTTTTTTATGTGTTAATTTCATTTTATACATAATAAAGTACAGCACACTATGGGGGAGATTTATCATTGCTTTCAGAGAATTTTTTTTGTCTATGTTCAGGCGAAGGAGCAGCATATTTAGTGACTTTTATGCGTCTTTTGATATAGACAGTTTCACTCTTTTTGCCTACCTTTAGAACTCTTTCTTTTTGATCATGCAGTGGTCACGTATTTATTATTTGCGACTTTTGAGCGCAAAGGCACATTTTTAGGCGCAAAGCTACACCACCTACCAGTAGGCGTGAGAATAATATTATTATATAATATTTCTACCTTCCACAATTCAACCTTTAACACCTTCCCGCAGAATCCAGTCTATAGACGGCGAATTGCGCAGGTCCTTCGCACATTCCGCCGTCTATAGATGGCCTTCAGTTAACCTGGCGATGGCATCAAATGGATTAACTGCCAGAAGTCCCACTGTTACCAGCGGGGGACTACTGCTGCTAGTCACCCCAGGACTAGGGATCGACCAATATCGTTTTTTTAGGGCCGATACCGACACCGATAATCTGTGACCTTTCAGGCCAATAGCCGATAACTTATTACCGATATTCCGGTATAAGTTATCGGCTATTTCACCACCCCCCCCCCCCCCCCCCCCCCCCAAAAAAAAAAAAAAAAAAATTCTGAGCCTAACACTCAAATATCCACTCACCTCTGCTGGGCATATAGCCTCTGACTGGGTGACATGCTGGATCCATAAACAATTTAAAACACCACCAGTGAAAAGGGGGAGGGGGGCACAGCTAAAGAGGGGGCCATTCCCCCTGAGTTGTACAAACAAGCAAAAAGAAAATAGCCAGCACAACAACCTAATACACGGGTGCACACTGCTATGGCAGATACAGAGTATACAAAAATCTTCGCTGCTGCTTCTAGGAGTTTCAAAACTACAACTCCCAGCATGCCCAGACAGCCTTTGGCTGTCTGGACATGCTGGGAGTTGTAGTTTTGCAACATCTGGAGGGCCAAGGTTTGGAGACCACTGTGCAGTGGTCTCCAATCTGTGCTCTTCCAGATGTTGCAAAACTAGAACTTTCAGCATGCCCAGACAGTCCAGGCATGCTGGGAGTTTTAGTTCTGTAACATCTGGCCCTGCAGATGTTGCCAAACTACAACTCCCAGCATGCCTAGGCAGTTTGGGCATGCTTGGAGTTGAAGTTTTGCAACTCCAAGCATGCCCAATACACAGTGGTACACAGTGGTCCCCAATCTGTTCTCCTCCAGTTGTTACAAAACTACGACTCCTAGCATTCCCCTCGGCTGTCTGGGTATGCTGGGATTTGTAGTTTTGAAACAACTGGAGGCACACTGTCTGGGAAACATTATCTGTTTTCTAACTCAGTGTTTCCCAACCCGTGTGCCTCCAGCTGTTGCAAAACTA
Organism: Hyla sarda; assembly: GCF_029499605.1. Lineage (NCBI taxonomy): Eukaryota > Metazoa > Chordata > Amphibia > Anura > Hylidae > Hyla > Hyla sarda. Next base: position 147,188,716 of record NC_079195.1, on the reverse strand, counting down.
TAATTCCCAGCATGCACTGAAAGAAGAGTTTTAGTTTAGCAACAGCTGGAGGCACATGGGTTGGGAAACACTGAGTTATGTAACAAACTCTGTGTTTTGCAACCAGTGTGCCTCCAGCTGCAATCCCCAGAATGCACAGACAGCCAAAGGGCATTCTGAAAGTTATAGTATTGTGCCTCCAGCTGTTGCATAACTACAAGTCCCAGCATTCCCTTCTGTCACTGCATGCTGAGAATTGTAGTTTTGCAACAGCTGGAGGTTTGCCCGGCTATGCGCTGACAAGTATTTGCCAGTGCATGGCCAGTATTTGTCGGCGCTTTCACATATCAACGCTCAACCCGTGGCATACCCGTATGGGTACGTACGTGTACCACGGGTTGAGAACCCAGGCCTCTGGTTGTTGGTCTGACTTTTTTAGAAAAGCTGTAGGTTAGGCAACTTTTCACACTAAAGGAGAGCTGCACCTTATTCATCATTACGCTGCGCATTATTGATGAATAAGGCGCGCGCTAGTCAAAGTATAGACAAAAAAGTTTGATCTAAAATAGACATTTCTTGATAAATCTCCCCCTATAGGCCTGCAGCCACATTTTAGTAAATTCCAAAAATAAGACAAGTGAGGTGGCTACCCATTACAGTAGAAGAGAGTATATAAAGAAAGAAAAGACCGAAAATATACAACAAAGTCCAGTATAAACTGAACAGCCAGAGAGGAGTGGGGGAGAGGAGTTGTCCACGTGATAATATATTACCAAGTAAATGCTTGAAAGGAAAGAGAGCCTGTTAGATTACTTTTCCACTTTAATTAGGTGCCAGGTAATTGGGGAGGGGTACAATACACATTCAATACACATTTTTTCCATGATTCCCAGGCAGGCAGATATTCATCATATATAATCATCATGTGTACCCAACTCCCGTCCTGCCAGTTCTTCTAGATAGGAAATTTGCTGGCCTTTGTTCAATTTAGTTAGCAATTTAGTTGCTGTAAGAAGAGTTGTGGGTAAATCAAGGTTTCTGGGTCAGAGATTGGGTTTGGACATAAGATTCAGTTCTGGAATAAGGGGACATTTATTTGCAGAGTTTATTCTACGCAAAGCTACTTCACATCAACGTGATTGGATCTTAGGACAGTGGTACCACATTTGTGAGAGAGTACCTATTCTAGAACTGTACCTCCAACAATTATCATTATCTGGGAGATTCATTTTTATACATAGAGGCAACATTTTTTGTACCACTAAATCATGGTTTTGTTCTCCTGTACTTTAATATAATGAGAGAAACTGTGAGATTTATATATGATGTGAGGAAAAAGGTTCTCAGGCATTTGAGGGCCTTAAAAGGATACTCTGCCCTTAAACATCTTATTCCCTATCCATGGAGGGGGCATGATGTGACATCACGGCCACGTCTGTCTGAAGCCAGTGCTTTGAACATAACCCTCCGCTATCAGACATATTATCCCCTAACTTCTGGATAGGGGATAAGATGTCTAGGGACACAGTACCCCTTTAATGACCCCAATGGTTCCCCTGATACATAAGAAGATACCAATATTATAAATGACCCATTATAGGCTGAAAAACATCAAGTTAAGCCTCAATTGTACGAGTTTTTTTGTACTGCCTAAACTTTCATATCATATCAGTAAGTTAGGGCACATTATTTAGATCTGTCCTACTGCAATGTGCCATGCACCCGGATAAAGCTCTTAGTAAGCAAAACGAACATTGAGATTAGGTAGGTATGGTCTGGCACTACACATGGTTTGATTTGTGTATTTTATTTTATTTTTTGCAGGTTTTGCTATTATGTTCTTAACCCCTTAATGACATAGGATGTAAATGTACGCCCTGATGCCCTGGTACTTAACACACCAAGACATACATTTACGTCTTTTACATGACGCAAGCACCAAACCGGTGCTCATATCATGCATTGCAGGTCCCAGCTGCTATCAGCAGCCAGGGATCTGCTGGTAATGGCGCACATCAGCGATCGTGTTGATGTCTGCCATTAACCCCTCAGATGCCGTGATCCATACAGATAAACTTGATTACACAGATAAACAGATTAAGCTGGATAATCAGCTCACCGCGGTGCTGCCGCGGGGATCTGATCATCCAACATGGCGGCCTCGAGGTCCCCTTACCTACTTTGGCCATCATCCTGGGGTCTTCTACTCTGGTCTGAAATCAAGAAGACCAGAGCAGAAGATTGCCAATAATATTGATCAGAGCTATGCCTATGCATAGCACTATTCAGTATATGCAATCTAATGTTTGTGTTGAATAGTCCCCTATGGGGACATAAAAAGTGTACAAAAAAAAGTTAAAAAAAGTTTTACAAAAATTCTAAAAGACCCTCCCCCAATTAAAATTTAAATGGCCCTCTTTCCTATTTTATCCTAAAAAGCGTAAAGGAATAATTCAATAAAATAATTAATAAACATATTTGCTATTGTGGCATGTGTAAATGTCCAAACTATAAACATAAAGTGTTAATGATCCCATACAATGAACAGCGTAAAAGTAAATTGCTGTGATGAAAAGTACAGATAACGGCGCAAAAGATTTAGCCCTCATACAGCCCCGTATACGGAAAAGTGAGAAAGTTATAGGTGGTCAAAATAGAGTAATTTAAAAATACTAAGCCACACAATAATAGAAGAGCATATTACATGGGTGTCATTTTATTGTATTGACAGAATAAATAGAATAAAGGAAATGTGTCATTTTTACCATCAAGTTACAGTTTGAAAACGAAACCTTTAAAAATTTTAAAAATGTTGTTTTTCTTTTCAATTTCCCCACACAAATAATATATTTTTTTGGTTGTGCCATACATTTTATGGTAAAATAATTGATGTTATTATGAAAGACAATAGATTGCGCAAAAAACAAGCCCTCATATGGGTCTGTGGATGGAAATATAAAAGAGTTATGATTTTTAGAAGGTAAGTGGAAAAAAGAAAATGTAATAATAAAATTGGTTGCGTCCGTAAGGCCAAAATGGTCTGTGTCCTTAAGGGGTTAATGCATTGGTACCTCTATTATGTTGCTAGCTAGCGTTAAAATGCATTTTATCTGATCTGATAGTTTGGTCCTCTATTTATATCCTGCATTCTAGTGTTTTTGTGCCTCTTTCCCAGTATGTGTTCTGGTGCTTCTTTAATGTCATGATTTTTGCTTGATGATTTTTAAAAAAGGTATATTTTTCTTTATTTTATTTTGAATCTGTGCCCTCATTTTAATATAGTTTTTTTTTTTTTTTTGTGTGTTACATTGTTGATAGTGTGCACACTTACCCACAGTTTGCTGTAGGGTTTTTCTTTATTATAGGTGATTATTATACACCCAACAAAATATTTAAAAAAAATTAACAGATTTTAAGTAGCCTGTTTCTTTAAATGGAACTAATCAATATGTATGAATTTAAGCCATTTAATGTAGAAAGTGAATTAATTTATTCGTCCTGACAGCCAACATAATTATATAGTTGACTGCCCAATGATATTTAATAAGTTCATGTAAACGGGGGTATCTAGAGTTTATGCATTGTTGTTTTACTCATTATAAAAAATAATTAATACAGATGCTTAATGTAACAGAGGTCACTGATCATGAGCACTCATCGTATGTATATTTGGAAACTGCTTTATTGTTAAGAAGCTTTAAACCCTTGTATACCACCTAATTGATTAATATATATTTTTTATGCGACAAAACTGAAGAAATGACATTGTATTACAATGTAAGGCAGTATAGCACAGCCTGTACAACATTGTTTAATGTTGTTGTTCCCTCAAAATAACTCAGCACACAGCCATTAATGTCTTAATCTTGGCATAAAGTGGAAGCAACCAGATTAGGCTGACACATTATTTTGTGAGGTCGCCAATATTTTCCAGAACTGCCTTTGACTCTGCTTTTCCTGGAGCTGCAGAGGTTAGCATCTGCATCTGGGGAACTGATAGTGCCACTGGCCAATCACTGGTTGAGGGGGGACATCATGTGGCTCTGTGACATCACGTCTGCAGCTCCAGGCATGGTTTCAGTAATCCATGCCCTTTGTCTGCTTGTCTGAGGAAAACTGCTTGCAGGCTTACTTGTGCTTCATCTTTAGAAGATGCTTTTTTCTGGGATGACAGCCATGCACACTTAGTTGATGTACTATGTGGCATATAGTCTGAGCACTGACAGACTGACACTCCATCCCTTCAACCACTGCAGCAATGCTGGTGCCTGTTTCCCAAATAAAACCCCTGGATATGATGCTAAGCACATGCACTTAACTTCTTTGTTTGACCATGGCAAGGCCTGTTCTGAGTGGAGCATGTCCTATAAAACGTCTGAATGGTCTTGCCCACCATGCTGCAGCTCAGTTTCAGGCAAGCTTCCTATAGCCTAGGCTATCTTTATGTAGAACAATTATCCTTTTTTCAAGATCCTCAGATAATTCTTTGCTGTGAGGTGCAATATTGAACGTCCAGTGTCCAGGGTTTCGTTAAATAACTTTACTTAACTTCTTATGTAGTTCAGTACAGTACATATTCATGAAGGAAGCTTTTACAGTAAAGCTTAGTATGCAACTTGAAATTCAGGAGTCCTTTTAAGATAATACAACTTTTGCAGACTATGCTTTTTAGCAGAACTTTGACTGGTGCATTTGCACATGAGCTTGGGATCCTATCACTTCCAGGACTCTTTGTTATTCTTTTCTCTAAGGATAGTTCTTAAAGGGGTTATCCAACATAAGGTGATTTAAGTATCTACCTGTCAGACAGTAATGGATATGCTTAGGAAGGATCCGTGCTTGTATTGGGCCTAAATGTCTGTTTTGTGAGTCCACCATAATACTGCTTTCTATTTGTGAAATGGCCATTTCTTGTTGGAATTCCCTCCTTCCAACTACAATTCCCAGGATCTCTTGTTTGTAAGAGTGAGGTCACTTTTATTTCATTTTGAGCTGCTTTCTACTCCTGCCAATTGATAAAGGTTACAAATAAATGATCCCCTCTATAAACTCAGAAGATATTTGATGTTTCTTTCTTCTATCAAGCTAAAATTTCACTTACACAAGCAAGCAACACACAAATAATCCCATCATATAATGTGCTTGACACTGTGTAGTAAATACTGCAGAGATCCTCCCTTAGGACAAGAGAAAAGTATTGGATCCTAACCAATTCATTTCTGTGACACTCTGTGCAACTGCCTAAGCAGGATCACAGTGACATCCAAATTCTCCAATCCTTTAGGATATGGACACGTAGACAGCCTTTTTCCATTAATTAAACTGGGTCTTATGCAAATCATATTGGCTTTGCTTTTTAATCTCTAGGAAAGTGTTTGCATAGTTTCCAAAGCACTTGTATTCTCAGGCAAACTGCCGTAGCTGACTGATGTGTGTGCATTCTTGTTTGCGAGTATTCGGCTTTAGATTAAAAGCTTTTTTCCCCCCAAAAAAAACAGTAATCCCTAATGTTCCAGGGGGTCCTGACACTCACTCCAGTTCACATGTTTGGCATTGTTTGATTTAAAATGTGTGTTATTATATCCAACAATAAAATGACTGCTGTGATGAATCAGCCTTTGAAGAGCCATATTTAAAGCTTGTGTGGTTATAGGAAATCACTTGCTGATACATGGTCTTTAGCAGGCTTTGCAACTTTAAGGGAGTTATATCCCCCCCACGCATCATCACAATGAGTCTTTCTCATGACTTTTAGTGATAAGAATCTGTTGCCATTCTAAGAGTTTAAAAGGTGAAAAGGGTCAATTAAGGACTGTGAGGGTGGTGGAGTTGTAGCAATTTGCCAGCACAGCAAATAGAATCAAGATCGGACTACGGCAAACAGAAGAAATGACAGGAGGACTTAAAAGCCAGGAAATCAATTTGACAGTCTTTTCTAAACGTACTGTACTGTACCTTGCCTTAACATAGATTCTAACTTGAGTGCAATTTTGAGCCCTTTTGTGCTGTATACATGTATTGTGATGTCAAAGAACTCATTGTACATCTGCCAAATATAATTATTATATCCATGCCAAAGAGTGCTTGTTATAAGTAACATTTTCTCTATATTTATTTTTTTTATAGACAAGATCATAATGATCATTTTTGTCATGTTAAATGAAGGGAAGTTCCAGACACCAGTCCACCTATTCATTGGCTCACTCTATTGATCTAACACCACTGACCTTACCACTTCTGTCAAATTTTGTATCCCTCCCTTTACAAAAAAAAAGCCCTACAAAACATGTTGCTTTTTAAACTCTGGATGTGTTGTGTATTATATCACCCTTACTTTTTTTAAATGTTTTCCTGTCAGTCTAAGATCACACATAAGGTTCCACTGAATGTGTCTATGTCACCAAATGAAAACGTTTAGAAATGAAATCTACTTGCAATTTAGAAAACCAAATAAAAATGTTGTTGCTACATTAAAGGAGAACTCCAGTGAAAGTAAACTTATCCCCTATCCACAAGATAAGGGATAAGTAGCTGATTGTGGGGGATAGGACGTAAGTTTATTTTTGCAGGATTTGTGCAAATTTGACGGATGGAGCTTGCAGAAATCTATGTGCATGCTGCAGAGACAACCTCTATTAGATATATATAATAGATTATTAGTTGACAATAAAACTGCCACATGGGAGCATACCCTGTATTCCAAACAAGGTCAATAAATATCAGAAAGTTTTAAATAATTAGTGATAGAACCACAAACCCCAGACTCTATGGTAGTACTCTTTTTAGTAGCCACTGCGGAATATGATTCTTTGCCAATTTGGATGTCACTCATTCTTCCAATAAATACCATGGAAAACATACAGACAAAAATGCTCTGCATACACGTAATGTAGTTCTGAGAGGCATGAGGGGCTGCTTAGGTCCATGTATCAATAAAGGGAATCTGCCACACTGAAATTGCAGTCCGATCTGCAGACATCATATTTTAGAACTGAGCAGATTTGTAAGTGTTACATAGTTACATAGTTAGTACGGTTGAAAAAAGACATATGTCCATCAAGTTCAACCAGGGAATTGAAGGGTAGGGGTGTGGCGCGATATTGGGGAAGGGATGGGATTTTATATTTCTTCATAAGCATTAATGTTATTTTGTTTTGTATTATTTGTAGTTTTGTCAAGGATAAATCATTTATTCATAAAAGTATCTGCCTATTCTGGGCTACGTAGTTAAGGGGGGGATGTTACTGTGACTGTCAGCTCTCTTTATTTGCACAATTATACAAAGAAAGAGTAGGACCACCCACTTCACTACTTAGCCCAGAATGAGAAGGGATTTGCATGAAAAAAATGTCCAATTATCTTGGAAATGTTTCCCCAAAACTATATAATAATCTGCTTAACTGCTTCTACTCTATAACATGCTACCTTCAAATGGGACAGCACTTTCAATGTGACAGGTTCCTTTTAAAGGAATTTTGCCAAGAAGTACTTTGGATAGGGGATAAGATGTCTGATCGCGGGGGTTCCGCCACTCGGGACCCCCGTGATCTCGGTTTCATAACCCCAGACATCCGGTGCATGGAGCGAACTTTACTCCATGTCGGATGACTGGCGATGTGGGGTGGAGGCTTGTGACGTCAAGGCCATGCCCCGCTCCTGATGTCACAGTCACGCCCACTCAATGCAAGTCTATGGGAGGGAGCATGACGGCCATCACCCCCGCTCCCATAGACTTTCATTGAGGGGGCGTGGCTGTGATGTCACGAGCGGGGCATGGCCATGACGTCACAATCACCACCCCCCCCACCCCACATCGCCTATCCTTTGGATAGGGGATAAGATGTCTAGGGGCAGAGTACCCCTTTAAAGTTCATGTAACAAGGTTTTGTACAGAGCCATAATAAAACTTTGATACAGGTCTATGAAGCCTCTTTATTTCTTTTGTATTATTTGATATGAATTCAATGATAAACATCATGGCATGCTTGCTCTGACAAAATGTGTGCTTATGATAGCGAAACTATCTATTGACAAACTGCACCCATGCAGACCTGGATGGGTGGTCAGCTCTATGCATTGCTGTGCAGTAGTAATTTGCTTGTACATCTATTAGTAATTTGTTTGTATTATAATTATATCTAAAACAGCTTTACTGGGTATATGTAGATGCTGTAGGACATGTCTAATACTAAATTAAAAAAGGACAAAAATAGATGTAAGGTAATTTGAACCAGACAAGGACATCTTATTATATAGATGAAACATATAGCACAATAACCTTCCAGTAATTGAGGCATTGCACATACTGTAGAACATCCATGTCTTAGTTTAGAAGGATATTATAGTGCTCATTCAACATCATATTGTGAAATAGCTGCTTTCTTTATCTTACCAGTGACTGCTCTCATATATTTATCTAATAGAGAAGGTCACAGGAAAACCTGTGACCTTCAGGCATTTTTAAATGAATATGTCCTTCCACAAATGCTTAACACATGCTCTGAATACTAAATCTTCTACTTTTCAGCAAGGAAAAGGGGACAGGGGAAGCCCAGTGCCCTTGAACGTGAAAGTGATTTCCTTAATTTCCGTAGAATGAAGACATCTACTCTAAAAATTATCATAGCTGTCCAACAATTACACATAATAGCTGTATGTAGTTACAACAAAAGCTTAACATAAGCAAAGCTAAGCTCATTTTCAAAATAAAGGCACAGATCCGCAAAAGTGAGCAAACTGCAGAACAGAAGTAACACAAAATGTAGACAATGCATAATTAACAAAAAAAAACAGTGCAACCTTACAACATTTTTAACCCATTTTTTCCTATTTAATAATAAAATATTTGCATTTATTTCTTGCAATGTCCTTTATTTTTAGCTTCAAATGGAATATATACTTTTCCCGAAATACTATACTTTTCCAAGAATTGGCCAGCAGGCATAAGCGAAGCAACCTTTAAAATTGCTGAAATTGTTGCTTAATGGTTAACCCAGTAATTTTACTTTCTGTAAACCTCACATCTCACACATTATCGCTCTACAAAAAAGTGATGGGGGAGCTGAGTATTATATTACCACTGTACAGTGCTATTTTGCTGGTGTTTTTACAGTGGTACAGTACAGCTACTTGTTCCAAAAGCCGCATTATGCTGCCCTTTGGTGGTGTGGCAGAAGTCTTACTGGGGTACAGCTGGTTGTTGCAGGATCCTTAAATGCATTATATCTTTTCAAACAGAGATGCCTTTTTTCCCCTTGTGAGGCTCCTTTCCTGTAGCTATCCTTTCCTAAACTTGTTATTCCCTTTGGAAAAAGAAATGTATCTCTTGACAATTCACTGTTTACTGAGTGATCTTCTTACATGCTGTCTATAGAAGACTGTGGGGACAGGAAGAGTTAAAAGGGAAAGGAGAATGAATGGCTAGAGAGAGCCAGAAGCCAACAGAGAACTCACAGGAGTTCATAGTAGGTATTAGATTTCACCACAGTGCTGGATTCACAGTTTACACTGTTCAGTACTGTTTAATGCCCTCCATGATGTTGTTGTTGCTTCTGAGAGTATGATATGAAAACAAAGGGGAACAAGATCTCCTCTTCTGTGTTTTAGCAGTGTTTGGGACACATCACATAGGCTAGTCACCACCCATTAATTCAAGGACAACTGAAAATTAGCGATGAAGCCTACAGAGAAAAAAATCTGGCAAAAATACTATATACAAGTTATATGATGGCCAGAAATATTTCTACTCTTCATGCATACACTCAATAGCTCATGCTAAAAAGTTACCTGAAATGAAAGGTAAGCTTTTATCTAGAGGTGGTGAGCTCCAGAGGTACAATGCATCACTCCCATTCCTCAACTTCAAGCATTTCTTTATATGTATTAATACTAAAAAAGATTGTCTTCCCTCGAATACAAACTTATAGAGCCAGTATTTATTTTTATAATCTCATGTAAAAAAAAGTTTGAGTCATTTAGGGAGTAAGCAGTTCACTATATTTTATTTTAATGGCCATGCAGCTGTAGCACAGGAAAGAAATATGTATTCAAAATTGTTGCCAAGGATGCAGACACATTTAAAAATTTGCATAATTTTAACATATTTAGTATTTCTTTATAATAAACCACATTGTATAGAAAAAAAGAGTATTGTCTATTTTTTCTAAATGCATTTAATTTGAAAGTATATTAAAAAGGGTGATCATAATAAAAATAAAACAAAAGAAACTTATAGCTAGTGCCAACTCTAATGGCTGCAAAACAATGTATGTGCAGCAATAAAACAAAATAATGTTTCCTTTTATCTGTATAGTCGAAGACGCCTGGCCAATGAAAACAAACAGGATTAAGTTAAAAGCTTTTCCATTATATTCAAAGTCCAGATTACCATTAAAAAGTGGTTGCAGAGGACTGGAAAACATGGCTGCTCACAGCAACACACTTTAAAGTTCCATTAAAGTTAATAGGGTTGAGCTAAAATACCATATGCTAGCTGTGGACATGTGAGGCACTGTTTCTGAAAGAAAACAGTCATGCTTTTTTTTTTTTTTAACTCCTGTACAACTCCGGGTCGGTCCCGGCTGCTAATGATAGCCGGGACCCTGGGAAATTAACCGTTCAGACGCGGCAATCAAGTTAAATGCCGCATCCAAAACAAAAGTAAAAGCTTCCCGGCAGCTCAGTCAGGTTGATCGGGACTATCAAGATAAAATCAACTAGGACGCGAGCAGAGGCCCCCTCACCTTGCTCCGTTGCGTCCGATCGGCATTTGATTGTTCCAAGCCTGAGCTACAGGCTTGAGCAATCGAGCCCCTAGAATGCTGATCCATGCAAAGCTATGGCTTTGCAGGGATCAGGGTAAAAGATCAGTGTGTGCAGTGTTATAGCCCCCTATGGGAGCTATAACACTGCAAAACAAAAGTGAAAAAAAAGTTAATAAAGGTTAATTAACCCCTTCCCTAACCCCTTAGGGACAATGGACGTACTCCTACGCCCCCGTTTCCGAGTCCTTAAGGACCGAGGACGTAGGAGTACGTCCTGTCCTTTCCCGGCCCCCTGCCGCTAGCCGGAGGGGAGCCGGTGCCCGATGCCTGCTGAAATCGTTCAGCAGGCATCGCGGCATATCGCCCAGGGGGGTCATTATGCCCCCCCATGTTGGCGATGGCCGCAGATCGCTGGACAATTCAGTCCAGCGATCTGCGGCGATTCCGGGTCAATCGGTTCTCCAGTGACCCGGTGACCCGGAATTACTGGCTGATCGGGGCCGTCAGAGACGGCCCCGAACAGCCAGAGCCTGCAGGGGTGAGGTGGCACTAGTGCCACCTCACGATCGCCCTGATTCGTCGGCCGGATTACCGGCCGACGAATCAGGGCGCCTGCTGCGGGTGTCACTCCCGCACCCGCTCTGCCCCTCTTCCGGAGGACTTGAGCGGGTGCGGGACGTGCACCCCTGGTGCTGGGGACCCCGATCCCCGGCGTTAATGTTGGGATCGGGGCCCCAGGAGCGACGACGGTGGCGGCGGCGGGACTGACCTGTGCGGCGATCAAGCAGCAGCAGGAGGTGAGTGACAGCCTCCTGCTGTTGCTTAGCAACAGCTCCCAGCATGCAAAAAGGGCATGCTGGGAGCTGTAGTTATGCAACAGGAGGAGGCAGACCACCACAACTCCCAGCATGCACTTATGGGCATGCTGGGACTTATGGTTTTGCAACAGCTGGAGGCACATTCTTTCTATGGAAAAGTGTACCTTCAGCTGTTGTGTAACTACAACTCCCAGCTTGCACAAACAGCTTAAGGGCATGCTGGGAGTTGTAGTGGTGCATCTGCTGGTTGCATAACTACAACTCCCAGCATGCCCGTTGGCTGTCGGTGACTGCTGAGAGTTGTAGTTTTGCAACAGCTGAAGGCACACTGAGTTAAGTAGCAAACCAGTGTGTCTCCAGCTGTTGCATAACTACAATACCCAGCATCCCCAGCCAAAGTAGTATGCCTCCGGCTGATGCATAACTACAACACCCAGCATGCCCTTCCGCTGTCCATACATGCTGGGGGTTGTAGCTTTTGCAACAGCTGAAGGCACACTGGTTGCAAAACACTGAGTTTGTTGTCAAACTCGGTGTTTCACAACCTGTGTGTCTCCAGCTGTTGCAAAACTACAACTCCCAGCATGCACTGATAGACCGTACATGCTGGGAGTTGTAGTTTTGCAACAGCTGGATGTCCCCTCCCCCCAATGTGAATGTACAGGGTACACTCACATGGGCGGAGGATTACAGTAAGTATCCGGCTGCAAGTTTGAGCTGCAGCAAATTTTCTGCTGCAGCTCAAGCTGCCAGCGAGAAACTACTGTGAACCCCCGCCCATGCGACTGTACCCTAAAAACACTACACTAACACACAATAAAATAAAAAGTAAAAAAACACTACATATACACATACCCCTACAATAAAAATGAAAAACATCTGGTACGCCACCGTTTCCAAAACGGAGCCTCCAGCTGTTGCAAAACTACAACTCCCAGCATGCACTGATAGACCATACATGCTGGGAGTTGTAGTTTTGCAACAGCTGGATGTCCCCCCCCCCCAATGTGAATGTACAGGGTACACTCACATGGGTGGAGGATTACAGTAAGTATCCGGCTGCAAGTTTGAGCTGAGGCAAATTTTCTGCCGCTGCTCAAACTGCCAGCGAGAAACTACTGTGAACCCCCCGCCTGTGCGACTGTACCCTAAAAACACTACACTACACTAACACACAATAAAATAAAAAGTAAAAAACACTACATATACACATACCCCTACACAGCCCCCCTCCCCTCCCCAATAAAAATGAAAAACGTCTGGTACGCCACTGTTTCCAAAACGGAGCCTCCAGCTGTTGCAAAACAACTACTCCCAGTATTACCAGATAGCCACTGACTGTCCAGGCATGCTGGGAGTTTTTCAACAGCTGGAGGCACCCTATTTGGGAATCACTGGCGTAGAATACCCCTATGTCCACCCCTATGCAATCCCTAATTTAGGCCTCAAATGCGCATGGCGCTCTCACTTTGGAGCCCTGTCGTATTTCAAGGCAACAGTTTAGGGTCACATATGGGGTATCGCAGTACTCGGGAGAAATTGTGTTACAAATTATGGGGGGTATTTTCTGCTATTACCCTTTTTAAAAATCTAAAATTTTTGGGAAACCAACATTTTAGGTAAAAATTTTTTTTTTTTTACATATGCAAAAGTTGTGAATCACCTGTGGGGTATTAAGGTTCACATTACCCCTTGTTACGTTCCCCGAGGGGTCTAGTTTCCAAAATGGTATGCCATGTGTTTTTTTTTTTTGCTGTCCTGGCACCATAGGGGCTTCCTAAATGCGGCATGCCCCCAGAGCAAAATTTGCTTTCAAAAAGCCAAATGTGACTCCTTCTCTTCTGAGACCTGTAGTGCGTCAGCAGAGCACTTCTCACCCCCATATGGGGTGTTTTCTGAATCGGGAGAAATTGGGCTTCAAATTTTGGGGGGTATTTTCTGCTATTACCCTTTTTAAAAATGTAAAAATTTTGGGAAACCAAGCATTTTAGGTAAAAATTTTTTTTTTTTTTAACATATGCAAAAGTCGTGAAACACCTGTAGGGTATTAAGGTTCACTTTACCCCTTTTTACGTTCCCCGAGGGGTCTGGTTTCCAAAATGGTATGCCATGTGTTTTTTTTTTGCGGTTCTGGCACCATAGGGGCTTCCTAAATGCGGCATGCCCCCAGAGCAAAATTTGCTTTCAAAAAGCCAAATGTGACTCCTTCTCTTCTGAGACCTGTAGTGCGCCAGCAGAGCACTTTTCACCCCCATATGGGGTGTTTTCTGAATCGGGAGAAATTGGGCTTCAAATTTTTGGGGGTATTTTCTGCTATTATCCTTTTTAAAAATGTAACATTTTTGGGAAACCAAGCATTTTAGGTAAAACATTTTTTTTTTTTTTTTACATATGCAAAAGTCGTGAATCATCTGTGGGGTATTAAGGTTCACTTTACCCCTTGTTACGTTCCCTGAGGGGTCTAGTTTCCAAAATGGTATGCCATGTGTGTTTTTTTTTGCTGTTCTGGCACCATAGGGGCTTCCTAAATGTGACATGCCCCCCAAAAACCATTCTGAGCCCTCTACTGCGCCCGCCGAACAATTAACATAGACATATGAGGTATGTGCTTACTCGAGAGAAATTGGGTTTCAAATACAAGTAAAAATTTTCTCCTTTTTACCCCTTGCAAAAATTAAAAAATTGGGTCTACAAGAACATGCGAGTGTAAAAAATGAAGATTGTGAATTTTCTCCTTCACTTTTCTGCTATTCCTGTGAAACACCTAAAGGGTTAATACACTTATTGAATGTCATTTTGAATACTTTGGGGGGTGTAGTTTTTATAATGGGGTCATTTATGGGGTATTTCTAATATGAAGACCCTTCAAATCCACTTCAAACCTGAACTGGTCCATGAAAAATAGCGAGTTTGAAAATTTTGTGAAAAATTTCCAAATTGCTGCTGAACTTTGAAGCCCTCTGGTGTCTTCCAAAAGTAAAAACTCATAAATTTTATGATGCAAACATAAAGTAGACATATTGTATATGTGAACCCAAAAATGTTTTATTTTGAATATCCATTTTCCTTACAAGCAGAGAGCTTCAAAGTTAGAAAAATTCAACATTTTCATTTTTTTCATCAAATTTGGGGATTTTTCACCAAGAAAGGATGCAAGTTACCATAAAATTTTACCACTAAGTTAAAGTAGAATATGTCACGAAAAAACAATCTCGGAATCAGAATGATAACTAAAAGCATTCCAGAGTTATTAATGTTTAAAGTGACAGTGGTCAGAATTGCAAAAAACGCTCCGGTCCTTAAGGTATAAAATGGCCTGGTCCTTAAGGGGCTAATAAATGTTTGAATCACCCCCCTTTTTCCATTAAAAAAAACGGTGTAAATAAATATAAAAATAAACATATGTGGTATCGCCATGTGCGTAAATGAAATCAAAGTGAAAAATGAATAAAAAGCCATCAAAAAGTCTGATCAATACAAAAATGGTACCAATAAAAACTTCAGAACATGGCGCAAAAAAATGAGCCCTCATACCGGCCCGTTCACGGAAAAAAAAAAAAGTTATAGTGGTCAGAAGATGACAATTTTTAACATATAAATTTTCCTGCATGTAGTTATGATTTTTTTCAGAAGTAGGACAAAATCAAAACTATATAAGTAGGGTATTATTTTAACCGTATGGACCTACAGAATAAAGATAAGGTGTCATTTTTACCGAAACGGAAGCCCCCAAAATTTACAAAATGTCATTTTTTCTTCAATTTTGTCGCACAGTGAATTTTTTTTCCGTTTCGCTGTGAATGTTTTGGTAAAATGACTAATGTCACTGCAAAGTAGAATTGGTGTGCAAAATTGAAAGCGTTGTGATTTTTAGAAGGTGATGAGGAAAAAATGAAAAAGCAAAAACGGAAAAACGCTGAGTATTTAAGGGGTTAATGAAGATTGATCAAAACCTGTGCAGAGGAAAGTTAACCAGTTACCCATAGCAAAGAGTCAGATTATTTCTTTAGTTTTTAAAAAAGCCTTTGGGAAATAAAGGATGCAATCTGATTGGTTGCTATGGGCAACTGGTCAACTTTTCCTCTGCACAGGTTTTGATAAGTCTCCCCAAGGGTAGGGTAACACGTAACGGATCTGGAGCGTATTTTACCCAACCCATAGTTTGCCTTCAACTATTGGCACACCCAACCCCTTCCCCGTCCCACCTCCTGGCCTGCTCGTAGCGACAATGAGCCACTCCGAGCAGCCCCAAAGGAGCCTGCGAGTCGCCAAGCGCATGCACAGGGTACTCAGATATCGCGCTGCTCTGCGATGTCTGAATACTCGGTGACGCGCAGGCCTTGCGATTTGCTCCCTGGCCATAGACTTTAATGCAGAGAAATGAACAGATCTCTTCGCCTGCCAGGGAGTGAAGCGCAATGCCACCTGCTTCCCCTGGCTAAGAAATCATGATTGGATCAGGTTTCTGGTGGAAGACCTGATGTGATCAACAACATTTGACATGTCTGATCAACATGTCAAAAAGTGTTTTTAATGACAATAATGCTTTATGGAAAACTTTTTGGTAAATAAGCTACCATAAATTTCAGTTTGTTGTGTATGGTGGCCAACATTGCACCAAATTTATTAAAAGGAATGTGTCTCTTCAAACATTTGCTATATCTTAAGTCTGGCATATGAAATGCTGGTTTTAGTAAATATCTTAAATTCAATAATAAAAGGGGTTATCCAACCTAAAGTAAATGATGGCCTCTCCTCTGGAATAAGTGGAAATCTGACTTCTACCACCCGATCCAATCAGCTCTTTGAAGCGATGTGACATTCATTTGAGCACCGCAACTCAGCCATCACTTTTTTATAGGCTGCTTAACACATTACATGTCAGATAGGGCAGTAATCTGTAAAACCACATTAAAACTCCCGCTAACCCCATAACTGAATGACTCCCCTTCCACCATAAGCATTTCAAATGCTTCAAGGATCATTTTATCCTTACCTATAACATAACTATAGTGTTATTCATGCAGATAATGGAATAAAATAACTTATAGTAAGGCTATAAGTGATATGCAGCTGTGATGCCGTGGATTATTATTCTGTATAAATCCCTGTAGAGTATGACTTATCAAAGTATTAAGAAGAGTTTGTAATATGATCCAAGCTGGCAGCTGTCACTGTAACGGGAAATAATCAAATGCCTATGCTGGTTACTTGTCACTTGAGTATGGGGATAGGGAATTGTAACCGAACTGGTCAAAGATGCAGTCTTCTTAATTTTCTTTAAAGGGGTACTCCGCTGGAAAACTTTTTTTTTTTAAATCAACTAGTGCCAGAAAGTTAAATAGATTTGTAAATTACTTCTCGTACAAAATCTTAATCCTTCTAGTACCTATAGGCCCCGTTCACACTACGGAATTGCCGCGGAATTTCCGGGCGGAATTCCGCGGGCACAATTCCGCGGTGTGAACTTTAACATTAGTGTGAATGGGTCCGCGAGACCCATTCACAATGCGTAATTTCAGCGGCGGACATTTTCGCCGCGGAAAGTGTTCCGCGCAAAGAAAGAACATGTTCATTCTTTCTGCGGAATCCGCAAGCAGAGCATAGCCGTCAATGGTGATGGCTCAGTTCCCCGCGGCCCTAGCGCCGAAGCAACTCCGGCGGCGGCCGCCAGGCGGAATCTACGCTCGCGGAATTCAACCGCAAGAATTCCATAGTGTGAATGGGGCCATAAGCTTCTGTATGCTCCACAGAAAGATCTTTTATTTTGGAATTTGTCTTTCTGTCTGACCACAGTGCTCTCTGCTGATACCTCTGTCCATTTTAGGAACTGTCCAGAGTAGGGGCATAGCAAACCTCTCATGCTCCAAACAGTTCCATCAGTTAATTTAAAACAAAATGTTTACCAGTGGAGTATTTTAAGGCTTTCATTTTCATTGTTGATTTTTATATTAACCAATACAATTCAAATTATTTGACTTCTAGTGGCGCCTATATATGGGTCAATTTACCACCGTTTCTACCAGTTTCCAATCAGAAAATGTAAAGGATCATTAAAAATTTGTCACAATATTGTAAATATGTATATGCATTGCATTGCTGCCCTTATGTTTTCAAGTGCAGTGCTAATATTGCTGTCATTTTTTGCCACTAAAGTTAACAGCAGGATTAAAAAGCTCTAAGTGTTTAGTTTTTTTTTTTTACATGGTTCTGCATTCTGCATTTGGGGCTGCATAGCCATAGACCTGTGCTGAGTAATTTGATGTTATGGCTGGTCAGCATTTACAATTTAAACTTAAAGGGCTATTCCAGGTTTATATCAACAGGCTCCAGAAAGTTAAACAGATTTGCTCTCTGCTGACATCTCTGCTTGTTTAGGGAACTGCACAGAGTAGGAGAGGTTTGCTATGGGGATTTGCTTTTAAACTGGGCGGTTCCCGAGACACGTGTCATCAGAGAGCACTCAGACAGAAAAGAACAACTCAACTTCAGCAGCTCATACGTACTGAAAGGATTAAGATTTTTTAATAGAAGTCATTTACAAATCTGTTTAACTTTCTGAAGCTAGTTTAGATATATATATATATATATATATATATATATATATATATATATATATATATGTGTTTTTTTTCCTGGATAACCCCTTTAAATCCTTACATGTTGAATATATTAAAACATTATGCTTATTTTTATTACATAATTTAGTCCAAGAAGACATCGTTCTTATGGATTGTTGTATTTAGAAGTATTTGTATTAAGCACTGTGAAATCACAGTACTAAAGATACAGATAATAGAAATAAACAGACAGGTAATATCAGCTTTCAATTCTCTACTTTAGGTCTTGACTCAACATATTTTCTAATACTTCCACTGGCGATTTTCACTCCATGAGCATCAGCGCTGTCTACTGATAATTCAATTAGTGACCTCTCTTTTGAGATTTCCACCTAAGGTTACAAATGTCACATAAATACTTTCCTGCCGAGTTGTTGACAAGTGCCTGGCGGGAACAGAATAGAGGGCTCAAGTGTCACAGTAGGGTTTCATTGGCATTGCTTATCCATTCTAAATAAGTCTGGATAGTGTACCTAGGAAACAGGCCAAGTGGTCAATATGGTACAAAGAGATATGAAAAATGAGAATGAGAAGAACAAATAAATAACAGCATATGGAATATGAATATATATATATATATATATATATATATATATATATTATATATATTTTTATATACAGTGAGTATCCTCTGACTGCAGAATATATTACACTTTATCCTAATGAAGCATTTTGCTATTCTCATCTTCTCATCTACAAATGAGGCAAAGTTATAATATTCCAAAAGGCTATGCAAAATGATAAATTGTGCCAAATTACAGGCCTTGTATGCAAATCAAGTGATGGTTATAGGATCTGAACTCAGTCCAGCTCTACATGACACATGTATCATCTTGGTCAGACGCTGAGAAGTCAGATTGCTCATGAATAATGTTATTAGGTAAATTCTCCCTCCTTGGATAATAATAGGAAATATTTAAGGAATAATTTTTCTCCCGGACACCTTAAAATATGTTTAAAGCATGCCTGACCAAATCTCTATCAATATGACAACTAAAAAAAAATCACAGCTGGCAACTGGTATGCAAGGTGTTTACATTTTTACTTATAGGAAGGCTGGTTGCACATGTTTTTACAGTATAGTGTCCCCTCTGGTGTATGTGGGAGCTGTATAACTATACATGTACCATATTTTTCGCCCTATAGGACGCACCAGCATATAAGACGCACTCAATTTTAAAGGTGCAAAATCTAGAAAAAAAAGATTCTGAACCCAACAGTGATCTTCAACCTGCGGACCTCCAGATGTTGCAAAACTACAAAACTACAACAGCATGATGGGAGTTGTAGTTTTGCAACATCTGGAGGTCCGCAGGTTGAAGACCACTGGTATAGGAGGTAATACTCACGTGTTCCCGCAGCTCTGGACCTGTCACCGCTCGTCACCGCTGCCCTGGATGTCGCTCCATCGCTGTCGCCACGTCTCTGTGGTATCTCCGACGCACCGGACGTCTTCTTCCCCGGGATCCACGCTCTCCGTCATCACGTCGCCGTCATCATGTCGCTACGCACGCCGCTCCTATTGGATGACGGGACGGTGTGCGCGACGACGTGATGACATCGAAGGAGAGCGCCGGCCATGCAGGGGATCCCGACACGGAGCAGACACCGAGGAGGCAGGTAAGGTTCCTCCCCGTGTCCTGTAAGCTGTTCGGGACACCGCGATTTCACCGCTGCGGTCCCAAACAGCCCGACTGAGCAGCCGGGTTAGTGTCACTTTCGCTTCAGACGCGGCGGTCAGCTTTGATCGCCGCGTCTGAAGGGTTAATACAGGGCATCACTGCGATCGGTGATGTCCTGTATTAGCCATGGGTCCCAGCCGTTGATGGCCGCAGAGACCGCCGCGATAGGTGTGTATTCGCCGTATAAGACGCACCAACTTTCCACCCCCCCCACAGTTTTGGGGAAGAAAAAGTGCATCTTATACGGCGAAAAATACGGTATATGTAGCTACCTCTTGAGATGGTTGTAATTTGTGCAGATTCACTTGCAGTTTTTCAGATCAGAAAGAAAGAAATAATCTTCAGCATATTAATATATGCCATAATACAGTTATCACATTTACATTATAATCTCCAAAATGTTACCCCTTTTCTGTTTGTGCACTTTAGTTTTTTTCTTCATCACCTTCTAACGCTTTCAATTGCACATAAAGACCCATATGAGGGGTTTTTTTGCGCCCGAAATTGTACTTTATAATGACATCAATCATTTCACCATAAAATTTACGACGAAAGCAGAAGCAAAATATTGTGGGGCAAAATTGAAAAAAAAAAGTGCTGTTTTGTAACGTTTAGGGGCTTCCGATTCTATGCAGTGCACTTTTCGGTAAAAATTATACCTTATTTTTATTCTGTAGGTCCACACGGTAACAAGGATGCCACATTTATATAGGTTTTATTTTATTTTACTACTTTAAAAAAAATTATAACTACATCCACCAAAATTAGTATGTGTAAAATTGCAATCTTCTGACCCCTATAACTTTTTTATTTTTTCATATACAGGGATGGATGAGGGCTAATTTTTGTCTCAATGATCTGAAGTTTTCATTAGTAAATTTTTGTTTTGATGGGACTTTTTGATCGCTTTTTATACATTTTTTTTAGGGTATACAAAGTGACGGTTTAATTAACATTATATTTTAATAGTTCAGACATTTATTGGTGTTTTTTAAACTTTTTATTCAACTTTTTTCTTTTACACTTTAAGTGCCCTTAGGGGACTTTTAGGAGGAATCAGTAGATTCCTCATAGAGATCAATGTGGTTCCATAGAAGCACAATGATCTCTGTGCTCTGCGCTCGATTGATAAAGCCTAGTTCAGCCAGGCTCTATCAATCGGGGCCTGGATGGAAGGAGAGGTAAGCCCTCCGGTTATCCTCAGCAGTGGATTGCCCCATACCCCCACCACATGATCTTGCTGCAGAGGGGTGGGAGGTTAGCCGGGGATGGTTTAAATGTCCCTTTCATACACCACTGTCAACTTTGACAGCGGCGATCTGAAGGGTTAATAGCCAGCCGTGGCTATCGCCACATGTTGGCTACTAACACCAGCCCTCAGCTACAGGAATCAGCTGGGGGCCAGCCAGTATGGTACGGGCTCCAGTCGGAAGCCCACACCATACACCGATTGCCATCTCAGGATGAGCCGGCTCGTCCTTAAATGGCAACCGGTTAAATAACTAAAAAAAAAAAAAATAAAATAAGGCAGTAATAGGGCCCCAAAGACCAAATTTATTTTGGCTTTTGCTTAGTGTGATTTTTCCAGGTTTGGCCTAAAGAAGTTTCCGAGCCAGGACCGGTTCACATGCAGTCTGGGCTGGAGGTTACAAAACAATCAGGTATACTTCCCAACCCACTCCCCCACCCCTACCGGTAACCTGAGGCTCCAATCTCCATAACAGTCCTGTTCTTTACTGCTTCTGCTGCTATGCTGTGCAGACTAGAAATGCCCGCTCAGCAGCTGATATTTACGCTGTTTATGTAGAGTGAAACAAACTGGTATGGCTATTGGTTGCAATTGCTATGGGCAACAAGGTAATTTCTGCTTAGACTAAGAGCTATGTCCAGGGTCATGTACAGACTTATTGCATATCGTCTGTCACATTGCCTTCCATGCTACACAATGCACTGCCAAAAATTTTTAGATCTTGGTTATCGTGACCTAAAATTGTACCATCTTTTAAACTTAAAGTTCTGTCACCTGTCATATGTTTATGCTTGTTTAACATCAAAATCAATCACATGTCTTATTTCAGCTGGCTTATTTATGATGACAAATTAATTTCATTGTCATATTGTATAAACATTGGAAATATATATCAAAACCTGTGTAGAGGAAGCGTTGTGTGGCTGCCAATAGCAACCAAGCAGATCGCTTCTTTCATTTTTCAGAGGCCTTTTAAAAAAATATGGTTGCTATGGGAAACTGTATAACTCCTCTTCTACATAGGTTTTCATAAATCTCCCCCATTGTAATACATTTCTACAAGTTCAAATTTATCTAATGTTAATTTTATCTACTGTTAATCTTCAAATAAGCTTTAGCATTTCTAGCACTTCTATTATTAGGTCCACTATATATTTTGGTTTGTAAGGTCTAAGCTAAGCAATAAATATGAATGAAACTCTTAAATATTGTTAATTAAAGGATAAAAGGTATTCTCACAAATAATAGTAAGCAAACACTATTGCTCAAATGTGTGCCATCCTATTTTTGTATTTAAGATATTAGATCACAGGACATGGACACAGGACATTTTAATCTGTATTACATCCATTATGCACTGTGTTATACGGAGTCAATGTTAATCTATGGTTCATTTTTACATAGGTGTAAAAAAATGTATGTCCAACCTATGCTATAGGTGTAAGGCTGGGTTCACATATGTCTGGCATCCGGCAGACGTGAACGTCAAAGCCTAAATCTGATGCCACAACTGATGACAAGTTGTAATCATTTGTATTGCATCCAGCATCCATTGTTTTTGCACAGCGGACAGGGGAACGCAGCAAGTTGTTTTCCTCTGTCCGGTGCCTTCCGGCGTGTCCAACCATCCGGCGTCAAAATTGAGACTCTGGTTTATTGTGACCTGTCCCATGGGATCAGTTCTAGCAACAGTTTCCCTCCGGTGCACGCCGGAGGGAAACTGTGACGGCCGCCTGATATGTGTGAACCCAGCCTAAGGGATTCAGAGAAATCTATCGAGAGTTTTAAAAATTAGGTAAGTCTGTATTTCATTAGCATGTTATCCATACTAAAACTGTGTTATCTATAATGCAAAGGATCTATCATACATGTTTTCTGGTTCTTCCTAGAACACAACAATTCTGTAATCATGATTCCAAAATGATAAAGTGCAAAATTTGGCTTACATTGCATATGTGGACACATGCCATCTAGTAGAATAGATCTTAAAAACCTGAGGCCAATGTATAAAGGAAAGAAAATGTAATAATTTTGCAGCCATAGGTGTATGATTCCAACTCTGTTCTATATTGATGCTATCAGCCCAGTTACCGTATTTAGAGATGAGCGAATGTTAGAAAAATTTTATTCAGCCGATTCAGCAAATTTTCCAAAAACATTTGGTCTGGCCCAAACTTATTTGCGGAGAATCTGTATGAAAAATGGCTATTTCTGGCCTACAGATAGCCTCAATAGGGGTGTACAACACTTTGCCTTGCTGTAAGACACATAGGGTGTGTGCTGGATTAGTGAAATAATACTGTTATACAGTATGACATGCAGATTAGAGCCATCGCTATTAGAATAGCTGTCCCAGAGCGGCACAATGACAGCCTGGAGGTGGAATCAGTATGAGGAGACCATATAGTGGCTGAATGAGACAGCCTGGAGTTGTTGGCAGCATGAAGAGACCATATAGTGGCTTAATGACAGCCTGGAGTTGGTGGCAGCATGAGGAGACCATATAGTGGCTGAATGACACAGCTTGGAGGTAGCAGCAGCATTAGGAGAACATATGGTGGCAGAATGAAATAGCCTGGAGCTGGCATTAGCATGAGGAGAACATATGGTGGCAGTATGAGACAGCCTGGAGCTGGCATCAGCAGCATCAGCAGTCCTTAAAGTGACCTGGTGTAATAGTGAGGCGGTTGGTGGCAATACCAGAACCCAGTGACAAAGGTGGGTGAAAAAAGGAAAACTTGGCATCAGATGTGTGGCATCAGGCGGGTGGCAGGATTAGAGTAGTAGCTGAGGCAGGTAGGCAAAACAAAACAGTATATTTTCTAAAAGTGTTAGTGTGAACAAGTAAGTATTGCGGATATGCATTACGTAAAACTTAACTTTTAATAATATTCTTAGGAAAAAATATATGTACCTAAATTTTTTTGGAAATTAAACAAAAGGAAAGGTGTGCAAAAAACACAATGTGCCACCTACACCACCAAGTATTGATGTAATGCAAAGACCTCTAAAAGGTGAAAGGGAACAACGTATGGTTCATTGCAACCGGTGGGGATAAAAACTTCCCCTGTAAGGCCCTACTCTTGCATTATTAATTCCCTTCCCTTCTGTTACTCGCCTTAAAAAGGGCAGTCTCACATAGGAACCCTGTGAAATGGCAGTGTTTGTAGGTGGGAATAGGGAGAGGTTCCTGTGTGAGGCCGCCCTTTTTTAGGGCGAGTAACACTTGCCAAGAAGGGGTAAAGCGAGAGTAGGGCCTTACAGGGGAAGTTTTTACCCCCACCAGTTACAATAGACCATACGTTGTTTCCTTTCACCTTATAGAGGTCTTTGCATCACATCAATACTTGGTTGTGTAGGTGGCACATGGTGTTTTTTGCACATCTTTCCTTTTGTTTGATTTAAAAAAAAAATTGTGTACATATATTTTATCCTTAGAAAAGTAATGTTTTATCTAATGCATATCCTCAATTCTGACTTGTGGTCTGATGCGGAGTTATGTCTGTAACTGGGGAGCAGCACCTTCAATATGTTTTTAACTATCCAAATTTGTGAGCCATGGTCAATGTACTCTGATGCATCAGGCATTGGTGGGTGGAAATCCTGGCTGATCAATAACTGATTCATCTTCACAAAGGTCAGTCTCTCCACATTTTTCGTGGACAGACAAGTTCTCCTTGGGGTTATTATGGCCCCCGCCGCACTTAACACCCACTATGATGGCACACTACTGGCCGGGCAGTACAGCTTTTCCAGGGCAAACTCTGCTAGTTGCGGCCACAAATCAAGTTTGGCTGCCCAGAAGTCCAG
The DNA here is from genome assembly GCF_029499605.1 of Hyla sarda. Lineage (NCBI taxonomy): Eukaryota > Metazoa > Chordata > Amphibia > Anura > Hylidae > Hyla > Hyla sarda. Next base: position 147,163,795 of record NC_079195.1, on the reverse strand, counting down.
CAGATCTTCAAGGTTTGTTGGCATGGTCATGTCAAGGTATGCCACCACCTGCAGGTTCAGGTCATGCTCCAGGTCTACCTGCTGCTGATGAGTTGCTTCACTATGCGTATGAAGAAAGCTACTCAGTGACTGTACAGTAGACTCAGGCTGTTACTGATGGAGCTGGTACTGCTCCTGCCACCCCACCCCTCACCAACAGCCATGGCAATGGAAAATGAGAGCAGAGGGCCCCCAGTCAGACCTGAGAGAGGATGGACGATGGCACAGATAAGCATCGGCCAACTGAATACGTAGGATGTCTCTGTAGTAGCTTAGTTTGTCCTCCCTCTCAGTGGGTGTAAAAAAGGCCCCCATTTTGTGCCGGCAGCGAGGGTCGAATAAGGTGGAGAGGCAGGAGTCATCCCACTGCTGAATGGTGACAATTCAGCGGTCACTACGCAAGTAACTGAGTATGTATCCTGCCATTTGTGCAACTGACTCAGAGGGACTCCCTGCCTCCATCTCCAATGCATACTGCCACGATGTGTCAGCTCCTCTAACTGCTCCTGCTTCTCCTCTCCTGTCAGATGACTAGAAAAACCACCCATCTTAGGAAACCTAAACTGTGCTACACTGTATCCCTCCCCTTCCTCCTCCAGTTCAGCCCCCACAGGGCTCATGTGGCCGTGAGATGTAGGCACCACGTCTCCAGTGCCCTGACCAGCCATCATTTCCAACACGTGTTGCAGTAAATGAAGCAGTGGAATGACGTCATTCATCCCATAATCCTGGTGACTGACTCATAAGGTAGCTTCCTCAAAGGACCTGAGCAAACGGCAGGTGTCACATATGAGCTGCCACTGGTTGACATTGAAGTTACACAGGGGAGTCCCCATAGCCGCTTGGATCATCAAGAAATCGGTGATGGCTTTTCTCTGTTCGTATAGTCGGTCCAACATATGGAGGGTGGAATTCCATCGTGTGGAAACATCCCAAATCAGACTATGTTGGGGGATACCATTCTGACGCTGCAGCTCAAGGAGGGTGTGCGTTGCGGTGTTTGAGTATGAGAGGCTGAAGTGCATGCAAAGTTTCCTTCCCATTGTTAGGATGTCTTGCAGATGGGGGCACACTTCAGGAACTGCCAACCAGATTGAACATGTGTGCCATGCAGGGCGCATGTTTCAGGCTTCAGTGTCGCAGCACGGACAAGATGTTCTTCCTGTTATCGGTCACCATGGTTCCCATTCCCAGTTTTTGTGGAGTAAGTCATGATTCAATTTCTTGATGCAGTTCCTACCCTGTGTGACTCCATTTACCAAGGCAAACCATGTGAAGAACAGCATGACACCACCTTGCCCTGCACACATGGCATGCTGGAGGGGCACCGAGACTTGTCCGTGCATTGGAGGCCGAGGCCACCATGGAGGATGAGGAGGCGGAGTCACACACTGTCACCCGACCAACAGCCTGAGAGCGTGGAGGCGGAAGCAGCATGACCTGTCCAAGTTTCTATTTGTGGCTGTGTAGGAACCACATTTACCCAGTGGGCCATAAAGGACATGTATTGTCCCTGACCGTAGTTACAGCTCCACACGTCGGACACTTTGGTACACACCGACAGGCTCAAGGACTGGTCTACCTTCTGTTTCACAAATTTTTGAAGGGCTGGTACTGCCTTCTTCTCAAAGAAATGATGGCTTAGGACTCTCCACCTCGGCTCGGCACAAGCCATCAGTTTTCTGAAATGTGCAGAGTCCACCACTTGAAAAGGGATGGACTGCAGCACCAGCAACTTAGACAGGAGCGCATTCAGCTTCTGCATAGTTGGATGAGTGGGCACATACTGTTGTCTCTTGGACTTGGCTTTGCCAATGGATTGCTGGCAGAATGACTGACTTGAAGTAGGAGGAGCAGGAGCACCTGGAGAGACAGTAGATGGGTATGGCACACAGCTCCCTTCGGCTGAGGTGGTGGAGCCTTGGCTGGCTGAAACAGGGAGCAGCGTGCCACTGGGTGATGCAGCTGGCTGGACTATCACATTGGAGCCACGGTTCTCCCAGGCCGCTTTATGGTGACACTACATATGTTGACGCAGGGCCATGGTGCCAACATTGGGACCCTGACCACGCTTCACCTTCTGCTAACACATATTGCATGTGACCAGGTTAACATCCTCCGGATGCTTGATGATAAATTGCCACACCGCCGAGTAGCTGATTTTCCCACCAACAGTCTGCACTGATTGATTGCTACTGCCACCGACTCCAGGAACCCCTGTTCCACTACCTCCCAGGAAGGTAGGCTGCCGCGAAGCAGGTGGTCTCCCCTGGGCACATTTGGCTCCAGACTCTCCGCTGCTGTCACCATGCTGACTGCCAACCATTCTACCACATTGCTGGCTCAGCTGATGCCTCATGGGAAACCTGCATCCCTCTTCTCCTTATGATGATGAAACCCCTTCTGCACCCAGCTCCCAAGTGCGATTGGCTTCATCATCATCGAGTTGTGTCTGCACGTCACTGATGTCCTCCTCAGGTTAATCAACAGTGTCTGCTTCAAGAGTTTGAACGCTCGCCATCTCCCATGCCACTCTCCTCATCACTACTTGCCCGCCTAGCAGAGGAAGCGGTGGATGTCTCCTCCACTTCTTGGCTGGGCAGTAGCTGCTGACCGTCCCCTAGTATATCACCTTCACTAAATAGTGGAGCTGAACCCACAACATAAGATACTTCTGTGGGGGAGGGAACAGCATAGGACAGAGACAATGGGAGGACAGGGACTGCTCCCGGGCCATGCCAACTAAGGGTTGTGTCTGAGGAACCCACCGACTGTTGACTGGGGGTGTCAGATGTCACTTGTGATGCAGTGGATGACCGTGTTAACCAATTGATGATGGCAGATGGGTTGCTGGTCGAGAAACGACTGCTAGCTGAGACCGGGAGCTCAGGTCTCTCACTGCGACTCCTGTTGCCACTCGCCCATAGTCTGCTGTGACCTCGGCCTGATGAATTTAGGCCTCTGCCACTCCCCTGTGCACATCCTGGCACTTCACTTCCTTACATACTTAGTGTGTATATGAGGGGAGTACAATACGCTCCATTATGCTTAAAACAGTATTTGTCTACAACACCAGCAGGTGTTTACTTTTGCCATGCCTTTCACAGTATCTAGGCCCTTAATGGGGTACTCCCGTGGAAAACTTTTTTTTTTATCAACTGGTGCCAGAAAGTTAAACAGATTTGTAAATTACTTCTATTAAAAAATCGTAATCCTCCCAGTACTTATTAGCTGCTGAATACTACAGAGGAAATGGTTTTCTTTTTGGAACACAGAGCTCTCTACTGACATGATAACCACAGTGCTCTCTGCTGACACTTCCGTCCATTTTAAGAACTGTCTAGAGTAGGAGAACATCCCCATAGAAAACATATCCTGCTCTGGACAGTTCCTAAAATGGATAAAGATGTCAGCAGAGAGCACTGTGGTCATGACGTCAGCAGAGAGTACTCTGTTCCAAAAAGAAAACCATTTCCTCTGTAGTTTACAGACCCTAAAAAAAACTGTAAAGATTAAGATTTTTTTTTATATAGAAGTAATTTACAAATATGTTTAACTTTCTGGCACCATTTGGTTTTAAAAAAAAGTTTTCAATGGTAGTAACCCTTTAAGACTTTAACAGGAGCAAAATGGTACACCACTTAGATGTACGTATGTAGTATGCACTTATGAGGGGAGAGCAATGCGCTCCAGTATGCTTAAAACAGTATTTGTCTATAACACCAGCAGGTGTGTACTTTTGCCTGGCCTTTCACAGTATCTAGGCCCTTAAGACTTTGACAGGAACAAAATGGTACACCACTTAGATGTACGCAAAGGTTACACTTAGAGGACAGTATGCTTTTAGTGCTCTGCTCACCCTAACTGGCTGGCTACTATTAGCTTTTTAGTTTTTGTACACACCAGTGCTGGAGCACACAGTTGCTGTGTACTACACCCATAATTGCACTTTCCCTCTCAATCTCACTCCGTTCCCTATCAGTGTTTCTAGGCTGGATTTGGGCTTGATATGAATTGCAATAGAACGCTGATGTGACTGGGAGGTGAATTGCTGCTGTAAAAATGCTTTTCTGTGCAACTCACACTGCTGTCTGTCCCTCTCTCTCTCTCTCTGTAATAAAACACTGATGGGATTGGCCTCAATTAGCTGCAGATTATATAGGGCTGTGACATCACAGGGGTAACTGGCTGCTGATAGGCTGCATGCTGCATGGGATTCAGGGTCATCCCGCCGACCCTTGTTCCCACCTTCCCAGGATTGCTTGCCCCATGTCCTCACATGTGGATCCACCATTTTAGATGCCCTGGAGCCTGGACCGCACTAAATGAAGTTTAATGAAGTGATTTGCACAATCGAATCGCGGCAATATTCATATTCGTTACGAATCAAATTTTTCCTGAAATTCGTAACAGATTCGGATTTGGCAAATTTGAATTGCTCATCACTAACCGTAAAAAATCTGCACTTTCCCTGAATAGTCAGTTGGGAGGAAATATTTTTTCAAATAGGGGTGCCCTGAGCCTGATTCATGCCCCCCTCATCCTCATATTCACCTTCCTTGAGCTTATAATTAACACCCTTTTTTAAATAAGGCAGATAGACAGTAAACTAAATGTTTATCTACTTATAACTTGGGGCACCAAGGTTACAAAATTGTATTTAAAAAAAATGTTTAATACTTACTGCATGCCCTCTTTAAGCTTCATTATCTCTTGAGTATTTGGTGATATGTTTATTGGACTTTGGAACATACAGTGGTGCAACAATCTCAAAAGAGACACAAAGCATTAATGGTTCTCTTAACTCGAAATGGTAGTATTATTTAACTCCTTAAGGACTCAGACCATTTTGGCCTTAAAGGGGTACTCCGCCCCTAGACATCTTATCCCCTATCCAAAAAATAGGGGATAAGATGTCAGATCCTTGGGGTCCCGCTGCTGGGGACCCCCGGGATCTCGGCTGCGGCACCTCACTATCATTACTGCACAAAGCACGCTCACTCTGTGCGTAATGACCAGCGATACAGGGGCCGGAGCATCGTGACATCATGGCCCCACCCCTCGTGACATCATGGCCTGCCCCCTTAATGCAAGTCTATGGGAGGGGCGTGATGGCTGCCACGCCCCCTCCCATAGACTTGTATTGAGGGGGCGGGTCGTGACGTCACAAGGGGGCGGATCCGTGACATAACAATACTTCAGCCCCTTGTGTTGCCCGTCATTACGCACAGAGCAAGTTTGCTCTATGCAGTAATGATAGCGGGGTGGCGCTAAGGACATTCAAGGGATACCCAGCAGCGGGACCCCGGTGATCTGACATCTTATCCCCTATCTCTTGGATAGGGGATAAGATGCTAGGGGCAGAGTACCCCTTTAAGGACTGACAATTTTATTTTTACGTTTTCGTTTTTTCCTCCGCGCCTTCAAAAAATCATAACTCTTATATTTTCATCCACAGACTAGCATGAGGGCTTGTTTTTTTTTGCGTTGTCAGTTGTCCGTTGTAATGTTATCACTCACTTTACCATAAAATGTATGGCACAACAAAAAATTTTTACTATTTGTGGGGGGAAATTAAAAAGAAAACCGCAATTTTGCAAATTTTGGAAGGTTTTGTTTTCACGCCGTGCAATTTACGGTAAAAATTACATGTGTTCTTTATTCTTTGGGTCAATACTATTAAAATGATACCATGATTACATACTTTTCTCAAACTTTTTAACCAAATTAGTACGTTTAAAATCCCTCTATTTTGAAGACCTATAACTTTTTAATTTTTCCATATAAGCGGCGGTATGAGGGCTAATTTTTTGTGCCGTGATCTGTACTTTTTATTGATACCATATTTGCATATATAAAACTTTTAATACATTTTTTATAAATTTTTTGGGGAATACAATTTTATAAAAAAAAGCAGCAATTTTGGACTTTTTTTTTACATTTACGCCGTTCACCGTACGGTATCATTAACGTCATATTTTAATAGTTCGGATATTTACGCATTCGGCGATACCAAATATGTTTAAAAAAAATTAAACTTTTTGGGGGTGAAATGGGGAAAATGGGACAACTTTTTATTTTTATTGGGGGAGGGGATCTTTCAAATTTGTATAACCTTTTTTATTACTCTTTTTACTTTTAATTTTACACTTTAATAGTCCCTACAGGGGACTATTTACAGCAATCATTTGATTGCTAATACTGTTCAGTGCTATGGGTCATCTTCTGCTCTGGTCTGCTCGATCTCAGACCAGAGCAGAAGACCCGTGGAAGGCAGCGGAGGCCGATCATCCATTTTGGTGACCACAGAGCTGCAGATGCCGTGATCTGTATTGATCACGGCATCTGAGGGGTTAATGGCAAACATCCGCGTGATCGCGGATGTCGGCAATTACCGGCGGGTCCTTGGCTGCTATCAGCAGCCGGAACCTGCCGTGCATGACCCGAGCATTGCTCTGCTGCTTGCGGTCATGTATATGTAAATGTAAATGAATGTCCTGGTGTGTTAAGTACCACCGCATCAGGACTTACATTTATGTCCTGCGTCGTTAAGGGGTTAAACTTTAAATATTGTGACCAAATTGTTTCCTAACAGGAGCCACTTCTTGGCCTGTGTTACATTACACATGACCACACCAGCCTCTCTTGCTGGTGTGGTCCTGCATCCACCCCTTATTATTTTATTTATTTATTTATTGCATAGTACAGAACCAGTGTTTATTTATGAGGCTACTCACACTTGACATTAGTCTAAAAAATATAAATATTTAACAAAATACAACATTCTAAACTAAAATATAATCTTTTTCTGTAAGTCATAGCATGGATAAGTTAGATGGACTCCAGATGAACTTATGTGACTATGACCTCTCCGTGATACTTATCTGTTTCTTTCCATCAGTAGGCTAACATGGACAACTTCTGACTTCAGGTTGTTTTACAGATCTATATCTTAATAGGGAACAACATTGTTAAATGACGTGTGATAAATGACCTAGCTAGTGCCTGGGGGACAATTAATTCAAGCCGTTCCATGAGCAATAAGAGCATTTTTGCAGCCTTGGGCTGTTCACTTAGTCTGTATTACTTAGAATTCTGGTTATTGTTCATCTTCTGTTTGTTTACTTGGCTTTCATCTAGTAATGTGTGAAATAAAGTGTTACCTTGTGAATTGAAGTCTGTTGATATCAATTTATTGGAAAACTCTTTCGGGTTGAAGGATAGTGTCAATTTAAGCATGTAGATACACATACAAAATTGATGTGCAAGTTTTTTTGAACAAGAATGAATTCTCTGTGAATAATGGTAGAACTTGAGGATTAATATTATGTATTATATGCAATAAAAGACTAGAGCAATGGCTGATAACATAAGAAGGGCTATTGTTCTTTTGATGATTGTATGTGGGCTAGGTTTTCTGTTTGTCTCTAATAACAATTGTATGTGAAAAAGCAGAACAGCTTGACAAAAACTTGACCTTTCAAATACTGAAAAATGTGCACATAGATAGATCAATTTGGCTGCCTTTTTCTGTAGAATTTTTTTTTTTTACCTTCCCTTTCTGCTTGATCCACTTCTGGTTTTGGCTGAAAAAACACAGAATCAAAAAACTAATACTCTTACAATCTCAATACAACTGGGTCCAGTACTTGTTCCATTCACTTCCAAGTGAAATGATCTTTCTCCCTGGTTGATTCCTTGTCCATCATTTCCGAACATTTTTCTGTGAAGAGGTTAGCTATATGTGGGAACATTGGGGGATATTTATCAAAGGATTTATGTGTTTTTTTTTCCATGTAACTTTGGCGCAATACTTTGGAGCAGTGTCTTTATGCGCCAAAGTTTGGCGCATCTTCTCCACTGTCATTTTTACAACTTTCTCAAAATCACACGGTCCTGTGTGTGATTTTAACTTTATTCAGTAATTCATCATTTGGCGGGGTTTTTGGCGCAAATCCCAGCCAAGAAATTTTGCACATGGAAAACACAATTAGCAATGTCAGAAAATGTAAAGGCGTCAAAATACATAAAAAATTTTTTTGGGTGACAGCAGCGACACCTCCAGGGCTGCTCAATACTATCCTGCGACATAGTTGTCTCTGAGAGACCTTCACCCTCCGTTGAGCCAGCATTGGACATAAGCACACAGGTTCAGGAAAGGTAAGCACTAAAGCAGTGGTCTCCAACCTGCGGACCTCCAGATGTTGCAAAACTACAACTCCCAGCACGCCCGGACAGCCAACGGCTGTCCGGGCATGCTGGGAATTGTAGTTTTGCAACATCTGGAGGTCCGCAGGTTGAAGACCACTGCACTAAAGTAACCAAAAAAAAAAACCTCAAGTTGAAAATAAAATCCATTTCACATGGTGGCTATAAACCCCACAAAAGAAAATAACTACGTCGCTTGCTGATATACTGCAGGTGGGACTCCGAAATGGCTGCTCTACAGGGTAAAATACGCTGTTCTCTGTGGTGGTAAGTTCTGTGTAAAAGGCGCTGTGAACGGCTGATTTCAACATTTGAGCCAAAATTACTAACAATTTGCACCAAATGATAAATTTGGTGCACGTCCACGAAAACCAAAGTGAAAAAAAAAAGGGTAAAAAGAAACTGTCACCAGGCAAAATTGATAAATACCCCCCTATTGTCCATTGCAGACTGGTTCAAAGAAAGCTACAGTCCAAAATTGACTCTTTAATACTCAGATACATTGCTGGAATCAACCAGGAAGAAAGGTAATTTTGCTTGGTTGCAGCCAGTGTTGACTGTATGTATTTGCCATTACCTTGCATAGATAGTCATAACAGAGGACATAATTGTACATGGTAGTTTCAAAATGACTTATATCCCTATAGAATTATTATAGTCTGGTTAAAATCCATGTGCCCTTCGCACTAGCATCCACTGCTGTGTGTTCTCCATGAAAATATGATTAAAACGTGAAGATGGACACTTAATCCTGAGGTTGATGGTCACCTCACTGTTTAATCCTTGCTATGGTCCTGATCTCTTTTTCCCTAAGCTGTCTTCTAGCGGAAGCTCATTGCCCAGCTAAGTAAAGTTGCTGCCATGTATCAGAAATACCAAGAAGTGATGCCACTTACTTATTGGTAATTACTAGGCTGTCAAATCATGTTCATATAATCCTAGATGGAAGCCCAAGGTCATTTTGTAGTCAGCGTCATTTCTTAACAAATGATATTGGTGTCATTTTGTAACCTCAATTTATCAGCAGTATAAGAGGTCAGTGCAGTAGACTGCTGGAAATAAGAGAAAAACTATTTTATTAAATGTTAAAATTATTCTAAAATGTCTTATGGCGTGAATACTGAATGGTCTTTAGGGTATAAATAACTTAACAGAGTAAATACTAGTAAATATGTAATTTACTTAATAACATGGACTAAATATTTTTTAGCATTCACGTTTATTATTCTAAATCTGGACCTTGCATGGACCTCTGTAGTATTCCATAGAAAGTTATGAAAAATATAAGCATATTTCCATTATTATGGAAGTCTAGGCATGATGGTTTCCACTCAGTCATAGGCATAATATATATTGTAGGTGTATATTGGGGAATCTCTTATGTATATCTCTGCCAGATGCTGCAAAAATGCAATGTGATAAGAGCATAATTATTCCTTACACAGATGTAATACCTTTTTCTTTATAATCAGCTAGTGTTTTTTTTATCTTGGTGGTAGGTATGGTTTCCATCTTCTAAAAGGTTACCAGCCACCTCTAAATAGGGGCTGTTTAAAGGTAACCATGAACATTTTTCACCTTTGCTATGTGAAGTTTTCCTTTTAACTATAATTTGGTACTGTAAATCTTTGTTGTTTTATCTTGAGGGAAAGTTTTTTTGTATGAATTCACCAAAAGAAAACTAATAAGCACAGGGAAGGACTTTAATCCAATATGTGGGTGCTCCAACTCTCAAGGGCCTGACTTACGGTCCAAGATAGTGTTGAGCGCGAATATTCACAATTCGAATATTTATTGTGAGTTTAGCAAATTTGCATATTCGCGAATATGGTGAATATAGCACTATATATTCGCAATTACAAATATTCATATTTTTTTCCCCCCACACAACACATAACAGTCATCTCATCCCTCCCTGCTTCCAGCTTGTGGTCTAAAGAAGGCTCCTATACTATTTACTGTATTGGACTGGAGAACGAATTTTCGAAAATGTGACAATATGTGAATATTCGTGAATATCCTCATATTCGCGAATATCATCACTAAAGAATATTAGGAGAGAGATAGATACATATATAGACAATATAGATAGATAATATAGATAGATAGGTAGCTAGTTATCCGCCTGTGCATGCGAAAATAACCGCAAATATATTGAATATGCTAACTTTGCAAATATCGGACAAACATTCATCCATATATTCGTGAAATATCACAAATTTGAATATGGCATATGCCGCTCATCACTAGTCCAAGATCCATATACTTTCAAAGCAGGGAAGAGTCACTCCAAAATATAGTGATTTAAATATTGGTTTATTCACTCATCCACATGTACGATGTTTCGATGATACTACAATTGGGATATTTTTCAAGTAGTGTGAGAAGTGCCCTCAGATCTATTTATGGCTCAAAAAATTGGTGACATCCTACAATCTTTCAAAATACAATAGTGACACACACACACATAAACACACACACACATACATACATACATATATATATATATATATATATAAATATCATATATTAATGTACAATAGACCATGTAATAGTTACATTAGTATAGGGACAATGCAAAATATCAGAAATATCATATTCAAAACTTAAATGAATTGGCTGTCACTCAACAGTATAGATAATAATGGTGACACATGTCCAAACCATAACACGCTGTGCTCCATTTGTAAACAGTGGACACTGCACATGACAGAAAGTCTGATTATGATGTCCGACTTCTGAACTTTTCTATAAAGTATGGAAATGGGATTCTAGCAATGTGCATGTGCATAAATGTTATAACAACCATCTTTAATGAATAAGCCTATATCACTGTACATATTTGGATGCAGAACACACTCACAGTTAATATGATAACTATAAAGAAAGTACCATAACCATGGTGCTTAACCCCTTAAGGACCGAGCCCTTTTTCACCTTAAGGACCGGAGCGTTTTTTGCAATTCTGACCACTGTCACTTTAAACATTAATAACTCTGGAATGCTTTTAGTTATCATTCTGATTCCGAGATTGTTTTTTCGTGACATATTCTACTTTAACTTAGTGGTAAAATTTTATGGTAACTTCCATCCTTTCTTGGTGAAAAATCCCCAAATTTGATGAAAAAAATGAAAATTTTGCATTTTTCTAACTTTGAAGCTCTCTGCTTGTAAGGAAAATGGATATTAAAAATATTTTTTTTTGGGTTCACATATACAATATGTCTACTTTATGTTGGCATCATAAAATTTATGAGTTTTTACTTTTGGAAGACACCAGAGGGCTTCAAAATTCAGCAGCAATTTTGAAATTTTTCACAAAATTTTCAAACTCGCTATTTTTCATAGACCAGTTCACGTTTGAAGTGGATTTGAAGGGCCTTCATATTAGAAATGCCCCATAAAAGACCCCATTATAAAAACTACAACCCCCAAAGTATTCAAGATGACATTCAGTAAGTGTATTAACCCTTTAGGTGTTTCACAGGAATAGCAGCAAAGTGAAGGAGAAAATTCAAAATCTTCATTTTTTACACTCGCATGTTCTTGTAGACCCAATTTTTGAATTTTTGCAAGGGGTAAAAAGGAGAAAATTTTTACTTGTATTTGAAACCCAATTTCTCTCGAGTAAGCACATACCTCATATGTCTATGTAAAGTGTTCAGCGGGCGCAGTAGAGGGCTCAGAAGGGAAGGAGCGTCAAATGGTTTTTGGGGGGCATGTCACCTTTAGGAAGCCCCTATGGTGCCAGAACAGCAAAAAAAACACACATGGCATACCATTTTGGAAACTAGGCTCCTCAGGGAACGTAACAAGGGGTAAAATGAACCTTAATACCCCACAGGTGTTTCACGACTTTTGCATATGTAAAAAAAATATTTTTTTTTTTACCTAAAATGCTTGGTTTCCCAAAAATTTTACATTTTTAAAAAAGTGTAATAGCAGAAAATACCCCCCAAAATTTGAAACCCAATTTCTCCCGATTCAGAAAACACCCCATATGGGGGTGAAAATTGCTCTGCTGGCGCACTACAGGTCTCAGAAGAGAAGGAGTCACATTTGGCTTTTTGAAAGCAAATTTTGCTCTGGGGGCATGCCGCATTTAGGAAGCCCCTATGGTGCCAGAACAGCAAAAAAAAAAACACATGGCATACCATTTTGGAAACTAGACCCCTCGGGGAAAGTAACAAGGGGTAATGTGAACCTTAATACCCTACAGGTGTTTCACGACTTTTGCATATGTAAAAAATGTTTTTAATTTTTTACCTAATATGCTTGGTTTCCCAAAATTTTAACATTTTTAAAAAGGGTAATAGCAGGAAATACCCCCCAAAATTTGAAGCCCAATTTCTCCCGATTCAGAAAACACCCCATATGGGGGTGAAAAGTGCTCTGCTGGCGCACTACAGGTCTCAGAAGAGAAGGAGTCACATTTGGCTTTTTGAAAGCAAATTTTGCTCTGGGGGCATGCCGCATTTAGGAAGCCCCTATGGTGCCAGAACAGCAATAAAAAAACACATGGCATACTATTTTGGAAACTAGACCCCTCGGGGAACGTAACAAGGGGTAATGTGAACCTTAATACCCTACAGGTGTTTCGCGACTTTTGCATATGTGAACATTTTTATTTATTTTTTACCTAAAATGCTTGGTTTCCCAAAATTTTTACATTTTTAAAAAGGGTAATAGCAGAAATCACCCCCAAAATTTGAAGCCCAATTTCTCCCGATTCAGAAAACACCCCATATGGGGGTGAAAAGTGCTCTGCTGGCGCACTACAGGTCTCAGAAGAGAAGGAGTCACATTTGGCTTTTTGAAAGCAAATTTTTCTCTGGGGGCATGCCGCATTTAGGAAGCCCCTATGGTGCCAGGACAGCAAAAAAAAAACACATGGCATACCATTTTGGAAACTAGACCCCTCGGGGAAAGTAACAAGGGGTAATGTGAACCTTAATTCCCCCTCAGGTGTTTCACGACTTTTGCATATGTGAACATTTTTATTTTTTTTTTACCTAAAATGCTTGGTTTCCCCAAATTTTTAAATTTTTAAAGAGGGTAATAGCAGAAATCACCCCCAAAATTTGAAGCCCAATTTCTCCCGATTCAGAAAACACCCCATATGGGGGTGAAAAGTGCTCTGCTGGCGCACTACAGGTCTCAGAAGAGAAGGAGTCACGTTTGGCTTTTTGAAAGCAAATTTTGCTCTGGGGGCATGCCGCACTTAGGAAGCCCCTATGGTGCCAGAACAGCAATAAAAAAACACATGGCATACCATTTTGGAAACTAGACCCCTCGGGGAACGTAACAAGGGGTAATGTGAACCTTAATACCCTACAGGTGTTTCACGACTTTTGCATATGTGAACATTTTTATTTTTTTTTTACCTAAAATGCTTGGTTTCCCAAAATTTTTACATTTTTAAAGAGGGTAATAGCAGAAATCACCCCCAAAATTTGAAGCCCAATTTCTCCCGATTCAGAAAACACCCCATATGGGGGTGAAAAGTGCTCTGCTGGCGCACTACAGGTCTCAGAAGAGAAGGAGTCACGTTTGGCTTTTTGAAAGCAAATTTTTCTCTGGGGGCATGCCGCATTTAGGAAGCCCCTATGGTGCCAGGACAGCAAAAAAAAAACACATGGCATACAATTTTGGAAACTAGACCCCTCGGGGAACGTAACAAGGGGTTAAGTGAACCTTTATACCCCACAGGTGTTTCATGACTTTTGTATATGTATATTTTTTTTACCTAAAATGCTTGTTTTCCCAAAAATTTTACATTTTTAAAAAGGGTAATAGCAGAAAATACCCCACAAAATTTGAAGCCCAATTTCTCCCGAGTACGGCGATACCCCATATGTGGCCCTAAACTTTTGCCTTGAAATACGACAGGGCTCCAAAGTGAGAGTGCCATGCGCATTTGAGGCCTAAATTAGGGATTGCATAGGGGTGGACATAGGGGTATTCTACGCCAGTGATTTCCAAACAGGGGGCCTCCAGCTGTTGTAAAACTCCCAGCATGCCTGGACAGTCAGTGGCTATCTGGCAATACTGGGAGTAGTTGCTTTGCAACAGCTGGAGGCTCCGTTCTGGAAACAGTGGCGTACCAGACGTTTTTCATTTTTATTGGGGAGGGGGGCTGTGTAGGGGTATGTGTATATGTAGTGTTTTTTACTTTTTATTTTATTGTGTGTTAGTGTAGTGTAGTGTTTTTAGGGTACAGTCGCATGGGCGGGGGGTTCACAGTAGTTTCTCGCTGGCAGTTTGAGCTGCGACAGAAAATTTGCCGCAGCTCAAACTTGCAGCCGGATACTTACTGTAATCCTCCGCCCATGTGAGTGTACCCCGTACGGTCACATTGGGGGGGGGGGGGGGGGGAGAAACATCCAGCTGTTGCAAAACTACAACTCCAAGCATGTACGGTCTATCAGTGCATGCTGGGAGTTGTAGTTTTGCAACAGCTGGAGACACACAGGTTGTGAAACACCGAGTTTGGTAACAAACTCAGTGTTTTGCAACCAGTGTGCCTTCAGCTGTTGCAAAAGCTACAACCCCCAGCATGTACGGACAGCGTAAGGGCATGCTGGGTCTTGTAGTTATGCAACAGCCGGAGGCATACTACATTGGCTGGGGATGCTGGGGATTGTAGTTATGCAACAGCTGGAGACACACTGGTTTACTACTTAACTCAGTGTGCCTTCAGCTGTTGCAAAACTACAACTCTCAGCAGTCACCGACGGCCAACAGGCATGCTGGGAGTTGTAGTTATGCAACCACCAGATGCACCACTACAACTCCCAGCATGCACTTTAGCTGATTGTGCAAGCTGGGAGTTGTAGTTACACAACAGCTGAAGGTACACTTTTACATAGAAAGAATGTGCCTTCAGCTGTTGCAAAACTACAAGTCCCAGCATGCCCATAAGGGCATGCTGGGAGTTGTGGTGGTCTGCCTCCTGCTGTTGCATAACTACAGCTCCCAGCATGCCCTTGTTGCATGCTGGGAGCTGTTGCTAAGCAACAGCAGGAGGCTGTCACTCACCTCCAACGATCCAGCCGCACAGGTCAGTCCCTCGTCGTTTCCGCCGCCGCCGCTGCTCCTGGGGCCCCGATCCCAACAGGGACGCCAGGGATCGGGGTCCCCAGCACCCGGGGTCGTCTTCCCGCACCCGCTCACGTCCTCCGGAAGAGGGGCGGAGCGGGTGCGGGAGTGACACCCGCAGCAGGCGCCCTGATTGGTCGGCCGGTAATCCGGCCGACGAATCAGGGCGATCGTGAGGCGGCACCAGTGCCACCTCACCCCTGCTGGCAATGGCTGTTCGGGGCCGTGTCACTGGAGACCCGATTGACCCGGAATCCGCCGCAGATCGCTGGACTGAATTGTCCAGCGATCTGCGGCAATCGCCGACATGGGGGGACATAATGACCCCCCTGGGCGATATGCCAGGATGCCTGCTGAACGATTTCAGCAGGCATCCGGCTCCGGCTCCCCTCCGGCTAGCGGTGGGGGCCGAAAATGCTCAGGGCGTATCCATACGCCCTCGGTCCTTAAGGACTTGGAAACGGGGGCGTATGGATACGCCCTATGTCCTTAAGGGGTTAAAGTATGCACAATGATTTATTTTTTGGCTAATTAAAGAATATCCCATGTAATATTCTGTGTGCGGTACTTCATATATTGTCAACCATGTCATAACATCATTATTATGGAGTCACATATAACACTTATGGAGTATGATACATTAAATCATATTCTAGTATACTGACAGATTGAACACTTATATTTACAAACATATGTGAATTACATATCAATGAGGTACAATTAATCATCCAAATGCCATGTTTTCTCAATCTAGTTAAAACGAGAAATACATATCAATGGATGTAATTTATCAACCACAGCCCATGTCATCTGAATACTGTATTAGGTTAATGGTGAAAATTACTTGACATTGTCCTTTTACTAACAGCCCAGAGCCTATAACATCTCACCACTGCCATATAGCCCTGAATCAGTCTGTCATCATCACTTCGTATATATCCACTATCATATTCCAAAGTCATATGTCACTATATAGTAAACCAAACCAATCTGATAGCAAATGGAGGACCTATATTGGAAAAATATAGTCCATAAAAGTATTCGCATATGGCACCAATGTCATAAATTTTACCCCTTACACTAATATACTAACATAGAACCATAAAAATCCCTTATGACAGTTCCAGCTGTTGAAGAAAATATGTTGTATTTTGCCATATTATTTCTTCTACTCTAGTAAGTGGTCAGTACCCAATCAAAACTTTACAGCTCTATGAAAAAATAGATAGAGCAGAAAAATCAATAGTAGAAAACAAGGTGCATGATGTCTATGTTGCAGCAAATATACACAATATACCCAATAGTGAAGATAATATTAAATTAAGGAAAAATTAAGGAATATTAAATAAAGGCAAAGCCATTTTTTTTAATTAAAAAACAAACAAACAAAAAAGTAAAGTACTCAGTCTCTCTTTTCAAATTATTTCCCACTGTTTCAGTATTTGTTCCCTGTCTCCATCCCTACATTATTGTGAAATAAGGGTCATAAATTGGTTCACTGTGTTAATGCTGTAAAAAGAGTTGGGTATGGGTAATTCAATCTTTCCTGTTATAATGGCAGATTTGTGATTGTTCAATCTAAGTTTGAATTCTGCCGTGATTTCACATATCTCCTATATGACAGGGGAGGAGGCATCGGAAATTCAGGGATCTAATCTGATGTGCAGGTTAAAATACCCAAATGGGCTTACAGCACCTATCTTATGAGAACATGTGGAAATAAAGGGATGTAACAACTAACCCTGTTTAGTTTTTTTATTCTGTCCTTCGGTGTATCAATCTCTTTGGGTAACCCCTCTCTGCAAACCTTTGTAAGAATCCACACACACTTCTCTACCTACAGTCTTTAAAAAAATGAAAATATAAATAAAACATACACACATGGTGGCAATGTGAATTTGTTTTGTTTATGGATATAATCCACAGAAAAATAGTTCAGCCAACATCTATCTATGGGGTGTGGCCAAGTAAATTTTGCCTATAATCATATTCTGACAGATAGCAAACCTACACATGACAAAACCATATACAGTACCATCATTTGGCTACTCATGTGACTTTGTCTGAGCTTCAGTACCAGATACACTACCTATGAAAAAAATCTGCAGTAATTTTACAATTTGAACCCCGGCAGTACAAATATCAATGTCCTATCGTAGGGATGAGCCATCAATGTTTGAGTGTTACTGAATCCCATTAATCATACTGGTTTGCTTACTAGGCAATAAAATCTGTTCTTATTAATGTGAAATAATAAATCACAGAAAAAAAATGTTTTTATTTTATTTTATTTATTTATTCCATTTATAGTTCAGCTATATTTAATGTTGTTCTAATGAATCCAATTTTGTATGTTGCTGATAATTTACCCTTTAATATTAATGATTCTGCAGAACGCTGTGTGGGGGAGTAATAGAGTGACAGTCTTCAAACCATTATACTTTTTAATAGCAATTATTCAATGTAACGTGTTGCAATGCAGTCGTTTCATTTAATTAATTAAAATAAATGCAGTAGCGGGAGGTTTAATGAATCCGCTCATTATGGTTAGAGAGAAGCTCATTTACGATTTAGGAGAGAACACATGGACACTCTGTGATGTGTTGTACAAAATGCATACAATTACTATGTCAGCTAATACAATGGCTTGAAATTGCAATAAGCATACAAGTCCTATCTCTATTGTTGCATGTAAAAATCCATCAATCCCCTGCCTAACATAGCCTAATGAATATTTCAAAACAATATCAAGATCCTGGGCATCAAAATGAATGTTTCTAGCAAGAGAACCTCAGTATTTCAAAAGCGTGTCTTTTTTTTTTTCTTTGTATTCTGTTTGTTTTCTATATTTTTTTTTTAAATACGTGTTCCCTGCAGTAGGATTTTAGTTGATCCAGGAGTGAGCTTTGTCTCGAAGGGACAATTAATGTGCTGTCTGGATTTCTATGGGCAAAGCCTACTACCGTCTTTGTTGCATTGGATAACACTCGGCAGCAAACTAAACTGCAAATAAGGCCGAGGCTCAATTTTTTTCCAGTATTATGTAAGGTGGCAGCCAAGGTGGTAAGGGAGGAGTTGAGCATAGACCAGCTGTAAAAAGAAAATGGTACAGCAAAGGAAACACAGTCCCCTTTAATTTGATCAACGTGCTCACTTAACAGCCATATGACAATTTACATTTTTTGGCACAAAAGCATAATGTTTGTCATTTAGAGGCACAGTATTGGTTACAACAGTCAAGCAAGCTGATGGTTGTGGTTCAGTAATTATGTTTCAGTCCCAGTGTTCCCTATCTTTCACTCTATCTGGTAATTTAGGTAGTAAGACATTTCCAGGTGGGGTCACAGAGTGATAAACAGCAGATTCTAAATCTACAAAAAATACCCCTAAAATGAAATAGAGCAGAAAAGACAACAAATACTTCCTTTTAGATGTTTCAAAACTATCAGTCTTTGTAGCAGCCTTAATGTCCTACCTGACCAAAGAAATCTGAACATTTGTCTAATAAACAAAAATAAAGAATAAGGTAGAGAAATAGGGACCAAATTTTTAAATGGTTCTTTCTGCCCATCAAGCCTTGACTGGCCATAGGATCTGGTGCCTGGTGGTCCATCTGAACATGCAGGGCTGACCGATCAGGGATAATTTTAAAGGGGTTATCCACCATAAGGTGATTTTAGTACGTACCTAGCAGGCAATAATGGACATGCTTAGGAAGTATCTGTGCTTGTCTTGGGGCTAAATGGCTATGCTGTGAGATTACCATAACACTGTGGCTAGCTTTTTGTGAACTGGTATTTCCTGTTTGACGTTTCATTTTTTGACTACAAATCCCCCAATTCCATTTTCCTCCCTCCCACACATCAGCCACCCCACCCATTGAAACATAAATGAGCTGCATCCCTTCAAAAGACCTGTGGTTTTCAATCAGGGTGCCTACAGCTGTTGCATTAGTTACAGATTGATCTCTCTCCCACCAAGCAATCGCTCCACCCATTGAAGCAGACAGACTCCCTGTCATCAGTTGACTAGTGAGTAAGGTCTCAGCCGCATTGCAACCTTGAAAAAATCTGAGACAACAGTCATTTTGTATGCTGTTAAAAATAAATACTGGGGTTAAAATCACAGAAGAATTGTGAAAAAAAAAACTGTCACACACAGGTATAGACACTATATTATGAACTACACTAACTTTATACCCTTTTAACTAGGGCTGCCAATAGCTACAGGAGGGGCTACTAATACTACTTACAGGAGGGGATGCAATTTGCAACTGGGGGGGGGGGGGGGGGTAATACTACCTAAATGGGAGGGATGCTAATACTACCTACTAGGGACTGCTGCTATAATATACTGGGAGCTGCAACTATATACAGGGGGCTGAAACTACTTATAAGGGGCTGCTACTACCTTCAGGGGGGCTACTACCTATCACTTATCAGTGGCTGCTACTACATATAGGGGGTAACTATCTAGTACTTTTAGGGGACTGCTACTACATACATCAGCCTCCTGTCTACTACTTATAGGGGAATGCTTCTGCCTACAGGGAGATAATATCTACAGGAGGGTTTACCTACAGTAGATAACTATCTACTACTTATATGGGACAACTATCTACACAGGTACCTATGTACGGGTAGCACCTAACTACTCAGGGAACTTGCATAATAGAAGAAACTTGTCTACCAAGTAAAGTAGCCTAATTATGTAATTGGGGGAGTATGAGGGGGGGGGGGGACTCACCTACTAATCCCCAACCCACATGTCTACCTACTCTACTGTGTGGGAAACCGAGGGAGACATTACTGTTTGGGGCACTATAGGTGCTGGAAAAGTGTGGGGCCTAAAATGTTTATCTGGCAGATTCTGCGGAGTCGTGGAAGAAAGAAATCATCCAAATCAGAGAAGACATCACTTTTAAGTTACCAGATGTAACTGTATGTAAACACTGCAGAGCCTGGGTTTAGCTGATGTCTACCTCTATATGGTCACTTGGGGCGGTAAAAAGGAAATCTGTTATCAGGGTCACCTGCACTAACCTGTCGGTACAACGATACTTACCTGGACCAACTTGGAGCATGGATACAGCTTAGTGACGTCACCTCTGACGTTTGCTAGCTTGGTCCGCTGCTAGCAAACAGCATTGCTCATATACTGGAATTATTGGTCTCAGTATATAGGAATTGGTCAGTAACAATATGATGGTAATATGTATGGTAATAATATTTCTATCTTGCATTTTGGTATTATTGATTTGAGTATACAGGATTTGGCCTGTAATAGGGTGATGATAATAATTCTTCCTTATATGCCATTATAATATATATATATATATATATATATATATATATATATATATATATATATAATATATATATATACACAAATGTTATGATCCCCTGCTCTGCACATCCCTGGAAGTCCGGGCAAAGCAGGGTTACCTGGGTGAAGCTGCCCGGACTCGGTGGTGGCAGTGGCGTTGAGCGTGACCAACGGGAGCGTCACTGAAGATCAAGGTTGAGTGATCTTCAACTGTGGCCCGCTAGAAGTTTTTGGCTGTCTGGGCATGCTGGGGGTTGTAGTTTTGCAACATCTGGGGGCAACGAACTGTGACCCTCCAGATGTTGCAAAGCTACAACTCTTAGCATGCCCAGACAGTCCAGGCATGCTGGGAGTTGTAGTTCTGCAACATCTGGGCCTTAGTTTAGAGACCACCATACAGTGGCCTTCAAACTTTGGCCCTCCAGATGCTGCAAAACTACAATTCTCAGCATGCCCAGACTGTCCAGGCATGTTGAGCGTTGAAGTTCTGCAACATGTGGCATTTCAGATGTTGCCAAACTACAACTCCCTGCATGCCTAGACAGTCTGGGCATGCTGGGATTTGTAGTTTTGAAACATCTGTAGGGCGACAGTTTGGAGACCACTACACAGTGGTCTCCAAAGTTTGCCCCTCCAGCTGTTACAGAACTACAACTCCCAGCATGTCCTTCAGCTGTCAGTGCATGTTGGGAGTTGTAGTTTTGCAACAGCTGACTGACAGAGAAACACTGAGTTAGGGTCTGTTACCTAACTTAGTGTTTCCCAACCATTGTGCCTCCAGCTGTTACAACTCCAGACACACGGTGCATGCTGGGAGCTATAGTTTTGCAACAGCTGGAGGTGCACTGGTGCAGAAACACTGAGCTAGGTTACAGACCCTAACTAGGTGCTTCCCACCAGTTTGCCTCCAGCTGTTGTAAAACTACAACTCACAGCATGCATGGTCTGTGGGTGCATGCTGGGAGTTGTAGTTTTGAAACAGCTGGGCGGGGGTTTACAGTGAGTTTCCCAATACAAGTTTATACTGCGGCAAATTTCCTGCCGCAGCTCAAACTCCCAGTGGGAAACTCGCTGTAAACCCCCACCAGTGCGAATGTACCCTAAAAATATTACATTACACTAACATAAAATAAAGAGTAAAACACTACATATACATGTACCTCTTACGCAGTTCCCCCCATCGGCCTCCCCCAATAAAATTGAAAAACGTCTCGTACGGCACTGTTTCCTAAATGTAGCCTCCAGCTGTTGCAAAACAACAACTCCAAGCATTGCCAGAAAGCAATTGACTGTCCAAGCATGCTGAGAGTTTTGCAAAAACTAGAGGCACACTGTTTGGGATACACTGTCGTAGGGTATTTTTTGGTAGTGGATCCGGGTCCATCCCTATGCAAATCCCTAATTTAGGCCTCAAATGCGCATGGCGCTCTCTCACTCCTGAGCCCTGTCATATTTTAAGTGCCTCACATGGGGTATTTCTCCTTTTACCCCTTATGAAAAGGTAAAGTGTGCGTCTCCACCAGCATGTTAGTGTTAAAAAAAAAAATGTTTTACACTAACATGCTGGTGTTGCCCCATACTTTTCCTTTTCATAAGAAGTAAAAGGAAAAAAAGACCCCCAAAATTTGCAACACAATTTCTCTCGAGTTCGGAAATACTCCATATGTGGATGTAAAGTACTCTGCGGGCACATTACAGGGCTCAGAAGAGAAGGAGCGCCAATGGGCTTTAGGAGAGAGAATTTGGTTGGAATGGAAGTTGGGGGCCACGTGCGTTTACAAAGACCCCATGGTGCCAGAACAGTTGACCCCTCCCCCCCATATGTGACCCCATTTCGGAAACTAAACCCCTCACGGAATGAAATAAGGTGTGCAGTGAGCATTTACACACCACAGGTGTCTGACAGATCCTTGGAAAAATTTAGGATAACACCAGTGTTTTAGGGACAAAAATCTAATTTTTCATTTTCACATCCAACTTTAGTAAAAATTTGTCAATTACCTGTGGGGTGTTAAGGTTCACTGTACCTCTTGTTACATTCTTTGAGGGGTGTAGTTTTCCAAATAATGTGCCATGTGTGTCTTTTTTTTTTTTGCTCTGGAACCATGGGGGCTTCCTAAATGCGACATGCCCCCCAAAAACCATTTCAGAAAAATTTGCTCTCCAAAATCCTATTGTCACTCCTTCCCTTCTGAGCCCTCTAGTGTAGTGTTGCTCGCGAATATTCGCAATGCATATTTTATTCGCGAATATCGCATATATATATTTTTTCACAGTACACATCACAGTGATCATCCCTCTCTGCTTCCAGCTTGTGTGGTGTAAAGAAGGCTCTAATACTACTGTGTGAGACTGGCGTGCAAATTTTAGCATATGCTAATTTTCGTATATGCAAATTTTCGCATATGCTGATTTTCACGAAAATAAAACGTGAATATTATGAATATGCAAATTTAGCGAATATATGACGAATATTCGTCCATATATTCGCGAAATATCGCAAATTCGAATATGGCCTATGCCGCTCAACACTACTCTAGTGTACCCACAGAGCACTTTACATCCACATATGAGGTATTTCCATACTAGAGGGAAATGGGGTTACAAATTTTGGTGGGCTTTTTCTCCTTTTACCCTTTGTATAAATAAAAAAAATATGGGTCTACAAGAACATGCTATTGTAAAAAATGAAGATTTAGAATTTTCTCCTCCATTTTACTGTGAAGCACTTAAAGGGTTAACAAACTTTCTGAATGTCATTTTGAATACGTTGAGGTGTGCAGTTTTCACAATGGGGTCCATTATGGGATATTTCTAACATAAAGACTCTTAAATTCACTTCAAACTGAACTGGTCCCTGAAAAATTCTGATTTTGAAATTTTCATGAATAATTAGAAAAGTGCTGCTGAACTTTGAAGCCCACTAGTGTCTTTAGAAAGGAAAAACATGTCAACTTTATGATGCAAACATAAAGTAGACATCTTGTAAATGTGTATCACTATATCATTTATTTGGAATGTCAATTTTCCTTATAAGCAGAGAGCTTCAAAGTTAGAAAAATGCTACATTTTTACAATTTTCATGAAATTTTAGAATTTTTCACCAAGAAATGATGCAAGAGTCAATGAAAATTTACCACTAACATAAAGTAGCGTTGAGCGCAAATATTCACAATTCGAATATTCATTGCGAATTTCGCATGTTTGCGAATATAGCACTATATATTCGCAATTACGAATATTTGTAAAAATTTTTCCCCCACAGAACACATCAAAGTGATCTCATCCCTCCCTGCTTCCAGATTGTGGTCTAAAGAAGGCTCCTTTACTATTTACTGTATTAGACTGGAGAGAGAATTTTTGCAAATATGAGAATATGCGAATATTCGCGAATATCCTCATATTTGCGAATATAGTAACCAAAAATTATTAGGAGATAGATAGATGGATAGATGGATAGATAATATAGATAGATAGGTAGATAGTTATCCACATGCGCACACAAATATGCAAATTTCGCAAACATAGGACGAATATTCGTCCATATATTCGTGAAATATCGCAAAGTCGAATATGGCATATGCCGCTCATCACTAACATAGTAGAATGTGCCCCGAAAAAATATTATTGGAATCAAATTCATAACTAAAAGCATCACAGAATTATTAATGCATAAAGTGACAGTGGTCAGATGTGCAAAAAAAAAAAATGCTCTGGTGCCAGAAAGTTAACAGATTTGTAAATTACTTCAACTAAAAAAATCTTTATCCTTCCATTACTTATTAGCAGCTGTATGCTACAGCGGAAATTATTTGCTTTTTGAATTTCTTTTTTGTCTTTCCACAGTGCTTTCTGCTGACGCCTCTGTACATGTCAGGAAGTGTCCAGAGTAGCATAGGTTTGCTATGAGGATTTTCTCCTGCTCTGGACAGTTCCTGATATGGGCATCCGGTGCCAGCAGAGAGCCCTGTGGACAACACAAAAAAGAAAAAAAGAATGAATTTCCTCTGTAACATTTAGCTGCTAAAAAGTACTGGAAGGATAAAGATTTTTTTTTTATAGAAGTCTACAAATCTGTTTAACTTTCTGGCACCAGTTGATTTAAAAAAAAAAAAATTCCAACCGAGTACCCCTTTAAGGCCATAATGGGCTTTGTCCCCAAGGGGTTAAATGTACTTGCACTGAATTTTATAAACTACACACAAGAATAGCTTTGTTTTTGCCCTTTAAATCATTCTTATGACTTTCCCTTTATATAATGACATGAATTTTTAATATTCTTCTATCTCACACATTTTGAAAACATTCCATTGAATTTACAGTACAAGTAGCATTACATAATCCCTTTTTAATACACTAGTGACACAAATAATCTATTAAATGCATGCTTAGAATCAGCAGTTACTTAGGTAATTATTATAGGTGCTTAGTGATGAATTCAGATATCATTATTGATGGTTATGTCTTACATAAAATGATGCAATGTTGTCAGCACCAGCAGGGTTAACAGGTGCTGACAAGGTGTTGTTGCAAGGTTGCCGGGTTAAACCCTGCTGTCTGAGTGGCTAGCTACTGATTGACCACATGTGCATCTTCCTATATTATCAGGCATCAGACACTGGGAAGATGCCTGTGAAACTGGTCATTACCTGAGTAGATAGCATTCCCTTATTCCCTTGTATACCCGGCAACTTGACTGCTTGCTTCCTATCTGACTTCTCTTTGGTTATAGCGATTCGGCACCTCTTCCCACTCCTGGTTAGACTCGGTTTGACTGACATCGACTTTATGTGTGTATGTTTAGTTTGTCTTTGTTAGTTGCTTGATTCCCTGTTGCTCCTGACAACAGTCAGGATTGTATTTTATTGTGTTGACATTTGACTCCCCTCACTTATCTAGGAAGGGATTGTCGACCAGTTGCCGGCCTATCATTTAGGAGAGGCAGACAAGTAGGCAGGGACAGGGGCGCGGGTGAGCTTAGCGAGCACTCCTTCCCTGCCCATACATGACATTTGTAGCCGATGTCCAGCATATAATAGGTTATAGTTACTTTAACATTTGCCTAGCATTTAATCTGTAAAGCGTATTGACATGACAGAAAACAAAATTATATTCAGGATCAAAATCTGCAAAACTAAACTTGGTCAAAAAGAAAAACTAAAATAATAGCAATTCTACAATGCAGCTTTCAGTATAGACTATAATGCAAAACTGTCCATTACAACCACTGTATAATCACATTTCCATGTCAACCTTCAAAAGTGAATAGAACCTTTATGGGAAGCACTATACTAATATTATTTAAAATTGCAAATGTTCATAGAGCCCATTAACTACCAATAGGTCATTTATAGTACAGTATAATATAGAACCATAAATGCAGCCCATGAAGCAGGCCACACCTTAGGTCATATATGGATACACAGAGTGCCACGCTGTTTATTGGTATATATTTGTTTATTTTGGAAGATGTCCTTTTTACAGAGATGCCTGTACATATTGCCCTGGTTATACATGATGAGCTACACCCACATCTTGTCAAATAATTTGACCCTGCCTGGGTACCCTCTTGTACCTAAAGTATTGGGTATTGTTCTTGTTTGCCCACTATCCATGACTGTCCTACTAAATATGCCAATACCCCTTAAGTAGCTGTTCTCCAAACTGATTTTTATATCAATAAATGCATAAATGAATAATACAATTCTTAAGTATGCTTTCCTGAATCTTACTGAAAAGCATTTCCTGGGGGGCAATCTAGTGTACCCCTGTAGATTACGGAAATAATCCATGTAAACACAGCGTTACGTCTAGTGCAGGACCTCAGAGGGTAGTACATGATTCAAGGAACCTGAAAGAAACTGTTATTGAACAAAAATTGTGGCCTCATAGATCACACACAGAAGGTTAAATTGGTGGTTTCACAAACATAATTCGGTCCACATTCCCTTTTAGGGCATATAGACTTTGTAAAGACAGTTCTCCCATTTGGGAATCCCCAATTCAAGCCACAACAGAGCACCATTGTGGTTATAGGGGAAACATTAAGTCAGATGAGACTAATAACCATTACAGCTGATCGTCCAGAGGGGGGTGGGGGGGTGGGAGGGAGTAAGAGGAATCAGTCCCACAGAAATCGCTTGTCTGGACCCCAAATTAAAGGGGCAATACCGTTCATAATCTATACATCCCATTAAAGAAGTACTGTAATAAAATACAACTTATCCCCTATCCATGAAGCGGTGGCCAACACGCCCTCTCCCTGTATCCCACGGCATGTCTGCTGCGGTTTCCTGCAGGGTCAGTACGCCCGCTTCCTGTAGACTTTGGATAGAGAATAAGTTGTATTTCACTGGAGTACCCCTTTGAAGTGAACATATCTCCTAGATTTTTATTTTTATATTTTGTTAACGGTTGGTACTACATACTGCTAAATTAGTATTAATTTACCTTTTTCTATTTTCTGATAATATTTTTATTTCATTTTTAGTACATTATTATGGAGGCTACCATCTTGACTGAGCTGCTTTCAATATCATTTGAAAATATGCTTTACAGCAAATCCCAGCCATGGACATAGACACAATAAACTGGCCCAGACCCTGTTAACAGTATTGGGATAGTTTCCTAGGTATGTGACTTGTACAGAGTTCAGAGGCTGAGCTCTAACCATCATTACCTATTGTAAATGGTAGTAGATCCTGTGTTACCTATATACTGGTGACAACTTTCACTGTAATCCTGTATGTAATGATAAAAATGTCACTGCTAAAAACTTTTCTCTATAGAACAGAAAGTATTAGCATTTTAGAATTATTTTAAAATATACATAGAAAAATAAAAAATTCTAAATGTGACCAGCTCCAATTAATATTCAAATTCACCTGGCAGTCCCGCCTCCAGTGCACAATTCAGTGGGGATAGAAGAGGATCTACGGAGGGACACAACTCCAGACTATAGGTACGTAATCAACTCATTGACCCCCTCATCAGTCTCCTGTTCACCCACACTATAACCCAGTGTATTGGGTTTAGCATGGGTGAACAGGATGACCGTTTTCCTCTAACCTCTTAAGGACTGAGCCCTTTTTCACCTTAAGGACTGAGCCCTTTTTCATCTTAAGGACTGAGCCCTTTTTTGCAATTCTGACCACTGTCACTTTATGCATTAATAACTCTGGGATGCTTTTACTGATTATTCTGATTCCGAGAATGTTTTTTTTTGTGTGACATATTCTACTTTAACACAGTGCTAAATTTTCATCGTTACTCACATACTTTCTTGATGAAAAATCCCCAAATTTCATGAAAATTTTGACAATTTAGCATTTTTCAAAATTTGAAACTCTCTGCTTGTAAGAAAAATTGATATTCCAAATAAATTATATATTGATTCACATATACAATATGTCTACTTTATATTTGCATCATAAAGTTGACATGTTTTTACTTTTGGAAGACTTTTCCAATTTTTCACAACATTTTCAAAATCGGTCTTCATATTAGAAATACCCCATAAATCACCCCATTATAAAAACTGCACCTCCCAACGTATTCAAAATGACAATCAGAAAGTGTATTCATCTCTTTAGGTGTTTCATAATAATAGCAGCAAGGTGAAGGAGAAAATTCTAAATGTACGGCGCTGTGTGCTAAGTACTTCTTAGCAGTGCCGTACATTTACGGTGCATGTCCTTAAGGGGTTAAGTAATAAGTCATTTTCTGATGACAAACTTTTTATGGACCAAGTTATGTGATATCTAGAAAGAGACAACTAACCATGGACATTATTCATAAAAAAGAGATTGCATTTCATGTAAACAATAAGTAAATAACTAAATAATTAAAAGGGGATGTATAGTATAATGAAGGTTAATACAATGATTAATAAACTGAATCTGAGGATGGTCAAACAGGATTCGAATAAATAAAAGCAAGGATCTGGTGTTTTCTACTAGGATCACATATACAGTACACTACTGCAGTAAAAATCATGTTCTCATACCTTTAGTTTTGTTAAATGTCTTTATCCTCAATGTCTGTGCAATAAAAAGTACTGCAATCACAGCATTTAATAGCAGAACAGACACATCAGAGAAGCAAGCAGGCTGAAAATATAGCCCTGTTAACCTTAGTGTAAACAAGCTGCTACAGCCACAGAGAGGCATCAGCATGAAACACAATGTGCTTCTGATTTGGCAAATATATGCGCATAATGAACAACATGAGGGCACCTCTCGCTATTCAAATGTAAGTCATTAGAGAATATGCTACTCCTCTGTGTGCCAGATAAAGGTCTCTAAACCTTCCAAGTGCTCCAAACCTATTTACAATTTAAATACTACAATGCACTTTTTTTTTTTTTACATGCCAAGAGCCTTGTGGTCTAAGACTATACAAGGAGCAATAGGTGTGTGTTATCCATTCCTGTATAAGCGCTACTGAATGTTATTATTGTCCTTCAATCAATTTAATTGTAAAGGATGAAGACAATAAACATTTGCTAAAGAAAGAAGATGGATTTCATGCTGGGACACTATAGCCTAGTTTGGGCTATTTTTCCATGCTTATGAGATAGATATACTCATGAGAAAATTGACGTCATCATGGATGGCAGACTGAATGTAGTCCAACAGGATCTTGTCTTGGTTAAAGGCAGTTTCCATTCCCTACTACTATATTTCCATTCCCTATTACATATTTTTTTTTATAGTGTTTCTATTGTTTCATTGTAGATTGTGCTCATTTACATTGTTTGTACATTAAAATGGGGACAGCCATCGTAGCTGTTTTCAACAGCATTCACCTGCTTTAAGGGGTACTCCAGCCCTAAGACATCTTATCCCGTATCCAAAAGATAGGAGATAAGATGCCTGATCGCGGGGGTCCCGCCGCTGGTGACCCCCACAATCGTTCATGCAGCACCCCGCTATCATCAGCCTCCAGAGTGAACATCGCTCCTGGTCTGATGAATCACAATCACAGGGCCGGAGTATCGTAATGTCACGGTTCCGCCCCTGTGTGATGTCATGCTCTGCCCCCTCAATGCAAGCCTATGAGAGGGGGCGTGGCAGCTTTTCGCTCCGGAGGCTGATGATAGCAGGATGCTGCATTAAAGCCCCACGATCAGGCATCTTCTCCCCTATCCTTTGGATAGGGGATAAGATGTCTTAGGGCCGGAGTACCCCTTTAATATCTGAACCGGTCCCAGTCATATGAATGGATGCATTTCGTAGCCATGCTCTGTGACCTATGTAGAGATTATTCTATACAGGGGGAGGCTGAATTTTGATCCTCATTTATTGTGGATGGTGTCTTATCCAAATACTGGTGTCACCTTTTACTGTATTGCTGCCAGGAGGGCATAACGAAAAAGTCAACTAAAAAACCTTTACAAAACAGATAATGTGAGATTTTTTCTTTGCTTAGTGACTAAAATGATATATTCTCTTTTGTAAGTCTTTTATTATCCAGTCAAGGTTTTTTTTTTAATCCTGTGTCCGGTTTAGGAAAGACATTTGTATATATCCTAAGGTATTTTGAATTAATAGCTCCAATGGTGTCGTTCAAGACCTCTATTGTTTAGCCAGAATGCAGATCAGAGTCTCAATTTCTAAAGGATCTGAGACATCTGTGTTTTTCTCATGTAGGCACGGTGTAGTGCTTCATTTCTCCTGTGGTGATGCTGCAGAGGAATTGAACACTTGCTGTCAAGTTTCCTCCCTAACTGATCGCTTGGCCATCAACACACCAGTGTGTGATCATGTTATTTTGGGGGAATTTTTGATTATTGGGGATTTTCCAAAGAAAAGAAAGTGAAAAGCTGAATAAAAGCAAAACCTAATATTTTTTTTTAAACAGTTTGTTGTATGTGTTCATTATTTGGTTAATCATAAAAACTATTCCCCGCAGTTGCTGTTGTAATTTATCCCCTTCTCTTCTAAATCTTTCCTTTTGCATTTCCTCCTTTTCTTTTTCACGCTGATTTTTCTTAAAAATAGACAAGCCAGCAGAACACAATACAGGAGCAGTAGCATGTAATTTACAGCACTGTAGTAAAATGGACAAGCGATTTCAAGATAATGATTTTGGAAAATGACAGGATCTGCTGTGTGCTAATCAGCAGCCAGACTGGGCCCCCAACAGAAACTCCGATTCACAGCTGCCATGACAGCTATCAAGTCTGGGATGCTGCCGCTGCTTTTAGAATCTGACTAATTGTACTGGCTTGTTTTTATTACATATCAAAGGAAATCATATTTGTCGCAATTAAATGACAGAAATGAAAGTATCCTTGACTTTGTCGCACTGTTCTTCACTTAATACTTAAAAAGTTGACAGTTTTTGCATCCTTAGAATTGTCAGCGGTAACACTTTAAAGGGGATTCATAAATAGTGAGCTTCCAAATTTAATTTCATAGATAAAGGAACATTACAATAAGAACCGATTTTGCTAAAATGTTACAGTGATAAAGAAGTATTATCATCACCACGAATGAAACAAGGAGCGAAGTGCAAATTCAATTCTTAAGAAATGTCTTTTATCCCTGTAGCATGAGTTATAACTGAATAATTGAGGGGAAAAAAATTAAATAAATATATACATTTTGATTTGTCACCAAACACTCTCAGAATAGTTAATCTCTGACCATTTATATATAAAAAAGAATGATAAACAGGTGAAAATCATATTGTCCTTAACCCTTTTAGGACATTGGGTGTAAATTTATGTCCTTGATGCCTGGGCCTTAACACTACAGGGTGTAATTGTATGCTCTGAAAAGTTAACTGACAATAAAGCAAGCGCAGGAGCTGAACTCACTTCAGTAACCATTTAGATGCTGTGATCAATGGCGATTAAAGAGTCTATAAAATCCTACATGCTGGTTAACTCAGGGGGCTCCTTAGATTACGAAAATGTGTTTGCAGGGATTCTATGAAGAAAAATAAAGGCAGAGGATCCCCTTACCTGCATCTGTCCACCGAGTCACCAATTCAATAATACAGCCTGGCTTAGCCTGGAGCACCAATAACACTGTATAATTCTATGCAAAAGGAAATATATTGATTACATATAAAGAAGTATAGAATAAAAAATATTAAAACCCCTCCCCTAAAAAAAAAAGCACAATTTTTTCCAATTTAACCCCCCCCCATAAAAAAATACATAAAAATATTAAACATATTTGGTAACATTGCCTGCAAAATTGTCCAAAGTGTTAACATATAATGTAAAATACAGTCTATAAGATACAGATTTATACCGAATGGTGCTATGGGAGCTCTTTGAAAAATATTGCAATATACATCCATTATATTACCGATTCTTGGTGGGGCTCAATTCCCAAGAAGTTCAATAACCCTATAAAAGATAAATGGAAGGCCCTCACTGTCAGCAGACTGGACCATGGTCACTTCTCTTTCTTGAATCAGTGCAGACAACACGAAGGCGGGACACCCTACGCCTTCATGTTGTCTTTACCGATTTTATAAAGAAAAGTAACCATGGTCCTGTCTGCTGACAGAAAGTGCCTTCCATTTATCTTTTATACGGTTAAAATTTAATGTATATTTTCCTGCACAATAAACAGCTTAAACGTAAATAACACAAAATGCCAAAATTGCTGATTTTTGGTCACATCATATATAAAAAAAAGTCCCATTAAAACAAAAAATGCACAATAAAATGAGCCCTCATAAAGCCGTGTATACAGAAAAGTAAAAAGTTATAGGGGTCAGAAGACTTTTTTTATATAGTACAATATTAGAAAAACTATATAAATTGTTTTAATTGTATTGACCTACAGCATAAAGAAAACATGTCATTTGTTACCATAAAGTTCAGTGTATAAAACCAAAACCCCCACAAATAATATTTTTGGGGGTTTTGCTGAACATTTTATGGTAAAATGAAAGGTGTCATTACAAAGTACATTGGTGACACAAAAAAAAGTCCTCGTATGGGTCTGTGAATGGAGAAATAATAGAGTTATGTTGGTCTGTTGCTGATTTTGTATTATGGTCAAAGACTCAAGTTAGGTAATTGTTTACATTAAATAAGTACACTGTGCCGCTAGTATACAGTTGGATGGTAGATACTAGCAGTCTACCTTCAGATCATTCATGGAAATATTGTTCTTACCATCAGTACACCACCTCATTAATTGGATCATCTTTTTTTCCGATATGCCAATGTATGCTAGCCACGTACTATATTTAATAGATGTGAGTGTAGCTTTATGCATGTTTGACAGCTAATGTTTGTCTTTCTTACAAGCAAAATGAAAGTAATCACAAGTGGAAAGTGAATTTACATTAATACTTGAGAACAATTTGTACTTCATTTTATTTATTAAAGGCTCTTGAAGTCTTTTTATGTCCTACTATTCTTTCAATACTGGGTAATATATGCAATTGACATCTAAACAATTTTTGGCTCATTTGCATTATTACTATGGAAATAACTCAGCTTCGAACAAACACTTAAACTGTAAAAAAAAAAAAAGAAAAGCTATTAATCAGTAAATATAAATAAATGTCAGTAAATGTTGCTGTATTTTAATCAATATCAACTACCATGGATGTGTGAAGACAGATTAGTTTAGTTGCTGACATACTGTAATTGTACATCAATAGCGTATATTCAGCAGTAAGATAATTATTGTAGCAATTGGTATAATGAAATAACATTTTTTTCAGTAGAAGGATACTAGAAATCTTCATTGAGCATTAAAATGAATGCTCTAAAGAAGAATGAATTACAAATTCAGCTCTCCTACATTTGGACATATGTCAATAATCCTGCTTATCATAAATTGTGACGCAGTGAAAAACACTCATGGGGGAAGATTCATCAAAACTGGTGTAAAAGAAAAGTTGACACTTACCACCACCTATAATCATGCATGTTGTCTTCTACCTTTTAGGAGCATCATCAGTTATTCAAAGAAGCATCCCA
This sequence comes from Hyla sarda, assembly GCF_029499605.1. NCBI lineage: Eukaryota > Metazoa > Chordata > Amphibia > Anura > Hylidae > Hyla > Hyla sarda. The sequence continues at coordinate 147,130,167 of NC_079195.1, read as the reverse complement.
CCCTCTATTTCCCTATTTTTGGTTTTCCTTACACAGTACTATCACCAGGTATACCCCCCTTTTAGGTAGGAAAGGCACACCGCATCTTACCATTTCATCTTCACTATAAATATGTATATATATATATATATATATATATATATATATATATATATATATAACACAAGTTAGATTTTTGATAAGTAGAGCAGTTGATCATGATTGTTATTTTGGCACACATGCTTTAGGTAAACATACAGCCTGCTTTGGGTATGAAAAAACTAAATACACTACAGTAATCTTCAGTATTGTTGCCCTGGTGTACTTACCCTGATGACGTTCTCGTTATACTCTGATGATAATGTTCTGAACACACACTCAGAGCAGAAAGGGTATCATTGAAGAAAGTAAACTAAGTCATTAGGGGGCTCAGATAGAGAGGAATAGTACAGTGTATTTTGTTATTTCATGCCCCAAACAGACTATTTATGTCAGAAAGTGTTTAGAAAGGGGCTGGTATGAAACAGGTGTGTAAATGGGCACATAGATAGGGCTAGTCATCAGCATCCCAAACATACCTTCATTATTTCAAAAGACCTTCCAGGGCCAAGACATACTGTAAGCAAGCCTTTCTGTTATTATACAGATGAGAGCCAGGGGATATTCTAAGTACAGCAAGAACCCAGTAAATCCACCTCATCTCCTCTTTATCTAGTGGCTGTCTGTCACGCAGGAAAGGGTAAGATTAGGGTCTGAGCGGGACTGTGTCCTGTTGGAGAATGTCCCCTGGAAACTTGAGCCCAATTTGTATAATAAAAAGCTGTATGTCTCGTTGGTGGTGAGGATTGAGAATGAATTAAATGAAATAATAAAAAGTATAACTGGATTTCTGAAGTTACCCTTATCTAGCCACATGCTTTTTTACACCCCTGTGTTCCTGCTGACAAGTCCACTTTCATGCAGATCTTACAGATCTTATACCCCATATAAATTGTCCTTGCGCAATATATATATATATATATATATATATATATATATATATATATATATATATATTGTTCTAAGATTACAAATGTTACGTAAATAAACAATATATAGTTCTGACATTGCAGAAGCCAAGGGAAAAGTAATTTGATCCCAATAGTCCTGGAAAAATTGAAACTAAATTCTGCAATAGTAGCCTTTGTCCCCAAATGAAATCCTGCAGGGAGCTCTTCGGTCCAATAATGTGCTATGCACCTTTCGTTGTAGTCCTGTGGAGCGAATGAAACACAGTGTCATTCAACTTCCCTGTACATGCAATAAGGCAGCCGATGTCTTGCTGGTTCTCCCTAAACCTATACACCGTGTGCCTCTGCTGCTGAATCACATGATCAAACAGGTGGACCATACAGGTAGGGGGGAAATACAGTCGCTAGCCAGAGGTATATCCTTCTGTAACCAAATTTCTGGGAGGAAGAGGAACTTGGCCCCTGTTTGCTTCCATCCTCATGTCTTCTTAACGCGCTCCTGAATCCCAGCAGGTTAACTGTTCATTATTTCAGGATCGGGTATGTATTTTTACTAAAAATAATGTATGGAAAACTGCACTGTGTGAACCTGTCGTATGAGATGTAAGAAGCCCAATCTAGGCATGCAATGACGTCTTCAGAATGCAAATATATATTCTAGTTAAATCAATGCTGGAAAAGATGAAAGATTTACTTTTATACCTGGTTCTAATGATCTAGTCTGAATTCCCTCATGAAATGAATTTAAAACAAAGGTGGTGATGTATATCAGATATTACATCATGGCCCCAGCAGGTTCTGGACATGGAGATGAAGCTATCAGACTAGTAACTCTGTCTCTTTCTTCTTGCTAATCTCATGTTCCTGTCAAGAATTTCCTGTCGAACATTTTTCTGCTAGTCCAGCAAGAACTAATGGTGCTGAAAGCAAAATAAATAAATAAATAAATAACCCTAGTAATTACATAATAAATGCAACAACATGCGGAAATGATCCTACAAAACACTTTTTATGCTGTCGGTTTTCAGCAGTATATCAAACTCTCTAATGGTTTGCAGTATTCCTAGGTGTTTTCTCAGGTGTTTTTTATTTTAATGTCGAATTTTCTTGGTCAATTTTCCTTTTAGTAAGCACAGATGTGCACTTTTCTTTAAATGATCTTAAATGCACTGACTGGTAGCTCTGCTACATCTGTATAAAAGGGTTGCAACCTGATCATGTTCTTCCTATTATTAGACCTCATGTAGACAGTAAAGCCTTGTGCATACCGTATTTTTCGCCGTATAAGACGCACTTTTTCTTCCCAAAACTGGGGGGGAAAAAGTCGGTGCATCTTATACGGCGAATACACCCCTATCGTGGTGCTCCCGAGACCCGCGGCTAATACAGGACATCACCGATCGCGGTGATGCCCTGTATTAACCCTTCAGACGCGGCGATCAAAGCTGACCACCGCGTCTGAAGGGACACTAACCCGGCTGTTCAGTCGGGCTGTTCGGGTCCGCCGCAATTTCACCGCGGCGGTCCCGAACAGCCCGACTGAATAGCCGGGTTAGTGCTTAGAGGACACCGGGAGGGACCTTACCTGCCTCCTCGGTGTCTTCTCCGTTCAGGGATCCCCTGTATGGCCGGCGCTCTCCTTCCTCGTCATCACGTCGTCGCGTACATGCGTCGGCGTGCGTAACGACATGATGACGGTGACGGAGAGCGACGATACCCGGCCAGCAGCAGAGACGTTCCAGAGCGACGGGGACACGGCAACAGCGATGGAGCGACATCCAGGGCAGCGGTGACGGGTCCGGAGCGGCGAGGACATGTGAGTATTACCTCCTATGCAGTGGTCTTCAATCTGTGGACCTCCAGATGTTGCAAAACTACAACTCCCAGCATGCCGTTGGCTGTCCGGGCATGCTGGGAGTTGTAGTTTTGCAACATCTGGAGGTCCGCAGGTTGAAGACCACTATTGGGTTCAAAATCTTTATTTTTTTTTATTTTGCACCTATAAATTGGGTGCGTCTTATACGCCGGTGCGTCCTATTGGGGGGAAAAATACGGTACATCCTTCATGGTGGTACAAGAATTCCCTGGGTCCATATTACAGAGCTAGAAAATAAATCTGTGAGCGATGCATGGTGCCTATATATATATATCCCCTGGAATCAATGCTAATAGTAAAGAATTCCTCTATAATATGTGATAGACCAAGCAATGTCTTTTTTTCCCCCTTACGGTATGGATATTATATGATTTTGCAAGGTAAAATCGAATTCCACACTAGCCTATTATGGCTGTTTTTACAGATTTGTACAACACAGATTAATAATCCAGTCCTGTGTATGAGAGTTTGTAGTCTATGCTGAACAATTCAAATGTAATTGGCCGAGCAGACAGTCCCTCCCGCATGTTTCTGAGAGTGGGGGCTGCTCTGCTCTGAGGACGGGTGAGTAAGTGATCGGACTCCTGTGATCGGACTCCTGTGATCAGACGCGTACCCCCTCAACCTGTGGATAAGGGATAAGTGTAGTTCCCGGACTAGCTATTTAAGAATTTTTGTTAAACGCCTTCTTAATACAAGGAATCACTATCTTCTAGTACTATGAGGTTCAGAATGAGATGTTTTGTAGCTTGCAGAGAAACAAATGTAACCTTTGCCAGGTGGCATCTGGTATCTCGAGAAATGTGATTACACTTACAGTGGCGCCTCTGGACAGATTATCTTTGTATGAAGAATATCTCATTATAAGTGTGAACGCAGAGAAGAAGGCTGCTTTAAAAGCCTTAAAGTTAGCAAGATATTCTTGTCAGTATCACATCCTTCCCATTTTTTTCTCTATATGATGCTCTCAAAAGGATTTGCTGGTTTATTAATGTTAACATGCTCTCAGCATTTGATATGAACCCCTTTCTGACCCAGAACATACATTTATTGCGTGGGTCTTGTGTGGGAGTATTGCAAATGCTGGGGATCCAGGCCTGTGCCATGCTCAGTGGGTGCTGGGCTTTCTGCAGCTGGCACCTGCCAGAAATCACTGGCATCAGAGATCAGCATTGAATAGCAAGGGACGTCAGAAAGGTTCGCAACTTACACATAGATACACAGCTGTCACTGTTCCAGTCTGCAATCTGCACAAACTTTCCAAGTAAATTATTTATTCATTACATTTCCTATATTTATTAATGTCCAAACTTACTTGGACATCATCTCCCTTGGAAAGATTGCTCCAAACTTTGGTGTATGACCTGAGTTAAGGGGAAGCTACTGCAAGAGAATATAGTATTATATGATGTAAATTCTATATTTTATGTACTGTACTATAGTCACTAGGCATGAGAGAACCTTTCAAAGTTTCAAAGTATCCTGTAAGGTTGGAGAGAGTGAGCTGAGAGTGAGCAGGAACTACTGATCCCAGAAAGCCTTGACAAATCCAATAGAATTTATAAGCAAGCTAAGCAAGGCATTGAGCAGTGGGCTGACCTCAGGCAGTGACTTCCTGTCACCTGCATTACTGGGTCCAGTTGGTGCACTACAAATCTCAGCCAGCCAGCAGTGTCTCTGCAGAACAAGCCAATAAAAGCTATGAGATTACATTACCTAGCAAGCTGAGCAAAGCAGTGGGCTGACCTGTATTTCAGCATATATATGCATTAAAGGTGTTGTGAAGGTGGAATACACATTTAAGGCCAAGTTACTCATTCTCTGGGTTTATTCAAACATATAACATCTTTACCTGTGCTTTTTATTTTTATTTTTTTTCATGAATACACATTTAAAGCTTTGAGAATGAATGCAGAATAGCTAGCTAAGGCCAAGTTGCCTTTATTTTCTGGTTTTAATCAAACATATATTATTTCTACCTGGGGTTAGTATAAGTCAGCATTAAAAAGCATTGAGAGTACCTATCTAAGGTAAAGTAATGTTTTCTGGGTTTAATAAAAATATAGCAATTGTTGCGGGATTTAACATAAATATCCTCAAAATCTTTTTTAATAAAAAATATGTCTGGCCAGGTCTCTAGCCAGTTATCAGTATCATCTCTGTATTTGCTTCGTCCCCCTAGTGCAAAGCAGAAGGGTAACATTAGCCATGAATTGTGGACACCTTTGGAGTATGTTGCAGAGGTGGTGAGGTGGAAGCAGTGGCCATGCATAGCATAGGTAAAAATTTTGGACAATCCCTAAGCACAAAAAAAGGAATATTTTTTTTTTGGCTTCTTATATAAAACCTATTTCTTCTTCACAATCTTGGGACATCAATCCTGTTGCAACTTCAAAAAAGGGTAAAATTTGGATCATTTTTTTTTCAACATTTACCAAAGCTATTTCATCACTGTTTACTGTTTCTTTACTAGAAAGTCATGACCAATTCTGTTGCAACTCAAAAAAAGGGAGAATTGTTAAAACGCTTTGGAAAAATCCATTGCGTCTTCCGATACCCCTGTGTGCATTTTAACACCGGCATTTTATGCACCTTTATTTTAGTGTTAAAAACATACAAATTTCGCTAGAGCAGTATTTTTAAACAAGCTGTTAGTTACCATGGTTACTGCATGTCATTGCTACTGTAACTTTACCTTAGCCTTAAAAAACCATTAAAATGACTTGACTAATTTCCTAGGAGGCCTAGCAATGTCATACAGGGCTTTATAGCTCTTAGGCAGTGTTATACACCGGTTTTGAGGCTTATTTTATTGCCGGTTCACGGAATCTGTTTACCACAAACCCAACATTTTTGCAAAGTTTGGTGAGCCTACCGAGCTGAAACTTTTGTAAAGTCAATTCACAGTCATCCAGTAAAAGACATACTGTACGTGTGTTTCAATGGGGGAGCCAGTGGGCAATGGATGACAGACAGATGGCATCCATCAAGGCATTCATCATAAACCTATTTCTTCTTTCTTTTAATGTTTGATAGGCACAATTGAAGAGTAATTTTCCTGAAACAGCTTCCAGTTGTCAAGTCCCATAATGAATATATGAGAATACAAGAGCATTTTAGTTTGGAGGAGACCCTCCATGTGACTATAATAATACAATTATCTGTCTACGCAAGAAAATAGTTCTCTGCTTTGGATGTAAATAAAATGATGTTCCTGCTATCATTTTGCCACTAATGTTATGTGATTATTTTCTCTTGTATTATCTGACTGAAATAATATTTGACTGGAATGGGAAAACCAAAATAGAATGTGATGCCATCAACTACAATTGTTGACTGATGCTACAGTATTGTATATTGCATTAAGCAATGCTTGCTGCACCCTGTTGAGTCCTTATTGTGAAATGATAAGGGGATGAGATGGTGAAGCATGTTTTCACTTCTACTTGAGATGAGCATATATTAGGTAAAAAAAATAGCCAGAAAGCAGTTTGATGAAAACAGCTGGGGATATAGAACACAAAGTATTACAAAATGTATTTCTTGTGAAACATAAAGTTTATATTCAGAACTTTTTATGATCCATTACCTTTAATAATAATTTGATTTGAAAATGTATACCTACCTTTGAAGCTAACCTGTATGCACTTCTTGAAAATAACAATCAAGTCCTGAAATTTCTTAGATGATGGAAAGAGAAACTGCATATGCACATGTCTTATGCATTTGATATGTGGTATTTTTTTCTTGTGTTTTTAAAATCCCTTACAAACATCTACAAGAACAATTCCTGAAACAAACATGCAGCCAGCCTTATCTTGTACCCTGGTGTGTTAATATATATACTGGCCCACATTTACCATTACCATATTGATAGTTTAAAGGGGTACTCCGGCCCTGAGACATCTCACCCCCTATTCAAAGGATAGGGGATAAGATGACTCACCGTGGGGGTCGCCATCCACCTGTTTGAGCTTCACACCGCGTTGCCAGCTCACAAACAGCCGGGTGGTGACCACTGGGCCGGAGTATTGTGACATCACGACTCCGCCCCTGTGTGATGTCACCCCCTGCTATGCAAGTCTATGGGAGGGGGCGTGACGCCACGATACTACGGCTGTGTGTGAGCTGGCACCGCGGCGTGCAGCTCAAACAGGTGGGTGGCGAATACAAGATTGCGGGGGTCCCCAGCAGCGTACCCCCGCGGGGATAAGATGTCTCAGGGCCGGAGTATCCCTTTAACTTTGTGTGCCAAAGGTTTAGCAAATTGTGACACTTTACATGAAGAAAACAACAATCCTACAAATTGCATTTTTAACCTGATAAAGTGAACATGTCCTGGAGTTTTTCTAAAACTACAGATAAATAAGTAAAAAAAAAATAAATCTGGTCAAATTAAGTCTATATAGGAAAAAAAAATTCAAAACAATAGTAAATCTGGGCCACTGTATTTGAATCTATTATAGCACATTAGGTTAACATAGTAATAGCACTGATAATACTTCTCACAAAGATATAGTGTTTAGAAAGATTGTACCTATAGAATTTCACGTCTCTAAACGTCTGAATGTTTTTGATCTATAGCAAACTTTCCTTTCTTTCATACCATTATATAACTCAAATTCCTGGACACAGTTCTAGATTTGGAAGATAGTTGACAGTGGTTTGAAAATGTTGACTGTGACTATGAATGTCTTTGCTCTACAATGCCAGTTTTCATGTGGATCATTTTTTTTAATTTTTCTTAACCCCTTAAGGACTCAGCCCATTTTGGCCTTAAGGACTCAGACAATTATATTTTTACGTTTTCATTTTTTCGCCTTCTAAAAATCATAACTCATCCATATTTTCATCCACAGACTAGTATGAGGGCTTGTTTTTTGCGCAACCAGTTGTCCTTTGTAATGAAATAACTCATTATATCATAAAACGTATGGCGCAACCAAAAAACACTATTTTTGTGGGGAAATTAAAAAGAAAAACGCAATTTTGCTAATTTTGGAATGTTTTGTTTTCACGCCGTACAATTTATGGTAAAAATGACGTGTGTTCTTTATTATGAGGGTCAATACGATTAAAATGATACCCATTATTATATACTTTTCTATTATTGTTCACTTTTACTTTTACATTTTTTTTACATTTTTTTTTTACACTTGAATAGTCCCCATAGGGGACTATTCATAGCAATACCATGATTGCTAATACTGATCTGTTCTATGTATAGGACATAGAACAGATCAGTGTTATCGGCGATCTTCTGCTCTGGTCCGGGAGCCGGAAGGTGAGGGGACCTCCGTGCAGCGTTCTGAATGATCGGATCCCCGCAGCAGCGCTGCGGGCGATCCGATCATTCATTGAAATTGCGCACTGCCGCAGATGCCGGGATCTGTATTGATCCCGGCACCTGAGGGGTTAATGGCGGACGCCCGCGAGATCGCGGGCGTCGGCCATTGCCGGCGGGTCCCTGGCTGCGATCAGCAGCCGGGATCAGCCGCGCATGACACGGGCATCGCTCCGATGCCCGCGGTTATGCACAGGACGTAAATGTACGTCCTGGTGCGTTATGTACCACAGCATCAGGACGTACATTTACGTCATGCATCCTTAAGGGGTTAATATAAGGCTCTCATTTTCATATTTAAAAGGGCATAAACTGAAAAATTTCTGAAAATTCCAAAACTGGAAAACTTGGACCTTATCTTTTTAAGTCATTTGAATTGTTTTCAACATATAGATGTTGACGGACGGAGAGCATTGTTTTTTTCACTAAAAAGGATTTTTATTGCAGCTGCAGGCATTAACCTCCCAGTCACTTTCTTCAGCATAGTATTACAGAGAGGGGCACATAGCTGTGTGTGGCCTCATACATTTCAACAAGCTGCCTCAACTACATAAACCTTAGCACAGGAATAATTATTCAGACATTATATGATCTCCTCATGCTTCAGCCAACTCCAGGCTTTGTCATTCAGGCAATATATAGTTTGTTGATGCTGCTGGGCCTGGGTCTGGGAATAAAAATGTTGTTATGGTAGCACTAGATATCCAAAATCTTCAGTTTAAATTTCAGAATTCATTTTTTTAATCTTAGGGATTGTGAAGCCCTAGTGTCTACTCATGCTGCTGCCAACTCCAGGCTGTGCCATTCAGACACTATATGGTCTCCTCATGCTTCAGCCAACTCCAGGCTGTGTCATTCAGACAATATATGGTTCACTGATGCTGCTGGGCCTGGACCTAACAAATGTTTTATGGTAGCACTAGCTTCATCATTTAATCTTAGGGATTGTAAAGCGCTAGTGTCTACTCATGCTGCTGCCAACTCCAGGCTGTGTCATTCAGCCACTATATGGTCTCCTCATGCTGCCAACACCTCCACACTGTGTCATTCAGCCACTATATGGTCTCCTCATTCTGCCAACACCTCCACGCTGTGTCAATCAGCCACTATATGGTCTCCTCATTCTGCCAACACCTCCACGCTGTGTCAATCAGCCACTATATGGTCTCCTCGTGCTGCCAACACCTCCACGCTGTGTCATTCAGCCACTATATGGTCTCCTCATGCTGCCAACAACTCCACACTGTGTCATTCAGACACTATATATTCTCCTCATACTGATGCCACCTCCAGGCTCTGTCATTGTGCCGCTCTGCGGCAGTGATTCTAAAAGCGATGCCTGTAATCTGCATTTCATAATGAATAACAGTATTGTTTCACTACCCCAGCACACTCCATATGCATGTTAGGACACAGCAAAGTGTTATACACCCTTATTGAAGCTCTATGTAGGCCAGAAATAGCCGTTTTTAATATAGATTTGCCGCAATTAAATTCAGATTGAACCACATTTTTCGGAAAATTTGGTGACTCGGTGAATCAAATTTTCAAAAGTTCGCTCATCTCTAATCAAGAAAGAATGAAAGAGAAAGAACTCTCATAGAAACCACGAAGACTATAATGAAACAGTTCAAAAAGGCTGAGTGAATATGTACAGGGATCATATCTGCATGAAGAATGCCAAGCCCTTAAAGGGGAACTCCGCCAATAGACATCTTATCCCCTATCCAAAGAATAGGGGATAAGATGTCAGATCGCGGGGGTCCCGCTGCTGGGGACCCCCGGGATCTCGGCTGCAACACCCACCTCAACGGCTCCCGGCAACGCTGGAGGCTTCTGATCCCGACCACGCGAGCGAAAGAGCATGATGTCACGACTCCACCCCGTGTGACGTCAAGCCCCGCACCTCAATGCAAGTCTATGGGAGGGGGCGTGACAACGCTCCGGCCCTGTGATCGTCAGCAATCAGACCCAGAGCGAACACGCTTCGGGACTGATTTTAACGGGGTGCGGTGTGCAAGATCACGGGGGTCCCCAGCGGCGGGACCCCCGCGATCAGGCATCTTATCCCCTATCCTTTGAATAGGGGATAAGATGTCTAAGCGCCTGAGTACCCCTTTAACAAACTGAGAAGAAATCTTCTGGGCTGTACTACCACACTGCTTCTGAAGTTTTAATTCTTTCTTGACATACAGGGCAGGAAGCTATTTCAGTGGCTCACTACAGAAATATAGTAACTGGCTATAATAAGAATGACTATATATGTGTGTCCACCGACATTCATCTCAGTGAGGGGACATGCAACACCTTGATATCATAGTTACATAGTTACATAGTTAGTACGGTAAAAAAAAAAGACATATGTCCATCAAGTTCAACCAGGGAATTAAGGGGTAGGGGTGTGGAGCGATATTGGGGAAGGGATGGGATTTTATATTTCTTCATAAGCATTAATGTTATTTTGTTCCATGAATTTATCTAATCCTGTTTTAAAGCTGTTAATTGTTCCTGCTGTGACCAGTTCCTGAGGTAGACCGTTCCATAAATTCACAGTCCTCACGGTAAAGAAGGCGTGTCGCCCCTTGAGACTAAACTTTTTCTTCTCCAGACGGATTGAGTGCCCCCTCGTCCTTTGGGGGGGGTTTAACTTGGAACAGTTTTTCTCCATATTTTTTGTATGGGCCATTAATATACTTATATACGTTTATCATATCCCCCCTTAAACGTCTCTTCTCAAGACTAAACAATTGTAACTCCTTTAATCGCTCCTCATAGCTAAGATGTTCCATGCTCCATATTAGTTTGGCCGCGCGTCTCTGCACCCTTTCCAACTCCGCAGTGTCCCTTTTATGGACAGGTGCCCAAAACTGAACAGCATATTCCAGGTGAGGCCGTACCAATGCTTTATAAAGGGGGAGTATTATGTCCCTGTCCCTCGAGTCCATGCCTCTTTTGATACATGACAATATCCTGCCGGCTTTGGAAGCAGCAGCCTGACATTGCATGCTATTCTGTAGTCTGTGATCTACAAGTACACCGAGATCCTTCTCTACCAGTGACTCTGCCAGTTTAATCCCCCCTAAGACATACGATGCATGCAGGTTATTAGTACCCAGATGCATAACTTTACATTTATCCACATTGAACCTCATTTGCCAAGTGGATGCCCAGACACTTAGTCTATCCAAGTCATCTTGTAACTTATGCACATCCTCTATAGACTGTACCATGCTACAAAGCTTGGTGTCATCTGCAAAGATAGAAACAGAGCTGTTAATACCATCCTCTATATCATTGATAAATAAATTAAACAACAGCGGGCCCAGTACTGAACCTTGGGGTACACCACTAATAACCGGGGACCAATCAGAGTATAAATCATTGACCACCACTCTCTGGGTACGATCCATGAGCCAGTGTTCAATTCAGTTACAAACTAAAATTTCCAAACCCAAAGACCTTAACTTACCTGTCAGACGTCTATGAGGGACAGTATCAAACGCTTTAGCAAAATCCAGAAACACTATGTCTACAGCCATTCCTCTGTCAAGGCTTCTACTCACCTCTTCATAAAAGCAAATTAGATTGGTTTGACAACTTCTATCCTCAGTAAACCCATGCTGGCTATCACTTATAATACAATTATCCCCTATGTATTCCTGTATGTAATCCCTTATAAGTCCTTCAAACAATTTACCCACAATGCAGGTTAAACTTACCGGTCTATAGTTTCCTGGGGAAGACCTAGAGCCCTTTTTGAAGATTGGCACCACATTCGCCTTGCGCCAGTCCCTTGGCACAATACCAGACACCAGAGAATCTCTATATATCATGAACAGGGGTACAGATATTACTGAACTTACCTCTCTAAGAACTCTTGGGTGCAATCCATCTGGCCCTGGAGATTTGCTTACATTTATATCACTTAACTTACCTTGTACCATCTCTACATTAAGCCAGTTCAGTACATTACATGATGTGTTACCAGCACTGACCTGGCCAATGTCAGATCCTTTTTCCATAGTGTATACAGAACTAAAGAACCCATTCAGTAGCTCCGCTTTCTCTTGATCGCCTGAGACAACCTCCCCATTATCATTATTAAGGGGTCCTACATGCTCTGTCCTTGTTTTTTTTGCATTTATATATCTAAAAAAATATTTAGGATTAGTTTTGCTTTCTTTGGCCACCTGTCTCTCATTTAGAATTTTTGCTGTTTTTATTATATTTTTACAGATTTTATTAAGCTCCTTGTACTGTTTAAATGTTATAGCTGACCCATCAGATTTGTATTTTTTGAAGGCTTTTTTTTGTTGTTTATTGCTCTTTTAACATCATGTGTCAGCCATGTAGGATTTAGTTTTAATCGTTTATATTTGTTCCCCTTTGGTATATATTTAGATGTATAGTTATTTAGAGTTGATTTAAAGATGTCCCATTTACCTTCTGTATCAGTATTTTAGAACACCTCCCCCCAGTCTATGTCCTGTAGTGCAGCCCTCAGCCCAGGGAAATTTGCCTTTTTAAAGTTATATGTTTTTGCCTTCCCCGCCTGTCTTTGTTTTCTACATTTTAAGTCAAAAGTAACTATATTGTGGTCGCTATTACCAAGGTTTTCCCGCACAGTTACATTACTAACCAGCTCTGCGTTGTTGGAAATGATCAGATCCAACAAGGCATCACTTCTCATCACTCCACAAACTGGCCCATAAAATTATCCTGCAATAAATTTAGGAATTGTCGCCCCTTTGTAGTTTTAGCCAACCCCGGACCCCAATCTATATCTGGATAGTTAAAATCTCCCATTATTACCACTGCACCTGCCCGGGCGGCCCTCTCTATTTGTTTATGAAGCCGAACTTCTATCTCTTCAGTGATATTAGGGGGTCTGTAGATTACCCCAAATATTATTTTTTCAGTATTTCCCTCCTTTTGTAATTCTACCCACAGTGATTCCACCTCCTCAAAATCATCACACACTATGGCATCGTTCACACTGACTTTCATACCACTTCTTACATACAGGCAGACTCCACCACCTATTCTGTTCATTCTATCCTTGCGAAACAATGTAAACCCCTGCAGATTGACAGCCCAGTCATGCGAGGAGTCCAGCCATGTCTCAGTGACCCCAACTATATCAATATGTTCCTCCAGTATCAAGGCCTCAAGCTCCCCCATTTTATTTGCTAGTCTTCTGGCATTTGTGAACATACACTTTACATTTCCATCCTTTATGTTATTGGGGTTAATGGGATTCAAGGGTGTAAGTTTTATTTTCCTATGAAGCCTATTCCTATTAACTATTCTAACCCCTCCCTCCGCTCCACCCCCAGGTACATTTATAATTCCCACCTCTCTATCTACACTATCTTCCCCCTCTTTGCTGTAGGTTCCCTCCCCCCAAGTCCCTAGTTTAAACACTCCTCCACCCTTCTAGCCATCTTCTCCCCAAGCAAAGCTGCACCCTCCCCATTGAGGTGCAGCCCGTCCCTACGGTAGAGCCGGTAACCGACAGCGAAGTCAGCCCAGTTCTCCATGAACCCAAACCCTTCCTTCCTACACCAGCTTCTGAGCCACTTGTTTACCTCCCTGATCTCCCGCTGCCTCTCTGGTGGGTCTCGTGGTACTGGTAGTATTTCAGAAAATACTACCTCTGAGGTCCTTGCCTTAAGCTTGCGGCCTAAGTCCCTGAAATCATTTTTAAGGACACTCCACCTACCTCTTACTTTGTCATTGGTGCCAATATGTACCATGACTGCTGGGTTCTCTCCAGCCCCGCCCAGCAACCTGTCAACCCGATCCGCGATGTGCCGAACTCGTGCGCCAGGCAGACAACACACTGTTCGGCGATCCCGGTCTTTGTGACAGATTGCCCTGTCTGTCCCCCTAATAATTGAGTCCCCCACCACTAGTACCTGTCTGGCCTGCCCTGTACTCCTCCCTCCCTCCTTACTGGAGCAGACACCCCCCTGGCGGTCAGAGGCGGTATCCTGCTGCAGTTCTGCTAGCTCTGTAATGGCATCCCCCTCATCTGCCAAGCGGGCAAACTTGTTGGGGTGTGCCAGTTCAGGACTAACCTCCCTGACACTTTTTTCCCTACCCCTCTTTCTAACTGTAACCCAGCTAACTGCCTGACTGTCCTGCAACTCCGTCCCACTGTCCTTCCCCACCTCTATTCCCGAGAGTGCCTGCTCAGTGAGCAGGAGACTCCTCTCCATGTTGTTAATGCTTCTCATTGTTGCCAGTCGCCCCTCTAGATGCAGGATCTGGGCTTCCAAACGGACAACTAGCACACATCTCGCACAACAATATGCACCCTCAAACTGTTGTTCAAGGATTGCATACATTGAACAGGATGTACATTGGACTGCATTTTCCAACATGGAGGCCATCTAGTTATGGGGATTTCACAAATGTATAGGAAAAAACAGACAGTCAAAATTACACTTAAAATTTTTTGTAGACCTTGTGGGTTTAGAAATTAACACTCACAGCGATCTCAACCTCCTGCTTTCCAACTCCTGTTTTTGAAACTCCTCTTTCACGCCCCCTCTTACACAGCAACACTCAGAAGAGCAAGCTCTCAATAAGAGTCCCAAGCTAAAATTTATACACCTGTGCCCAATCTACTCCTCCTCCCCCTAGAGGTGGAACAGAGAAAAAAGAAATGAAAAAGGGTGTTTAAACTCTAACAGTTATCCCACTATGTGCAAAAGAGAAAAAACTTACCCAAAATATGAATGTGGGCTATAGGCAGTCGCACCCACTCCACAGATTCACTCCGCACAACAGATAATCACAGTTTTTGAAACTCCTCTTTCACGCCCCCTCTTACACAGCAACACTCAGAAGAGCAATGTAATGTTCTTTGTAATGTTCTTTAAAAGAAAAGGGTCACTGCCATTAAGAAACAAGCCACAGCAATTAAGGTGAACATAGGTGGTACAGGAAAGAACCTGCCTCTTCTGGCTTGTCTTCTTCCCACAGTTAATCCAGGTATCATCTCTTTCCTAGGGAAATGATACACATACTTTTAATTCTTGTAGAGGAGTTATTAGAACTGTGATTACCATACTGGGCCTGGTACAAATCTTTGTGTGATGTGCAGGACACACATTTGCAGCTGAGAAGGGCCAGGATCTGGGAAAGGTAGATTAATAATGGCCACCATGACTGACTAAGGTGCAGAGCAAATCCTCTCGGGGTGACTGGTGCAACTGTTTGAGTAGTGTGTTGGTGGGGCAAGTTGCACTAGGGGGTAGCCTCTCAAAAACCTATATCTGTTCAACTGTGTCTTACTTGAGAGCTCCTCTAAGAGGAAAAGGAAGGCTGGAATTCCACTGCAATTTTTTTGGCGTAAAAATGCCAGAAAAAAACATCAGAAAAACTGCCACAGTTTTTCCCTGCGTTTTGCCGTTTTTTTCTGGCGTCTTTTCTTGTGTTTTTACCTTTGTGTGGAATTTGCCTTTTTTGGCCCCATTGGCATTTTTTTTTTACAAAATAGTTGGGTACCAAAAAAATAAAAAGGATGCAGTAAATGTAAAAAAAATTTATTTAACTAAATGTTTATTTTTATAACAAAATTTTAATACAATTTTTTATAAAGTGTGTGTGTGTTGAACTTTTTTTTCTCTTTTAAAAAAAAAATATTTTTTATGTAGTACTACTACTCCCAGCATCAAACACACTGTTCCATGATGGGAGTAGTAGTACCTGTACTATAGACATATCACTCCGGGTGTCAGTCCTGACACCCGATTTGGTCGTCCATAATATAGCAGAGATGCAGAGCGGCTCTATACAGCACTCACATCTCTTCTCTGTACTCTGGACAGTGATGTGACTAGAACATCATTCATATTTTCCGCCCAGACCTGTGATTGGCCGGATGGTTGCAGCCAATCACAGCCCTAAGGAAAATATGAATGAGTGGCCGGAGTACAGAGCAGAGATGTCAGCTATGCATACAGCCGCTCCATCTCTGCAATAGATAGGACGATCACAGCGGGTGTCAGTAGTGATACCCACTGTGATCTGTTCTTAACTGCAGGTACTACTACTCCCAACATGGAGCACACTCTGCTCCATGCTGGGAGCTGTAGTTCCTGCATTAATAGACAGATTGCAACGAGTGTAATTTCTGACACCTGCTGTGATCTGTCTATTTATGCAGGTACTACGTCTCCCAGCATTGAGCAGAGAGTGATCCATGTTGGGAGTAGTAGTACTTGTAGTTAAGGAAAGATCACAGTGGATGTCACTCCTAACACCTGCTGTGATTCTCCTGTATAATTTATAGATGTGGCGGGCACTCTTCTATGGTCCTCTGCACGGACGTATATATATACATGTTCCTATTTCCAACAGAGAGCTGTGATTGGCTGGAACCATCTGGCCAATCACAGCTCTCTGCGGGAAATATGAATGTGTATATATACGTCAGTTCAATGGACCATAGAAGAGCGGCTGGCCACATCTATAAATTATACAGGAGGATCGCAACAGGCGATCTGTCTATTAGTACAGGTACTACTACTCCAATCATGAAACAGTGTGTTCCATGCTGGGAGTAGTAGTACTACCTAAAAAATAAAAAATAAAAATAAGTGAAAAACACACACACACGCTACATTTTTATTATTGTCGGCTACATTTTTAGTGCTTTACCCGTTCACATAAATTGATCCCTGTTTAAAAATCTAGAAACATTTCGTAATAAAAAGGATACATTTCGTTAGATACAATTTTTTCCATCACTCCTCTATCTTTTTAATACTTTTTTTATGGTACCCTATGAAATTTTTATAAAAAAGGTATCTCAATCACTTTTTTGGATCGCTAAAGTCCAAAAAGAATAAAAATCGCCTGCAAAAACGCAAAATTTAAAACCAACATGGCGTTTTTCTTGGCATTTTTGCTCTCCAATAGACTTCTATGGGAGGAAAACACCCCGATTTCTGGGCAAAAAAACGCCAAACTAGGTTTTTCTGGGTGTTTTGAAAATCCAGCCTCTGAGCCGAAATTGATGAAAACGCCAAAAGGATTAAAAAAAATGCCAAACTGAAAAACTCCAAGTGAATCTGGCATCTTGCAGTTTACTATTGACTTGCAGTTAACATCTGGACGCTGCGTTTTTCCGCTGAAAAAATGCTGTGCGGGAAAATTGGCATTTTTTACAGCGTTTTTGCAAAAAAAAAAAAAAAAACCTCAGTGGAATTCCAGCCTTAGACTGTGCATTTCTTTGTTTGGAAAGCCATTTACCTCAATAGATGGGGCCTGGGATCTCGGAAGGTGTACTTGCACTGGTTGTTTATGATGAGAACGTGAAATAAGTACAACACATTTCAGGCAACCAAATAAAGCAATGAAATATCCTTTTAAACTTTAAAAAGTAAAGGAATGCCATTGTAGACTTTGGAAGTATCTTCAAAACCCTCCAAGAATTATAATGACTAATGAAGTATAAGGATTATAAAACCATAAGAAGATTTAGAAGAGATTACATTGGTATTTTAATTATTAACTTTAATCAACACGGCTAATATGTCAGTGTTCTGATGTTCATTTTACTAAGCTCTTAATTAGGCTATGGAAAAAAAAAAACATTTAATTAAGATCATGACCAAATCCACATGAGTGGTCCTGTATACATAACATGGCATTGAATTAATTATAGATCCTGAATTGCAAGAATCTGACTCAAATTACAACATTATATTATGGAAACTATATGATGTTCTGTCGAGGCCAAACTTGTTAATGTAACTATGTCCAAATACCCTATAGAGTAAAGATAAGTAAGCCAAACAATAACTGGGACTTCGACCTTTCAAGGGTCCCCTGGCAGTGGTAGGACGGGAATGGGAAGCTAAAAAAACAGCTGAGCCTTTTAACTTTAATGACAGTTGTGTTAACAGCATAACACCATGAGCTAAACCATTTCTGTAATCCGGGAGTTAGGGAAAAAGCAAACAGAACAAACAAATTGGACATAATGTCACACCAAACACCAAAAATGGGCTGGACAACATTATTGGCACCCTTAACTTAATATTTGGTTGCACACCCTTTGGAAAAAAATTACTGAAATCAGTGGCTTCCTATAACCATCAATAAGCTTCTTACACCTCTCAGCTGGAATGTTGGACCACTCTTCCTTTGCAAACTGCTTCAGGTCTCGCCTTTTCCCAACAGCAATTTTAAAGGGGTATTCCAGGCAAAAAAATTATATATATCAACTGGCTCCGGAAAGTTAAACAGATTTGTAAATTACTTCTATTAAAAAATCTTAATCCTTCCAATAGTTATTAGCTTCTGAAGTTTTCTGTCTAACTGCTCAATGATGATGTCATGTCCCGGGAGCTGTGCACGATGGGAGACAGAAAACAACAACTCAACTTCAGAAGCTAATAACTATTGGAAGGAGTAAGATTTTTTAATAGAAGTAATTTACAAATCTGTTTAACTTTCTGGAGCCAGTTGGTATATAAAAAAAAGTTTTGGCCTGGAATACCCCTTCAAGATCTCTCCACGGTTGTTCAATGGAATTTAGATCTGGACTCATTGCTGGCCACTTTAGAACTCTCCAGCGCTTTGTTGACATCCATTTCTGGGGGCTTTTTGACGTATGTTTAGGGTCATTGTCGTGCTGGAAGACCCAAGATCTCGGATGCAAACCCAGCTTTCTGACACTGGTCTGTACAGTGCAACCCAAAATTCATTGGTAATCCTCATATTTAATGATGCCTTGCACACATTCAAGGCACCCAGTGCCAGAGGCAGCAAAACAACCGCAAAACATAATTGAACCTCCACCATATTTCACTATAGTTACTGTGTTCTTTTCCTTGTAGGCCTCATTCCATTTTCGGTAAAGCAGTAGAATGATGTGCTTTACCAAAAAGCTCTATCTTGGTCTCATCTGTCCACAAGACGTTTTCCCAGAAGGATTTTGGCTTACTCAAGTTCATTTTGGCAAAATGTAGTCTTGCTTTTTTATGTCTCTATGTCAGCAGTGGGGTCCTCCTGGGTCTCCTGCCATAGCGTTTAATTTAAATGCTGACGGATAGTTCGCGCTGACACTGATGCCCCCTTAGGCTGCCGGACAGCTTGAATTTTTTGGGGGCTGCTTATCCACCATCCGGACTATCCTGCATTGACATCTTTCATCAATTTTTCTCTTCTGTCCACACCCAGGGAGATTAGCTACAGTGCCATGGGTTGCAAGCTTCTCGATAATGTTGCGCACTGTGGACAAAGGCAAATCTAGATCTCTGGAGATGGACTTGTAACCTTGAGATTGTTGATATTTTTCCACAATTGTGGTTCTCAAGTCCAGTTCTCTTTCTGTCGTCCGTGCCACAGAGACACACAATGCAAAGACTAAGTGAACTTCTCTCCTTTTTATCTGCTTTCAGAGAAAGGAGTGAGTGAGTTTAAAGGAACATCACATGCTTGAAACAATCTTATGTTTCCACAATTTTGAAAAGGTGCCAATACTTTTGTCCAGGCAATTTTTGGAGTTTGGTGTGACACTATGTCCAATTTGCTTTTTTTCCTCCCTTTTTTGGTTTAGTTCGAAAACACACATAGGGAATAAACGTGTATAGCAAAACATGTGTTACTGCAATCCTTTTCTGTGAGAAATACTTAATTTTCTTGAAAAATTTCAGGGGTGCCAACATTTACGGCCATGACTGTATACCTACCTACTTTTTAAACAACTCCTGTTGCGGCTCCTTCTGGTCCCTTGCAGCTTGTATTTTCTCTATTTCTTGGCCTCTCATCGTGGAGGCAGGAGCAGGACCTGCCCACTTAGCTATTCACTGTCTGCAGGGATGTCCTGCTTGTGAGAAGAGTGGCCAGAAGATAAGAAAAGCATTGAGGAATTGGAAGTTGAGGTAATTATAGTATCAAGTTGAGGTAATTATAGTATCAAGTTGAGGTAATTATAGTTATTGTTGCTTATTTTTATTTTTTTTACTTCATTACAATATAAAATGTAATCACTAGAAAACCCTTTTATGGTCTATTCACATATACAGTATTCTGCGCAGATTTGATGCTCAGGATTTTCTGCTGCAGATTTCAATGTAAACTGAATGACTGAACACAGCTTGAAATCCTGCACATCAAATCTGTGCATCAAATCTGTGCAGAATACTGTTCGTGTGAATAGACCCTTAACCCGTTAAAGGGGTACTCCGGTGGAAAAACATTATTTATTTTTTTTTAAATCAAATGGTGCCAGAAAGTTAAATATATTACTTCTATTAAAAAATCTTAATCCTTCCTGTATTTATTAGCTGTTGAATACTACAGAGGAAATTATTTTCTTTTTGGAATGCTCTCTGATGACATCACGAACACACTGCTCTCTGCTGACGTTATAATAATAATAATGTGCATAGAAGATAAGCTCAAAAAACAAAATACCCGCACTCACCATTAGGTTAGCGACAGCCGGCTCCTAGGAATATATGATGGTTAGACCAACGGAATGGGGACCATGCTGTAACGGGCGCTCAGGTGTGAGTCGATAACCGGTTATTTCGCGCTATATGCGCTTCATCCAGCCTCAGAGGCCGGATGAAGCCCTTTAAGGACCAGGCTAATTTTTTATTTGCATTTTCGCTTTTTTCCTCCTCGCCTTCTAAAAATTGTTACTCTTTTAGATTTTCATCCACAGACTAGTATGACGGCTTGTTTTTTGTGCGAACAGTTGTCCTTTGTAATGACATCACTCATGGGGGGCTAATTTTTTGCACCGTGATCTGTATTTTTTATTGCTAAAACATTTATATAAAACATATAACATATCATCATATTGGCCCATGTCCTCCTAAGAGCAATCTTAATTTCAAGTCAATCTATCAGTATTTTTTTAAGAGTGTGGTAGGAAACCCAAGCAAACATAAAGAGAACAAAGCTCCATACAGATGTTGTCTTTGGACAGATTCAGAATTAGGACTCCAGTGCTTTAAGGCATCTGTACTAGCCACTGAGTCATTGAAGACAAACACAGTAAAAAAATATATTGGATATACTGAAAGCAAATTCTTTCTGGGTGTTACTCTCTTTGAAAATATTAATAAGCTACAATGTGTCTTGGGTCTCCTCCCAAAAGCTCCAGGAGTCCGGGCATCGGCAAGCACCACTTGCAGTTAGGTCGATGGTAGATCAATGAGTATAATAGAATTTAACTGTTTTTGGATGAAACTAAGAATTTAGATGTCTTAAATGGCAAGGACAATTCATTTCTGCTGGTATGCCCACCACTAAAGCCAGATACGTTGGGGCATTTGCTGTATTGTTAAAGGTGTACTCCACTAGAAAACATTTTTTTTAAATCAACTGGTGCCAAGAAAGTTAAACAGATTCATAAATTACTTCTATTTAACCTCTTAAAGACCAAGGACGTATGAGTACGTCCTTGGTCCCGCTCCCGTGATATAACACGGGGTCCCATGGTGACCCCGCATCATATCACGGCGGGCCCAGCGTCATAGTGAAGCCGGGACCCGCCGCTAATAGCACGCGGCACTGATCGTTGTGCCGCGCGCTATTAACCCTTTAGCCGCGCGCTCAAAGCTGAGCCACGTGGCTAAAAGTGAAAGTAAAAAGTGCCAGTTAGCTCAGTGGGCTGTTCAGGATAGCCCGGGGCGAAATTGCGGCATCCCAAACAGCTTACAGGACAGCCGGAGGGTCCCTTCCTGCCTCCTCGCTGTCCAATCGCCGAGTGACTGCTCAGTGCCTGAGATCCAGGCATGAGCAGTCAAGCGGCAGAATCATCGATCACTGGTTTCCTATGTACTGGTTTCAATGTAAAAGATCAGCGTGTGCAGTGTTATAGGCCCTATATGTAAAAGGGGGGAAAAAAGTGAACAAAGATCATTTAACCACTCCCCTATTAAAAGTTTGAATCACCCCCCTTTTCCCATAAAAAAAAAAAAAAAAACACAGTGTAAATAAAAATAAACATATATGGTATCGCCGTGTGCGGAAATGTCCGAATTATAAAAATATATAATTAATTAAACCGCTTGGTCAATGGCGTACGCGCAAAAAATCAATCAATAAGTCCTATCAATGCAAAAATGGTACCGTAAAAAACTTCAGATCATGGCGCAAAAAATGAGCCCTCATACCGCACCATACGCGGAAAAATAAAAAGGTTATAGGGGTCAGAAGATGGCAATTTTAAACGTATTAATTTTCCTGCATGTAGTTATGATTTTTTCCAGAAGTACGACAAAATAAAACCTATATAAGTAGGGTATCATTTTAATCGTATGAACCTACAGAATAAATATCAGGTGTAATTTTTTACTAAAAAATGTACTACGTAGAAATGGAAGCCCCCAAAAGTTACAAAACAGGGTTTTTTTTTTCTATTTTGTCTCACAATGATTTTTTTTTTCCCGTTTCACTGTAGATTTTTGGGCAAAATGACTGACGTCATTACAAAGTAGAAATGGTGGCACAAAAAATAAGCAATCATATGGATTTTTAGGTGCAAAATTGAAAGAGTTATGATTTTTTAAATGCAAGGAGCAAAAAACGAAAGTGCAAAAATGGAAAACCCCCCGATCCTTAAGGGGTTAAAAATTTTAATACTTCCAGTACTTATCAGCTACTGTATGATCCACAGGATGTTCTTTTCTTTTTGAATTTCCTTTCTGCCTTACCACAGTGCTATCTTCTGACACCTCTGTCCATGTCAGGAACTGTCCAGAGTAGGTAAAAACCCCATTAAACTTATTCTGCTCTGGACAGTTCCTGACATTAGGGGAGGAAATTTCAAGGGAAAACTATGCTTCTTATTTCTGAGGTTCCCAATAGATTCGAAAAAGCATTGAACTCTACTTGGAAGTTATAACATCTTAAGGCCAACTAAGATTTATTCAAAATGTCTTTAGTTACTCTAGAAATGGAAAATATATGAGGAAAGTTTAAACAGACGGTACATAGGCAACTGAAAATGTTAGGAATAAGATAAAGATACCCGAGGGACTGAATGTAGCTTTGTGCAAGCATATATTCCTGTAAAAGTAACTGCATTAACAAGTGAGAATACTTTTTTTTCTACAAAACAGATTGTTATTACTGTAAAAAGGTGAAGTAGCAGAAAACCTCAAACATATTCTAAGGATAACTTTAAACTCCAGTTCACCAAGGTTAAACATCTTGGAAAATTCTTTGTATAGTTTTATGTTTATATATACCAAATACACAGCATTCCAATTTTGTTCTAGTTACTAGTTCTTGTAAATCTAGTGTTTTTATTTACTTTTACAATATTATTTTGAACTAAAATGATGTCCATTTCATATACAGTGTAGTGTTTGTTTAATTCATGTGATTATTTGTGTCAATTTCCACACAATTCACATAATTATTGGAGAAGGATTATACATTAAATTAAATTTGCATTGCATGAAAATAAACTTACTTGGCCATAGAAAAATGGCTGAATATTTTTGTCCGTTTAGTCAGAGAAAATGACTATGCAAGGACTATGACAATTGTTTCGGCATAAAGGTAACATAGTAGCATAGTTCATAAGGTTGAAAAAAGACCAGAGGCCATCAAGTTCAACCTATATACCTAATGATTCCCTACTGAGTTGATCCAGAGGAAGGCAAAAAACCCTCATACTAGAGGTAAAAATTCCTTCCCGACTCCAAAAATGGCAGTCAGAATAAATCCCTGGATCAACGTTGTGTCCCTATAAATCTAGTATCCATAACCAGCATTGTTATTATTCTCCAAAAATGCATCCAGACCCCTTTTGAACTCTTTTACAGAGTTCACCATGACCACCTCCTCAGGCAGAGAATTACACAGTCTCACTGCTCTTACAGTAAAGAACCCCCGTCTGTGCTGGAGTAGGAACATTTTTCCTCTAGACGTAGAGGATTCCCCCTTGTTATAGATACAGTCCTGGGTATAAATAGATCATGGGAGAGATCACTGTACTGCCCCCTGATATATTTATACATAGTTATTAGGTCTCCCCTAAGCCTTGTTTTTTCTAAGCTAAATAACCCTAACTCTGATGATCTTTCTGGGTACTATAGTCCTCCCATTCCATGTATTACTCTGGTTGCCCATCTTTGAACTCTCTCCAGCTCCACTATATCTTTCTTGTACACTGGTGCCCAGTACTGTACACAGTATTCTATGTGTGGTCTGACTAGTGATTTGTACAGTGGTTGAATTATTTCCTTGTCGTGGGCATCTATGCCCCTATTGATGCACCCCATGATTTTTTTTGCCTTGGCAACAGCTGCCCGACACTTGTCAGTACAGCTAAATTTACTATTAACTAAGACTCCTAAATCCCTTTCCATGTCAGTGTGCTCCCATTTAATACCTAATCCCAGCCTGGATTTTTCTTCCCCATGTGCTTTACCTTATATTTATCAGTGTTGAACCTCATATGCCACTTCCCAGCCAAAACCCCCACCTATCCTGATTCATTTGTAACAGTGCACTGTGTCTTCTATAGTGTTTACCGCTTTACAGAGTTTAGTATCATCTGCAAAGATTGCTATTTTACTATTCAACCCCTCTACAAGGTCATCAATAAATATATTAAATAGAAGAGGACCCAAGACGGACCCCTGTGGTACTCCACTAGTAACAGTCACCCAATCAGAATAAGTACCATTTATAATTGCAGCCTTAAAATTATTGTATGTATGCACATATGGCATACTTCAATGACTTCAATTCAACTATTGACCACATTACCCTGCAAAAATATAACTATGCCATAAAAAATTGACATCTTAAGGTAAATTCTCTGATGTGAGGTCAAAATCTTTACCTTACTGCCAAAGCAAGTATTTTTTTTATAACTTCTTTCTTTACCAGATCTGTGTTGAGATAAATAATTCTTGTGTAGAATCAGATACAGATTTCTATGCTGGAAAAACTATTGAAACAAGCGACATCAATAACTGGTGGGATAGAGCAGATAAAACTGAAAATCAAAATGATTGTATGTCTTAAGCTACTTTATACATGCCATATCAAGGAGAAAAAGAAGCTGTAACTTGTCTCATCAACCATGTTATATTCTGCTGCATGATCACACTTGGCAGTGTAGTTGTCCCCTCCATGAACTTGACACCTACAGTACAGACCAAAAGTTTGGACGCACCTTGTCATTCAGAGTTTTCTTTATTTTCATGACTATGAAAATTGTAGATTCACACTGAAGGCATCTAAACTATATACATAACAAAAAAGTGTGAAAATATGTCATATTCTAGGTTCCAGCCACCTTTTGCTTTGATTACTGCTTTGCACACTCTTGGCATTCTCTTGATGAGCTTCAAGAGGTAGTCACCTGAAATGGTAAACAGTCTTGAAGGAGTTCCCAGAGATGCTTAGCACTTGTTGGCCCTTTTTGCCTTCACGTCCGGTGACTGTGGAGGCCAGGTCATCTGGTGCAGCACCCCATCACTCTCCTTCTTGGTCAAATGTGGGGTCATTGTCCTGTTGAAAAATAAATGATGGTCTAACTAAACGCAAACCGGATGGAATAGCATGCTGCTGCAAGATGCTATAGTAGCCATGCTGGTTCAGTATGCCTTCAATTTTGAATAAATCCCCAACAGTGTCACTAGCAAAGCACCCCCACACCATCACACCTCCTCCTCCACTCCAGCACACCTGTGAAGGGAAAACCATTTCAGGTGACTACCTCTTGAATCTCAACAAGAGAATGCCAAGAGTGTGCAAAGCAGTAATCAAAGCAAAAGGTGGCTACTTTGAAGAACCTAGAATATGACATATTTTCAGTAGTTTCACACTTTTTTGTTATGTATATAATTCCACATGTGTTAATTCATCATTTTAATGCCTTCAATGTGAATCTACAATTTTCATAGTCATGAAAATAAAGAAAACTCTGAATGAGAAGGTGTGTCCAACCTTTTGGTCTGTACTGTATATTAATCCCATATATAAAAAAAAAAAAAAACTCTTTTATGCACTGATTTTCCTAGAAACGTGACACATTAGTCTTGTTACTAATGCTTACTGGGATTAAAGGGGTACTTTGCTGTCTTAACATTCAGAACATTCAGAGCCTCTTGTGACGTTATGCCACCTCTCATAGACTTTCATTGAGGGGGCATAGTGTGACACCATGAGGGGGCGTGGCATTGATGTCACGACCCTGCTGCCCGCACCCAACATTCTAAACAAATGCTGGGTGATGCACAGAGATCACAAGGGTCCCAGCGGCAGGAGCCCCGCATTTAGACATCTTATCCTCTATCTTTTGGATAGGGAACAAGATGTCTAAGGGCGGAGTACCCCATTAAGGTCTCTAATATTGGAATATGTAAATAGATATCTCATGTTGTAAGGTTTCATTTAAAATGTGTTATCCTAGAGTCTTTTTATGCAGGCTGATCTGATATTGATGATGTATGTTTACTTAATAAAGTGCAATATTTACGAATGCTGAAAATACAGGCATATTGTAATAAAATGCTACTGACTTGGAAATGCCACAAAAACAACTTAAGCCAAGTTATACTCTTAGCTTTGGCTCACAAATACCAATACAAAATAGTGTCCATTTGTATTTTTTTTTCTTCACTTTTGGGTCAATAGAATTTTATTCTAAATGTAGAATGCTGCTGATTCGGCAATTTTTATAAAAATAAAAAAAAGCACTTTAAAATCTTTGAATCACATGAATTGTAATGGGAAAAACTCAAAAGTATGTGAAGAAGGCCCAAAGTGAAGGCAAATCCATTTGTATGTGGAATAATAGAAAAGATCAGAAGATTTCATTTTGGAATAATGATTTGTCTGTCCTTTACCACTTTTATATGGATTAAGGGTGCGTTCACACGCTATTACTAGCACCGGGTTTCCCACTGCGGGAAACCATCTGCGAGTTACGCTACCATTCATTTGAATGGGTCCGCAGACAGTCCGCAAATTTGACACTATTACGGACTGTCTGTGGACCCATTTAAATCAATGGTAGCCTAAGTGTCAACAGGATTCCGCAGCGGGAAACCCACTGCTAGTGGTGGCGTGTGAACGCACCCTAAGGAGGACTTTGGAAATACACAGGATCACCTGGTGCTGAATGGAACAAAGAGATCAGAACAATGGAGCCTTCAGGTGAGTATCTTTAATGGTCCAGCATGAAATGCCTTGCATGTTAAACCATTAAAGATACTCACCTGAACCCTCCGTTGTCCTGATCTCTTTGTTCCATTCAGTGCTGAGTGATCCTGTGTATTTCGGAAGTAATCCTTAATCCATATACTCTGTCACAGGACGGCTGCAGATGGGACTCATCTGATATACGCTTCTCATTGTCGTGTATGTTACACAACCAACTTTGGTAAGCGGCTGTCTTTCTTCTCCCTCCCCCCTGCGGGTTGACTTGAAGTCCTGCAC
Organism: Hyla sarda; assembly: GCF_029499605.1. NCBI lineage: Eukaryota > Metazoa > Chordata > Amphibia > Anura > Hylidae > Hyla > Hyla sarda. The sequence goes on along the minus strand of NC_079195.1, from coordinate 147,102,518 downwards.
ATGAGAGCGCCTTCTCCCCCTTTTCTCTTCTCAGATTTACCATTTTTACATCTTTCTTTTTCACCTCCAAATTCCCAGTATTGAAGTAGTTTGGTATTGAATGATGCCAGTGTGAAGGCAATGAATCCCTCACTAGCATGCAGTACATGCTTTGTAGATACAGGCAGCTGCAAGTGGTTAATTGGGAATAGTTTTGCAGAGTACAGCTACAGCTGTCAGTATCTACAAGAGGGCAGATTGAAAGAAGGCTGTGCAAGCTGATACATATCTAGTAAACGTGCTGCCTTGGTGGTTTCTCACTGTGCTCTCAGAACATTTAAACACTGTTTTCCACCAGTATCAAAATAATCTACAGTATATGGATGATTATACTGTCACAATGAGTCTTATTCTTAAATCTTTCATAAAAAAATCATCATATCAGGATGGCAATAAGCCTTGCAAAATGCAGATCCATCCATCTGCTTGCATATCAATTGCAATATACTGTAATCTAATACAATAGAATATTCTATAAATGTCATAGTACATTATTTCAGTGTTACATGTCAGTGTATTACTTTTCATTTCAAACAATACATATTTTCATGGTTTGTTTTTTATGCAGCTTCTTCCACACTGTGACGCTGTATTGGGTTTTATCTCCCCTTACCTATCCCAACATTATGCTAGAAGTAGCTCATGTCACTCACTGCCATACAGACTGTAAAGAAAAAAGGTCCCATCACTATTTTAATGTGTAAGGAGAACCTACACAGGGATGTGGTCTCCACAGTTGCTGCACTCTTAGCCAACTAGGAAGTAAAAAAATGTTGCAAGAGTTAAAATGGCATGGTGGCATTGGGACTTCCTATCAGAGATGGACTCAGAAGTGTAGTGGTATCCAAAAAAGGGAATAATTTCTATCTTTACTTCCAATCCTCTATGTACCCCACATAGATGATCACATTGAGAGGAATTTAGAAAGCCATGTACACCAGTTTTTGGCATATAAAAGCAAATTTTTTTGTGCCCTCACACTTTTCTTTTTGAAGTGGGTAGGGTGTAGAAAAACAGGCATGTCTTTACAAATCTTGACACATTTGCTACAATTCATGCCAAAACAGTTACATAAGCTAGGCCAGGCAGTTAGAGGGGACGCACATAATAGTGTATGCATCACCACTCACTATATTTGCGTTGCTGGACTATCCTTCGACTGGCCCAGCAATTGTATACGGAAGCCCCAAGGAAAATAGCGATGCTGTGTACACTGCTGCTCACTCACTACATTTGCTGGGTGCTTGTGCTTCCATCCTAGCAAAAGTATATGATGGCTGAGATGATTGGTGATGCTGTGTGCATTGCTGCTTACTCACCACATTTGCATCCAGCCCAGAAAATGTGTATAGGCCCAGATTTATCAAACTGTGTGAGAGAAGGAATTTAGTGATTTTCCCACAGCAACCAATCACTGCTCAGCTTTCATTTTACCAGAGCTCATTAGCTGAGATGTGATTGGTTGCTGTGAAAAAATAACTCAATTGTTTTCTCTCACACAGTTTGATCAATCTGGGTGATTGTGTTTTTGAAGGGAGCAACAATGTATACAGCACTGTTCCTATTTGCTGGGCCAGATGCAAGAGCATCCGGCCAATGTTCTTAGTAAACAGCTATGCCTACAGCATCACTGCTTACATGTGGGTCACTGAACACATTCCTACCCAGCCCAGACTGTGTGTATAGTGGCCGAGGTAAATGGTGAGGTCAAACAACCCAGCCCAGCAAATGTAACTGGGAGTCAGCATACAATACTGGGAGTCACAGCTGCTTGGTGGTATGCTACACCAATTGCTATACATCTATAGCTCTCCGCCAATGGGAGAAAACTGTATTTTAAGCTATACTAATAAGTGACTGCTTGATAGGTGGTATAAGAGAGAGGGTTTTCTTCTATAGACTTTCTACTATCTGAATATCCACAAGAAGAATACGTACATTATGTGATGCAGAATATTAGGGTCTGTAGCCCCTTCAACCACAGACTGCTAAGGTATATGTCAATGTCAAAGCTGAAGAAATAAATAAAACAGTGCTGTCAAAACCAATCCGAGTAATGCCTATCTAATCACCCGGCCTCCCCGTAGTGTCGGGCACTGATAGCGGATCATCTGAACATGTGGTCCGAATGCCTCACAACCTCTTTGGCAATCTCTAAACAAAGGTTATCATAAAAGCTCATAAATCTACTGGATGCACAAATGTCACAGGTGTCCCTAACAGCACAAGCACTGGTTTAATGAATGTCACTTTGTATTTTTTCACTACATAAATTCTCTGTGAGCTGTATCTTTTTCATGTCTGCAATGTCAATGGTTTTTTGCTTGACTTGGATGATATGTTAGAAAACCTCACAAACAATTCCTTTTCTACATATATGTGTTTCTATGCAATGTGTTTTCGGTACAGTTCACTCTTCATTTGTCTTTAATTGAAAATGTAATTATGGTTGCATTTCATTTAACTATAAAATATTTCAGCTTTGCAGCTGTGTTTATTGTTCTATGATTCTAAGATAACTTTACACATAGTTTTAAAAAAAATCATGTGAACAGTGAATCATGTGATCCGAAGATTATACTTGGATAATATGAAAAAATATATTTTCCCGGTTTTGTGTTTATAGCTTGTATGCAGAGCTTGCATTTCTATGGTACCGCACTGCAAACTTAAGGGGGTACTCCACCCCTAGACATCTTATCCCCTATCAAAAAAGATAGGGGATAAGATGTCTGATCATGGGGGACCCGCTGCTGGGGACCCCCCTATCTCGGCTGAAGCACCCCAGACATTCAGTGCATGGAGCAAACTTTGCTCTGTGCTGGATGACTGGCGATGCGGGGCGGTGGCTCGTGATGTCATGGTCACGCCCTACTCATGATGTCACAACCATGCTCAATGCAAGACTTCAGTTGCAATTCCACACACAACCTGGAGACATGACTGGTGCTAGTAGATCTATTTTTATAATCTCGGTAACCCCTTTAAAGTTTACCTGCCGAATGACACTTTCTGTATAATGTAGATAATGACATTATATGTATATTTGTAATACACATTGGGTTAAAAATGTGTATATTTTGGGGTGAAAAAAGGCTGTCTTGTCCCTGCAGCTAATGCCTGTGTGCCTCTATGAGGAGTCCAAATACAGAAAGTGTGGACAGGACAAGCAGGACTCAATGCAGGCTCCTGGCTTGTCAATGAACCTGCTGATGGCATGTCACAGAGCCTCAGTGCACAGAGCCCTGTTTGCCCTCAGTGCGCAGAACCCCGCTTGTCCTCAGTGTACAGAACCCTGCTTGACCTCAGTGTACAGAACCCTGATTGTCCTCAGTGTTCAGAGCCCTGCTTGTCCTCAGTGTACAGAGCCCTGCTTGTCCTCAATGTACAGAGACCTGCTTGTCCTCAGTGCACAGAGCCCTGCTTGTCCTCAGTGTACAGAGCCTTTCTTGTCCTCAGTGTACAGAGCCCTGCTTGTCCTCAGTGCACAGAGCCCTGCTTGTCCTCAGTGCACAGAGCCCTGCTTGTCCTCAGTGTACAGAGCCTTGCTTGTCCTCAGTGTACAGAGCCTTGCTTGTCCTCAGTGAACAGAGCTCTGCTTGTCTTAAATGCACAGAGCCCTGCTTGTCCTCAGCGCACAGAACTCTGCTTGTCCTCAGTGTACAGAGCCCTGCTTGTCCTCAGTGCACAGAGCCCTGCTTGTCCTCAGTGCACAGAACTCTGCTTGTCCTCAGTGTACAGAGCCCTGCTTGTCCTCAGTGCACAGAACCCTGCCTGTCCTCAGTGTACAGAGCCCTGCTTGTCCTCAGTGCACAGATCCCTGTTTGTCCTCAGTGTACAGAGCCCTGCTTGTCATCACTGCACAGAGCCCTGCGTGTCCTGCCACACTTCCTGTATTTGGTCTCGGCACAAAGACAAACAGGCAATAGCTGCTGGGAAAAATATATGCACATGTTTTAACCAATGTCTATTACAAATATACATACAATGTTAATCCTGGTAGAAAAAACAGACATGTCCGCACATCCACAATTTTGTATTATGATCTAATTGCTTCTCAGCATAATTTCAAAAACGAACAGGTTGTTAGTATACGTTTTGATCAAAAGCTACAAAGCCCACTCGCCACATCACGGCCACCTATTAAGAGTGGGTCCCTAACGTCCCTAGCATAAAATGTCGTAGCACTGGGCAGCACCCACCCATGACAGAAAGACATTAAGACACATATGCATCTGATTAAATCTGCTGAATTTAATGTCAATGGGTTTTTACTTAAATGTGCACTGTCACATTCAAAAACTTTTTATATGTTGTACATCTTGGCAAAACATTACCCTTTCTAATATACTTCATAAGAATTTTTTTTCAACTTTTTATAGAAATCATGGCTTATAAAATCATGGCTTTGTCCAAGCTGAAGCACAGACATGGACAAAGTCCAGTATGTGAGGGGGGCTTATACTCCTCTGTGCTCTCTCCTGTCTGATAGGACTCCTCTGTGCTCTCTCCTGTCTGATAGTACTTTTCTTTGCTCTCTCCTGTCTGATAGCACTCCTCTATGCTCTCTACTAACTGATAGGACTCCTCTGTGCTCTCTCCTGTCTGATAGGACTCTTCTGTTCTCTCTCCTGTCTGATAGTACTCTTCTGTGTTCTTTCCTGACTGATAGGACTCCTCTGTGTTCTCTCCTGTCTGATAGTACTCCTCTGTGCTCTCCCCTGTCTGATAACACTCCTCTGTGCTCTCTCCTGTCTGATAGCACTCATCTGTGCTCTCTCCTGCCTGATAGCACTCCTCTGTGCTCTTTCCTGTCTGATAGCCCTCCTGTATTCTCTCCTGTCTGATAGGACTCCTCTGTGCTCTCTCCTGTCTGATAGTACTCCTCTGTGCTCTTTCCTGTCTGATAGCACTCCTCTGTGCTCTCTCCTCTCTTATAGCACTCCTCTGTGCTCTTCGTTGTCTGATAGGACTCCTCTGTGCACTTTCCGGTCTGATACCCTTCCTGTGTTCTCTCCTGTCTGATAGCCTTCCTGTGTTCTTTCCTGTCTGATATGACTCCTCTGTGCTCTCTCCTGTCTGATAGCCCTCCTGTATTCTCTCCTGTCTGATAGGACTCCTGTGCTCTCTCCTGTCTGATAGTACTCCTATGTGCTCTTTCCGGTCTGATAGCCCTCCTGTGTTCTCTCCTGCCTGATAGCACTAATCTGTGCTCTCTCCTGTCCTATCAGACAGGAGAGAGCATAAAGGAGTGCTAGCCCTCCCTCACTTGTGCTTCAGCTTGGACAAAGCCATGATTCTATTAGTCATGATTTCTTTAAAAAGGAAATCAAATTTTCTTATAAAGTATATTAGAAAGGTTTATGTTTTTGTATCTGACAGTGCCCATAAAAGAGTGATGTGTGAAAGACTGTCTTGGCAAATTCCCTCCTATGTCTGACAACAGATTTTAAGCTAAAGGAAAAATGAGTTGTTAAGGCATGCATAGCCTTTGCATATGTCCTCCTAATCTATAATACTTGAAAACATTTATTAAAGAAGCATTTATTTTGGAAATACATTTCCCTATTATTGTGTAACAATACTCTGCTACCCTATCTCTACTACAAACTTGTTCCCACTCTATTGTTTGGAGTGTCTGTATCTTCTTGTCATTGTGTTTCCTTCAGGTGCCTTGGAACCCTTATCAACCAGATCAACATTTCCTTCCAAGCATCAGTCATAATAATCTAGCTGTCAAAGATAAATATTCTGCAGTTACAATGCAAAGGCAAGCAGAAAAGCAAGTCATTTTTGTCAATAAACGCTTCCTTTTTTACAAGAGTTGAGTCTTTGAAATTGCAGACAAAATACAAGTCTGAATTAACCTGAATCCAGTTTAGTGATAGTGATATTTCTTTTTTTTTTTACATTTGTTTTTTTAAGCTTTGACATACAATTCAACATATCATAAGGTATCCTATTTCTCCAAACAAAAAACACACAGACAACAGGTAAAAAAGTGCACCATGCTGATACCCTTGCTTGTTCGTGAAGAACACAATGTAACATAAAAGGCCAACAACACATTTAGTGTCACACTAATGGCTATTAAATATATACATATGTTTTAATACAAAATGTAAGTACTTTATAGATCTATTTATAGTGGGTATCTAATGATACTTAATATTCTCCTTGTAATTTGTGAATAACCTATCAGTGCTGTTTCTCATTTATCAATAGAACATAATTAAGAATTGATGAAGAATTCCAATTTTCAAAATATTCCACAAATGCTTGATAAGTGCAGATGTTGGAAGGCTGTTGCCAACCAAATATGTCTGTCAATCCCGACAGTCGGATCGAGTTTGTAAATTGCTTGTAATATGACACTATCTGTAACCTTTTCTATGCTATTTTCTGTGCTTGAGGCTAGCCCAGTCATTAGATTACAAAAAGGAGCATCTTTGCCCAGCAGCTAAACCTTTTATCCTTCCCTACATACATGCATTTCCGGGCTTGATAGGAGGATAAACTACTGCCAGACATCTCTGGCGGTGGTTTTTATTTCCCTTGACTACAAAAGAATTAGCATGTCTATATGATGCTGCCTCATCCCCAATATCTCCTTTAAGGACCAAGCCCATTTTAGCCTTAAGGACCAGGCCAATTTTATTTTTGCATTTTCGTTTTTCCTCCTCACCTTCTAAAATCCATAACTCTTTTATATTTCCATCTACAGACCCATAAAAGGGCTTGTTTTTTGCATGACCAATTGTAATTTGTAATGAAACCTCTCATTTTACCATAAAATGTCCGGCGAACCCCCCCCAAAAAAATTTTAGGGAGGAAATTTAAATGAAAACCACAATTTAGCACATTTTGGAGTTTTTTTTTTTTTCAAACTGTACACTTTATGGTAAAAATGACATGTGTTCTTTATTCTGTGGGTCAATACGAATAAAATAATACCAATGGCTAGATATTTTTGTACCGCTTAAAAAAAAATCTAAAACTTTTTTGTACAAAATCAGTAATCTAAAATCGCCCTATTTTAACCACCTATAGCTTTTTCATTTTTCCGTGTATAGGGCGGTATGAGGGCAATTTTTTTGCGCCATCATCTGTACTTTTTACTGATACCACATTTGCATATATAAACTTTTAGATCACTTTTTATTATTTTTTTAAAAATAAAATGTGACAAAAAAGCAAAATTTTGGGACTTTTTTTATTTTTTACTTTTACGCCATTCACCATTTAGGATCATTAACATTATATTTTGATATTTCGGACATTTAGGCAAACAGCGATACCAAATATGTTTATTAAAAAAATGTGACAAAAAAGCAGCATTTTTGGACTTTTTTTTTTTTTTATGTTTACGCCATTAAGCATACGGGATCATTAACATTATATTTTGATAGTTCGGACATTTAGGCACACAGCGATACCAAATATGTTGATTAAAAAAAATGTATGCTTTCTGGGGGTATAATGGGAAAAACAGACAATTAGAATTTTTATTTGGGGAGGGGATTTTTCACTTTTTTTTACTTTTTATTTTTACATTTTTCTAAATTTTCTTTACACTTTTTATGTCCCCATAGGAGACTATATATAGCAATCAATTGATTGCTAATACTGTTCAGTACTATGCATAGGACATAGCACCGATCAGTATTGTCAGTGACCTTCTGCTCTGGTCTGCTCGATCTCAGAACAGAGTAGAAGACCCCTGGAGACAGTCGGAGCAAAATGAGGAGACCTCCGGCCATCATGCTGCATGATCGGGCGATCTGATCATCCATTCAAAGTACTGCATTGCCGCAGATGCCGTGATCTGTATTGATCACGGCATATGAGGGGTTAATGGCGGACATACACAGGACGTAAATGTATGTCCTTGTGCGGGAAGTACCGCCAAACCAGGACATACCTTTACATCCGTGGTCGTTAAGGAGTTAAAGTGATACTCCAGTGGAAAACTTTAGTTTTTTTTTTTTTTTTTAAATCAACTGGTGCCAGAAAGTTAAACAGATTTGTAAATGACTTCTATTAAAAATTCTTATTCCTTCCAGTACATATTAGCTGCTGAATACTACATTGGAAATTATTTTAGTTTTGGAACCCAGAGCTCTCTGTTGACATCATGACCACAGTGCTCTCTACTGACATCTCTGTCCATTTTAGGAACTGTCCAGAGCAGCATATGTTAGCTATGGGGATTTTCTCCTATTTTGGACAGTTGTTAAAATGAACAGATATGTCAGCAGAGAGCACTGTGGTCATGATGTCAGCAGAGAGCTCTGTGTTCCAAAAAGAAAATAATTTCCTATTTGGTATTCAGCAGCTAATAAGTACTGGAAGGATTAAAATTTTTAATTGAAGTAATTTACAAATCTTACAAAACAGATTTGGAGAGGCTCTTGTCACTCGAACGACCATGTGACCTGGGCTGCCCAATTAAGACACCTATACCCAAGGTGACAAAATAAATAAATACATAGAAATAAATTGGGGCTCACGGTCTTGAACAAATGGCAAAAATATAAAAATATAATTTATTAATACTGATATGGATATATGGCAAACTAGTGGAGATAAGTGTCTCACAGGGCCCTTGTGATAACACCACTCCAACTGTTACAATAATATTAAAATATGAAATAATATAAGAAAAACAATAAAAAATATAAGTTAAAAATGAGACCACTTCATAAATATGCATCAATAAAAATTAGATGTAAGAAAAATTCAAGTTCATCTGGAATATGCAATTATCCTTTCTCTCCAAGATAATGCAATATAAGTAAATTTCAGTCTGATATCAGTAACCAGTAGCAACCATCTAACCAATTAGCATTGTGTTCCAATTAATCTCCACAAAATCCAATCTAAGGTGTTGGTAACCAATAGTAACCATGCACAGAGGTTAACTAGGCTGAATATTTCGTGTCAATATTTTTGTAGGCAATAAGTCATTGATTTTCAAATAATTCTGCCAGCAGGATAGTAGCAAATTGGACAGATTTACACTGTAAGTGCGGACATAGCAATTATGTAATAGAACAGGATATGTTGTATCTCACCGCTCCCAGGCACCGGTATGTTAGGTTCGCATTGCGATCACCTCCGCGATGTTGTCCCGCAGTGTGCTGAACACCAGCTATCTCTCATAGCTTGAGAAAACACCACCGGAGACTCGGACTACTCCTGTAGAGGTGGTGTTTAAGTGGCGGTGGGTTCCTGATAGTGGTCCGGCAGCGCTTCCACAGCGATGTGTCAAGAGGCGGTGGGCTCCAGATGAGGATCCTGCAGCGTTTCCACAGGCAGGTTAATTATGGTACTTGCGGCATCCCCGTGGCAGCAAGGCGCGCGTCATCCTTGGTAAATGATGGACCGATATCTGGACGCGTTTCAGGACTTTCTCAGTCCTTTCTTCAGCAGCTATAGGTATCACCTATCATGATACCTATAGCTGCTGAAGAAAGGACTGAGAAAGTCCTGAAACGCGTCCAGCGTTCCCTATACAATTATTGAGACCACCACCATATAGACGATACAGTTCCAGTCCACTATTGAACAACCTAAGACCGGCAGAGATATCTGTCCATCATTTACCAAGGATCACGAGCGCCTTGCTGCCACGAGGACGCCGCAAGTACCGTAATTGACCTGCCTGTGGAAGCGCTGCAGGATCCTCATCCGGAGCCTACCGCCTCCTGACACATCGCTGTGGAAGCGCTGCCGGACCACTATCAGGAACCCACCGCCACTTAAACACCACCTCTACAGGAGTAGTCCGAGTCTCTGGTGGTGTTTTCTCACGCTGCGAGAGGTAGCCGGTGTTCAGCACACTGCGGGACAACATCGCAGAGGTGATCGCAATGCGAACCTAACATACCGGTGCCTGGGAGCGGTGAGATACAACATATCCTGTTCTATTACATAATTGCTATGTCCGCACTTACAGTGTAAATCTGTCCAATTTGCTACTATCCTGCTGGCAGAATTATTTGAACATCAATGACTTATTGCATACAAAAATATTGACACAAAATATTCAGGCTAGTTAACCTCTGTACATGGTTACTATTGGTTACCAACACCTTAGATTGGATTTTGTGGAGATTAATTGGAACACATTGCTAATTGGTTGATAGATTTTGGATGGTTGCTACTGGTTACTAATATCAGACTGAAATTTACTTATATTGCATTATCTTGGAGAGAAAGGATAATTGCATATTCCAGATGAACTTGAATTTTTCTTACATCTAATTTTTATTGATAAATATTTATGAAGTGGTCTCATTTTTAACTTATATTTTTTATTGTATTTCTTATGTTAATTCATATTTTACAACAGTTGGAGTGGTGTTATCACAATGGCCCTGTGAGACACTTATCTCCACTAGTTTGCCATATATCTATATCAGTATTAATAAATTCAATTTACTTATATTTTTATATTATTGCCATTTGTTCAAGACCTTGAGCCCCAATTTATTTCTATTTATTTATTAATTTACAAATCTGTTTAACTTTCTGGCACCAGTTGATTAAAATAAAAAAGTTTTCCACCGGAGTACCCCGTTAAATGGTCTATCAAGCATGCCAAAATTAACACCTTTGATACAATGTACATATAATGTGAATGGCCTCACTTTATGGGGGAGTATACGTTTTTACTTTATAGTTCCCTTTTCTTTTAAATCCACTTCTAGTTATGACTGAATCAATTAAAAAAATGTAATGAAAAAATTGCAACCTTAACTACATCTATACCCAAAGGTTTTACACATGGGAGCGCTCTTGTTTACCACTTGTTGAAACACACAGACCTTTGACCTGCTCCTATGGCTTTCCATCATCCTACTACCAATTTTTCTGCTCCGGGGACTTTTTCTAAAGAGGTCCCGTATATGTAAAACCCAACAGAAATCTAAAAACCAAGTATTATCTAGCTATGTACGGTAGTTTTTTTTTTTTTTTTTTGTATAATACATTAGGCATATAAGATGTTTTTTGGATGCATTTGCAATAGTATATCTGGGTCAATGTGCTTGTCTATGTTTGGACATCCAGTGATCGTGATATAAATGAAGCCTTCTGAGGGTTTTGATGGAAGCTTTGATAATTTAACTCCAAGAAAAAAGAAAAATCAGAACAACACAGTGCCATGCCCATCAAAACTTAAAGGGGTTCTCCGGTGCTTATACATCTTATCTCCTATCCATAGGCTAGGGGATAAGATGCCTGATCCCGGGAGTCCCGCTGCTGGGGACCCCCAGGATCTTGCACGCGGCACTCCGTTTGTAATCAGTCCCCAGAGCGTGTTCGCTCCGGGTCAAATTACGGGCGACCACCGGGCCGCCGGCGTGTGACGTCACGCTCCGCCCCTCAATGCAAGCCTACGGGAGGGGGCATGATAGCGTGGGGCGGAGGTGTGACACGGGGGCGGAGGCGTGACATCACACGCCGCTGGCCCGGTGGTTGCCCGTAATCAAACCCGAAGCAAACACACTCCGGGGACTGATTACAAATGGGGTGCCGCGTGCAAGATCCCAGGGGTCCCCAACGGCGGGACTCCCGCAATCAGGCATCTTATCCCCTATCCTTTGGATAGGGGATAAGATGTGTAAGCACCGGAGAACCCCTTTAAAGTGTATCTGTAATTTGCAAAAACTTTTTATATGATGTAGATAATACCATTATATGTAAATTATGCATTGGTTAAAAATGGATTATAAAAGAACAAGAGAGAAAATGCAAAATGATCATAATGATCTAATTTATAGAAAATTCAAGATCACAATATCTGCCATGTATACAGCCCATACCAAATGCAGCATTTTTCAAGCAAAACATGCGTTGAGCAATATCTGCACTGAGTATTGGCTTTATACATGCCAGTAATGGTGATCTTGAATTTTCTTTGGTTCAGATCATTATGATTATTTTGCTTTTATTCCTCTTATCCCCATATTATCCTCTTGCAGTGTTTTCCTACCTTTTTTGATCCACACAGGACATTGTCATTCCACTACTTGTTTACATTATCCTCTGTTCTTAACCAGTGATATATTTCTATTTGCTCTCCCAGGTCGTCCATTCATGTGTGTATGTGTGTGTGTGTGTAATGTGTGTGTGTGTGAAGGTGCCTTCTTGCCTTGTTTTTTTAAATGTTTTTATTCATTTTGGGTTAAATCATCTTGTCACCAGATGAAAAGACCATTTAACCCTGTCAACCATTTTATATTGTTAAAGGGGTACTCCACTGCCCCAGTGTTTGGAACATTTTGTTCTGAATGCTGGGTGAGGGCTGCTGGGGTCGTGACGTCACAGCCACGTCAATTGTGACATCACGTCATGCCCCCTCAATGCAAGTCTATGGGAGGGGGCGTGGCATCTATCACGCCCCTCCCATAGACTTGCAGTGAGTGGTTGTGGAGTGATGTCATGAGAGGTGTGGCCATGACATCACGACCCCCGCAGCCCTCACCCAGCATTCAGAGCAAAATGTTCTGAACGATGGGGCAGTGGAGTACCCCTTTAATATATCCATTACGGATGAAATCCTAACACTTTTTACAGCATACGCTATAGAGGTTAGATTACCATTAATTATTATTATTTTATGTATAGTAATTAATATACATTTGAACAACACTGGCAGCCACATGATTATTCCTTTGAGAAACCCTTCTCTTATGCCATGACTATATGTTACATATGCTTATGGTATTTCTGACAACCATGGAGTGGGGGCTCAATCTAGTCCCTAAATAACAATGGGTGTCTGCATTAGTGAAAAACATCAACAATTGTCTGGTAGAAAAATCTACACTGAAAGATAGCAACACACCAAACATGTAGTAAACCTATACAAAAAATCTCTTTATTGCACAATTTAAACACACAAAGATTAAATACCATATAACACACAGGTATTAATAAAAGCATTTAAAATTGACCATGAAAGCCAAAGCACATATGTGGTATTTCTGAGGCATGTACACATAATGGGAACATTTTTGTACCCCACTACCATGTATGGATATCCACATGTCAGGCTGTGATTTTTCGTACACAGCAGTATTAGCTTACATTGTTTACTTCTCTGTGTTTCTCTGTGTTTCTTTCCTGGAAATGATTGTTTGTTTATCATATTACAAACATTTTTTACATCTGATGAAGAGGTAAGTACTAGCCTAAATTGCATAGAAAAAAGGGAAAAAAGCAAATGGTGCCCTGAATACCATTACTACGGATTAGAATTGTTGTGTTAGGTGGTGTAAAATGTACCACTCACCTGTGGGCAAAACACCAAAGAAGGCCTTGACACAACTAACTGATGTATCCACAGGATCACAAGATCAGCCCAAACGTCCAGCTGCTGCCATCCTCGGGGAGATTGGTGGTGTCAGTTAATGTCTAAAGAGGTCCAAAAGCTAAACCTCGGCGAATCCTCCACAGTCTGGACAAACGTAGGCACTCTCATGACAGTTACTAGATATTAAAAAAGATGGATTGGTAAAAATAACAAAAGGTTTTATTTAAGGACAACATGTTTTAAGAATATACACTTCTCTTTGCCTCGCAACGCGTTATGTTACTTACTGGCATGAATAAAACTGTACGAGTGTAATACTTGTCAGTCATCTATAAAAACTATGTCAGGGGATGGCGCCAGATACTTGAAATCTTTTTTTTTTTTACATTCTCTACCTCCAGAAAGAAATTGTCAGAATTATAATAGGGGAGAGGAGCTGGATACTTGTCTTAATAGCAAGTTATTGATGACATAGGTAGTCCCTTTTTTGTGACAAGTCTCAATCTTTTAAGACCTGCTCTCTGTTAACATTTCTTAAAGATAAAAAAAATAGTGTTATAACTACAAGAAGTGCAGAAGAAAAAGTCACACACAAGTCCAGGTTCATGAGGGGCCTCAAAGACACCTTTGTCCAATGAAAATACTGTACAGTAGTGTTATAAATGTCAAATGGCAGGTGCATGATCTATCTTGTAAAAATGTTGCAGTATGGTTGTTCCATTATGCATACCATTTAGATTGCCAGTAGTCATTTGTATTACTACATCAAATCTTGATAAACAGAAAAGTTTTATAGCTGTGATTTTATATTGATACAAACATTCATGCTGCATCTAGGGAGATGTTTATTACAGAAAATACTAAATATAATGTTGCTCTTCATCAAGTAAAGTTAAAAGATTTATTCATAATATTTCAATATTTTGTCTCTTCACCATTTAATTGCTCAAGCGTTGTCAGCAGGGGGCTCTGCTACATGTCATTAAATCAAAATGCTAAAAGTCTCCATTAAGTAGTTTTTATAAATGATGATGTAAATATAGTTTGTTCAAAACAGTGTAATATCATATTTCAATGTATATCTAACATTGGCCCTCATTTACTAAGAGTGGAGTGTCGGTTTGTGTTTCTTTTTTGTGTTTTCAACCTTTTTTTCACTTGGTATTTACAAATCTGTCAAACTTTTCCCGATATTTTCGCAGGGAAAAAATCTGTTGCACGTAATTTCTGTCGCATGGTTCTATCGCACGGTAATTTCTGTCGCAGGGTTTTCTGTCGCACTGTAAATTCTGTCGCAGGTAGGTTTATTTCTGTCGCAGGGTTTCTTCTACAGAAGTACAGATGTGGGAGGTGGGAATCCCAGCAGGGGTTTCCTTGACCTTCCAGTGAATATCCGACTTTGGCACTGGAGCTCTACACCGGCATGGTGACACAGGAGTCGGATATAGATTCATAATAGCTTTTTATTGAAAATCATAAAAAGTGGCAATACATGGTAGGACTACGGATTTCTGAGGGGCTCCTTCTTCAGGTCCGAGTTACAGTGTGTGGATACAGTACATTATATATACATATTTCCATGAATACATTAACCCATTGAACATTTGACGTTTTCCAGGTCTGAATGCCATCGGAGGCTCCAGGGTCTATTGGTGGTGTATAGGAATGTATGGGCTAGATATATAACATTGTGATTTTTTGCCATTGAAATCAATGGGCCCATTGTGGTCTTTGGAGATCTTGTGGCAAATGGGTAGAAAGCTAAATAGTAGGGTCCTGGTAGTAACGTGAGTGGGAGACCCTGGTGTAGGTTCAATTCCTGGTTTGATATACAGTGTTGGGATTATACTTTAATTAGGATATACATGATTTTTTGAACCATGGGAACTAGGTCAATTGGATACCACACATTACCTCCTGTTTCAATCAAAATAGTTGCCCATTTATGGTATCCAATTAACCTAGTTCGCATGGTTCAAACACATTCTTAACTATCAATTGACCCATATATGTCTATCCTAATTAAAGTATAATTCCAACACTGTATATCAACCCAGGAATTGAACCCACACCAGAGTCTCCCATCAACATTACTACCAGGACCTGGCTGTTTAGCTTTTGACCACAATTGCCACAAGAGCTCCATAGACCACAATAAGCCCATTGATTTCAAAGGGCAAAAAAGGACATTGTTATAGATCCAGCCCATTCATTCCTATTCACCACCAATAGACTCTGGAGGCTGACATCATACTCAGCCTCCAATGGCATTAATGGGTTAATGTATTCATGGAAATATGTATATATAAGTACTGTATCCACACACTGTAACTCGGACCTGAGGAAGGAGGGAGACACATATAGATAGATGTATTAAATGAGTATATATATATTTTTTTCTTTTTTTTTTTAATCACCATCATTACTGAAACGATACGAAAAAAAAGTGTTGAAAAGACTCATAAAAAAAATGTGTTAATAAAGCTAAAACCTTGCTTAAAAATTTTATTGTGCAAAAAAAATTAAAAATTACAAGTAAGAATTGCTTAAAAAAGACAAGGCAGGCAAATGAGCAAACAGCCAGAGAATTTACTCCGCTATCTGAAACTTTATAAATGCTTTTTCTTCCCAGATAATTCACATGAATTTCAGAGTAGTTTTAGGAAAAGACGAGTGATTTTGGCTGAAATGTAGGGAACACGCCCCTTTTCCCGAAAAAAACGGCCATTTTGTAAGTTTTTATTTTCACTCTGAGTGATTCAGATTCTGTCTGTTTTTTTCTGTTGCACAGTCTGTTGCATGTTCCGTGCGACAGAATTGAGGCGCAAAACCCGACAAAAATAGTCGGAATCATGTTAATAAATGAGGGCCATTGTGTGCTAAATTAAAGTATACCAAATTTAGAGGAAATTATGTTACACCTGTATACAGACATACACCAATTAGCCATAACGTTACCTTACCCTTCCTATTATAATGTACTGAAGGTCACCTTGTGCACCTAAAATTACTCTGACCTGTTAAGGCATAAACTTCACCAGGACTCTGAAGGTGTCATCTGGCATATGGCACCAATCTGAAGTCCTGCAGATTGGTGCCAGAACGTTAACCCAAACTTTCAGCATGAGATTTTGTTAAGGAACAATATCTTCTTGTTTAACCAATGGATAATATCTCAATTAGTAGCAATCTGTATGTCAGAACCCATGGGGTTAAAGGGTTCTGACAGCTCTCTGTTTTATTTTGGGCTACGCCCAGCTGTCTGGACTGGTCAGCTGACCTTGATGTGAGCACCTGGTCTGGGTCTATAAAAGCTGGCAGTCTACTCCCAATCCTTGCCTGCTTAAGAGCTCTGTGTACTCCTAGCTAGCATTTATATTGTATCTGTTATATCTGGCATTTTGACCCTTTGGCTCTGCTTTCTGACTCTTCTCCTGGCTTTGCAAATTGGCTTATCAGTAACCTCTTGGTATCGACTCGGACTGTGGACAGCGACTTATTGTGTGTATGTTTAGTTATTTTTCTGTTAGTCTGAGTGATTTCATTCTGTGTCCCGACCTCCATCTGCATTATAATTTATTATTTTGATTAGACTGTCCTCACATATTGTAAGTAGACCTGCTACCTAGGGTGGGTAAGTAAGTAGGCAGGGATAGGGGGAGTGGGCAAGAATAGTGTGCACTCCTTCCCTTCCCAGGCATGACACAGTAACTCTCTTTTGCACCCAAGAGAATAGGGTAGCTCAGTGCTCTCTGCTGACACCTCTGTCCATTTTAGGATCTGTCCAGAGTATGAGCAAATCCCCATAGCAAACCTATCCTGCTCTGGACTGTTCCTAAAATGGACAGATATTTCAGCAGAAAGCACTGTGGTCAGACAGAAAGGAAATGTTTAAAAAAAGAACTTCTTGTGGAGCATGAAGAAACTGATAAGTACTGGAAGGATTAATATCTTTAATCCCTTAAGGACGCAGGACGTAAATGTACGTCCTGGTGCGGTGGTACTTAACGCACCAGGACGTACATTTACGTCCTGTGCATAACCGCGGGCATCGGAGCGATGCCCGTGTCATACACGGCTGATCCCTGCTGCGGATCGCAGCCAGGGACCCGCCGGCAATGGCCGACGCCCGCGATCTCGCGGGCGTCCGCCATTAACCCCTCAGGTGCCGGGATCAATACAGATCCCGTCATCTGCGGCAGTGCACGATTTTAATGAATGATCGGATCGCCCGCATTGCTGCTCCGGGGATCCGATCATTCAGAATGCCGCACGGAGGTCCCCTCACCTTCCTCCTTCCGGCTCCCGGCGTCTTCTGCTCTGGTCTGAGATCGAGCAGACCAGAACAGAAGATGGCCGATAACACTGATCTGTTCTATGTCCTATACATAGAATAGGTCAGTATTAGCAATCATGGTATTGCTATGAATAGTCCCCTATGGGGACTATTCAAGTATAAAGAAAAATGTAAAAAAAATGTAAAAGTAAAAAAAAAGTGAAAAATCCCCTCCCCAATAAAAAAGTAAAACGTCCGTTTTTTCCTATTTTACCCCCAAAAAGCGTAAAAAATTCATTTAATAGACATATTTGGTATCACCACGTGCGTAAATGTCCGAAATATTAAAATAAAATGTTAATGATCCTGTACGGTGAACGGCGTGAACGTAAAAAAAAAAGTGCAAAATTGCTGCTTTTTAAATACATTTTATAAAAAAAAAATAATAAAACATATATTAAAAGTTTTTTATATGCAAATGTGGTATCAAAAAAAGTACAGATCATGGCACAAAAAATGAGCCCTCATACTGCCGCTTAAACGGAAAAGTAAAAAAGTTAGAGGTCATCAAAATAAAGGGAATTTAAACGTACTAATTAGGTTAAAACGTTTGTGATTTTTTTAAGCGCAAGAATAATAGAAAAGTATGAAATAATGGGTATCATTTTAATTATATTGACCCTCAGAATAAAAAACAGACGTAATTTTTACCGTAAATTGTACGGCGTGAAAACGAAACCTTCCAAAATTAGCTAAATTGCGTTTTTCTTTTTAATTTCCCCACAAAAATAGTGTTTTTTGGTTGCGCCATACATTTTATGATATAATGAGTTATGTCATTACAAAGGACAACTGGTCACGCAAAAAACAAGCCCTCATACTAGTCTGTGGATGAAAATATAAAAGAGTTATGATTTTTAGAAGGCGAGGAGGAAAAAATGAAAACGTAAAAATTTAATTGTCTGAGTCCTAAAGGCCAAAATGGGCTGAGTCCTTAAGGGGTTAAATAAGAGTAATTTACAAATCTGTTTAACTTTCTGACACCAGTTGACTTAAAAACATTTTTTTTCCAGTGGAGTACCCCTTTAACCCCTTAAGGACCCAGGACGTCCTGTGACGTCCTGGTGTATTCCGGTCCCTGATGCTCGCCGGGCAGAGATCGGAAGCAGATGCCTGCTGAAATGCTTCAGCAGGCATCCAGGGCAAACGCCGAGGGGGGCCATGTCTGCCCCCCATGTCGGCGATCGTCGCAAATCGCGAGGGAAATCGCCCCTGCGATCTGCGGTGATATCGGGCTGATCGGGTCTCTGGGACCCGACCGCCCGGTAATTTTGCATGATCCCAGTTGTCACAGACAGCCAGAACCATGCTGGAGGCTAGGAGCGATCCCCTGTGATCCGTCGGTTAGCTAACCGACCAATCCCAAGGGGGGGGTGTTTACTTCCTCCCGCCCTGCCCGGCCCCTGGAAGTCCGGAGAGGACGGGTGGAAGACCGGAGGACGCGGCGGGGGAGTGCTGGGGCCCGGCCCTGGTACTTACCTCGTCCCTGTAGACCCGGATCCCGGCGATGAAGGCGGCGGCGGCGACAGGTGAGTTCCTCTTCAGCCGCAGTCAGGCCCTTTACAGCAATGCACGTCGCCGTAAAGCGACATGCATTGCTGTATTGGAACCCTGTATACTACAACTCCCAGCATGCCCAGACAGCCCTTGGCACCTGAGCATGCTGGGAGTTGCAGTTTTGCAACATCTGGAGGTCCACAGTTTTGGGACCACTGTGCCCTTCCAGATGTTGCAAAACTACACATCCTCAGCATGCCCTTACTGTCCAGGCATGCTGGGAGTTGTAGTTCTGTAATATCTGGCCCTTCAGATGCTGCAGAACTACAACTCCCAGCATGCCTGGACAGTTTTGGCATACTGGGAGTTGTAGTTTTGCAACATCTGGGAGGGCACAGATTGGGAACCACTGTATTAGTGGTCTGCAAACTGTAGTCCTCCAGATGTTGCAAAACTACAACTCCAAGCATGCTTCTCCTCTCTCTCTCTCTCTCTCTCTCTCTCTCTCTCTCTCTCTCTCTCTCTCTCTCTCTCTCTCTCTCTCTCTCTCTCTCGCTATATGGCCTTTTCTTCTTGACTGGTGTTGTTATGTACATTTGAATCGTATACTGTATTTTTGTAAATTTTATATTTAAAAGAAATAAATATATTTAAGAAAAAAAAAAAAAAAGATGTTGGCGAACTACTACCTCCAGAATCCCTGAGAATGTTTGGGAGTTGTAGTTTTGCAACAACTGGAGGCACACTGGTTGGGAAACATTGTCTGTTTCCTAACTCAGTGTTTCCCAACCCGTGTGCCTCCAGCTGTTGCAAAACTATAACTACCAGCATGCACTGATAGACTGTGCATGCTGGGAGTTGTAGTTTTGCAACAGCTGGAGATCCCCCCCCCCCCCCCCTGTGAATGTACAGGGTACATTCACATGGGCAGGGGCTTACAGTGAGTATCAGGCTCCAAGTTTGCAATGCAGCAAATTTTGCTCGGCAGTTCAAACTCGCAGCGGGAAACTCGCTGCAATCCCCCACCCATGTGACTGTACCCTAAAAACACTACACTACACTAACACAAAATAAAATAAAAAGTAAAAAACACTACATATACACATACCCCTATACAGCCCCCCTCCCCAATAAAAATGAAAAACGTCTGGTATGCCACTGTTTTCAAAATGGAGCATCCTGCTGTTGCAAAACAACAACTCCTAGTATTGCCGGACAGCCGTTGACTGTCCAAGCCTGCTGGGAGTTTTGCAATAGCTGGAGGCACCCTGCTTGGGAATAACTGGTGTAGAATACCCCTATGTATCCCTTATGTCATTAAAAAAGGTTCAGTCCGCAAGGGCGTCAAATGCTCTTTACCATAAGAACTGTGAATTTATGGAAAAGTCCCCTTCATATACCCATACCCCTTTTTAAACCACACTATGTAACTTATGTGGCATGAGACCAGGTGAGTTACAGTAACTTTTAATCTCCACATGTACCAGTTAGCTCTGGGCACCTACTGAGTTACCAACTGCCCTTGAACTCATTATAGTTAATTATAATTACTGCATATTAGGGACATCCCATAAAACATTTTGGAGATGCTTTAGACCTAGTCCTCTAACCATCACCACTTTAGCACATCTCTTGAAGAAGAGAAAAGTAAATGTAAATGGTATTTTTTGGCATTTAGATGTCAACCAATCTTCAGATTCTGCATTTATGTAACAAGGACATTCAGAAGTCACTCTACAACTAACCAGACTTTCAGCATTCAGATTCGGTTAAGGAACACTGAGGACAACCCTCCTTGTTTAACCAATGGATAATAACTCTCAATTAGTAACAATCAGTAACTCTCTTTTGCACCCCAAGAGAATAGAGGTAGCTCAGGTATGATCATTTGTTATGACAGCATATTATTATGAACATGCATTCTTGATAGTGTTGACTACATTAAAGATGTTTGCTGAGCTTTTGCCAATTTGCATAGGGACGGAGAAGGGTAGGGTAGATATGGAAAAAAAAATACTCACCCACAATCACTGCCACTGCAGCTCCGTAGTCTCCAGGGGATGGGCCCTGATGATGTCTTGTAGACTCTGCATGAGTTCATTGTAAAGTTTGCTGGCCTCAGTAAAGCACATAACTGCTGCTCTCTGGTTTTACCTGTGCCAAATCTATTAATGACCCAGTAGTTCCACAACATTCCCAATAGGCCTTATACTGTCATTTTGAGCTTCTAGAAGAAATATCAAGTTCTGAATAATGCAAGAGATTGAAACCAAGTGACCTAAGTAAAAAAGGGAAAACTGAAAATAATTTCCATATCTGTAATTAGAGCCCTTCACATTTAAGATGCGTGTTTATGCATATAGAACAAGCCGAAATGCTGAGCTGATCTATGCATCAAGCTGCCTAAGTAGATACTTTGCAATTAAAATGTATTCAAAGGCATCTCTGCAATGTTGGTGTAGCAGTGGTATCATA
This sequence comes from Hyla sarda, assembly GCF_029499605.1. Classification (NCBI taxonomy): domain Eukaryota; kingdom Metazoa; phylum Chordata; class Amphibia; order Anura; family Hylidae; genus Hyla; species Hyla sarda. The sequence continues at coordinate 147,080,850 of NC_079195.1, read as the reverse complement.
TCACGCTGTGTGTTTACATGCTCTCAGATCACTTTATGTTACTCTTATGTGTGCAAATATATATAATTTCATTTTCTAGGACAAAAGTCAATTACTGTCTTGTGGAATGTGATTGTGGCATTCAAGAAATACATCAAGTTGAGTTCAGAGACATTTGTGGGAGGGGTTTTACCGGTGAGGAGACAGATCTGAATATGAAAAGGGCACATTTATAAGTCTGTGGAGTAATAATAATAATAATAATAATAACCCATTATAATAATAATTATATAATAATAATAATAATAATAAATCATATTTTCAGTTGCCTTATGTATAAAACCTATCATGTGTCTTGAAAGTAGATACCAGTATTCAGTATTATAGCTAATGGATTATGGTCAGAACTCTGTTTTGCATTTTGGGGCTTACTGGGGGGATAAAAATTGCCTACATAGCACCTTGACCCCTTTCGGACAATGCACATAAATGTACATCCTGATGCACTGGTACTCTTCACACCAGGACGTACATTCATGCCCTGCACATGATGCGAGCACCGGAATGCTATGAGCAGCCAGGGGCCTGTCAGTAATGGTGGACATCAGAAATACGCTGATGTCCGCCATTAACCTCTCAGATGCTATGATTAATACAGATCATGGCATCTGCGATAATGTGGCACTTCTAAGGGCTGATCTGATCGTGTGCAGCATGGCCGCAGGGATCGGATCAGCCATGATGGCAGACAGAGGTCCCCTCACCTGCCTAGGTCCATCCTGCATGTGCATAAATGTCCAAACTATCAAAATATAAAGTTAATGATCCCATATGATGAACGGTATAAACATAAAAAAAAGTCAGTCAGATATTGCTGGCTTTTTGGCCACATGACATCCCAGAAATAAAAAAGTGATCAAAAAGTCACATATATGCAAAAGTGGTAGCGATAAAAACTAAAAATCATGGCTCAAAAATGAGCCCTCATACAGTCCTGTATAAAGAAAGATTTGAGAATTAGAGGGGTCAGAACAGAGCAAATGAAAACATGCAATTTTTTTTAAAGTAGTACAATAATAAATAAATGTGTGAACATGGGTATCATTTTAATTGTATTGACCCACAAAATAAACAGGTGATTTTTACCCTAAAGTGCACTGTGTAAAATCAATTTAATGGTAATTTTATGGTAAAATAGGAGGTATTATTACAAAGTACAATTGTTCACACAAAAAACAAGCCCATTTATGGGTCTGTGGATAGAAAAATAAAAAAGTTATACATTTTAGAAGGCAAGGAGGAAACAAGAGAAATGCAAAAATTAAACTGGCTTTGTCCAATGGCCAAAATGAGCTGTGTCCTTAAAGGGGTACTCCGGTGGAAAACTTTTTTTTTAAATCAACTGGTGCCAGAAAGTTAAGCAGATTTGTAAATTACTTCTATTAAAAAATCTTAATCTTTCCAGTACTTTTTAGGGCCTGTATACTACAGAGAAAATTGTTTTCTTTTTGGAACACAGAGCTCTCTGCTGACATCATGACCACAGTGCTCTCTGCTGACATCTGTCCATTTTAGGAACTGTCCAGAGCAGCATATGTTTGCTATGGGGATTTTCTCCTACTCTGGACAGTTCTTAAAATGGAAAGAGATGTCAGCAGAGAGCACTGTGGTCATGATGTCAAAGGGAAAACAATTTCCTCTGTAGTATTCAGCAGCTAATAAGTACTGCAAGGATTAAGATTTTTTAATAGAAGTAATTTACAAATCTGTTTCTTTCTGGCACCAGTTGATTAAAAAAAAAAAAAGTTTTCCACGGGAGTCCCCCTTTAAGGGGTTAAATAATATGTAAAAGAGACACATTTGAAAAGTAGTTTCATTTGATCCTTTTCTATAATAATATGTTGTATCCAAAAACCTCCATTCATCAGATGGAGACCATTTGGCAGTACACATCAGATGTTGCTGGTCGGAATAGTACAACATTGAGTATAGCAGGGTAAAAAAAAGAATGCATACAGCATAATATGAATTTTTTTCATTAAAACCTATGTATGACAATGTCAGTTGATAGCATTCATCACAGATATATACAGAACATTGCATATATACTTAGTGGACACTACCAATGGACACCACAGCACGCATTGTAAAAATAACCTAGCAACCAGCCAGTGCTTCTCTCTTCTTGTGTTATTTTATAACAATCTGGCACTGGTGGCTGAGACTACATTTTACTTCTTTTGTGCCCTTGAACCAGTATCTAGTTGTCATGAAAAAGATCTGGGGGTGCGAAATGTTTTATTTTTTTAAACCAACTGGCACAAATTGATACTATCTGAAGATAACTTTGAGGGACTTGGTATTCTTCTACAAACAGTATTATAAATCGGTGGCTTGTATGGATCTTGTAAGTGTGTCATCAGAAAATGGCCTATTGTTTTAATTGTTTAATTTTCATTGTGGTCACTAGGCCTTAAACGAAGCCAAGATGTCCTGTTTAGCCTTTGGCGATAATGAGGTGGCTGCTATAAAGTACAGAATTGCAGTGAAAGATGATACCAGGAGATAGAGTAAACAATAGGAGCTCAGCATCCCTCCTTTTCTGAACTTCACAGGTCACAGAACATGCTTACAAACCTGTCCCATGCAAAGAATAGAGTCTGGTGATGTTCATTGTTTTTGTGTCCAAGGGGCTTGCCATAACGTATAACTCTAAATGCTGCTAAAAACACATACGGCAAGATGGCTGCCCCATAATAACATACTTAAGATACAGTAATAAAAAATAAATAATTTGGAAAAAAGAATATTTGATCTGTAATGAGTAAAACAAAATCTAGACACAATGACCACTTTAAGGTACATCACTGTATAAAGCTGGCCTCTTTTGTACTTCCTTAGGCTTGAAATATGTGCACTTTGGTGGATCTATGAGTTTTGCTTTTAGTTCCCTAAGTCATTTAAGGACTCTTAGAAAACATTAAGAAGTAATTTATGTACTATTAGCCCTGGCATTTGCATTAGTGATCAGAACAGCGTTCATTCACATCCTGGCTCCATCAGTAAGACAGCAAGATTTTCCATTCAACTGCAAAACTATATTATACTCATTTTTTCATTCACATTTCATGAATTCATCCTGTTTAAACGTTATCCTATAATGACATACTATGCCATTAGTTCTGATGCTGCTGTTTTTTTTTTTCAAAAGGAAAACCCTGAAAACTGTATCAAGAGCATAATTATGTTCACTATCAGTATTACTGTCCTACTGACTTCATAGTTTCAGTCATATACAATCTGTTCCTTCCAACATCTTTCCATTAAACTCAATACAATAGATTGGCTAAAGAGCAAGTTACGACTTTTTCCAGACCCTTTAATATCACTCTGTAGTTATGTTGAGGACTAGAGATGAGCAAATTTTTGAAAAATTTGATTCGCCCGATTTGACGAATTTTTCCCCAAAAATGTTTTGGTCCAAATTTCTTTGTGGCTTATCGCTATTAAAAACAACTACTTCTGGCCGACAGAGAGCCTCAATAGAGGTGTAGAACACTTTGCCTTGTCCTAACACGCATAGGGAATGTGCTGTGTTAGTGAAATAATACTGTATTCAGTATGACATGCAGATTACAGACATCGCTATTAGAATCAGTGCCACAGAGAGTCTGGATGTGGCAGCAGGGAGACCGTATATGTCAAAATTGAAGAGAATAAAGAGATTTTTTATGTAATTCTTATTTAATTTTATTTGAATTTGATTACATTTTTTGAGTATCCATTCTGGTGACCATTGAGCTGGCAGTCCTCCGACAGGCGAGATACGACCTGTTCCAGCCCCTGCCACTCAGTGCCCCCTGACTGTGAAAGTGTGAATGTTTAATTTAATCAGTTATGGTTCATTGTTATAGCTCCAACCTGTTTCATTGGATTCTTGTGGTAATTCCACAGATACACTATCACTGACAATTCAACACCAAGTATCGATAGCTTCAAATTCCAAAACCATAAACAACAACTCATGAAGCTAATTTTACAAATTTTATTACAGTATTAAACCCTATCTCAGCATAATTATAAAAATACCAATTTAACTCCAAAAAAATTATACACAGTAAAGATTCTCCAATGATAAACACCTGTACATCCCTACGCATTTCACCGTGTAACTGATAATATACAACGGTTCATCAGGGGATTTAAACATACAGTACAAAAATATTATTGCAAAAGAGGATCAGGGATTCTTCAAAGAAGTTAACAGATACATTTATATATATATATATATATATATATAGAGAGAGAGAGAGAGAGAGAGAGAGAGAGAGAGAGAGAGAGAGAGAGAGAGAGAGAGATGGATAACATAGCAATGGATAACATAGATCAAAGCAATTATACAAACAAATATAGGTAGCAGGACAAGTAAAACAGGACAAAATTAGCATAAAGCTGTTTTGTGTGCCCCTGATTTGGGGTCTTGAGGCCTTGCTTGTAGCGTGCTTCCTAATAGTAGCTCCTGCCAATACTATAAGTTTAAATAATCAGATGGCATAACTCTCACGAGGATCAATTGATCCAGGACTGTCCAAATGTCTCCACAGGATAATATCCTTAGGCTCCACCAAACATGTGAAAACCAGATCAATATTTTTCCATAGATAGACTATATGGTCCTCCAGGACACTCAAATGTCCTCTATACGATTTATTTAAATCTGCAGCTTGGACCGGTGGCTGCATTTGTATATCTTTCATTCCAGTGGATCAGGGATTCATTTCGTTTCTGGAGTTAATTTGAGTTAATCGGAAATGGCAGGATGAAAATCTAGGATTGATATTACCCTATATGTATAGGTGTGGACATTATCTTTGGCTGTTAGCTATAAATAACTCGTATAGAGGACATGTGAGTATCCTGGAGGACCATATCGTCTATCTATGGAAAAATATTGATCTGGTTTTCACATGTTTGGTGGAGTCTAAGGATATTATCATGTGGAGACATTTGTACAGTCCTGGATCAATTGATCCTCGTGAGTATTATGCCATCTGATTATTTAAACCTATAGTATTGACAGGAGCTACTATTAGGAAGCACGCTACAAGCAAGGCCTCAAGACCCCAAATAAGGGGCACACAAAACAGCTTTATGCTAATCTCGTCCTGCTTTACTTGTCCTGCTACCTATATTTGTTTGTGTAATTTTTTTTATCTATGTTATCCATTGTTACTGAGCTCTCTCTCTCTCTCTCTCTCTCTCTCTCTCTCTCTCTCTCTCTCTCTCTCTCTCTCTCTCTATATATATATATATATATATATATATCTGTTAACTTCTTTGAAGAATCCCTGATCCTCTTTTGCAATCATATTTTTGTACTGTATGTTTAAATCCCCTGATGAACTGTTGTATATTATCAGTTACACGGTGAAACGCATAGGGATGTACAGGTGTTCATCATTGGAGAATCTTTACTGTGTATAATTTTTGTTTTGGGGTTAGTTCCACAGGTAATATATGACGTTGACGACCATAGGGCCTCAGTCTTGAAAATATTACATCGACTTTTTTTAAATTTAAATGTACGATTTATATTAGATTCCCAAGTTTAATGTCCCAGCATTTACTTTGAACTAATACCTTATGACCAAAAAACAAACAAAAAACTATTTAATAAGGAGTCACATGGCAGCACAATGACAGAGCCTAGAGGTGGCAGCAGCCCGATGAGACCATAGGGCCTCACAATAGAAAAGATTACAAGATACATTTTGAACTTTAAATTGAAGATTCATGGTAGCTAGTGATACCATAACATTTTTAGGTAATGTCCCAGCAGCATGAGGAGACCACATGGCAGCAAAATGACACATCCTGGAGGTGGCACCAGCATGAGGAGAACCAAATTGTGTCGGAATGACCAAGCCTGGAGGTGGCCACAGCAAGAGTAGACCATATGGTGACAGAATGACACAGCCTGGAGTTGGCTGCAGCCTGAGCAGACCAAAGGGACTCGCAATTTAAAAGATTAAAGGGGTATTCCAGGCTAAACCTTTATATATATATATATATATATATATATATATATATATATATATATATATCAACTGGCTCCGGAAAGTTAAACAGATTTGTAAATTACTTCTATTAAAAATCTTAACCCTTCCAATAGTTATTAGCTTCTGAAGTTTTCTGTCTAACTGCTCAATGATGATGTCACATCCCGGGAGCTGTGCATGATGGGAGAATATCCCCATAGGAACTGCACAGTTCCCGGGACGTGAGTCATCAGAGAACAGTTAGACAGAAAACAACAACTCAACTTCAGAAGCTAATAACTATTGGAAGGATTAAGATTTTTTAATAGAAGTAATTTGCAAATTTGTTTAACTTTCCGGAGCCAGATGATATATAAAAAAAAGTTTTGGCCTGGAATACCCCTTTAAAGATATTTTCTAAAATTGCATGTGGCCATGTTAACATCCTCCAGAAACTTGATGAAAAACTGCTACACCGCAGAGTAGCTGGTTTTCCCCCCCATCAGTCCGCACTCGCTGACTGACTGCTACTGCCACCATCTCCAGGGACCCCTGTTCTACTACCTCCCGGGCAGGTAGGCTGCTGCGAAGCAGGTGATCTATGCTGGGCACATTTGGTCAGGGCAGGTGGTCTACTCCGGGCTCCAGACTTCCCACTGCTGCCCCCATGCTGACTCCCAACCATGCCACTACCTTGCTTGCTCAACTTCTGCCTCATGGCAACCTGCCACCCTCTTTTCCTGATGATGAAGCCCCTTCTGCACCTGGCTCCCAAATGCGATCAGCTTCATCATCATCGAGTTGTGTCAGTACGTCACTGATGTCTGCCTCAGGTTCCTCAACAATGTGTGCTTCAGGAGCCTGAACGCTCCCAACACCATCTACCATGCCACTCTCCTCATCACTACTTGCCCGCCTAGCGAAGGAAGCGGGGGATGTCTCCTCCCCTTCTTGGCTGGGCTGCTGACTGTCCTCTAGTAGAGCATCCTGACTAAAAGGTGGAGCTGAATCCACAGCATAGGATACTTCTATGTGGGTGGGAACAACATAGGACAGAGGCAATTAGAGGACAGGGACTGGTCCCGGGCCATGCCAACTGATGGTTGTGTCTGAGGAACCGACTGTTGACTGGGGGTCTCAGATGTCACTTGTGATGAAGTGGATGTCTGAATTAACTAGTCAATGACAGCAGATGGGTTGCTGGTTGAGACACGACCACTAGCTGATACCAGGAGCTCAGGTCTCTCGCTGCGACTCCTGCTGCCACTCGCCCCTAGTCTGCTGCGACCTCTGCCTGATGAATTTAGGCCTATGCCACTCATCTGTGCACGTGCTGGCACATCTCTGCCTGACATTCTTAGTGCGTATATGAGAGGAGTGCAATATGCTTCACTGCGCTTAAAACAGTATTTGTCTAGAACAGCAGCAAGTGTGTACTTTTGGCTGGCCTTTCACAGTAACTGGGCCCTTAAGACTTTAACAGGAACAAAATGGTAAAACACTTAGATGCACATATGTGGTATGCACTTATGAGGGGAGATCAATGCATTCAAGTACTCTTTAAACAGTATTTGTCTACAACACCAGCAGGTGTGTACTTTTGGGCAGGTGTGTACTTTTGGCTGGCTTTTTACAGTAACTAGGCCCTTACGACTTTTACAGGAACAGGAACTTTAACATACACTTAGATGTATGTATGTGGGATGCACTTATGAGGGGAGTTCAATGCACTCCAGTACGCTATAAAAAGTATTTGCCTACAACACCAGCAGGTGTGTTTTTTTGGGCAGGTGTGTACTTTTGGCTGTCCTTTTAGAGTAACTACACGCACAGAAAAAAAGGAAAAAGGTATACACGCCCCTAGTGTAATACATCAAACAGTAACAGTAAAATGATAAGCGGATTTACACTCACCAAGTGGGGTTGTGCTAAGAGCACAACACCTCAGTAGACATCTGGTTAAATGAGGTCCTTGGATCTGCAAACATAGATTGTTCGTAATCAGGAACATTGGTCCAGTGGAAAGATGCTCAAAAATAAACAAAATTTTAACTCCTAGGTGCTGATCAGATGAAGTAGATAGGTGCGGACACAGAAATATTGTCCAAAAAGCTAATTTATTGGCATAAAACAATGTGTTTCTGGTCCGTAATGGACCCTTCGTCAGGCAGGTGCCTCTGACGAAGGGTCCATTACTCCTGACGTCGGGGCCATTAAGGACCGGAAACGCGTTGTTTTGTACCAATAAATTAGCTTTTTGGACAATATTTATGTGTCTGCACCTATCTACTTCATCTGATTTTGTTTATTTCTGAGCATTTTACAGTAACTAGGCCCTTAAGACTTTAACAGGAACAAAATGGTACACCACTTAGATGTAAGTATGTGGTATACAGCAGGTGTGTACTTTTGGCTGGCCTTTCACAGTTTCTCACTCCCTTCCCTTTAAGTGAATCTAGGCTGGATTTGGGCTTGAGGTGAATCACTGTTGTAATACACCCAAAAATGTACTTTCTCTCTTACTCTCTCTCTTTTCTATATCAATGCATGTAGGCTGGACTTGGGTTTGAGGTGAATTGCTGCTGGCATCCTGCTGTAATACACCCACAGGTGTACTATGTCTCTCCCTTTCCCGTCAGTGCTTGTAGGCTGGGATTTGGCTTGAGGTGAATCGCTGGTGTAAAAATGCTTTTCTGTGTCTGTCTCTATCCCTCTCTCTGCAATAGAATGCTGGAGTCAGTGGCCGAAAGATGGCTGCCGATTATATAGGGCTGTGACATCACAGGGGGTGGCTGGCTGCTGATAGGCTGCATGCTGCATGTGATTCAAGGTCATCCCGCCAACCCTTGTTCCCGCCTTCCCAGCCTCTCTCCAGTATTGACTGTAGGCTCCATGTCCTCAAATGTGAATCCACCATTTTAGATGCCCTGGAGCCTGGACCGCAGTAAATGGAGTTTAATGAAGCGATTTGTGCGATAGAATCATGCATTCCTTGCAAATCAAATTTTTCCTGAAATTGATAACGAATTTAGATTCGTCAGATTTGATTCGCTCATCCATAGTGAAGATAATAACTTATTTTAACATGGCAATAAAATGCATTTTGGATGGTATACATCAGTGCAATTACAGCCTTGAAGTTAATGTTCACTTTTTGGTATGATGTTGATTTTATGTAAAAACAGTGTTCATTTTCTAATATACACTTTAAAAGGTTCAAACTCAGTATTTCTGATAAAGCGCTATAAATCATCTGCATTCACAAATTGTAGGTCTAAAACCTGATATTTTTGGTTGCCTGGCTGCATTTTCCATTATAATTAGAAGACATAGAATCTTACATAATACTGTTTTATTATTGAGTTTAATAACAAAAAGCATTCAGTAAGCTCTCTGCAGTATTAACTGTAGGCAGCTTGAATTGTTGGTTCATTAGGGGCAACTTTAAGAGAGTCAGAATTTTGGTACACATGCCTTGTTCCAATTTTTTAGCATTTTTGCACTATGCTAGACAAGGAAGAAAGGCTTAAAAGGAAATAGGCAGGGCTTAGTGGACAGGGTGTGGTTTTAATTAGACTAAGTGCACCTAAGTTATATTGCATAAATAAATACTGGTCTAAAGAAAGCCTAGAGATTTCATAAAGTTAGGCAACATTTGTTAAAGATTTGCCAAATTTACCATGCACCTTGAGTCACTGTGATAAACTTAGCAAATCTAGTTTATGAAATGTCAGGGGCAGGGATGTTCAGACTTAAAATTTGCCTACACCCCTGCCCCTACCTACCTGAAGTATCGCCCCTAGGTGATGGTCCCTTCCGAACAAAGTGCACAGGGAAGTGAACAAGTCAATAGTCAGATCCAAGGTCAGTGACAAGTGATAGTGTCAGAGATAAGTCAGTAGCTATTCCAAAGTCAGGAACCAGAACCAGAATCAAAACCAGAAGGGAACACCAAAACCAGAAGATGAAACCAGATAAACAAGCCAGAGTTCAGAGCACAGAATATTTGTTATACGTGTGAAGCACAATAAAAAAATAACAAAAAAGAAACACACATGGCCAGCAGATGACTGTTAAAATTAGGCACCGTCAGGCAGTTGGGGACATCAGCGCCAAGCCTCATGGGCCCGGCATCCTTGCTGCCTAATAGAAGAACCCACTGTCATTGTGGCTAGTAGCCGTTGATACAGAGTGACGCTGTTGAAGTTGGAAAAAGAAGGTGACGACATCTGGACTGCAGAAATGTACTATAAATATCTCGCAGTATAGTTCTAAGCTATATAAATTTAATACAATAATAATAAATCTTCCCCATAGTGTCTATAATTAGGAACAAGCCTACATGGGGCAGACATTTTCCCTAGGACATGACAAAAGTTTTTTTTTTTTTATAATGACAGGCACACTCTTGTTAAAATCATAAAGCCCCTTTTAAGTATGGCTGCTTATTTTTTACATCCACTGTGTACATAATAGAACACTCTCATCTACACTGCTGACTACATATATTGAATTTGTGGGCGGAACACTTCTGCATTAATAGATTTTTTAGTGATCTCATTTATGACAGCAAAATAGCCAACAAGATTTCTTGGAAAAAATGAATTATTTATGTTATCATTGAGATGCTGATGAATGCAGAATATGAGATCCAAGTGTACAAGAGTTTTTAATATCTAATGAAGCAAATCTTCACTTAATTAGAGTTAAGAGATATGGATTCTCTTCTTTTTATGTTGCTTATGATAATTACCAATAAATTAATGAACAAAAATTTTATTTGAGCACAAAAAATAAGATGATCAAAGCTAAAAATGTATTTCCCATTATTTGAGTGACAGTAACTTTTTTTTTCACAAGCACTTTATGCTTTCTCCTAGAAATGTTATTTGGTTACCTAATGTAATTTGCTGCTTCTTATCGAGAATTTCTCAAGTATCTCCTAGTCAGACCAGTCCTCTCAACTGGTTATGCTTTGTGATTTTCCCAGTGTGTAATCATTTGGCAATTACCAACCCATTCTCTTTCAGGTTATTCATCTAATAACATTTTATGTCCAATGGATATGGTGAACATTACTGAAAATGTGTTTTACTGAAAGACCTTTTTAGTTTCCTACCTAAACCAATGGGCTTTCAGCCCCTTTTGCAACAATTTATTATTACATACAGATGTGCCTAACCCCCTTTTTTATGAAAACTAATAATTATTCTGTACATAGTTACATAGTACGGTCGAAAAAAGACATATGTCCATCAAGTTCAACCAGGGAATTGAAGGGTAGGGGTGTGGCGTGATATTGGGGAAGGGATGGGATTTTATATTTCTTCATAAGCATTAATGTTATTTTGTTCCAGGAATGTATCTAATCCTGTTTTAAAGCTGTTAATTTTTCCTGCTGTGACCAGTTCCTGAGGTAGACTGTTCCATAAATTCACAGTCCTCACGGTAAAGAAGGCGTGTCGCCCCTTGAGACTAAACTTTTTCTTCTCCAGACGGAGGGAGTGCCCCCTCGTCCTTTTGGGGGGGGGGGGGGGGTTAAACCTGGAACAGTTTTTCTCCATATTTTTTGTATGGGCCATTAATATACTTATATATGTTTATCATATCCCCCCTTAAACGTCTCTTCTCAAGACTAAACAATTGTAACTCCTTTAATCGCTCCTCATAGCTAAGATGTTCCATGCCCCATATTAGTTTAGTCGCGCGTCTCTGCGCCCTTTCCAGCTCCACAGTGTCCCTTTTATGTACAGGCGACCAAAACTGAACAGCATATTCCAGGTGAGGCCGTACCAATGCTTTATAAAGGGGGAGTATTATGTCCCTGTCCCTTGAGTCCATGCCTCTTTTGATACATGACAATATCCTGCCGGCTTTGGAAGCAGCAGCCTGACATTGCATGCTATTCTGTAGTCTGTGATCTACAAGTACACCCAGATCCTTCTCTACCAGTGACTCTGACAGTACGACATACGATGCATGCAGGTTATTAGTACCCAGATGCATAACTTTACATTTATCCACAGAATATCCACAGAATATCCAAAAGGAAACTCCAAGCAAATTCCTCTTGCAACACCTTCCCATTCATTTGAATGTGATTGTTTACAAGTTGGAAGTTTTATAGTGGTATTTCTGACAAGGGATTGGATTCTGACACAAAAATTCATTCTTCAGCAGAATTTACCTATAAATGAGCCTTTGAATTTAAGGGGTAAATTTTTGCAACAAGTTACCTGCAAAATTAATTCAGATTTTGGGCTGTGTGGATCGATTAAGGCAAGCATGTTCTAACAGAATGAATTCAGTGTGTCTGAGCCCTATCTATTCTTTAAAATTGTTGCTGTCTTATCCCTTAAAATGTGTATATAGTTTTAGCCCCTAGGGGGTCTCAATTCCTTTTTAATTTTCCGGTTAATGCCTTTTAGGCTCCATTTGTTCCTAGTACAGAAACCAGAGGGAAAATGCACACCCCCTTTTCAGGAAATTTTCCCTCCAACTACAGAGATTTAGAAACTGATTGAGATTTAAGTTCACTCCAGAAGAAAGAACAGGCTGTGACGCAGAGCAGGCTCGGAACCAGCACACAATAAATTAATACAATTACCATAAAATAATGCACCATAAAACAATAAAGCAATAAAACAATAAAGCATTGCATACAGTGTATGTAGGCTAGTATGTCTTGGTTTCTCTATGCTCTCTGCTAATGAAAGCTAGAAACACCCAGAATTGGACGAAAAAGGAAGTAGTGACAAGTGTACTGTATGTGCTGAAGAAATAATAATAGGCACTTGAGGAGAAATTTACCAATGGTGGTGTAGTTCAACAATTTGTTTACACCTTTAAAGCAGTTATCCAACATAAGGTAACATTAGTACTCACCTAACAGACAGTAAAGGACATGCTTAAGGAGGATCCGTGTTTGTCATGGGTCTATATAGCTGTGTTGTGAGTTCACCATAATGCTGCTGTTTTCTTTTTGTATAATGGCTATTTCTTGTTGGAGTTCCTACCCTCCGACTACAAGTCCAGGATCCCTTGTTTTTAAGTGTGAGGTCACTTGTCTCCCTGCCACACATCAGCCATCCCACCCATTACAGCACAGCTGAGCTGCCTTGCATGCTTTGCTGTGCTTGAAACTACAATTCCCTGCAGCCCTGTGGAGAATGATCTCCCTCCCACCCAGTGGTCCACCCATTGAAGCTCAGACAGGCTCCCTTTCAACACCTGACTGCAACCTGGGAAAAGCTGAGAGTCGAGATAGGTGAATCTAAGCTGACGAAGTTGAATTTGTTACGAAGATCATGATCAAATTGGTTCTGAACGAATCCCAATTTCCTTGTGCTTTATGGTGACAAATTGCATCATTCACTACATTTTGTGCTGGTCGGGGGGGATAAAATGGCAGCTACATGTGTGAGGACATGGGGCAACGAAGTCTGGGAAGGCAGGTAGCCGGGATCACCGTGAATCACACGGCTGCATGCAGCCTATCAGCAGCCAGCCCTGTGAGGTCACAGCCCTATACATTCAGCAGCCATTCCCAAAGACGGGCATTTCCGAGAGCAGAGACTGTGTGTGTGAACTAATCACTGTTGACAATACAGATCTTTACAGCGGCAAATTCATTCACCTCAAGCCCACATTCGTCCTGTCTAGAGAGAAAGCAGACACTGTGTGGTCAGAGGGGAAATCAGCAGAGGGGAAATCCATTGACATCAAGCCTGTAATCTGCAGGTCATACTGAATAACAGTATTATTTCACTACCCCAGAACACTCCCTATTCATGTTACGGCAAGACAAAGAGTTCTACACCCCTGTTGAGGCTCTCTGTAGCCCAGAAATAGCTGTTTTTAATAGTAATTCACCACAAATACAGAATATTCGTATCGGACCAATTTTTTTTTTTTAATTTTGCAAATCAGCCAGTTTTTTTTTAATTAGCCCATCTCTAGCTGAGACAACACTCATTTTTCCTGCCGCTAAAAATGAACATCTGGAAAAAGATCACTTCAGAATGGGGAGACTAGCCATGAAACACAGGTACAGACACTATATTATGGATCACACTAACTGTACAGCCCCCTTTACTTGTGTGGTGGTAATGTGTATGTGCGCCAAATTTATTAAGTGGCATGTGATAAATATGGTGCTAGTACACAGTTTTTTAAGTTACACTTTAGTACACTACTTTTTATGGTTCCTCATCTGCAAATTTTTCTGTGACTTTTTAACCTGTTGTGAAAAAATATGTGCATTTAAAAATGCTTTTAACAGCCTGTATTTTAAGCAGGTCTAGGCCCATGTATGTTGTGGTGTATTTGAGTGCTTAAATTTTCATGCTTAAATGCTTGCTGTAGGTTCACTTGGCAGTTGATAGATAATGGGTCCAGCCTTGGATGTTAAAATGTTAGCAAATAGCATTGAGCGCGAATATTCGTAATGCAAATTTTTACCGTGAAAATTGGCAGTGCGCGATTTAGCGAATATTTAAAATATAGCGATACATATTCGTAATGACGAATATTCATTTTTTGTTTTTTTTTTCCTTCACAGTACACATCACAACAATGATGTGTACTGTTTAAAAAAAAGTGATCATCCCTCCCTGCTTCCAGCTTGTGGGCCAAAGAAAGTTCCAATATTATTTAGCGTGTGAGTTGGTGTGGAGCACGAATATTTTGTACATGCGAATATGCAAATATTCGCGAATATCGCCACTTCCAGAGAACACTGATCCCTCTCTCCTTTTAGCTTTAGAATCTAAAGATCGGGTAGGTTGGATTAGCAGATAGGCTCTTGTGTATGATATAGTGTTAGTTAGTTAGTTAGTTGAAAGATATAATTGCGCATTTACACTATACAAATTTCATTACGATTTTCGCATGGAAATAAGTGAATGAACAAAGCAAATATGCAAATTTCGTGAACATAGGAATATGGCCCCTGCCACTCATCACTATAGTAAACATGATGGAAATGTGATGGTGCCAAGCAGCTCCTTCAAGCAGCCCAATCTGTATCTTTGCTTTGGGGCCCTTCCAACTGTTTCCATAATTCCAACATAGAGCAATCGGTTTAATCTGAGGTCCGACTTCATTGTGTTAAGTTATGCGCTAGGGTATGTTCACACTACATAATGTGAACGGTATCTCTTCTCACAGATTCCGAGAGCGGAGATTCCATATGGCGGCTGCTGCCAAAATACTTTGGCGGTAGGGTTGTGTGGCACTGTGCTGTCACCATTGACAGCTATGCAGTGTTTGCGGATGTTCTTTCTTTACATGGAACAATTTCAGTGGCGGAATTGTCTCATGGAAGAACCATTCACACTGATGTTAATGTTTGCTGCGGGTAATTTCGCTCACGCAATTCCGCGGGAATTACGCAGTGTGAACATGCCCTAACTAAGCGTTGACAAATGGAAAACATGTTCAGTTATTGGTTAATAACATGGGGCATTCAGCAACTGTGGTCTACAAGTGATATTTTTCTCTGTCAAACATGACACAGCAATTCAATTTTAGACTGCAGATTTCTTTGAATTTTAGAAAATAATATGGGTAATGTGGATTTAACTACCATAAAATGGCCTCGGCCTGGTAGTGTATATGGTACACAAAATGTCCATATATTTTAATGTACACCAAATGCATAAGCAACATTGAATATTATGCATCATAAAGCAAGGAATGACATTATGATAATACAATGCAAATCGAATACATTTCATTGCATTGTTTAATGAAGCTTTTATTACAATTATCTGTCTTAATTCTATTACTGACACTGATAATTAGTGTACCGGGTAAACTTGTTCTAAAAATGCTTCTCATTAGTGGAACAATCAATTTATTTCAGAGCTGGAGAGGTCTGCAACTCATTGTGGTCCTGAATCCCAGACGCAAGGATGGCGAGGACATTCTGACAATTATTTTGCTTTCAATCATATGCTAGATGAGAGGAAGGCTTTTATTTTATCCTTGCAACTCTAGCCAAATGTAGCTTTGCTTCTGTGGCAATATTTGCATAAGAAGGCCATTCCTTGTCGACTATGGAACATAACAACAGAACAAAAAAGCTGGTTACACTAAAATCCCAAATCATGCAATGTTTAAAGAGAACCTGTCAGCTGTCCACATTTTAGTAAAATACTTGTATTCTTCATGAAGTAACAATTCTTCAGATCTCTGGCAAGTGCTGTTCCTCTGCTACTACTCCTGGATATTGATGAATAAGCTCATCTTATTGAGGGCATGTCCATATACATGCAGCACTGTTCACTGCTCGCAGTGATTTCATAGACATTGCAGGTCCTATATGTCTACTCGTATCGTTGGATTCGACATCAGCGGCGAATCCGTTATGTGTGACCCTAGCCTTAAATATAAATGTGTCTATAAATATTCAGGGGGAATTGAAACAATGATCCAGGAATTTATTCTGATTGTCGCCATATTGGAGACGGGAAGGTTTTTCTTTTGCCTTCCTCTGAATCTGAACACCTCAAGGTTTTAGGTTGAATTCGATGGGCTCTTGTCTTTTTTTCAACCTTACAAACTATTAATCCTGCTATCCAAAATTGTAATTTCATAGGGAATAAATGTATTTGTGTTCGGGGCTTCACACTCGTGCTCGTGATTACAACGGTACATACCTACCTTTTATGGAAGACATTAAAACTTAACAAAGCGGTCAGATTTGTGCCCCTTAACTGCGACGGAAAGCACAACTTTAGTGGGCATACCCTGTAATGAATATATTGAAAAAGGGGAGTGTTTGGTGGGGTCCACAAAACATCATGTATGCCCCACCAGTAGGAGCAGGGGTGTTGTATACCCCCGCCCCTACCCACACTTCTTAACACCCTGCCTAGAAGTGCAGTTGGCAGAGATAATCCCGCCCCTCACACAAATACGGCCATTATAGGCTTAATACTTACTAACACATGCATCAAGAGATACCACAACCAATGTGGTTTTTAATGTCAAAGCCACTCCAATTTTCAGGTCAAAAACTATGTAGTGTTACCTTAAAAAACCTTTTCCTCCCTACTGACTTTAGTGAGTGACAGGGAACCATGCAGAAAAGAAGTAAGGCTGGGTTCCCATATATCAGGCATCCGGCATAGGTAAACTCAGCCTAGATCTTGATCCAACTGATGCCACAACGGATGACAGGTTGTAATTTGTTGTATGGCATCCGGCCTCCATTGTTTCTAGTCGGCGTTCCCCTGTCCGGTGCCCTGTCCGGTGCCCAACCATCCAGCATCAAAATTGAGATGCTGGATAATTGTGAACTCTCCCATTGAAATGAATGGGATCAGTTCTAGCATCAGCTTCCCTCTGGTGTATTCTGGAGGGAAACTGTGCCAGACAACTGATATATGGGAACCCAGCCTAACATGTCACTTTTTTTCCTGCACTGCTACCCAATCTACATTGCAGCATGACTGCAGCTAGAGTTTTGAATGGAGTAGCAATAAAGCATGTGTCCTGCTGTTTCATTAAAGGATATGGCATTGATGAAACCAGCTGACTCTTCAATCTTCCACTGAGCAGAGAAAGGATATGTATATACAAAACCCACACTGTGACATGGCTTTCTCTAAGCCTCAGAGTAAAGAATAGAGCTAAAGGGGTATCCCCTATACACAGGATAGCAGAAATGTGCCAGATCATGGGAGGTCTGACCTCTGGGACTCCCCATGATCTTGAGAAAAGGAATTCATCTCTGCCCACTGAGTGAAGATGTGGATTGGTAGGTGCTACATTCATTGTCTATGAAAGCACTGGAGATGCCCATGTATTCACTGCTCCATTCAGTGGGAAAGTCCCACTTTCAAGATTACAGAGGCAAAACCCCCTGCAAGCAGGTACTTTTCCCCTAGGGGATGGCAGATGCATTTTTAGGTGCAGGAAGACCCATTTTAGCTGAAATGAATAGGAGACTAAGGGCTACCCATCCCTCCTCTTCCACGGGGAGATTATTAAAACTTGTGCAGAGGAATAGTGGTACAGTTGCCCATAGCAACCAATCAGATTGCTTCTTTCATTTTTCAGAGACTATTTCTTAAAAAATTCAAATCTATCTGATTGGTTGCTATGGGCAACTGCACCACTTTTCCTCTGCACATGTTTTGTTGAATCTCCCCCTCTTGAATAATCTTTCCAGGGAATAGGTAATACTGTAGATGCTTAGGCTAGAATAACTCTATATCTATAGCTAGGATCAGTCCTACCTTAGGTCTCAGGCTGCCATGACAATTGAATTGCACTACATCACAAGGGTGCCAATCACACAACTGAATCACCATTTACATATGTCAGACAGTTTAATTGCCATGATCACTATTGATCATGGCATTCAGACGGTTTAATGACTGTAGTCAGAGTAATCTCTGAAGTTGGTTATTATTGGCAGGTGATATGTGCCATTCCCCAGGTATGGCACATGTTTGGCTACTGAGTCCGCTCCATATGCAAACAAGTATAGTGGGATTAGCTATATTAATAATTGATTAGCTAAAGTAAGGTAGATATAGCTAAAGTAACAGGAACATCCACAGTAAGATGGCATATATATGTAAATATTACAATGTTGCTGTAACAACTGAAACATTTAGTAGTAACATACAGTTAATATTGGGAAAAGTTTCACTAGTAGACTTGTAACTTGTGATTCTCTCCAAACTTATTGCTGGTGTCTATAAAGCAATACTATCTTTTGCTCTCACATAAACTGTAATAAAGATAAAATAATCCAACTTTATTGCTCACAAGTGGCAAAGCCTGAACCATAGGAAGTGACATAAGTGCCATGCGATCTTGTTTGTAAAATGATTTGTGATCTAAAATTATTGTGACCTTCTTCCTTCAAGTTGCTTTACAAATCTGGCATACGCTGAAGTCTCAGGAGAAAGAAATCTATGCTGCAGTTTTTATTACTTAATCCACATATACCTAATAAAAATAAATTCTGCTAATACTGAATGGTAATAAAAGGAGGCAGAGCGAAGAGATTTCAAGCAGTCCTCCGATTATTACTTAACTAGAAGAGGACTCAAAGGAAAGTAATACACATTCTGTACAACTTTACATGCCCGTATCACACTCTGGATTTTCATTAAAAAGGTGGGTAAACAAACAAGAATAAAATGTTGAAAATGCATAAATAATGGTAATAATAATAATAAGGGTTTTCCAAAATACATATTTAATGTCATGATAAGCCCTATGGCCTATGTGGACCAGTATGGAATGTACTGGTACCCAGTGCCATAGAAGGTCTTGGCTGTAGGGAATAAATTGCTATCTGCTGCCACAATAAGCATTTATGTTTTAACAAAATTTGTTTTAACACTTTAACACATTTCATATTTACTGTACTTATTATTTGGGAAACACTGAGCTAGAGTTTGTTTCCTAACTCAGTGTTTCCAACCCATGTGCCTCCAGCTGTTGCAAAACTACAACTCCCAGAATGCCCTTAAAGACCGTACATGCTGGGAGTTGTAGTTTTGCAACAGCTGGAGGCACACGGGTTGGAATCACTGAGCTAGAGTCTGTTTTCTAACTCACTGGTTCCCCACCAGTGTGCCTACAGCTGTTGTAAAACTACAACTCCCAGCTTGTATGGTCTGTCAGTGCATTCTGGGAGTTGCCATTTTGTCACAGCTGAAGGTTTCGGGGGGGGGGTCGTCCCGACCCCGCCCCGCCCGCCACTGCCCCCCCCCCCCCCCCCCCCCCCGATGTGAATGTGCAGGGTACATTCACACAGGCGGGTTTACAGTGGGTTTCCTTCTACAAGTTTGAGCTGTGGCAAATTTTCCGCCGCAGCTCAAACTCCAATCGGAAAACTTACTGTGAACCCCCGCCTGTGTGAGTGTAGCATAAAAACACTACACTAACACATAATAAAAAGTAAAACACTACATATACACCCCCTTACACGTCCCCCCAAATAAAAATGAAAAATGTCTCAATATGGCAGTGTTTCTTAAACGGAGGCTCCAGCTGTTGCAAAACAACAACTCCCAGTATTGCTGGACAGCCATAGACTGTCCTGGCAGGCTGGGAGTCTTGCAACAGCTGGAGGCACCTTGTTTGGGAAACACTGCTGTAGGGTTTTGGTGGAGACAAGCCCCATCCTTGTAACCAGGTCTGCCCTTATTGCAAATTCCTTATTTAGGCCTCAAATGCGCATGGCGCTTTCTCACTTTAGAGCCCTGTCGTATTTAAATTCAACAGTTTAGGGCCACATATGGGGTATTTCCGTACTCGGGAGAAATTGCCTTACAAATTTTGTGGGGATTTTTCTCCTTTTACCCCTTATGAAAAGGTAAAGTTGGGGGCTACACCAGCCTTTTAGTGTAAAAAAATAAAAAAAATTACACTAACAGCTAGTGTTGCCCGATACTTTTCATTTTCACAAGAGGTAAACGGAGAAAAAAAAACCCCAAAACTTCTAACCCAATTTCTTCTAAGTACAGAAATACCCCATATGTGAACATAAAATGCTCTGCGGATGAACTACATGGCTCAGGAGTGAGAGAGCACCATGTACATTTGAGGCCTAAATTGGTGATTTGCAAAGGGGTGGCTGATCGTTACAGCTGTTCTGACATGAATGCAAAAAAAAGAACACCCACATGTGACCCCATTTTGGAAACTACACCCCTCACGGAATATACAAAGGGGAATAGTGGGCCTTAACAACCCACAGTTCTTTGACAAATTTTTGTTAAATTTGGACATGAAAATTAAATTTATTTGTTTTTTTCCCTGAAATGCTGGTGTTACCCAAAATTTTTCATTTTCACCAGGGGGTAATGGGAAAAAAATACCCCATATGTGGATGTAAAGTGCTCTGCAGGCGAACTACAATGCTCAGAAAAGAAAGGGTGCCATTGGGCTTTTTGAGAGAGAATTATGCTGGAATTGAAGGCTATGTGGGTTTACAAAGCCTCCATGGTGCCAGAACGGAAATGCCTCATATGTGAATGTAAAGTGATCTACAGGTGCACTAGAGGGCTCAGAAGGGAAAGAGCGACATTGGGCTTTTGGAGAGCGAATTTTGCTGAAATGGTTTTTGGGGGCATTTAGAAAGCCCCCATGATGCCAGAACAGTAAAAAAAAAAAAAAAAAAAACACATGGCATACTATTTTGGAAACTACACCCCTCACAGAATGTAATAAGGGGTGCAGTGAACATTTACGCCCCACAGGTGTCTGACAGATTTTTTGAACAATTGTCTGTAAAAATGGAAAATGTAATTTTTCATTTGCACAGCCCACTGTTCCAAAGATCTGTCAAATGCCAGTGGGGTGTAAATGCTCACTGCACCCCTTATTAAATTCTGTGAGGGGTGTAGTTTCCAAAATGGTATGCCATGTGTGTTTTTTTTTTTTTTTTTTTTACTGTTCTGGCATCATGGGGGCTTCCTAAATGCAACATGCCCCAAAAAACCATTTCAGCTAAATTTGCTCTCCAAAAGCCCAATGTCGCTCCTTCCCTTCTGAGCCCTCTAGTGCACCCACAGATCACTTTACATTCACATATGAGGTATATCCTTACTCAAGAGAAATGGGGTTACAAATTTTGATGGCTTGTTCTCCTATTACCCCTTGTAAAAATTCAAAAACTGGGTCTAAAAGAACATTCAAGTGTAAAAAATGAAGATTTTGAATTTTCTCCTTCACTTTGCCGCTATTCCTGTGAAACACCTAAAGGGTTAACAAACTTTCTGAATGTCATTTTGAATACTTTGAGGGGTGCAGTTTTTATAATGAGGTTATTTATGGGGAATTTGTAATATGAAGGCCCTTCAAATCCACTTCAAAACTGAACTGGTCCCTGAAAAATTCCAATTTTGAAAATTTTGTGAAAAATTGGAAAATTGCTGCTGAACTTTGAAGCCCTCTGATGTCTTCCAAAAGTAAAAACATGTCAACTTTATGATGAAAATATAAAGTCGACATATTGTATATGTGATTCAATATATAATTTATTTGGAATGTCTGTTTCCCTTACAAGCAGAGAGCTTAAAATTTAGAAAAATGCATAATTTCTTGGTGAAAAATTCCAAAATTTGATGAAAAAATTGTAAATTTTGCAAGTATCAACACAAATTTACCACAAACATGAATTAGAATATAATTAAAACCTATAGCTTATGCCTCTAGGACCTCACCAATGGTGCACAATGGTGTGGGCAAAGATAGATATAACAGCGTTTATTCAAAAATTGTTTTTAATTCAGATTATAAAATATAAAATATAATATATAAATAAATAAAACCGTAACAAAATATCACATTACACTGGCATTTATCTAGTGAAAATTTCACTGGGCCCTAGTGAGATATCAAAAATGTAAAAAATATATTAATATTCAAATGAGTCCATAAATCTGCAGATAAAAAATAAAATAAAAATACAAATAAAATAATTCCGTGAAAGGTGTGTGGATTTGCCACAAATCCAAATCTGCAGATTTATGGACTCATTTGAATATTAATATATTTTTTACATTTTTGATATCTCACTAGGGCCCAGTGAGATTTTCACTAGATAAATGCCAGTGTAATGTGATATTACTTCTGTTGGTCCTTCTGTTGTGAGCTGCACCTTATTTTTAAGTTATAAATTAGAATATGTCACAAAAAAAAAACTATCTCAGAATCAGAATGAAAAGTAAAAGCATCCCAGAGTTATTAATGCTTAAAGTGACAGTGATCAGAATTACAAAAAATGCTCCCGTCCTTAGGGTTGTAATGGGCTCTGTCCCCAAGGTTAAAAGTTAGGCTAATGGGTCACATGATCTCTCATGGCTTGTTTAGTGGTGGAGTAGCTATTTGTGGCTATTTAAAGCAGTTTTTCAGATTTTGAGTATTTTTTTTCCATATAATGCATACTCACCATCGCTACTCCTACAGCACAATTTGTTTTATTTTTGCAGAGCTGCACCCATGTATTTCATTACTGTAGCTGGGTCATGTAATCATCAGTCTGACCCACTGAAAATAACAGTGCTTATAATGACAGAAGAAGTGGTCAGCTGAGATGACATCATCACCTATTAGATCAATTTTGATAACTCCTAGTCCCCTCCCCTACCAGCTATATCTGTATACTGTGTGGCTGCTTTCTCATAATTGTTATACACCTCCCCTGAGGCTGTGTTCACACATTGTAGTTTTTTTCAGTTTTTTGCCACAATTTCTCTAAAATTGCTGCAAAATGGTGCTATATTTTAATGCAATTGTGCAAAGTACAGTTGAAAATTGTAGCAAAAACTGCCAAAATGTTGTAAAATGTGTATAACATTTTTTCCGTCATAAAACATCTCAAATCTTCATAAAACACCTCAATTTTGATTAAAATTGTCCTGTTTGATTCATGGCAACATTTCTCTGAAACACAAAATCTGCACATAGTGTGAACTGACCTCAACCCACATATAAGTGGATAAACTCCAGCACAAGCAGCCTAATTACATAACCAGATGCAATGATCAAACAGCACACCCTCTCTCTGCAAAGCCAGAGGATTTATGGGAAATGTAGTCAAAATTGGTAAATCCTTTCAGTGATGGAATTGCAAACCAGTATGCCTGCAAACCTTTTACCTGCCACACCAACAGGTATGCACAAGGGATACACAAAAACCACTAGATTGTTTTATAATAGCCTATGCTAATCTATAACTTTAATGTGGCTCATAAAGACAACATGAATGTGCTGACTTTAAATGTAGCAGCTATTATACATAATGTAGCTATTATACTAATCCGCTCTAAAATTTAAATCACTAACGGGTGAAGTGAATAACACAAATTATCACATGAAAATGGTGCTTGTCCAGTGGAATGATAGGTGTGATACCCACAGGGATTATAATTGCTTTAGTGCAGATCAGCTGGGAGCAGTAGTAACAGGAAAGCAGATGGTAGTGTCACATGGCCGGGAGGTGTAATCTGGTTGTCCCCTGTGAACTCAACAATGCTTTGGTTGTCTCTTTTGTGCAAAGTGCTCTAAACACAAGGATTTTGTGAAGACAACTTGAACACTTTCATTCCTGAAGAACACAGCCCATTTTGGACTTAAGGACCCAGACAATTAATATTTTTGCACTTTCGTTTTTTTTCCCAACTCCCCTTTTAAAAATCCTAACACTTTCAGTTTTGTACCTACAACCCCATGTAAGGGTTCATTATTTGCATCAACAATTGTACTTTGTTATGACATCACTTATTTTATAACAAAAAAAACGTATTTGTGGGGTGAAATAAAAAAAAACAAACACCACTTTGTAAATTATGGGGGCTTCCGTTTCTACGCAGTGCACTTTTTGATAAAAATGACACCTTATCTTTATTCTGTAGGTCTACTGTATATGGTTAAAAGGATACCTAATTTATGCAGGTTTTATTTTATTTAAATACTTAAAAAATGATAACTACATGCACCAAAATTAGTATGTTTAAAAGTGTCATCTTCTGACCCCTATAACTTTTTAATTTTTCCGCATACAGGGCTAACATCATATTTTAATAGTTTGGACATTTATGCATGTGACGATACCACATATGTTTACAGTATGTTTATTTTTTATTACATTGTTTTATTTAAATAATGGTAAATGGGGGGAGATTCAAACTTTTATTACGGGAGGGGCTTATTCACATTTGTTATTGTTTTTTTTTACACTTTTCTTTTTAGTTCCCATAGGGGACTATTACATGCAATATTTTGATTGCATACACTGTTGAAAGCTATACCATAGCATAGCATTAATCAGTGTTATCGGTACTCTGCTGCTCCAGCCTGTATGGCTGGCTGGGAGCACCAGACCACCGATTGGACAATGAGGAGGCAGGTAAGGGCCCTCCCACCATCCTCTCAGCTGATCGGGACATCGCAATTTCATTGCGATGGTCCCGATCAGCTCCGCTGTGCTGCTGCAATCCTTTACTTTCATTTTAGACACCCCAATCAACTTTGATTGCGGCGTCTAAATGGTTAATGCCAGGCATGCCCGATTGGTGATGCCCGGCATTAACTCTGGGTCCTGGCTGCTGATAGCAGTCGGGACCCACTTTCTTTGAAGTGTGCTCAGGGTAATAGGACCAAGGCGTACCTGTACGCCCTGCATCCTTAACAGGTTAATGAATCTTTTGAAAATACATATGCAATCCATTTTTTTTTTTTTCGGAGTGAAATGTGAAAAAGAGCAGATTAATGAATATTTGGTTACTTTCCCTTTAAAAGTTGCTTTGTCCAGCAGTGTACTTCTTTCAATTGTATGTAACAACATGGACAAATCTCAATTTTCATAATTTATGCTGTAAACACTTAAAACATGGCTAGAAAATAATAAAATACCGTATATACTCGAGTATAAGCCGAGTTTTTCAGCACGATTTTTCGTGCTGAAAACACCCCCCTCGGCTTATACTCGAGTGAACTCTCCACCCTGAGTGGTCTTCAACCTGCGGACCTCCAGAGGTTTCAAAACTAAAACTCCCAGCAAGCCCGGGCAGCCATCGGCTGTCCGGGCTTGCTGGGAGTTGTAGTTTTGAAACCTCTGGAGGTCCGCAGGTTGAAGACCACTGCGGCCTTCGACATCATCCAGCCCCCTCTCACCCCCTTTAGTTCTGTACAGTACTCGCCTCCGCTTGGCGCTGGTCCGGTGCTGCAGGACTGTCCGGTGGGGAGGTCGTCTGGTGGGATAGTGGTTCCGGGCTGCTATCTTCACTGGGGGGGCCTCTTCTCCGCGCTTCTGGCCCGGCCCCAGAATAGTCACGTTGCCTTGACGACGACGCAGAGGTACGTTCATTACCAACGTCCTTCTGCGTCATCGTCAAGGCAACGCCACTATTCCGGGCCCGAAGCGCGGAGAAGAGGCGCCCCCGGTGAAGATGGCAGCCCGGAACCACTATCCGACCGGACGACCTCCCCGCCGGACAGTCCTGCAGCACCGGACCAGCGCCGAGTGGAGGCGAGTACTGTACAGAACTAAAGGGGGTGAGAGGGGGCTGGATGATGTCGAAGGCCGCAGTGGCAGCCGATGGCTGCCCGGGCTTGCTGGGAGTTGTAGTTTTGAAACCTCTGGAGGTCCGCAGGTTGAAGACCACTGAGGGCAGATAGTTCACAAGAGAATGATGACAAGAGGATGATGACAAGGGGATGATGAAGGGGGGTGGGGATGATGACAAGGGGATGATGAAGGGGGGTGGGGATGATGACAAGGGGATGAGAAAGGGGGTGGGGATGATGACAAGGGGATGATGAAGGGGGGTGGGGATGATGAAGGGGGTGGGGATGATGACAAGGGGATGATGAAGGGGGGTGGAGATGATGAAGGGGGGTGGGGATGATGACAAGGGGATGATGAAGGGGGGGTGTGGGATGATGACAAGGGGATGATGAAGGGGGCATGATGACAGGCGGTGATGATGAAAGGGGGATGATGACAGGGTGATGATGATGAGGGTCTGGATGATGACAGGGGGGGATGATGTATTTCCCACCCTAGGCTTATACTCGAGTCAATAACTTTCCCTGGGATTTTGGGGTGAAATTAGGGGCCTCGGCTTATATTCGAGTCGGCTTATACTCGAGTATATACGGTATGGTAATTTCTTAATACATACTGATTGTTATCTGGGCCTCAATTAACCCAGTGAGTTGAAAATGTTCAACTCCAAATAACTTTTTCAGTAGCCTAAACTGCAGCAATCTCCCTGCGTAATGTAATTCTATGGGCACTTGAGACGGCTGCTGTGGAGACATAGCGGGAAGTTCAGTCTCATAATGAATAGTTATGGGAGCAGGAAGAACAGCACCCCATGCAGGAATATAGGCGCTGAGTTAGAAATGGTTGTAAAGTTGAAATAAGAATAACTTGTACAGTGCTATATAATTTCAGAAAACTGACAAAGGGAATTAGAGGTACCTTTTTAATTTTGACCAGTTTGACAACAGGACCAAAAATACTTCCTGTTGATTCATAACATCATAGTTAGATCTAAGCAAAGGAATCCTTGGATTTGTAAATCACGTAATAATATTGACCGTGTTTTGGTTAACCCATTGCTTATTTACAGGAAACATTTGTGCCAGTGATCTTCCTACATTTTCTCTTTTGTTTCAATTTCAGATTGTGAAAATAGATAGCATCATGATAGCTGAATACTTATGATTTATGAATAGGTCTTTTCTAGGCATATAATTTGATTTAAATTGCTTTGCTCTCATTGCCAGAAATGTTTTGGCAGGAAGTTAAAAAAATAATTAGATCTTTTAATGCGAGAGTCAGAACAGCACATTCAGGAGGATGCATTTTTATGTGTTTTTTGTTGGTATTTGTGTCCCTTTTTCGTTTTCTGGCAAATTGCAGTGGTGGCTTCATCAGTGCTGTTTATACCTCAAAAATAATCAGAAAAATGCAGCTGTCTTGAATCTACTAATGCATCCTTTGAATTTAAATGTGCAGTAATGATGTGTTTTGAGCCCTGGAGAGCACATGCCAAGCACACTGAAATTCCGGCTTGACTTGTACAATTGCACTTACAAATGCTATATGATGGCTTGGTTTTATTGCCCATGCTTCTATAGAAGATGAGAGCAAAAATATAATTTGCCCTGAGATGAAAATAAAATGTGTGGTAAAAGAAATCAGGTTTGATTTTGGGAAGGTGTGACAAAGATGTTCTGTAAACGTCTGTACATGTTTTAGAACAGATTAGTGAAACTCTGGACTCGCTTTGAAAGTGTATCAGCTTCCATTGTCTTATAACTGTCAAAGAAGAACTATAGGGTTTCCTTCACACATTACTTTTATTTACTTTTTTTTTGTATTTGTTTTTGTGTTTACTTGTAAAATATGCCATAAATTTTTCATGTTTTTTTACTTACTTTTTTAATTTACATGTTTTTAAAGAATTTTTCTTCCCTTTTATTAAACCTATGAGAAAACACCTGAAAAAATTTCACCTCTAGAACATAGTTACATAGTTAGTACGGTCGAAAAAAGACATATGTCCATCAAGTTCAACCAGGGAATTGAAGGGTAGGGGTGTGGCGCGATATTGGGAAAGAGATGAGATTTTATATTTCTTCATAAGCATTAATGTTATTTTGTTCCAGGAATGTATCTAATCCTGTTTTAAAGCTGTAAATTGTTCCAGCTGTGACCAGTTCCTGAGGTAGACCGTTCCATAAATTCACAGTTCTCACGGTAAAGAAGGCGTGTCGCCCCTTGAGACTAAACTTTTTCTTCTCCAGACGGAGGGAGTGCCCCCTCGTCCTTTGGGGGGGTTTAACCTGGAACAGTTTTTCTCCATATTTTTTGTATGGGCCATTAATATACTTATATACGTTTATCATATCCCCCCTTAAACGTCTCTTCTCAAGACTAAACAATTGTAACTCCTTTAATCGCTCCTCATAGCTAAGATGTTCCATGCCCCATATTAGTTTAGTCGCGCGTCTCTGCACCCTTTCCAACTCCGCAGTGTCCCTTTTATGGACAGGTGCCCAAAACTGAACAGCATATTCCAGGTGAGGCCGTACCAATGCTTTATAAAGGGGGAGTATTATGTCCCTGTCCCTTGAGTCCATGCCTCTTTTTATACATGACAATATCCTGCCGGCTTTGGAAGCAGCAGCCTGACATTGCACGCTATTCTGTAGTCTGTGATCTACAAGTACACCCAGATCCTTCTCTACCAGTGACTCTGACAGTTTAATCCCCCCTAAGACATACGACGCATGCAGGTTATTAGTACCCAGATGCATAACTTTACATTTATCCACATTGAACCTCATTTGCCAAGTGGATGCCCAGACACTTAGTCTATCCAAGTCATCTTGTAACTTATGCACATCCTCTATAGACTGTACCGTGCTACAAAGCTTGGTGTCATCTGCAAAGATAGAAACAGAGCTGTTAATACCATCCTCTATATCATTGATAAATAAATTAAACAACAGCGGTCCCAGTACTGAACCTTGGGGTACACCACTAATAACCGGGGACCAATCAGAGTACGAATCATTGACCACCACTCTCTGGGTACGATCCATGAGCCAGTGTTCAATCCAGTTACAAACTAAAATTTCCAAACCCAAAGACCTTAACTTACCTGTCAGACGTCTATGATGGACAGTATCAAACGCTTTAGCAAAATCCAGAAACACTATATCCACAGCCATTCCTCTGTCAAGGCTTCTACTCACCTCTTCATAAAAGCAAATTAGATTGGTTTGACAACTTCTATCCTTAGTAAACCCATGCTGGCTATCACTTATAATACAATTATCCCCTATGTATTCCTGTATGTAATCCCTTATAAGTCCTTCAAACAATTTACCCACAATGCACGTTAAACTTACCGGTCTATAGTTTCCTGGGGAAGACCTAGAGCCCTTTTTGAAGATTGGCACCACATTCGCCTTGCGCCAGTCCCTTGGCACAATACCAGACACCAGAGAATCTCTAAATATCATGAACAGGGGTACAGATATTACTGAACTTACCTCTCTAAGAACTCTTGGGTGTAGTCCATCCGGTCCTGGGGATTTGCTTACATTTATATCACTTAACGTACCTTGTACCATCTCTACATTAAGCCAGTTCAGTACATTACATGATGTGTTACCAGCACTGACCTGGCCAATGTCAGCTCCTTCTTCCATAGTGTATACAGAACTAAAGAACCCATTCAGTAGCTCTGCCTTCTCTTGATCGCCTGTGACAACCTCCCCATTATCATTATTAAGGGGTCCTACATGCTCTGTCCTTGGTTTTTTTGCATTTATATATCTAAAAAAATATTTAGGATTAGTTTTGCTTTCTTTGGCCACCTGTCTCTCATTTTGAATTTTTGCTGTTTTTATTACATTTTTACAGATTTTATTAAGCTCCTTGTACTGTTTAAATGTTATAGCTGACCCATCAGATTTGTATTTTTTGAAGGCTATTTTTTTGTTGTTTATTGCTCTTTTAACATCATGTGTCAGCCATGTAGGATTTAGTTTTAATCGTTTATATTTGTTCCCCTTTGGTATATATTTAGCTGTATAGTTATTTAGAGTTGATTTAAAGATGTCCCATTTACCTTCTGTATCAGTATTTGACAACACCTCCCCCCAGTCTATGTCCTGTAGTGCAGCCCTCAGCCCAGGGAAATTTGCCTTTTTAAAGTTATATGTTTTTGCCTTCCCCGTCTGTCTTTGTTTTCTACATTTTAAGTCAAAAGTAACTATATTGTGGTCGCTATTACCAAGGTTTTCCCGCACAGTTACATTACCAACCAGCTCTGCGTTGTTGGAAATGAACAGATCCAACAAGGCATCACTTCTTGTTGGGTCCTCCACAAACTGGCCCATAAAATTATCCTGCAATAAATTTAGGAATTGTCGCCCCTTTGTAGTTTTAGCCAACCCCGGACCCCAATCTATATCTGGATAGTTAAAATCTCCCATTATTACCACTGTACCTGCCCGGGCGGCCCTCTCTATTTGTTTATGAAGCTGAACTTCTATCTCTTCAGTGATATTAGGGGGTCTGTAGATTACACCAAATAATATTTTTTCAGTATTTCCCTCCTTTTGTAATTCTACCCACAATGATTCCACATCCTCAGAATCATCACACACTATGGCATCGTTCACACTGACTTTCATACCACTTCTTACATACAGACAGACTCCACCACCTTTTCTGTTCATTCTATCCTTGCGAAACAATGTAAACCCCTGCAGATTGACAGCCCAGTCATGCGAGTAGTCCAGCCATGTCTCAGTGACCCCAACTATATCAATATGTTCCTCCAGTATCAAGGCCTCAAGCTCCCCCATTTTATTTGCTAGGCTTCTGGCATTTGTGAACATACACTTTACATTTCCATCCTTTATGTTATTGGTGTTAATGGGATTCAAGGGTGTAAGTTTTATTTTCCTATGAAGCTTATTCCTATTAACTATTCTAACCCCTCCCTCCGCTCCACCCCCAGGTACATTTATAATTCCCACCTCTCTATCTACACTATCTTCCCCCTCTTTGCTGTAGGTTCCCTCCCCCCAAGTCCCTAGTTTAAACACTCCTCCACCCTTCTAGCCATCTTCTCCCCAAGCAAAGCTGCACCCTCCCCATTGAGGTGCAGCCCGTCCCTACGGTAGAGCCGGTAACCGACAGCGAAGTCAGCCCAGTTCTCCATGAACCCAAACCCTTCCTTCCTACACCAGCTTCCTACACATGCTACAGATGTGTCCATACATACCTTTCCTCTAGGTTGGCTAATTATTTCAATTTTGCATTTGTCTTAATTTAAATAACAACTACTGAGAGTCCGCATATAGGCATTATATTTATAGCGTGTTTTAGCAAGCTAACATTTTTTATTTTCTCCAAAGTTCATGAAAAAAAAAACTTGTGTAAGCTACGAGGCACATGGAGGCCCTTTGTACACCTTGATCCTTCTTGTGGATGTGTATATTGGGATGATTTCCTGTTATATACCTCTAATGTAAAGCTATAATGTATGCCACTGTATAGCTATAAAGTAACATATTTCTTTAACAGTCCACAACGTTAAAAAAGTATACTGTACAGTATTTTTTTGGTTAGCCATTGTATACTATATATAGTAACATATACTGACATATCTCACCACAACAGTGAAGAATACTTTTGGCCTCTGTTGGTGAATCAAACCCTTTAAATGGGCAATGTCAGATTCAAAATATTTTTTATATGTTGTACATCTTGGTAAAACATTAACCTTTCTAATATACTTCATAAGAAAACTTGATTTCCTTTTTATAGAAATCATGGCTTATAAAATTATAGCTTTTTCCAAGCTGAAGCACAGGCATGGACAAAGTTCAGTAAGTGAGGGTGGTCTAGCACTCATCTGTGCTCTCTCCTGTCTGATAGCACTCCTCTGTGCTCTCTCCTGTCTGATAGCACTCCTCTGTGCTCTCTCCTGTCTGATAGCACTCCTCTATGCTCTCTCCTGTCTGAAAGTACTCCTCTGTGCTCTCTCCAGTCTGATAGTACTCCTCTGTGCTCTCTACTGTCTGATAGTACTCCTCTGTGCTTTCTCATGTCTGATAGGACTCCTCTGTGCTCTCTCTTGCTTGATAGTACTCCTCTGTGCTTTCTCCTGTCTGATAGTAATCCTCTGTGCTCTCTCCTGTCTGATAGGACTCCTCCGTGCTCTCTCCTGTCTGATAGTACTCCTCTGTGCTCTCTCCTGTCTAATAGCACTCCTCTGTGCTCTCTCCTGTCTGATAGTACTCCTCTGTGCTCTCTCCAGTCTGATAGTACTCCTCTGTGCTCTCTACTGTCTGATAGTACTCCTCTGTGCTTTCTCATGTCTGATGGGACTCCTCTGTGCTCTCTCTTGCTTGATAGTACTCCTCTGTGCTTTCTCCTGTCTGATAGTAATCCTCTGTGCTCTCTCCTGTCTGATAGGACTCCTGTGTGCTCTCTCCTGTCTGATAGTACTCCTCTGTGCTCTCTCCAGTCTGATAGAACTCCTCTGTGCTCTTTACTGTCTGATAGTACTCCTCTGTGCTTTCTCATTTCTGACAGTACTACTCTGTGCTCTCTCCTGTCTGATAGTACTCCTCTGTGCCTTCTCATGTCTGATAGGACTCCTCTGTGCTCCCTCTTGTCTGATAGTACTCCTCTGTGCTTTCTCCTGTCTGATAGTAATCCTCTGTGCTCTCTCCTGTCTGATAGGACTCCTCTGTGCTCTCTCCTGTCTGATAGGACTCCTCTGTGATCTCTCCTGTCTGATAGTACTCCTCTATGATCTCTCCTGTCTGATAGTACTCCTCTGTGCTCTCTCCTGTCTGATAGCACTCATCTGTGCTCTCTCCTGTCTGATAGTACTCCTCTATGATCTCTCCTGTCTGATAGTACTCCTCTGTGCTCTCTTCTGTCTGTTAGTACTCCACTGGGCTCTCTCCTGTATGATAGCACTCCTCTGTGCTCTCTCCTGTCTGATGGGACTCCTCTGTGCTCTCTCCTGTCTGATAGGACTCCTCTGTGCTCTCTCCGGTCTGATAGGACTCCTCTGTGCTCTCTCCTGTCTGATAGTACTCCTCTATGCTCTCTCCTGTCTGATAGTACTCCTCTGTGCTATCTTCTGTCTGTTAGTACTCCACTGGGCTCTCTCTTGTCTGGTAGTACTCTTCTGTGCTCTCTCCTGTCTGATGGGACTCCTCTGTGCTCTCTCCTGTCTGATGGGACTCCTCTGTGCTCTGTGATTTCTGTAAAAAAAGAAAATAACATTTTCTTATTGAGTATATTAGAAAGGTTAATGTTTTGCCAAGATGTAAAACATGTAAAAAGTTTTTGTATCTGACAGTGCCCATTTAAATATATTAGATTGTTCTCAGAACATAGGCCAAACACACTGTAGGGCTTAGGTACAGTGTACACAGAGCCTTAGTCATTGAGATGTCTCTAGGTGCCACGTGGACAAAGTTTAACAGTGAGCGCCAATATATTACAATTATTTTTATAGTGAAAATTGTTGTTGTTGTTTTTATCATAACTTAATCTGTTCTAGCAATATGTCTTTGGCATGAAAGCTAGGTGTTAATAAAACTCTTGCACCTTGTTTAGTTGTGTCATTTGAATTTAAAAAGCAAGAGAGATGTAATGCACTCCCCAAGGGTGTGTTCAGACTTTATAAAAATTTGCTGCCATATTTTTATTTACACACATACTTTCATCCGTAATTGGCAAAAATGATGGCAATTATGGAAGAACATGTGTGGGTAAAAAAAAAAAAAGCCTTTTTTCCATAAATAAATTAAAAGATCACTTGAAAACTGAATTGTGTGTATACTTGGATTTTCTTTGTTGAATAGTAACATTAGCTTAATGATCTGAAATATTTAAATGTGACAAATGTGCAAAGAAAAAAGTTAGGGAAGGGCAAATACTCAAAACTGTATTATTTCAGAGTTTTTCTTCTTTGTGGATGTACTCTTGGCTTTGGCTACAAACACTGTTTATCTGAAAATGTCCCTTCTCTATGTTCATTTTGCTCTAAATTTGGGTAGTATATGCAAAATTCACAATGTAAATACCTAATTTAGAGTCTGAAACAACTAGTAAAAGCACCATGAATCTTAAAGAATAATAAAAAAAAGATGCATCACGGAGCACAGTTTAAAATTAAATATAAGTAAAAGCTTTTAGGCACTTCCTAGTATGTTATAATACACAGAAAAACCTTAGTTGTGACATATCACAGATGTGACCTTTTAGCTGATGCTCTCTACTTATCCCCAGTAGTATGTTTTGCATAGCCCAAACAGAAGTGGGTTCTGGGACTTTTGGGCTTTGCTGATAGCAAAAATCTATTAATTAATTAATTAATTAATTCATTTTTATTTATTTTTATTTAGTTATTCATTTAAGCATATCTACTATTCCAAGTGTCTCTATTGGGTTTAACAATTATCAATGCCCAAATGTCCTTGTTTTTTGTCTCCTTTCCACAATCCAAGCAGCATCAGACTATCTTTATGTTTATCTCTGGTTTTGGATATCTTAGAGGCATAAACAAATATTAATTATGCAATGTTGTAAATAAAAGTAAAAAAAAAAAAAAAAAGTTAATTTGGGGAAAAGATAATAGAAGTCAGTTTGTAATCATCCCCATTCTCTTCGTGTTTTAGTATCACCTTGGAAGTCACCCAAGACTTCTCTCTATTGTTGAATCATATCTAATTTGGCCTTGCCAAAGCTACGCGATGCTATTAATTAGGCAACACAATTATATTTTAAAAAGTTAATCTAGCTCTCCAAGTTTATCTTTTGTACCAAGCGAAATTAAATTAGGCCAAATGAATTCTTGACATGATTTGAATCATAATAAATATAGGTCTCATTTGTACTTGAGAACAAAGTTTGCATTAATTAGACAAGTTCTTGGGCTTACTGCATTCCTGCCTTATAATCTTTTTTCTCTGTTCAGTATGCGATATGAGAGAGCAACTTTTCACGCAGAGCAAATACATATTTCTAAGGTTTGTTAATACTACAGTACACAGTAGTTATATTACTTATATACACAGCTGCTAATTTGGGCCTTGATAAAATAACACTATTATCTAACCTGGCTCTTTTAATATAACTCAAGTAATTCTGAAGTTGTTTGTTACCTGGTTGTTCATTCATCTTTTTATTTTTATTTTCTAAATGCATTTGAATTTAAATATTTTAATCCAGCTTGCTGCCATGCAATTACTCTAGTCTGTGTTCCTCTCAGAAAGGCCAGCTAAGAAGGGGTGGTAACTTATACTATAGCCCAGATTTATAATAATGTCAATACTTGGTCAACATAAACTTAATTTCTAAACTTAACTTCTTAATAGTCTAGGATAGATTCACAGATAGCTCTCTTGGAGTATGTTTTTAATTCAGTTTTTTTTTAACCAAAGTAAGACGGATTCTAGAGAAGGGAGATTTATAGGTCCTTTCTTCATATTTTTTATTACTTGAAGCCACTGTTGACTTTAGCTAGAAAAAAACTGAATGCAAAACTGCCACAAAAAATGCAGTGTTTTTCAAAGAAACTCTGCATGTGAAACTTTACCTAAGGATGCACTAAATTTATCACAGCTACTCATGCTGTTTGAAAATATAGGGGGAGATTTATCAAAACCTGTGCTGAGGAAAAGTTGACCAGTTGCCCAGAGCAACCAATCAGATCGCTTCTTTAATTTTTAAAGAGCCCTGTGAAAAATAAATGAGAGAAGCGATCTGATCAACTTTTCCTCTGCACAGGTTTTGATAAATCTCCTCCATAGTATCTCATTTACTGACCTATGTTTTGCCAACTTGTGGTTGTCTCAAAAATCAATGCCTATATTTAGTGCATATGGACGTTTATGAACGTCCATATGTGCGTCCCCATATATAATGCGCGCTCACGAGTTGAGCGTGCATCATACCCGGTGATTCCCGGTTGCTATAAGCAACCAGGACCCACGCTAATGCCGGACATCGCCGATCGGGCTGATGTCCGGCATAAACTCTTTAGACTCGGCAATCAAAGTTGATCGCCGCATCTAAAAGTGAAAGTAAAAGCATCCCAGCTGCTCAGTCAGGCTGATCGGGACTATCGCGATAAAATCACGATGTCCCGATCAGCTAGGATGCAGCAGGAGGTCCCCTCACCTGTCTCCTGCATGTCTGGACGGCGATTGACTGCTCCAAGCCTTAAATACAGGCTTGAGCAATCAACCGCCGATTACACTGATCCCTGCCATTGAATGCTATAACATTGCAAAAAAAGTTTAAAAAAAAGGTAATAAATATAATTAACCCTTTCCCTAAGAAAAGTTTGAATCACGCCCTTTTTCCCATAAAAAACTGTGCAAATAAAAATAAACATCTGTGGTATCGCTGCGTGCATAAATGTCCAAACTATAAAAATATATTGTTAACTAAACCACATGGTCAATGGCGTACGCGCAAGCAAATTTCAAAGTCCAAAATAGCGTATTTTTGGTCACTTTTTATACCAATGAATAAAAAACGATCAAAAAGTCAGATCGAAACAAAAATGGTACCGCTAAAAACTTCAGATCACGGCATCAAAAATGTGCCCTCATACCGCCCCGTACGTGGAAAAATAAAGTTATAAGGGTCAGAAGAGGACAATTTTAAATGTATACATTTTCCTGCATGTAGTTATGATTTGTTTCGGAAGTACGACAAAATCAAACATATATAAGTAGGGTATCATTTTAACCGCATGGACCTACAGAATAAAGATAAGGTGTCATTTTTACCGATAAATGTACTGCGTAGAAACGGAAGCCCCCAAAACTTACAAAATTGGGTTTTTTCTTTCATTTTGTCCCACAATGATTTTTTTTCCATTTTGCTGTAGATTTTTGGGTAAAATGAATGATGTCATCACAAAGAAGAATTGGTGGTGCAAAAAATAAGCCATCATGTGGATTTTTTGGTGCAAAATTGAAAGGGTTAGGATTTTTAAAATGTAAGGAAGAAAAAATGAAAGTGCAAAAACAGAAAAATGCTCCATCCTTAAGGGGTTAAAGAGGATCTGTGGCCATCCCCCCTGTAAATAAATAGCCTAGGGTTCCCTGATCGCACATCTTTTTACAGTTTCTTGATATGCTCTACTGCTCCTGAGATATGATGGTTTATAATTTGGCCAACAATTCAGGGAATGAGTCAGATTGGAGTAAACAGAATTATAACAATGAAAGTTCATATAAGATTAAGGGGCGGGATTATATAGCCCAGGGGGTATAAATGTTTTACATAGAGGGGCGTGTCTGCTTAACACACACCCCCTGACTGTACAATTCCCCCATTTACCTGATATTCCCATTACTAAAATTAAATTCACACCCATTTGACTGATTTCCTGAATTTTCAGACAAACTATAATCCACATATATCTGAAAATTAATAGATTATCAAGAAACTGCTGCATTGTCGAACTAAAGAGAATGTCTAAAACATATAATACATGTATCTTACATGAAAACTTACCAAGATGTACCAAATGTAAGGGCATTTTATGACACAGTAAATAATTAGGTGATAGAGAAAATCAGGTGGGGCACTGCACATTACTAAACTACAATAAAGTGCTTCCTGCTGGAAAATAGCATGACAGCTCCAGCGTACAAGTATATGTTGTAGTGTATATATGAAATCATACAATGAGTAACAGAATAATGTACTCAACTATTCACCTTTTGTGCTGTACAATCATGTACTTTCTTTATTAAGTATTCAGGGCAAACAGGTTACACAGGCTTGCAGGGGCATACAGTTGTGACGGGACTATTTTGTGCTATAACTTGCACTTTGCCTGGCTACCAGATGAGGCTCTATTTATAGCACGGAACAGTCCCACTGATACTTTATGCCCCTGCAAGCCTACTGTATGTAACTCGCTTTGCCTTGAACACTGAATAAAGAAAATTCCTCATTGAACAGAACAATTGATAAATTTGCTCCTATGTGTTCTAAAAGCCTGTGTAGACTTCAGCTGGTATCGGCAAAATCTGTTCTCACTTTTCTTTGACTTTCTCACTTAGATCACTGAGAATGGACAGTCTTATTTATACATTTATTTATTTATTAAGAATCCTTCTGACACCCAATTTAATTACATATGCAAGCGTTGAAGTTGCTAGTTAACACCCAAATCAGATGGGTGAATAGCAACAATTCCAGTCCCTATGGGTGACTTAGTACTACCAACACATTGGTAACATATTTGTTTTACTTGCCACCAATACCAAACTGACAGTATAATTGTGATATATGATGTTGCCAGTTAGGATCATTAAAACTTCAGTCAATCAGGGTCTTGTGGCCATAAAATGGATGCAAAACTGATCATGTATCACCAAACCTACCTTAAAAGGGTTGTTCACCATATAGTGGTTTTAGTATGTACCTGGCAGAAAGTAATGGACATGCTTAGGAAGGATATGTGCTTGTCTTGGGGCTAAATGGCTATGTTGTGAGATTACCATAACACTGTGGCTAGCTTTTTGGGAACTGGTATCTCCTGTTTGAGTTTTCTTTTTTTGCCTACAAATCCCAAAATTCAATTTTCCTCCCTCCCCCACAGCCTCCCCATCCGTTGAAACATAAATGAGCTGCATCCATTCAAAAGACCTGTGGTTTTCAATCAGGGTGCCTACAGCTGTTGCATTAGTTGCAGATTGATCTCTTTCCCACCAAGTTATTGCTCCACCCATTGAAGCAGACAGGCTCCCTGTCATAAGTGAGTCAGGTCTTGGCCGTATTGCAACCTGGGAAAAATCTGAGACAACAGTAATTTTGGATGCTGGTAAAAATAAATGTTGGGTTGAAAATCACAAAAGAATTGGGGGAAAACCATCACACACAGGTACAAACACTATATTACCAACTACATTAACTTTACAGCCCCTGTAGTATAATCAAATAAAAAAGATTCCTGAAATACCCCTTTAATGTTCTCGTAGGGGCCTTTTGTTATATCAGGTTCACCTCAGTGATTGTACAGTATTCAAAATGGCTGTCGATCATTAGAAAAACAGGTCTGATTTCTTAAACAACTGTGCCACATTTGTCTGCAGATTAGGTGTGTTATTTCAGCTCAGTTCCTTTAAAGTGAATGGAGTCAATTTATAATACCACATACAACCAGCAGTTTTTTGGAGAAAGCTTGCTCTTTTTTTCTATTCCCGGATAACTCTTACTAACTA
The DNA here is from genome assembly GCF_029499605.1 of Hyla sarda. NCBI lineage: Eukaryota > Metazoa > Chordata > Amphibia > Anura > Hylidae > Hyla > Hyla sarda. Next base: position 147,041,548 of record NC_079195.1, on the reverse strand, counting down.
TTCTTTACTTTCTAATAACATCTTATAAACCACTGGTGGAGTAAAGCAGAATTCTAAATAAGATTATTATTATTATTTTTTATTTTATTTTATTTTTTGGAGGGGGGGGGGGTTGTATGTATCCAATAGTTTGTAAAAGCACAAGCTGTTAAGTCCAGAAAAGCTGGCAGATGGGAACCTGCAATGATTTATCGGTACAAGCGACTATTTGCAAATTTTGTTGCATATCTTCATCATGCCAAAGAACAATTTCTCGAGGAGGCCACTGAAAGCTTATATTGCACTATTCATTTTGTTCTGACTGTAAACAATTTAGAGCTGCCAAGTTGCAAGTACAATATAGAGGAAGATAAAGTTATATGTAGAACATTTGTAGGCTGGAGTTATGAAAAAATAATTTATAACAGAATAAGCCAAAGGGACTTAAATTAATTAAAGCCCATGCATGCTCATAAAATGACACTAAACACATTTATAAGTTTTCTGATGCTGAGAAGGCATTGAGTTACCTAAGGGTCTGAATGGAAATGTAATGAAAGTTAGTGGATAGATAAGTGGTAATCTTTTTTCGGTTGACAAACGTCAAGGCTTAGATAAGTAATGACATTTTGGAATGCGCCTCTCTTAGCGCACAAGTGTTTTTAGATTAAGTTATGCATTAGACTAGATATCATCTGATGGCATCATCAATTTATTTCACTAGCACTGACAAAGCTTAGCCAATCAGGAATGATATCATGGCCGTGCAGCAACTCCCATGGCGCATAGCAAACTGATAACATAACAAGGGTGACATTATAATTGTGCCTTCAACTTAATCTTACCTTCTATTATGATGTGTATCGTTTTTGACATTTGAAGTTAAATGTAGTTTCCATACATCCGAGCTGGGTTGGAGTGTTAAAAGGTCATTTTCTATGTTACACCGAGTGAAACACGACTTATATGTTGACATGTCCAGAATGTAAATAGAAATAATTTTTTGTTGACCTTATCGCATAACAGGTGCACAATACATATAACTGAAAAAAGTATCTAATATATACACTAGGGGTGGAAGTTTGCAAATATTGAACCCAAATCTAGAGAAAAGGAGAAAACAGTTTTAGTTGATAAAAGATGATAAAAAAGAATATACGTAGAGTAAAAGGGGTCGCCCAGGATTGGAAAAATATGGCTGCTTTCTTGCAAAAACATCACCATGCCTGTCCACATGCTGTTTGTGTAATATTCCACCTTTTCTTCTTCAAAGTAAATTGGACAAGGCTGCAGTGCCACATACAATCTATGGACAGGTGTGGTATTGTTTTTGGAAGAAAGTGGCCTTGCTTTTCTAATCTTGAACGTTTAAAAGGTACCTCTCATTTCACCTAGATGCCTGGCACAAAGCACTAATTTTAGCAGCTGGGAATGGAGATGATAGCATTTAGTGCTTGGAGCCAAAGCCTTAGTTAAATGAGAGGTTCCATTTAGCCTAGGTTTCCACACAGGTTTTTTCTGGCGTTTTTTTAAATACTGCCACTGTAGTTTTTGAGCCAAAGTCAGAAGTGGATCCAGGAGGAAGAAAAAAAAGTTCTTCCTTTATATTTCCATTTCCTTTTGAATACACTTCTGGCGAAAAAACCTAGCCTTAAAGTGTTACAGTCAGTAAAAACAACTGTTGACATGATCAGATATGTGGAAAGTTGTTGAATACACCGTGCGATTGTTATTAGCTGGGGAAGCAGGCGGCATTGTGCTCCACTTGGCCGGTCAAGAGATCCATTGAGCTTTCTGCATATACTTCTTGGAGTGAGACTTGATGCGATCAATAACTTTTCACATGCCTAATCGACATGTTAAAACTTGTTTTTAATGACAATAAAATGTATAGATTAGAGATTGATCAGGATTTTTTTTTTAAATATTGCAGTTTTTTTTTCAAAAAACAGTGACACGCCTGTCCACAGGTTGTGAGTGGTACTGCAGCTTAGCCTAATACTTCAATGATGCAAACCTGTCCCCACAGCCTGTGGACAGGAGTGGTGCTGTTTGTGGAAAAGAACAGCCATGTTTTTTCAACTTGACTTCTAGGGGGAACTTTGTAGCTTGCTGCATGCTGTTTAATAATGAAATTTAAAGATATCAAAAGCATAAAGTAATCTCCCTCTTAAAGGTGAATTAAGGCTGGCATAATTTTATCATTTAACCCCTACACGATGTCAGACATACATGTATGGCAAGGATGTGCATGAATGTCCTGAGCTGAATTCTGTTTATAAAGTAAGTGCAGAAGCTATGTTTACTTAATATATAGTGAGTGATTACCATTGGTGGTCATGCCATTGTCTGCCATTGACACTTTAGATGCCATGATCAATGCTGAAATCATGGGGGTTCTGATGAGTTAAGATGGTAAATGGATGGTAAAAGCCCCAATGATTAGCCACAAAAAGCCTAATGCTTGGTCGCCGACTAATCACATCTTTTTTGCAGCTCTATAAATGTGGCAACAAATTTTGTGAACGGCTGAACAAATGATCTAAAGATCATTTATGTGCCCCTTCACTCACAACAACTGGATCATGTAAGGCTTTGTTCAATAATTTGGCCATGTAAGGCTGTGCTGTAAAATGGTGTAAAATAGGGGTAAATGTGTGGCAGTAATTAGCACAGTACTGCTACTTACTGCTGCCAAATGAAACAATGCCAATTTTCAAAATCTGCAGGAATTGTACAGCAAATAGTGTGATCCTTTAGCAAATATGCAAGTTGCTGTAAATGCCCAATGTGAACACAGCCTAAAGGTTTTTATAGTGTGAGCACTCACATCTGGGTGTCATTTACCTGTATAATAGGTGCCTTGGTACATATTGTATATACATTTAAATCAATAGAAAGAAAGAATGCACTAAGTACCCAAACCCCCATAGTGATAGCAGTAGATATCCATCGTTTTATAATTTACCTTTACAAAGCTCCAAATCACCATGAAACATTGGAAATGATGGGTCACTCTGGCTTTAGGACTTTTCTGGCAATAAAGGAGATGTGGATTTCCTACAGGGAATCCTCAGATCAGTACTCCCATTTTGATCTCTGAACACAACATCCTACATCGATTAGGCAAAATACAAAGTTGTACAGACAGAGTTTGGTCTATACAAGTATCAGCGAGACAGTCAGGGCAAGCAGGAAAATAACTGAAAAGTCAGGAAACAAGCCATGTCAGGACCTTAAAATGTTTCTAAATGATAACCTTTTCTGTACACTCAAAATAGGAAACTTTATTGCTCAGAAATTGGTGTATGGGTGAGAAGAATATAAGTAGCAGGTCTAGATGACACCACCAAGAAAAAATCCACATTGAAGCATAGCCACATATAGAGTCAACAACAGATGATGGCAGCAGATGGGTGTAGTCAGCAAGACAGGGAGAACCACACAGCAAAGTACTTTCAGAACCTGCTGAATGATAGTAAAGAGCAATCTGTTGGTAGCCAACGACATATGGAATGGTGAGCAAGAAAATATCATTAAGTTTTGACCACTACACCATCTTAACAGTAAAATAACAAGAACAGGTGTGAAACCACATGGAAGCCACTTTTGTGACAATAACTGTTGTAGTTTTTCATTACATAATACTTTGTAATGCATTTCAACCACATCTGTTGAGCTCCAGATACAGTATAAGCACAAAACCAAAGCAAATATAAGTTAGAAAACAAACCCAAACAGTAGTGACATTTTCCATTTTGTATAAGATATTGTAACATTGCTTATTCTTTCTGGCTGGAAAGTATCAGCATGCAGTGGAATCCTCTTCAAAATAAAACATCACAGTAGATGTACTGTAGTGTGATCCCATCACAAACTAACACCAGTCATGCAGTAGGAAAATAAATCACCTGTAATTTGAAGATACAAATAAATAACATTCTGTTTTCATTGAGTATTATGTTGCTGAGTTATTTCAGATAAAGGTCTAGAGTCTGCCCGAACACGGCGAATCCTAAAGTTTTAACATATGACTGATTATAACATAAACATGATTTCTTATGCAGCTGCTAAAAATAATCATGTTTTGCTCCACATCTAATTTTCTCCAAATGTGCTTACATTTCAGATTAGATACCTACGTGATTGATGGTATTGATCTGAATAAATCATGTTTTTCTGTTCACTGGCTCACAGTTGGATAAGGTACTGGGGTAAAAGATTGCAGCCTCAAAAAAATAAAAATAAAATAAGGATAATTTAAAACTTATTGAACTCTTAGAAGAGTTATAGTAGAGAGAAAAGTTGCTGTAAGATTTTCAGAACCTTGCAGTTTGTCAGTTTAAATAATAACTTTATATCAAGCCGCAGATAAGATATTTCACAAATCTTTCCGATTTGTTTTTCTTTGTCTGATAAATGACCCAATATACTACACAAATGAATGTTGTTTACCCGACCATGTTTCCTAACCTTGGTAAAAGTATGTGACAAAAGACCATTATGTTTTTCTTTATTATTAAACACTATATGCAGGTCTCCTACTGTTCATACTGGGACAAGGTTAGCAGAGTTATCTGATTATCTCTTGATGGAGGATGATTTAACTTGGTTATACTGCTAAAGGAAGAGTACTGTTAGGGTTAAGCTCTGTATGCATCCCAACTGTCAGTCTCTGTGTTACACCCAGTGGATGTGGACCCATTGCACCAACTAAGTGGATTGGGCCACTCCTGAAGGCATTGTCTAAGTGATCCCTGGTTTTCACCTTTTTACCTCTAACAAGAATCTAGGGGGGGGGGAGGGGTCACCAGGTTGCTGTTTATTTTAGTGGTCCCAGTATAGGTGGCAGCCTAAGGGCAAGCAAAACAATGGTGCAAGGGGTTGGGGAGAGAGTAGTCTGCATACTGGCAGAGATATCCACAGGAGTTCTTTTGGTGGTCAGAGGCAAACAGTTAGGGTAGGTTCATAGAAAAAGGCTGAGATCAGGCACAGGATATACAAGTAGTGCAAGGCAACAAGCAGGGGTAAAGTTTCAAATGAAAGCATAGAGATTTTTTTTTTTTATTCCATACAAATCTTACAGAAAAAAAAGGAAGAGCATCCCTGTACATCACCCTAGTGGAGCCTGTATGGTATTTTCCTGATGCCATTTAATGCTGCATTAGGTGTGTATGGCCTCAATGCACTGCTGTTACAGTTCTAGGCCCATGTGGGCAATGCCCTATGCTACATAAGGAAGTGAGTTTGATCTATACCATCAAACTATTATAACGCTGCTGCTAACATTTATTACATTTGTACATTTGGCTTTGTGTCACACGAGTTTTGAATTAAAATATATGGAGCCTCAATTTTTCATGTTAATGACCATTTCACATAATGTCAGAGCTTGTTCCTATTATAGTACTAATATTAATATATTATTTAACTAAGGGGTAGATGTAAGAAACAGCAAAACTAGATAAAGATAATAGTGTAGTACAAATCACACTAACAGGAACCATCCAGGGACTTGCTCAATCCAGGGATCTGCTCAAACACAGGTAGAAGCCAAAGTAGGTACTCAGCAAAAGCAAAAGTCAGAATACCAGAAAATAGCGTATTCATAAGTCAGAAGCAGGATTTGGAGCCACACTGGATTTCAGTCAGGCCAGGGTCATCCATAGAATCACAGTCAGAAACTACAGGATTGCACTTAGAGATCAGAGACCACACAAGGGCAGAGGCAGACTGAAATGCTGCAATTAAATAGTCAGGACTCAGCAGGGAAGAAGCTGGTGGATACGTAGGTTGCCAGAGAAATGAGGAGCTGCTCTTTAGTATTAGCTGAGGTGTTAGTGTCTGCTGAGTAGTGGAGAGGAGTAGGGGTGAAAACTCTGACAGTAGAGCAACTGCCAAAAATGTTTACAAATAGTTTACATAAAAGTAATGTTAATCGTGTGACTTCATTCTTCCCAACCTATCAATACACAATACACAAGCCAGAAGACTATATTTAAGTCAGTTGTTGAAGGAATTCTTTACATGGTATAGTCATTGGACATGAACAGTTGCAAGCGTGATTCCTATTTTTGTCATTATATCTCTCTTTTATCATTTTTGTTGACATAAGAGTGATATAATGCAAACAAACAATTTGTATGTCTGCATAATCTCTGTAAATCGAACGTTTTACATTGGACACTAATCAGGGTATTCTGCTAATAACTGTCCTGTGTAAAAGATACAGTTTATATAGGTCTGAGGCCAAGTGTTCTGAAAAGTCCAGTTTGGCACATTATTTGAACTTTTATTTGGGTATGAGCCATATAAAAAGCCAAGTATATCTGCAAAAACTATACACTATTCCAAAGGGGTTAAGTGGAACCCCAAAACGAGTCCAGTTCTTTCCCAAATTTCTGAGCTCACTTACCTAAGTACTTCTGCCATAAGCATGGACAAGTTTATTCTAATGGCGATCTTGATTCTGAGTGCAGCAGCCTCTGACAAGCTCTGGAGTGCATTATCATTATTACTGCTGCTTAAACTTTGCTACAGGAACTGTGCAAAACAGGAGGACCACAGGTCACAGCGGCTCCTGGTGAATTAACTCTGTATGTGCAAACTGAAAGACGGAGGATGTTGTTCAACTTTTACTTAATATTAAAGAGAGACACCATTCATTGTGAGGCCACAGGACACAGGGCCTGAGGTGAGTTGGAGTGTGTACACTCTTGGAAAAGTGTCTGGTGACTGTATCATTGACTGACAATGTTACATCTATGCTGGATATCATCACATCAGGAGCATTGCTAGGGTTGGTGTCACCCGGTACGGTAGAAAATGGTGTTACTTTGAACTAATACAGTGGTCCCTCAACATATGATGGTAATTGGTTCCGGGAGGACCATCATATCTTGAAACCATCATATGTTGAGTACATATCTCTATGGAAAACTGGTAATTGGTTCCTGAGTCCATGAAATTTCAACCAGGGGCCAGGCCAGAGGTGGGGGCTTTGGGCCAAGCCTGAGGTGGGGGCTTTGGGCCAGGCCTGGTGGGGCTATGGGCCAGGCTTGGTGGGGCTATGGGCCAGGCCTGGTGGGGCTATGGGCCAGGCCTGGTGGGGCTTTGGGCCAGGCCTGGTGGGGCTTTGGGCCAGGCCTGGTGGGGCTTTGGGCCAGGCATGGTGGGGCTTTGAGCCAGGCCTGGAGGGGCTTTGGGCCAGGCCTGGGGGGCTATGGGCCAGGCCTGGTGGGGCTATGGGCCAGGCCTGGTGGGGCTTTGGGCCAGGCCTGGTGGGGCTTTGGGCTAGGCCTGGTGGGGTTTTGGGCCAGGCCTGGTGGGGCTTTGGGCCAGGCCTGGGGGGGCTATGGGCCAGGCCTGGTGGGGCTATGGGCCAGGCCTGGTGGGGCTTTGGGCCAGGCCTGGTGGGGCTATGGGCCAGGCCTGGTGGGGCTATGGGCCAGGCCTGGTGGGGCTATGGGCCAGGCCTGGTGGGGTAATGGGCCAGGCCTGGTGGGGCTTTGGGCCAGGCCTGGGGATTTGTGCTGCGCTTAAGAGAGGGGGGTTAACGCTACCGCTGCCATGGGGTGAGGGGTTAACTTGACCCTTCACCCCATGGCAGCGGCAGTTTTATCGCTACCGGGAGAGGAAGACGTGGAGCTGGTGTGTGCTCATTTGCATGGCAGCAGCGGCGTTAACCCCTCACCCCATGGCAGCGGTAGTGTTAACCCCTCAACCCGCGGCAGTTTTATTGCTGCCATGGGGTGAAGGGTTAAATTAACCCCTCACCCCGCGGCAACGATAACACTGCCATGAGGTGAGGGGTTAATGCCGCTGCTGCCATGGGATGAGGGGTTAACGCCGCCGCTGCCATGCAAATGAGCACTCACCAGCTCCACGTCTTCCTCTCCCGGTGGCGCTCCTCGACTGAGGCGCAGGCTGGCAACGTCACTGTCATGTGACAATACATTGTCACATGACAGTGAGGATCCGCGCGCTGCAAGGAGACTGCACCGGCCCCACGGGGGTTAGCTGCACCGGTATGTACTGTAAACATGCTTAATAGCCCAGCGGTAGTCCGGTAGCAGCTGCGGCAGCCAGTGCTACCGGAGGACCGCAAATTTTAATGATGGCCCCGACAAAAAGTATCGTATGTCGATACTGCTTTCAACCTACGATGGCCTCTGAGAGGCCATCGTAAGTTGAAAATAATGTATGTCGAGGCCATCGCATCTCGAGGGATTACTGTACTGTATGACCACAAAACCTAATCTAACAAGGAGTCACATGGCAGCACAATGACAAAGCCTAGAGGTGGCAGCAGCCTGACGAGACCATAAGGCCTCACATTAGAAAAGATTAAAGATATTTTGTAAAATTTAAATTGAAGATTTTAGATACATGAAAATATTTCAAGTTTAATCTGAGGTGCCAACAGCATCAGGAAACCATATGTGGCACAATGACAGCGCCTGGAGGTGGCAGCAACATGAGGAGACCATAGGGCCTCACAATTCCAAAGATTAAAAGATATGTTTTCAAATTTTAATTGAAAATTTTTGGTAGCTAACACTATCATAAAAATGTTTAGCAAATGTCCCAGCAGCATGAGGAGACCATAGGGTCTCACAATCCCTAAGCTAAAAAATATGAATTTTCTAATTTACATAGAAGATTCATGGTAGCTAGTGCTGCCACAAAAATGTTTAGGTAATATCCCTGCAGCATGAGGAGACCATAGGGCCTCACCATCCCTAAACTAAAAAGATGTATTTTCAAATTTAAATTGAAGATTTATGGCAGCTAGTGCTCCAATAAAAATATTTAGGTAATGTCCCAGCAGCATGAGGAGACAATATAGTGGCTGAATGACGCAGCCTGGAGTTGGCAACAGCATGAAGAGACAATAGGGCTTCACCATCCTTAAGATTAACCCCTTAAGGACTCAGGGTTTTTCCGTTTTTGCACTTTCGTTTTTTCCTCCTTACCTTTTAAAAATCATAACCCTTTCAATTTTCCACCTAAAAATCCATATTATGGCTTATTTTTTGCGCCGCCAATTCTACTTTGCAGTGACATTACTCATTTTACCCAAAAATGCACGGCGAAAAGGAAAAAAAAATCATTGTGCGACAAAATCGAAAAAAAAAAACGCCATTTTGTAACTTGGGGGCTTCCGTTTCTACGCAGTGCATATTTCGGTAAAAATTACACCTTATCATTATTCTGTAGGTCCATACGGTTAAAATGATACCCTACTTATATAGGTTTGATTTTGTCGCACTTCTGGAAAAAATCATAACTACATGCAGGAAAATTTATACGTTTAAAAATGTCATCTTCTGACCCCTATAACTTTTTTATTTTTCCACATACAGGGCGGTATGAGGACTCATTTTTTGCACCCTGAGCTGAAGTTTTTATCGGTATGATTTTTGTTTTGATCGGACTTTTTGATCACTTTTTATTCATTTTTTTAATGGTATAAAAAGTGACCAAAATACGCTTTTTTGGACTTTGGAATTTTTTTGCACGTATGCCATTGACCGTGCGGTTTAATTAATGATATATTTTTATAGTTCGGACATTTACGCACGCGGCGATACCACATATGTTTATTTATTTTATTTTTTTTTACTTTACACTGTTTTATTTTATTTTTTTATGGGAAAAGGGGGGTGATTCAAACTTTTATTAGGAAAGGGGTTAAATGACCTTTGTTAACACTTTTTTTACATTTTTTTTGCAGTGTTATAGGTCCCATAGGGACCTATAACACTGCACACACTGATCTCCTATGCTGATCACTGGCGTGTATTAACACGCCTGTGATCAGCATTATCGGCGCTTGACTGCTCCTGCCTGGATCTCAGGCACGGAGCAGTCATTCGTCGATCGGACACCGAGGAGGCAGGTAAGGGCCCTCCCAGTGTCCGATCAGCTGTTCGGGACGCCGCGATTTCACCGCGGCGGTCCCGAACAGCCCGACTGAGCAGCCGGGATACTTTCAGTTTCACTTTAGAAGCGGCGGTCAGCTTTGACCGCCGCTTCTAAAGGGTTAATACCACACATCGCCGCGATCGGCGATGTGTGGTATTAGCCGCGGGTCCCGGCCGTTGATGAGCATCGGGACCGAAGCGATATGATGCAGGATCGCGGCGCGATCCCGCTTCATATCGCGGGAGCCGGCGCAGGACGTAAATATACGTCCTGCGTCGTTAAGGGGTTAAAAGATGAATTTTACATTTTAAATTTAAGTTTTAAAGTATCTAGTGCTACGTAAAAAAAATTAAGTCATGTGCAAGCAGCATGAGGAGACAATATAGTGGTTGAATGACACAGCCTGTAGTTGGTGGCAGCATGAAGAGACCACATAGTGGCTAAATGAAACAGCCTGGAGGTGGCGGAAGCATGAGTAGACCATATAGTGGCTGAATGGCAAAGCTTGCAGTTGGTGGCAGCATGAGGAGACCACATAGTGGCTGAATGACACAGCCTGGAGGTGGCGGATGCATGAGTAGACCACATAGTGGATGAATGGCACAGCCTGGAGTTGGCGGCTGCATGAGGAGACCATATAGTGGCTGAATGACACAGCCTGGAGGTGGCTGAAACATGAGTAGACCATAGAGTAGCTGAATGGCACAGCCTGGAGTTGGCGGCAGCATGAGGAGACCATATAGTGGCTGAATGACACAGCCTGGAGTTTGCAGCAGCATGATGAGACCATATAGTGGCTGAATGACACAGCCTGGAATTTGCAGCAGCATGATGAGACCATATAGTGGCTGAAGGAAACAGCCTGGAGGTGGCGGAAGGATTAGTAGACCATATAGTGGGTGAATGACACAGCCTGGAGGTGGCGGCAGCATGAGGAGACCATATAGTGGCTGAATGACACATTGTGGAGGTGGTGTCGGCATGAGGAGGTCATATAGGGGCTGAATTACACAGCCTGGAGTTTGCGGCAGCTTGAAGAGACCATATAGTGGCTGAATGACACAGCCTGGATGTGGCGGAAGCATTAATAGACGAAATAGTGGATGAATGACACAGCCTGTAATTGGCAGCAGCATTTCAAGACCTCATAGTGGCTGAATGACACAGCTTGGAGGTGGCGGAAGCATGAGTAGACCATATAGTGGCTGAATGGCACAGCCTGTGGTTGGTGGCAGCATGAGGAGACCACATAGTGGCTGAATGACACAGCTTGGAGTTTGCGAAAGCATGAGGAGACCATAAAGTGGCTGAATGAAGCATACAGGAGTTTGTGCCAGCATGAAAAGACTATATAGTGGCTGAATGACACAGCCTGGAGGTGGCGGCAGCATGAGGAGACCATATAGTGGCTTAATGAAACAGCGTGGAGGGGCTGCAGAATGAGGAAACCATATAGTGGCTAAATGGCACAGCCTGGAGTTGGCAGCAGCAAGAGGAGACCATATAGTGGCTGAATTTCACAGCCTGAAGTTGGTGGCAGCATGAGAAGAACATATGGTGGCTGAATGACACAGCCTGGAGGTGGCAGAAGCATGAGTAGACCAAATAGTGGCTGAATGGCACAGCCTGTAGTTGGCAGCAGCAAGAGGAGACCATATAGTGGCTGAATGACACAGCCTGGAGGTGACGGAAGCATGAGTAGACCATATAGTGGCTGAATGGCACAGCATGTGGTTGGCGGCAGCAAGAGGAGACCACATATTGGCTGAATGACACAGCGTGGAGGTGGCGGCAGCATGAGGAGACCATATAGTGGCTGAATGACACAGCATGGAGGTGGCGGCAGCATGAGGAGACCATAGAGTGGGTGAAGGGCACAGCCTGGAGTTGGCAGCAGCAAGAGGAGACCATATAGTGGCTGAATTTCACAGCCTGAAGTTGGCGGCAGCATGAGGAGAACATATGGTGGAAGAATGAGACAGCCTGGAGGTGGCAGCAGCAGCATCAGGAGTCCTGAAAATGACCCCTTGACAGACTGGTGACGTGGGTGGCAATACCAGTACCCGGTGACAAAGGTGGGTAAAAAAAGGTCTGATGCGGAGGAATGTTTGTAACTGGGGAGCAATGCCTTTAACATGTTTTGCACTATCCATATTTGTGAAGTGTTGGTGTGGCACCATGGTCTATCTATGCATCAGGCATTGGTGGGTGGAAATCCTGGCTGATCCATGCCTGATTCATCTTCACAAAGGTCAGTCTCCCCACATTTTTTGTGGACAGGAGTTCTCCTTGGGGTGACTATTGCCCCCGCCACACTAAACACCCTCTCTGATGGCACACTACTGGCCGGGCAGGAAAGCTTTTCTAGGGCAAACTCTGCTAGTTGCGGCCACAAATCAAGATTGGCTGCCCAGAAGCTCCGTGGATCTTCAAGGTGTGTTGGCATGGGCATGTCAAGGTATGCCACAACATGATGGTTCAGGTACTGCTCCTGGTTTACCTGCTGCTGATGAGTTGCTTCACTATGCAGGTGAAAAAAAGGTACTCATTAGCGACTGTAGTCTAAGGCTGCTGCTGATGGAGCTGGTATTACTCCTGCCACCCCACCCCTCCCCAGCAGCCATGGCAGTGGAAGGTGAGCGTAGAGGGCCCCACGAGTCAGACCTACGAGAGGATAGACGATGGCGCTGATAGGCATTGGCCAATTGACTACGTAGGATGTCTCTGTAGTAGGTCAATTTGTCCTCCCTCTCAGTGCTTGTAAAAAAAGCCCCCATTTTGTGCCGGAAGCGAGGTTCCAATAAAGTGGAGAGCTAGAGGCCATCCCACTGTCGAATAGTGACAATTCGGTTGTCAATATGCAAGCAACTGAGCATGCATCGTGCCATTTGTGCAAGTGACTCTTAGGGACTCCCTGCCTCCATCTCCACTGCATACTGCCACAGTGTGTCTGGGTCCTCTGTCTCATCTTCCTCATAAGCCTCTAGCTCCTCTAGGTGCTCCTGCTCCTCCTCTCCTGTCAGATGACTAGAAAAACTGGCTATATTGCGAAACCTAAACTGTGCTCCACTGTGCCCCTCCTTCTCCTCCAGTTCGGCAACCACAGGGCTCATGTGGCCATGAGATGTAGGCAACACGTCTCCAGTGCCTTTACCAGCCATCATTTCCAACACATATTGTAGGAAATGAAGCAGTGGAATGACATTGTTCATCCCATAATCCTGGCAACTGACTAATAATGTGGCTTCCTCAAAGGGCATGAGCAAACAGCAGGTGTCATGTATGAGCTGCCACTGGTTGACAATGAAGTTACACCTGGGAATCCCCATATCTGCTTGGATCATCAAGAAATCGGTGATGGCTTTTCTCTGCTCTTATAGTCGGTCCAACATATGCAGAGTGGAATTCCAACATGTGACAACATCGCAAATCAGACTATGTTGTGGGATACCGTTATGATGCTGCAGCTCAAGGAGGGTGTGCTTTGCGTTGTACGAGTGGCTGAAGTGCATGCAAAGTTTCCTTTTTATTGTTGTTAGGAGGCCTTGCAAATGGGGGGAACACTTCAGGAACCGCTTGACAACCAGATAGAACACGTGTGCCATGCAAGGCGCATGGCTCAGCCTTCCTTGTCGCAGATTAGACAAGATGTTCTTCCCATTGTCAGTCACCATGGTTCCCATTTCCAGTTTTTGTGGAGTAAGCCATGCTCTGATTTCTTTACAAATGACTTTTAGCAGTTCCTCCCTTGTGTGACTTGTTTCGCCAAGGCAAAAAATGTGAAGAACAGCGTGACACCAGCGCACCCTACACACATGGTATGCTGAAGGGCCACTTAGACTTGTCCATGCAGTGGAGGCTGAGGACACAGTGGAGGATGAGGAGGCAGAGTCGCACACTGTCACAGGACCAATGGCCTGAGAGCATGGAGGAGGAAGTGGCGTGACCTATCCAAGTGGCTGTTGTGGCTGTGCAGGAACCACATTCACCCAGTGAGCCGTAAAGGACATGTATTGTCCCTGACCATAGTTAGAGCTCCAGACGTCGGCGCTGCCATGCATATTGATACACACCGACAGGCTCAAGGACTGGGCCCACCTTCTCTTCCACAAAATTGTGCAGGGTTAGTACTGCTTTCTTCACAAAGAAATCATGGCTTGGGACTCTCCACCTCGGCTCGGCTCAAGCCATCAGTTTTCTGAATGGTGCAGAGTCCACCACTTGAAAAGGGAGGGACTGCAGCACCAGCAACTTGGACAGGAGCACATTCAGCTTCTACTCCGTTGGATGAGTGGGCACATACTGTTGTCTCTTGGACTGACTCAAAGTAGGAGGAGCAGGAGCATCTGGAGCGAAAGAAGGAGGGTATAACACATTGCTCCCTTCGGCTGAGGTCATGGAGCCTTTGCTGTCTGAAACAAGGAGCGGCGTGTCACTGGGTGATGCAGCAGGCTGCACCACCACATCGGAGCCACGGTTCTCCCAGGCTGCTTTATGGTGGTGCAGCATATCTTGACGCAGGGCCGTGGTGCCAACATTAGGACTCTCACCACGCTTCACCTTTTGCCGACTCATCTTGCATATAGCTATGTTAACCTCTTCCGGATGCTGGATGAAAAACTGCCACATCGCTGAGTAGCTGATTTTCCCACCAACAGACTGCACTAATTGACTGCTTCTGCCACCATCTCCAGGAACCCCTGTTTCACTACCTCCCGGGAAGGTAGGCTGCCGCGAAGCAGGTTGTCTCCCCTGGCATGTTTGGCTTCAGAATTTCCACTTCTGCCACCATGCTGACTGCCAACCATGCTACCACCTTGCTGGCTCAGCTGCTGCCTCATGGGCAACCTGCAACCCACTTCTCCTGATGATAATGAAGCCCCTTTTGCACCCGACTCCCAATTGTGATTGGCTTCATCATCATCATCAACAAGTGTCTGCATGTCACTGATGTCCTCCTCAGGTTTCTCAACAGTGTCTGCTCCAGGACCCTGAACGCAGGCAACACCAGCTCCCATGTCACTCTCCTCATCACTACTTGCCCGCCTAGCGGAGGAAGCGGCGGATGTCTCCTCCACTTCCTGGCTGGACTGTAGCTGCTGACTGTCCTCTCAGATTGTCCTCACTGAATAGTGGAGCTGAACCCACAGCATAAGATACTTCTGTAGGGGAGGGAACAGCATAGGAGAGAGGCAATGGTAGGACGAAGTGGTTGACAGTGTTAAACAATCGATGATGGCAGATGGGTTTCTGGTCAAGACACGACCGCTAGCTGATACTGGGAGCTTAGGCCTCTCGCTGTGACTTCTGCTGCCACTCACCCCTAGTCTGCTGCGACCTCTGCCTGCTCCTGATGAATTTTGGCCTCCTCTGTGCACTTCCTGGCACTTCTCTGCCTGACATACTTAGTGATATTAGGGAGGTAAACAAGTGGCTCAGAAGCTGGTGTAGGAAGGAGGGGTTTGGGTTCATGGAGAACTGGGCCAACTTCGCTATCGGTTACCGTCTCTACCGTAGGGATGGGCTGCACCTCAATGGGGAGGGTGCAGCTGTGCTTGGGGAGAAGATGGCTAGAAGGGTGGAGGAGTGTTTAAACTAGGGACTGGGGGGAGGGAACCTACAATATAGAGGGGGAATATAGTATAGATAGAGAGGGGGGACATATTAATGTACCTGGGGGTGGAGCGGAGGGAGGGGTTAGAATAGTTAATAGGAATAGGCTTCATAGAAAAAAAAACAACATAGAATTGCATGTTGACTAATATAAGAAGTCTGACCAATAAAACTGGTGAACTGGAGTTGATAATGTCTGAGGAGGATTATGACATAGTGGGTATAACAGAGACTGGGTTGGACGATATCTGTGACTGGGCGGTCAACATACAGGGTTATAGTCTATTCAGGAAGGATCGGACAAAACAGAAAGGGGGAGGAGTTTGTCTTTATGTAAAGTCCAGTGTGAAGGTGGCACTGTGGGAGGATATATGGGAGGGAAACAATAATGTGGAGTCATTATGGGTAGAAATGTATGGAGATAAAAATAAAAAAATTCTGATAGGGGTTTGCTATAAGCCACCAAACATAATAGAAGAGGCAGAAGATCAATTACTGAGGCAAATAAACAAGGCAGCAAATCAGAATGAGGTGATAATAATGGGGGTTTTTAACTATCCTGATATAAACTGGATGATTGAGTCCTGTGAATCTCATAAAGGAAACAGGTTTCTGACTATGGCTAAAGACAATTATCGGTCCCAAATGGTGCAGGACCCGACCAGAGGGAGTGCCCTACTAGACTTAATATTAACCAACAGACCTGACAGAGTGACTAATGTGGAAGTAGAAGGACACCTAGGAAATAGTGATCATAATATAATACATTATAACGTTCTTCAATAAGGAAATCTTGCGAGAGGCCACAAAACAATGAACTTTAGGAAGGCAAAGTTTGACCAACTGAGAGAAGCCCTTAACAATAAAAAAATGGCATAATGTCCTCAAAAACAAAAATACTGATACTAAATGGGAGACTTTTAAAAAATATCTTAAACTCTCACTGTAAGATGTATATACCTTATGGGAATAAAAGGGTTAGAAATAAAAGAAAACCAATAAGGATGAATAAAAACATTAAGGGGGCAATAAATTAAGGGGACAAAAATAAAGCATTTAAACTACTAAAACAGGATGGCAGTGAAGAAGCATTAAAAAGCTATAGAGAAAAATGCTAAATATGTAAAAACAAAAACAGATAAAAGCTGCAAAAATAGAGACAGAAAGACTCATTGCCCAAGACAGAGCCCATTATGACCCTAAGGATGGGAGCATTTTTTGCAAATCTGACCTCTATCACTTTATGCATTAATAACTCTGGGATGCTTTTACTTATAAATTTGATTCTGAGACAATTTTTTCGTAACATATTCTACTTTATGTTAGTGGTAAATTTTCGTTGATACTTGCATCATTTCTTGGTGAAAAATTCCAAAATCTCATGAAAAATTAGAAAATTTAGCATTTTTATAACTTTGAAGCTCTCTGCTTGTAAGGAAAATAGACATACCTCATAAATAATATATTGATTCACATATACAATATGTCTACTTTATGTTGGCATCATAAAGTTGACATGTTTTTACTTTTTGAAGACATTAGTGGGCTTCAAAGTTTAGCAGCAATTTTCCAATTTTTCAAGTCAATGTCAAAATCGAAATTTTTCAGGGACCAGTTTGGTTTTAAAGTGAATTTGAAGGTCTTTATGTTAGAAATACCCCATAATGGACCCCATTATGAAAGCTACACCCCTCAACGTATTCAAAATGACATTCAGAAAGTTTGTTAACCCTTTAGGTGTTTCACAGGAATAGCAGCAAAGTGGAGGCAGAAATTCAAAATCTAAATTTTTTACACTAACATGTTCTTGTAGAAATATATATATATATATATATATATATATATATTTTTATTTTTTTTTTTACAAGGGGTGAAAGGAGAAAAAGCCCCCAAAAATTTGTAAAACAATTTCTCTCAAGTAGGGAAATACCTCATATGTGGATGTAAAGTGCTTTGTGGGCGCACTAGAGGGCTCAGAAGAGAAGGAGCAACAATGGGATTTTAAAGAGCAAATTTTGCTGAAATGGTTTTTGCGGGACATGTCGCATTTAGGAAGCCCCTATGGTGCAAGAACAGCAAAAAACACCCCACATGGCATATTTATTTGAGAAACTACACCCCTCAATGAACATAACAAGTGGTACAGTGAGCATTAACACCCCACAGGTGTTTGACAAATTTTCAATAAAGTTGGACGTGAAAATGAAAAATGTAATTTGTTTCACTAAAATGCTGATGTTACCCCAAATTTTTCCTTTTCACAAGGGGTAATAGGTAAAAATGTCCCCCAACATTTGAAACCCCATTTCTCTCGAGTAACTAAATATATCATATGTGGATGTAAAGTGATCTACAGGTGCACTAGAGGGCTCAGAAGGGAAAGAGCAACATTGGGCTTTTGGAAAGCAAATTTTGATTAAATGGTTTTTGGGGGGCATGTTGCATTTAGGAAGCCCCCATGGTGCCAGAACTGCGAAAAACACCCCACATGGCATACTATTTGGGAAACTACACCCCTCAAGGAACGTAACAAGGGGTGCAATGAGCATTTACACCTCATTGGCGTTTGACAGATCTCTGTAACAGTGGGCTGTGCAAATGAAAAATAGTTATTTTCATGGACCACTGTTCCAAAAATCTGTCAGACACCTGTGGAGTGTGTGTTAAGGCTCACTATACCCCTTGTTATGTTCCATGAGGGGTGTAGTTTCCGAAATGGGGTCACATGCAGGTTTTTTATTTTTTTGCGTTTATGTCAGAACCGCTGTAATCAGCAGCCACCCCTGTGCAAATCACCAGTTTAGGTCTCAAATGTGCATAGTGCGCTCTCACTCCTGAGCCTTGTTATGCATCCGCAGAGCATATTACGTCTACATATGGGGTATTTCTGAGCTCAGGAGAAATTGTGTTACAAATTTTGGGGGTCTTTTTTTCCTTTTTCGAAAAGGAAAAGTATGGGGAAACACCAGCATGTTTGTGTAAAAAATAAATAAATAAATAACACTAACAAGCTTGTGTAGAACCCAACTTACCTTTTCATAAGGGGTAAAAGGAGAAAAAGCCACCAAAAATGTGTAGTGCAATTTCTCCCGAGTACGGAGATACCCCATATGTGGCCCTAAACTGTTGCCTTGAAATACAACAGGGCTCTGAAGTGAGAGCGCCATGCACATTTGAGGCTTAAATTAGGGATTTTCATAGGGGAGTACCCAGATGCAAGCTTTACACTTGCCCTAGATACCAAAAATACTGTACATCAGCTTTCCCCAAACAGGGTGCCCCCAGCTGTTGCACAACTCCCAACATGCCTGGACAGTCAGTGGCTGTCCGGCAATACTGGGAGTTTTTTTGCAACAGCCGGAGGCTCTATTTTGGAAAATCTGACGTACAAGACGTTTTTTTTTATTTTTATTGGGGGTAGGGGGGCGACAGTGTAAGGGTGTGTGTATATGTAGTGTTTTACTCTTTATTTAGGGTTAGTGTAGTGTAGTGTTTTTAGGGTACATTCACACGAGCGGGGGTTTACAGTGTGTTTCCCGCTGCAGCAGAAAATTTGCGTAAAGCGGGAAACTTGCTGTAAACTCCCTCCCGTGTGAACAGGGTGTACATTCACATTTTGGGGGGGGGGCAAAACTACAACTCCCAGCATGCACTGAAAGACCGTGCATGCTATGAGTAGTAGTTATGCAACAGCTGGAGGCACACTGGTTGGGATTGGGAAACACTGAGTTAAGTAACAGACTACATATACATCTGGGGGAGCCAGATGTATATGTTCTGTGGTATTGAGAGTGGTGATTGGCAGAGGGTCAGGAGACTGGATGGTGGTAGGTAGTCCTAAAAAAACTGTTGCATCCCCATTATTGAATGAGGTGTCTGGGAGAGTATGGTTTATGGGTGAAGATGGAGTGTAGAAGTTATGATCAGGTGATCGTCCACTGGTGGGTGTGGGGGAATTGATGGTATTGTAAATGTTAAGTAACGAGTCTTCAGGGGAAAGATTGGTGATACAATCAAAACGTCCGGATGGAAGTACAGAGGTGGGGGCAGTATTGTGTGTTTGTTCCAACAGTGCTAGTAATTCCTCTGGAATAGTTTGGGGAATGGGACGTATTTGAGCTGAATGGACTAAGATATGCGGTTTGGAGAGGGATGCTGGATGTGTATGGGGTTACGGTGAAGTGTGAATGGCTGTAGTTATATTGATGGGTGAAGCAGGGTGTGGAGATGTTGAGGTTTCGACGGGTTGAAAATGACTGGGGTTTATGATTGGTGTTATTAGATCGTGTGGTAGTGGTGGAGGGATTTCTGTTATTGTGGGCGGTATTGATTGCGTGGTTTTGGAACTGGTTTATTGTTAGTGTCATTAGTATTTTTAAACCAGTATTTCACATTGTTGGTAGCATAATCGTTTCAATCTCTAGGCAGTTTGCCCAACTTTTGGACAAAACATCTTTTTCAGTCTTTTGGATTTTGAATGAAAGGTTATTATTCCAAATTCACTAAATAGTGGAGCTGAACTCACAGCATAAGATACTTCTGTGGAGGAGGGAACGGCATAGGATAGAAGTAATGGGAGGAGAGGGACTGCTCGCGGGCAGTATCTGAGGAACCCACCGACTGTTGACTGGGGGTGTCAGATGTCACTTGTGATGAAATAGATGATCGTGTTAACCAACGGATGACGGCAGATGAGTTGCTGGTCGAGACACGACCACTAGCTGATACTGGGAGCACAGGCCTCTCTCTGTGACTCCTGCTGCAACTTGCCCCTAGTCTGCTGCGACCTCTGCCTGATGAATTTAGGCCTCTGCCACTCCTTTGCACATCCTGGCACTTCTCTGCTTGATATACTTAGTCCGTATATGAGGGGAGTACAATACACTCCACTACAATTAAAAAAGTATTTGAGTACAACACCAGCCGGTGAGTGCTTTTGACTGGCCTTTCACAGTATCTAGGGCCTTGAGAGTTTAACAGGTACAAAATAGTACACCATTTAGATGAACGTATGTGGTATGCACTTATGAGGGGAGAAAAATGCGCTACAGTTAATACTAACAAACACTGCATCCTCTGAATATAATACTACTAGCTGAGTACCCAGCATTGCATGGTTTTTACTTCCTAATCCTTGTTGGGGAGGAAAATAAACAAAGGAGGAAGCTTTTGACTTCATATCCCTTCCTCATATATTGTTGTCATATCCCGACCTCCTATCCCAACCTCCTATCCCGTCCTCCTATCCCATCCTCCTATCCCGTTCTCCTATCCTGTCCTCCTATCCCGACCTCCTATCCCGTCCTCCTATCCCGTCCTACTATCCCGTCCTCCTATCCCGTCCTACTATCCCGTACTCCTATCCCGACCTCCGTATCCCGCTCCGTATCCTATGTTTGTTGTTGACTTATAAGTAACATGTGTGCCAAGTTTCATGTTAATATCTTTAGCCATTTTGACTTGATGCTGGAACATACACATACACACACACATACCTACACACACACACACATTGAGTTTTATATATATAGATGACACACTGTACCATCTCAATATAACCCTGCCAGACACTGTACTCTCTGAACATAATACTGCCACACACTGCGCTCTCTGAATATAATACTGCCACACACTATACCCTCTGAATATAAACCTGCCACACACTATACCCTCTGAATATAATACTAACACACCCCGTACCCTCTGAATGTAATACTGACACACTGTACCTTCTAAATATAATATTACCACACACTGTGCTCTCTGAATATAATACTGTCACACACTGTACCCTGTGATTATAATACTACCACACACTGTACCCTCTAAATATAATACTTCCATACACTGTGGCCTCTGAATATAATGCCATCACACACTGCGCACTCTAAATATAATACTGCCACACACTGTGCCCTTAGAATATACTACCACACACTGCACCCTTTGTATATAACCGTGTTTTACAGTATACCCTCTGAATACAATACCACAACATATTTTGGCACATAAAAACTGTACCATCCCAGAATTTCCGTATAATATACACCGCACCACTGAAATTCAAATCACTCTGTGCCCCTGACATATAGTAATAATGTCCCATCCTGTCCCCCCACATAATAATAATTCCCCTGTCCTGTGCCCTCATATATAAAATATAATGCCCACTGTCCTGTGTCCCCACATAATAATTATGCCCCCTGTCCTTTGCCCCCTACATTATAATAAAGCACCCGTCCTTTTCCCCTATATAATCACAACGGCCCTGTTGTGTGCCCCTCACATATAATGCCTCCATTCTGTGCCCCTCATATATAAAGCCCTAGTTCTGTGCCTTTTACATATAACGCCCCCTGTTATGTGTCCCTCACATTCACTGCCCCCTGTTATGTGCCCATCACATATAATGCCCCTGTCCTGTGCCCCTCACATATAGTCCCCCCTGTCATGTTCCCCTTTTATATAATCCCCGTCTTGTGCCCTTCACATATAATGCCCCCGTTCTTTGCCCCTCACATATTATGCTCCCGTTCTGTGCCTCTGACATCTAATGCCCCCTTTCTTTGCCACTCACATATAATGTCCCCATTCTGTGCCCCTCACATATAATGCTCCTGTTCTTTGCCCCTAACATATTATCTCCCCGTTCTGTGGCCCTCACATATCATGCCCCCATTCTGTGCCCCTCACATATCATGTCCCCATTTCATAGCACTCACATATAATGCCCCTAGTGCACCAAACATAAAAAAATATATATTCTCACCTAATCCACATTCCCACAAGCAGCTCTCTCCCCCTCTCTTCATCCTTGCAGCGTGTGAACCGTGGGGACGGGATCTCGGGAATTGCAGCGTTGAAGTGCTGACAGCTCCCGCTCCACCATTCTAGAGCACTGCGTTGCTGGGGTGACACCATTGCGGGTTTACGACCTGCTTGGTGGTGTCACCCCACTTGGGTGGTGTCATCCGGTGCGCTCCACCCCCCATAGCATCAAGCAATATGCTCTGTTCACTCTGCTTACCTTGCTGCTGGAGAAATACAGGGTGTCGTCCTATGCAGTATATGCTGTGTCTCTCTCAGGGATAATAGTGTTGCATTCCGAACATTGTATACACCACACAAAAAGGACCTATGGATGGAGGGTGGTTTATCCAGCCACTATTTACAATTGATTGCCTAAGTGATCATTAATACCCTAAATTTACGATCCACTAATTTATTATTAACTCTTGTAAAACATAACTTTTATTATTGTTATGCCTCTTATTAAAGGGGTACTCCACCCCTAGACATCTTATCCCCTATCCACACCCCCTCCCATAGACTTGCATTGAGGTGGCGGGGTGTGACTTCACACTGGGACGGAGTTGTGACGCCATGATCTTCCCTTCCCGTGGTCGGGAGCCAGAACCTCCAGTGCTGCCGGAAGCAGAAACAGGTGGGTGCTGCATGCTATATTCCGGGGGTCCCCAGCGGCGGGACGCACCGGATCAGACATCATGTCCCCTATCCTTTGGATAGGGGAGAAGATATCTAGGGGTGGAGTACCCCTTTAAAATGCCAACAGGAAGTCTCTTCATGAATTAACAAGTAACCCTTAAAGCATGTAGCCACATGCTAATAGTGCATCATCATGTAACGTTGCAGTCCACAACCCATGTGTACATATTCAAGAGACTTGTAAATAGTATTCAGGGCAGTGCTCATATTGGAGGCACAAGCCGTGTGGGTTTATATTGGACTTTTTCTTTTCTGGCTGTCTTTGGAAAACTGTCACATGATCCCTCCCGCACTAACTACAAACTACAAAATACAGACCTTTTGCCCAGGATATATAAAAGAAAGGATAGGTCCTCAAGGCTCACAACATAAACATTTCATAAAAATTATAAAATAAGTCTTTTATAATGAGTATATATCCACAATTGTTTATGGAAAGCAATTCATTTATTAAATATAGCAACAATTAACTACAATTGCACTTGTATCTAAAACTACAAAGTAGATAGTTACTAATAAAATACATACATTAAAGGAAAACTGTCACATGTTCACTCCCGCACTAACCACAGATACTGACGGATAGTGCAGGGTACGATGATTCATATGATCCCTACCTTGCCCGGATCTGTCCGACCGTTCACCCGCAATCTTAGTTTTTCCATACGTGCAAATGTGGCTGTAACTGGCATGGGCGGGGTTTTCAGGAGCCTAGTGGCACTGTGATGTCAGCGCTGCACATCTTCAGTGCCACCCGCTTATAAATATTCATCCCCCCTCCCTCCCTCCGGCTCTTCCTCTCCTGGCCGCTCCTAGCTAGTCTTCACTGCGCATGTAAGGAAGCGGCACATGCGCAGAGAAGACCATTTAGCAGGAGAGAGAGAGAGCCAGAGAGAGGTGGGAGAGAGGGGGGATGAATATTCATAAGCGGGTGGCGCTGCGGATGGGCGGCGCAGACGTCACAGTGCCACTAGGCTTCTGAAAATCCCGCCAGTGCCAGTTACAGCCATATTTGCATATGGGGGAAGCCTAATTAGGCTGAATTTGTGGGAGTGGCGAGAGCCTTAAATACCTCTCTCTTTCCCTCCTAGGGGCGTATGGTGCATTTGGCGGTGTTTGGTTTGAACGCTGCTGTGAGGTCATACGTCCCCAGGAGTCAGGAGTGGTGGTTCTCGTGAGTCGGTTTTGGTATACAGTGCAGTGTAGCGGAGGAGCAGGTAAGCCCGGGTTATCCCAGTTCATAGCAGTCACCCACCTCCATATACTCCCCTCACCCGCGTGCCTCCACGCGCCACGCTCCCGGTGTCCGCTGGGGAACCTCGCCCCGTCCATCACTCCCTCACGCGGCTACCACTCCCTGGCAGCAGCGGCGGTGGCGTTCACAGCCGCCCCGTACGCTGCCTAGTGCCTCCCGGTCGGCGTCCAGTGGCGCTGCAGCCTAATCGGCTTCCCCGCTGCCGGTGCAGCGCGGCAGTGTCAAGTGGGAGGTCGGTCATGTGCCCGCGACACTGCTCTGGCCTCCGCCGTAGTCCCGTTCACTCCCGCGGCGTGTTCCTGCGTTTGGTTGCTGGGGCGACGCTGCGGGGGTCACGTGATGAGCGCAAGGTGGTTCAGAACAGTGTAGCCTGCTGGCGGAGTTCGGAACTGGCCAGGCAGGCTGTCTCTTTGTCAGCATGCAGGATACAGACAGTGTCCTCGCTAGTGTGGGGCCTGTCTGTGCCCTGCTTAGGGTATGCTTTGGGGGATGGGCTCCTTGGCATGCTGAGGTGGCCCCCAAAGGATACCCTCCCACATTTCTGATGTAGACCACCTCCCCCCCCCCCAGATTCCACACAGAAAATATATATATATATATATATATATATATATATTTGTTTGTAGGTAAATAAATGAATAATAAATAAATGAAAAAATAAATAAATATATATATATATATATATATATATAGAGGTAGTGGGATTTGTTGTGTAGGGGGGGGAATCTGCAATCACACGGTAGGGGATTCGCTGCCGGCAAGGCGTTTATAGCACCCCTGTCACAACACACAGTGCAGGCCATAACTATTTACACGGGTTGATTCTACAATCCTATTTAATCCTTGCAGGTGTGTTCTGTTACTGTGTTCTTCCAAGTCAATTCAGAGGTGCTAGTCCGTTAGGTAATTGTGGTTGGTTATGTCTTACGGTTTCAACAGTCTCTTTTGTGTCACTTGATTGTTTACCACATGTTCATGAGTACCTTGCTACTGACTCATCTTCAGAGCAAAAAAAAGCACAGTGACTACTGACTCATCTTCAGAGCACTTTTGCTTCATGATCACAATATGTTTGTGTGTACGGGCATGTGCGTGTGCGCGGCGTGGTCGGGTGGTCCCGCGCAGTTGCGTCCGCGGACATCTTCCCGTCGGTGCTGGTTGACACGAACATGTTCCAGTAAGGTTAACCAGTTATCTGACTCTTCTTCGGATGGGGCCTACTGCATTTATTGTTACTGACTCATCTTCAGAACAATACTATGATTCGTTAATTGCATAAGGCCACCACCGTGTCTGACTCATCTTCAGATGGTGACTGTTTGTGTGTGTTGTTCTGACTCTTCTTCAGTGCAACAACACACTTTGGCTGACCCTTGTCTCAGCTTGTGATAAATTACCCATAATTCATGTCTAGACACGGACTAATCAATGTTTAGTAATTCACACTTAAAGTAGCGTGGCTGTTCGGTGTATTTAGGTGCCTTCAGTTTCCTCCATTATTTTATAGGTTACAGGCTACGTTTTTTTACAGCAGACGTTAACTTGTTCCACTCCAAGTCTAGGTTTAGGTCTGTCGCAGGTCAGTAGGTTCATCCTAGGCTAGGACCCGTAGGCTTTCCTGTTATTTATGTTTAATTCATCTTCCCCACTGGCACCCTTTTTTTGGCCCGGACAGGTTCAGCTAACATGTCCAACCCTTCTGATATCGAGGAGGCGCTTTCGGTTCCGGGGACCCCAGCAAGGGCTTTCGACCGGGGAAGCCTACCATCATATCGGTCTTGGACCATCCCCAAGTTGATGGAGGAGCTGAGGAGGAGAGGAATCCCCTTCCCGGCATCCGCCAGAAAAGGGGAGCTGTACAGTCTCCTGAATTCCGAGCCTGTCCCAGGTGGCAGCCAGGAGTTGCCTTCCTTGCAGACCATGAACACTTCCCTGACCCAACTTCATTCTATGATGAACACTATGATGACCTCCATGACAGCGTTCAACTCCAGATTGGAAGAGGTGGAACATGACAGGGTGACAACGCCCCCTGCCACCCCCGCTCCTCCCATGCCACCTACAGTACAGGCTGTCAACTCAGGTACGCCTCTGCCTCCCCCCAACGTCACGCCAGCACACTTCATCCCTACTGCCATCAAAAAGGACATCTTGGAGGGGAAAGATGTGAATTTGGCCTCATTGTTGATCGCGACTAACGATCTCAATGAGACTAAGACCGTAGCTTGTGGCGAGCTCTCGGTGGTATTTAAAAGTAAAGATGCGCGACTCAACAGGAAGTTGAGCATCGAAGTCCTACAGCCTTTGCAATGCTAATACGCACACGGCCGCGTGTGCGTATTAGCATTGAGGGGCAATCAGGCATGACTAGCCGGGGTGCAGGTACAGGCTCTGGCTCGGGTTCTGGCTGGTCATCCTGACCCCACATGGGTCAATTGGCTGGTGACGGGTTTCTGTAGTGGTTTCCACACGGGCATGGTAGCAGAACCCCAGTTCACTTTTGAGTGCAGGAACCTTATTTCTGCACTCAGGGAGCCAGAGATCATGTCTTCCCTGCTACAGGTGGAAGTGGAGAAGGGCTTTGTCATAGGCCCTTTCGCCAGCTCCCCCTACGAGGTTTGTAGAGTCAGCCCACTGGGCTTAGCCACGGGCAAGTTCAGCAATAAAAAGAGATTGATTTATGACCTCTCTGCGCCTTATTCCACATTGGTTTCCAGTATCAACTCGCTAACCCCATCAGATGAGTTCTCCATAAGGTATGCGTCTATAGACCAGGCCATTCAAGTCAGGCCATTCAAGACGCCTTTAAATTGCTGCCGATCCGGGAAGACCTCTGGAAGTGGTATGGGGTAAAATGGCTAGAGCAGCATTACTTCGCGGTAAGGTTGACATTTGGGGCCAAAAGTAGCCCCTGGTTATTCAACCAGCTTGCCACAGTGCTACACTGAGCCTTACAAAATGTGGCAAGTTGTGAATTCACGATTCACTACTTAGACAACTTTCTCCTGTTGGAACATCCGGCTTCCAGCCCAACCTAAGTCGAGTCATTACGGAGACTATTCGAGGAGATAGGGGTCCTGGTTTCCCCTCATAAAACAGAGGGCCCCATCAAGCAGCTCACATTTTTGGGCATCACACTGGACTTAGCTAGTATGCAGGCCAGCTTACCATCAGAGAAATTGGTTAGGATACGACAAATGATTCATAAATTTGCTAAATTCCGTACCATCACAAGAGTCGAACTGCAGAGTTAGGCATGTTGGCCTTCGCCATGCGAATCATCTCCCAGGGATGTTCCTTTATCTCCAGGCTCTTAGCTTTGCTACTAGCGGTATCAGGGAAGCGAGACTCAATTTGTATGGATGAGGAGGCCATGGCAGACCTAGCAATGTGGGACTTGTTTCTGTCCGAATGGAACGGAATCACATTTTTCGTGCCAACTGTGTCAGATCAGTCTCCATTGGTAGTAACTGACTCCTCAGCGGTGGGCTTTGCAGCGTTGCATGGTCACCATTGGTTGGCCAGCACGTGGCCTTCGGACATATTGGGTATCCCTGGGTTCAGCAGGACCTCAGCCCTGTTCGAGATTTACCCAGTAGTGGCTGCAGCTTTCGTCTGGGGTGACACCTGAGCTTATACCACCGTCAGGTTCCTGTGTGACAACACCGCAACAGTTGACATCCTAAATAAGGGGCGTTCTAGCTCGGCACACATCATGAGGTTTGTCAGAGGTTTCACATGGCTCTCCTTACATCACAAATTTCCCTTTTCATTCCAACACATAGAGGGGTCAAAGAACTTGGCAGCAGATGCGCTTTCTAGAGCTAAATTTTATGTATTCTTCCAGGTGAGTCCAGACGCAGACGCAGCGGGTCCCGGCTCCCCCTTCAAAGACCTCGTCATGGACTAAGCAGCTATACAGAAGTCGCCAACTCTTTGATCAGGCAATCACTAGCCCCCAGCACCATTGAAGCCTACAACTCAGCCATCACCTTGTTCACTTCTTTCATGCACAACGTAGGTTTGCCCCCTGTCATCTCCGTTCACAATGCTCTGGCTTTTGTTGGTTTTTGCCATTCCTCACTACACTTATCATTTAACAGTATCAAGCTTTACCTCTCCGGATTGCAACACTACCATTCTCTTTCTCACCCTGAAGCACTCTCTCTACACTCTTTGCATGCAGTTAAGGCAGCACTCAAAGGCGTACAGATGCTGGCGGCACCTAGGCCTCCTTCATGCCTGACAGTCACGGGTGAACTATTTTGCAGCATGTCTTCTCTCTTGGACACGTATCCCTTCGGTTATCAGGTCAGCACGGTGATTAAAGCAGCTATCTATCTGGCATTCTATGCGTTTCGTAGTCCAGGGGAATTCACCCGTTTTCACAATTGGTCAAAATAGGTCTGTCTCTGGGTCAGCTGTTACCTTGTAGCTATGGCTTCACACTCACGTTGTTATCCACTAAAACCAAAAGGCACGGTGTGGTCGTCAAATACTTTCCAACAGCCCATCAGAGGTGTCCTGTGACAGTGTAACTCATTTCTATGTTGGAAGGCAAATCTGCACACAGTCCGCTTCTGCCTCTCAGTTCATCCGCGCTCACGACCGAGCAATTCCTAAGCCATGTCCGTACGTTAGTCAAAACTCTAGGCCATGATCCGCTTCGCATCACGAGCCACTCATTTCGAATTGGGGCTGCGTCGGCAGCCTCCAAACACGAACTTCCTGCCCACATCATTAAAAAGTTGGGCCGATGGAATTTGAGTTGTTTTGATAGATACATACCTGATCCCTCTTGTGAAATGGCCAGTGTGTTCAAGGTGTTGGCCTTAAATTAAATAAAATAGAGTTGCACCTTATATCATGTGTATTGTCTTTTTTGCCCTCTATAGGCATTCCCTCCGTACGCGATTTTGGGCACATATCAACCGTATTTTGTTTGTTATCATCAAAATTTATTTTAGGTGCTTATTGACAGCTCCAGGTATCCAGAGATGTAAGTATGAATAATTGTGATTTTTTATATTGTTAGGTTACAGGTCAAACGGCTCTTCGAGCAATGACCACAAGTGGGAAGCCTAATTAGGCTGAATTTGTGGGAGTGGCGAGGGCCTTAAATACCTCCCTCTTTCACTCCTAAGGGGGTATGGTGCATTTGGCGTCACCCACGCGAAACCCCCCTCAATCTTATCTTTTTCACACATTCAAATACAGGGCATGCCCTCTATAGACATTCGTGGTTTTGGGCACTAATCAACCGTATTTTGTTTGTTATCATCATTATTTATTTTAGGTGCTTATTGACAGCTCCAGGTATCTAGAGATGTAAGTATGAATAATTGTGATATTTTTATATTGTTAGGTTAATGGTCAAACGGCTCTTCGAGCAATGACCACAAATAGAAAAAGTAAGATTGCAGGCGAATGGCCGGACAGATCCGGGCAAACTAGGGATCATATGAATCAGCGTCCCCCACATCAGCACCTGTTGTTAGTGCGGGAGTGAACATGTGACAGTTTTCCTTTAATGAATGTATTTTATTAGTGACTATCTACTTGGTGGTTTTAGATACAAGTGCAATAGTAGTTAATTGTTGCTATATTTAATAAATGAATTGCTTTCCATAAACAATTGTGGATATACACTCATTATGGAAGACTTATTTTATTATTTTTATTAAATGTTGATGTTGAGAGCCTTGAGAACCTATCCAGTATATACTGGGTAAAGGGTCTGTATTTTTTTCTCAGTTAACAGGTGCAGAATCAGGTCTGCACACATAGAGAAAACTGCTTTGAACTTGAGTACATAGATAAGGAGACCTAAAAGCAAAGATCAAAATGGGTTTCCAATTTTGATGTTCAGTTTTTCCATTCAGAACACGAATGCCTAGTGTTGCATTATTATTCCACTACCCTTGGTACATTTCCTTATCAACATACAGGTAAACAACAAGAGGCAATACTGAGATTTACACCCCAAGAACAAAAGGGCTGAGACCAACAAGGGCTATGACTGTCTTTTTTTTTATCTGTATGTGTCTCCATAGTGAAAGTGTCATAGCAAAATGGTCAATAAGCTAAACTTTAAGAGCAATATATATATATATATATATATATATATATATATATATATATATATTGTGTCAGTGTGGCAAGGAAAGGGTGTATTTCCCTTGCTAACCCTGGAGAATCCCCATGTGGCCTGATTAATGAGGTATCAGGAAGGGGGAGTGTGTTTAAAAGGAAAGGAAACAGAATAGTTGGGGCTCTCCCTTGGAAACAGTATGCTGGCTGTTAGAGGGGGAGACACACGGGCCCTGTTTAGGTAACACGCAGAAGGCGCTATGAGTGGTCCAAGAAGTGGTGTGAACTGTGAGTAGCAGGTTGCAGGAGTCACATGTTTGACTGGCTGAGGGTAGCTCACCAGATAGTAGTCAGGGCATGCTGATATGTGTAGTCAGTGACCAGACGGTCTAGGATTTTATTTTGTTCCTGCATTATGTTTGTTTTTCCCCTGTCTAAATAAAGCTGGCAAGGTGCCAGACTTGCATGAATAAGCGTTGTCTGCTGTGTTATTGAGAGAAAACGTGTCCCATGGCAAGTGACCAGGATGGTCCCAGAGCTAATCCCTGTGACGGAATGTCACAATATATATATATATATATATATATATATATATATAGTAACAATCCAAATGAAGAAGCACCATGCGTGGCGATAGCCAAGGATTCCAGATCCTGTTGGGTGCTCAGCTCCAGGGTCCGACTCAGGCCCCAAGAAATTCACCAAACGAAACAAAGAGAGCGGCACTCCAAGTACGTGTAACCCCGTGCGGGTGTATTTATTCACACATCTGTAGAAAAGCGCAACGTTTCGGCTCCTCAATAGAGCCTTTCTCAAGCACAAATACAAGTGAAAATGCACAATATATATAAGCCCCTCAATTAGCACACATTGATGAGGGGGAGGTGTCAAACACTGTCACAATCCCGTGACGTCATATAATAAACAGTGATAAAACAATCTCACTCACAGTGATCTGTAAGTGTATATAGTTACAAATACAACAAAAAGCATCTTTCAATAATCATTTAGTGCAAAACCCCACTAAAAAGTGACAAATTATGATCCTTCCAATGCCCGATTGTGTACCTATATTCATGATCTCCGGTGTGGTGGGCGGTCATCAGCTGTTGCTGGCTGCGTCACTCCTCCCATAGCGCATGGTTGTTCACTTCGCTCCCTCCGTTTGTAAACAAACTGAATGCGCAAGTCCCGGATCACAACTTCCTGCCAAACCGGAAGCCGTCAGTCCGCGTCAACAGCCAACCCACATCGCTGGATCAAAGAACTCGTCACAGTCCTGCATCTAGGCCACACCTCTTTGCGCTTGCTCATTAGGATTCAAGGTGTCTCAGGCTGCCATGTTACAAATGGGCAATCCTGCCCACATAAAATCCCCCACTATTAAATCTTCTTTGCCTCTTTTCTTTTTACTTTTTACTTTTTTCTTTTTTCTTTTTTCATTTTTCAGGAGAAGGGATATCTGGCCATATATCTATATACGGTCGGCTAATAGATGATATCACAATTGAACTCCAAACAACTATAGCCCAATCTACTTAATTATGAAACTATGGACAGATAAACAGAGACCGTATTGCATGTCTTTAAAAGAGCACCAGGGTGACCGCTCACCAGGTCCCGCTACCTCTTGTGATGGTTCCACTAACCGTGGACGGTGTCCATTCTTCTCGTCCTGCATTTGTGGAAGGGACCTAAAGAGGGACATGTACCTTGCCGACCCCTTGTAGGGTTCTTAAGGTGATCCCCTGCTGTCCTCAAACCATCAGGTATGGGCCTCTACGGTAGAGCTAAAATTCCATCACCCAATGACCGGGCCTGTCCTGTCAATCTGTCCTTCCAAAAAAAATAAATCCTGACCGTTTTTATAGCAAATCACTATCATCCCTTCTCCTGAAAAAAAGGGGGGGAAGGCACAGAAACAGTACAGGGGGAAGAAGAGGTTATACTCAAAATGATGGTAGCTGATTATACTCATAGTGGTGGCTGTTGTTCAAAAAAGTGGTGGCTGTTGGTCAAAAAAATGGGGGATGATCGCAGTCCACGCCTCAGTTGACCGACTCGCCCATCTTCAACCGGATCTCATGTTACGTGTCTGTAAGTGAAAAAAAATTTTTGTAAGTATACAAAAGTATAAAAATATCACTCTACTGGTATTTAATACCTCCTGATACAAAAGAACATGCTACTACCAATAAGCCGACAAGGTAAATCCTGGTGTGAGAGGGGAGTCAAATCCCCGAGTACGCCTCCAACTTGCATGCCTCAGAAGAACACCCTGACTGGAAAGTCAACATTTAAACCTTTGGGGCTTAAGGTATCTAACTTGTGGATCCATATAATTTCTTTCTGCTTCAGTAACCTGGTTCTGTCCCCCCCTCTCTTAGGAACTGGGACATGTTCCAGGACACTGAATCTGAGGTCACTGATCTTGTGACCATACTCCAGAAAATGACGAGGTATTGGTAGTTCTACTTTCCTGGTCCTAATGGAAGACTTATGGTTATTCAACCTAATTCTCACTTCATTCGTTGTCTTGCCGACATATAAAAGGTTACAGGGGCAACAGATCACATAAATTGCGAAGTCCGTCCTACAGGTCATGTGTTGTCTAATTTTGTATTTAATCTGTGTGACCGGGTGTGTGAAAATATCCCCTTTCAACATCAGGCCACAACTGTCACATCCCAGGCAGGGGTAACAACCCGGCTTCAACTGTGTGGATAAATCCGGTTTTCTCAATGTGATGTCAGATTTCACTAACCTGTCCCCCAGGTTGGCCACTCTCCTGTAAGATAACAGTGGAGGAACACTCAGTTCCGGTATCTGACTGTAGGTATGTGAAATGACAGGCCAGTGTTTATGTAAAATTCTAGCAACATCCGTGCTGTACACATTAAAGGTAGAAATGAAAGGTATGCGATTTTGTGCAGTGGATCTGTGTACAGGGTTAAGTAATTCACCTCTAAGCTTGCTAACAGCCTTCTGTCTCTGTTCTCGTATTAATTTCCTGGGGTACCCCCTCTCCATAAATTTTTGACCCATGTTATCCAACCTCTTTTCTAGGTTAGTGGGGCTCTCTACGATCCTCCTTACCCGCAAGAACTGACTATAGGGTAAGGAGCGTATCATCCTCCTCGGGTGTAGACTGTCATAGTGTAGTAAGCTATTGCGGTCAGTATCTTTTACATACAGATCCGTCCTTAGGTTGTTACCTTCCATATAAACCCATGTGTCCAAAAATTGTAGGCCTGTCTTGGAAACCACTTTGGTAAATTTAATGTCATCATCAATTTGATTTAGAGACTGAAAAAATGTCATTAATTGTTCCTCACTGCCGATCCAGATGACAAAAATGTCATCAATGTATCTCCACCACTTCAGCACGTGGCTGAAGTGGGGAGATACATAAACAGCCGATTCTTCCAAGTCGGCCATTACAATGTTGGCATATGTGGGGGCCATGTTAGACCCCATGGCCGTACCTCTCAATTGGATAAAGAATTTGTTGTCAAAGGAGAAATAATTGCAGGTTAGTATAATCTCTACCAGACCAATCAAAAACTCACGACATTCATCGGAGTACTGGGTTGTATTCAGTGCTCTGGTGACGCAATCTAGTCCCCTCTCATGATTGATGCTAGTGTAAAGGCTAGTTACATCAAAGGAGGCCAGAAATGCGCCATCAGGAATCGTGATATCGGCTATCTTTTTCAAAAAGTCAGACGTGTCCTGTATATACGACCTTGCCCCAATGGCAAATTCACGAAGGACCTTATCTATGAAGATAGCAGAGGGGCTTAGGATCGAGTCCCGGCCCGACACAATAGGCCGTCCCGGGGGTCGTTCCAAATTTTTATGTATTTTGGGGAGGGTATAGATGATCGGAGTGATAGGATGTACCGGCAACAAAAACCTATGCAACTCTTCATCTATAACGTCCCTCGCCAATGCATGATCCACCAAAATTTTGAGCCGCTTCTCAATCATGGATTTGGGGTCAGAGTTAACACACATATACACTGCTGTATCATTAACCTGACTATACAATTCCTCCATATACATGCCACGGTCCATGATGACGATAGCTCCCCCCTTATCCGCGGGTTTAATAATTATATCGTCATTATGGACCAATCGTTCCAGGGCTGCCTTCTCCTCCAAAGACAAATTAAAATGTCCCCACTTCAGTCCACCTTTATAATCATCCTTAAGGCGCTCAATGTCCTTATTAACAAGCTCAATAAAGGCATCCACATTATGTGACTGGATAACAGGCTGGAACTCGCTTTTATTAAACAAACCCCACTCTCGGAGGGATAACTCATTCCTACTCCCCCCAGGGGGAATTACTTTATTGGTAGAGAACCAAATTTTCAGTTTAACATTTCTATACAAAGCTGCTAAGTCCACCTGTAATTGCAACCAGTCTATATCAGTGTTCGGGCAGAAAGATAAGCCCCGGTTCAATATCTTAGTCTCTATAGGAGAAAGTATATAAGATGAGATATTTACCACTAAATCTTTGGTGCAGTCCTGGCCCCTCGATTGCTCCTTGTAGTTGTCGACCTCTTGTTGTTTAATCCATCTCCTGCCACCCCGTCTGACTCTTCTCCGCCTCCACCTGTGGTTAAGTTCTGGCCACCCCCTAAAAAACGCTGTTGAACCTTGTCTCTTGGGTCTCTTTGTTTCCTCGAGGGTTGGGATGTCTTGGCTCCACGCTGTCTTTTCTCCTGAAGATCCGTGCACTGCCAGTTATAGATGTGTCCAGTCTTATAATCATCCTGGTCTCGATGCCACTTCTGTCGTTTATTCTCCTCCTGCTCATACTTAAACTTATCCATAATGCCTTTGGTTTTGGTCAGATATAGATTTAAATCTTCAGGTTCCAGTATGGACTTCAGTTCATTCTCACGCTCCGCTAGATGACTCTCAGATACTTCAATTTCTTGCTGAAGAAAATCAATGTTAAGTAACATAATGTCCATAGCGTATTTATTGGTCAGCCCCTCAAATCTGCGGCAGAAATCAGTGTTATTAGGAAAAAGATTGGGTCTCAGATGTGGTCTTAGACCCCGAGGTATCATCTTCTGTCGATAGTATCGGCCCAATAAGGAAAGATGTAGTGTCAACGAAATCAATCTCCTGGACTCCATCTCATAGGTGCGTTTAACATCAACTTTGGAAGGTGTACTCAGAAATTCTCCATCCCCCATCGGTCCACTCAGGATTTTATCAATGTCCTCATTGGTGTAGACAAACAGATTGTGTGAATCAGATGCCATGATGTAAGACTGTCCAAAGGACAGAAATAAAGAAAATAAAAAGAAACCGCACGTGCTCACTTCCAGTCAATATGAAGTAACAATCCAAATGAAGAAGCACCATGCGTGGCGATAGCCAAGGATTCCAGATCCTGTTGGGTGCTCAGCTCCAGGGTCCGACTCAGGCCCCAAGAAATTCACCAAACGAAACAAAGAGAGCGGCACTCCAAGTACGTGTAACCCCGTGCGGGTGTATTTATTCACACATCTGTAGAAAAGCGCAACGTTTCGGCTCCTCAATAGAGCCTTTCTCAAGCACAAATACAAGTGAAAATGCACAATATATATAAGCCCCTCAATTAGCACACATTGATGAGGGGGAGGTGTCAAACACTGTCACAATCCCGTGACGTCATATAATAAACAGTGATAAAACAATCTCACTCACAGTGATCTGTAAGTGTATATAGTTACAAATACAACAAAAAGCATCTTTCAATAATCATTTAGTGCAAAACCCCACTAAAAAGTGACAAATTATGATCCTTCCAATGCCCGATTGTGTACCTATATTCATGATCTCCGGTGTGGTGGGCGGTCATCAGCTGTTGCTGGCTGCGTCACTCCTCCCATAGCGCATGGTTGTTCACTTCGCTCCCTCCGTTTGTAAACAAACTGAATGCGCAAGTCCTGGATCACAACTTCCTGCCAAACCGGAAGCCGTCAGTCCGCGTCAACAGCCAACCCACATCGCTGGATCAAAGAACTTGTCACAGTCCTGCATCTAGGCCACACCTCTTTGCGCTTGCTCATTAGGATTCAAGGTGTCTCAGGCTGCCATGTTACAAATGGGCAATCCTGCCCACATAAAATCCCCCACTATTAAATCTTCTTTGCCTCTTTTCTTTTTACTTTTTACTTTTTTCTTTTTTCTTTTTTCATTTTTCAGGAGAAGGGATATCTGGCCATATATCTATATACGGTCGGCTAATAGATGATATCACAATTGAACTCCAAACAACTATAGCCCAATCTACTTAATTATGAAACTATGGACAGATAAACAGAGACCGTATTGCATGTCTTTAAAAGAGCACCAGGGTGACAGCTCACCAGGTCCCGCTACCTCTTGTGATGGTTCCACTAACCGTGGACGGTGTCCATTCTTCTCGTCCTGCATTTGTGGAAGGGACCTAAAGAGGGACATGTACCTTGCCGACCCCTTGTAGGGTTCTTAAGGTGATCCCCTGCTGTCCTCAAACCATCAGGTATGGGCCTCTACGGTAGAGCTAAAATTCCATCACCCAATGACCGGGCCTGTCCTGTCAATCTGTCCTTCCAAAAAAAATAAATCCTGACCGTTTTTATAGCAAATCACTATCATCCCTTCTCCTGAAAAAAAGGGGGGGAAGGCACAGAAACAGTACAGGGGGAAGAAGAGGTTATACTCAAAATGATGGTAGCTGATTATACTCATAGTGGTGGCTGTTGTTCAAAAAAGTGGTGGCTGTTGGTCAAAAAAATGGGGGATGATCGCAGTCCACGCCTCAGTTGACCGACTCGCCCATCTTCAACCGGATCTCATGTTACGTGTCTGTAAGTGAAAAAATTTTTTTCGCATCACGAGCCACTCATTTCGAATTGGGGCTGCGTCGGCAGCCTCCAAACACGAACTTCCTGCCCACATCATTAAAAAGTTGGGCCGATGGAATTTGAGTTGTTTTGATAGATACATACCTGATCCCTCTTGTGAAATGGCCAGTGTGTTCAAGGTGTTGGCCTTAAATTAAATAAAATAGAGTTGCACCTTATATCATGTGTATTGTCTTTTTTGCCCTCTATAGGCATTCCCTCCGTACGCGATTTTGGGCACATATCAACCGTATTTTGTTTGTTATCATCATTATTTATTTTAGGTGCTTATTGACAGCTCCAGGTATCTAGAGATGTAAGTATGAATAATTGTGATATTTTTATATTGTTAGGTTAATGGTCAAACGGCTCTTCGAGCAATGACCACAAATAGAAAAAGTAAGATTGCAGGCGAATGGCCGGACAGATCCGGGCAAACTAGGGATCATATGAATCAGCGTCCCCCACATCAGCACCTGTTGTTAGTGCGGGAGTGAACATGTGACAGTTTTCCTTTAATGAATGTATTTTATTAGTGACTATCTACTTGGTGGTTTTAGATACAAGTGCAATAGTAGTTAATTGTTGCTATATTTAATAAATGAATTGCTTTCCATAAACAATTGTGGATATACACTCATTATGGAAGACTTATTTTATTATTTTTATTAAATGTTGATGTTGAGAGCCTTGAGAACCTATCCAGTATATACTGGGTAAAGGGTCTGTATTTTTTTCTCAGTTAACAGGTGCAGAATCAGGTCTGCACACATAGAGAAAACTGCTTTGAACTTGCCTACATAGATAAGGAGACCTAAAAGCAAAGATCAAAATGGGTTTCCAATTTTGATGTTCAGTTTTTCCATTCAGAACACGAATGCCTAGTGTTGCATTATTATTCCACTACCCTTGGTACATTTCCTTATCAACATACAGGTAAACAACAAGAGGCAATACTGAGATTTACACCCCAAGAACAAAAGGGCTGAGACCAACAAGGGCTATGACTGTCTTTTTTTTTATCTGTATGTGTCTCCATAGTGAAAGTGTCATAGCAAAATGGTCAATAAGCTAAACTTTAAGAGCAATATATATATATATATATATATATATATATATATATATATATATATATTGTGTCAGTGTGGCAAGGAAAGGGTGTATTTCCCTTGCTAACCCTGGAGAATCCCCATGTGGCCTGATTAATGAGGTATCAGGAAGGGGGAGTGTGTTTAAAAGGAAAGGAAACAGAATAGTTGGGGCTCTCCCTTGGAAACAGTATGCTGGCTGTTAGAGGGGGAGACACACGGGCCCTGTTTAGGTAACACGCAGAAGGCGCTATGAGTGGTCCAAGAAGTGGTGTGAACTGTGAGTAGCAGGTTGCAGGAGTCACATGTTTGACTGGCTGAGGGTAGCTCACCAGATAGTAGTCAGGGCATGCTGATATGTGTAGTCAGTGACCAGACGGTCTAGGATTTTATTTTGTTCCTGCATTATGTTTGTTTTTCCCCTGTCTAAATAAAGCTGGCAAGGTGCCAGACTTGCATGAATAAGCGTTGTCTGCTGTGTTATTGAGAGAAAACGTGTCCCATGGCAAGTGACCAGGATGGTCCCAGAGCTAATCCCTGTGACGGAATGTCACAATATATATATATATATATATATATATATATATATATATATATATATATATATATATAGTAGGGGAATATGCAAAGCAGCTCATTACATCACCTTCTCAGGCGATGTTCCCTGGTATCAGCTTAGCCCCAGTTATGGAATATAAAAAACTGATCGGGATTAATGGCAAGCCAGACTTACTCCCCAAAAGGGAAGTTTCTACCCATCTGCAGACAGCTGTTTCGGGGTTCTTGCCCCTCATCTCAGCCAAGCCAGATCACCCTGCTCTGTACTGACGAGGGGCAAGAACCCCAAAACAGCTGTCTGCAGATGGGTAGAAACTTCCCTTTTGGGGAGTAAGTCTGGCTTGGCATTAATCCCGATCAGTTTTTTATATTCTGTAACTGGAGCTAAGCAGATACCAGGGAACATCGCCTGAGAAGGTGATGTAATGAGCTGCTTTGCATATTCCCCTACCCAGAATGCCCGCGGAGTGCTTAGTGGCCCTTGAAAGCTCCGTCACACCAGGAGTGGTGAACTCGCCCTGAGTTAAATACTCATCCCCTTTATATACACATATATGCATATATTTATTGATTTATTTATATATATTTTTATAATGCACATTATAAAATTTGTCAACTTCATGTTTTATACACATTCAGGTGAACTTGCAAAACCGCAGATTCATGTGTTCTTATTAATACTGTTCATTATTGATATAAAGTTAGTTGTTTTAGTTTACATTTGTGGAGACTATGTGTCTTTGTTAGGAAGCATTGGGCTGTAAGGGAAGCAGTGTCATGATGCGTGGAGGAGAATAAGAGTAAGTGGGTAAATAAAAAGGAGCAGCAGAAGGGGTGCATAGTTCCCCAGCACAGATCAGTAATATTGTGAGCACCCTGTCATATTAGGATGTCAGATACTATACACTAATTTATAACATCAAGCTTTTTGCTCTAAAGTGCTTAACAGTTACCATTAATATTTAAAGTTCTCTTCAAAGATTATTTTGAACCAAACAGTATGTGTATTTGTTATTGTTTTGTACCGAAAAATGTACCGTATATACTCGAGTATAAGCCGACCCGAGTATAAGCCGAGGCCCCTAATTTCACCCCAAAATCCCAGGAAAAGTTATTGACTTGAGTATAAGCCTAGGGTGGGAAATACATCATCCCTCCCTGTCATCATCCAGACCCCCGTCATTAACATCCTCATCATTATCACCCTGTCATCATCCAGACCCTCATCATCATCACCTGTCATCATCCCCTTGTAATCATCCCCTTGTCATCATCCCACACACCCCCTTCATCATCCCCTTGTCATCATCCCCACCCCCCTTCATCATCCCCTTGTCATCATCCCACACCCCCCCTTCATCATGCCCTTGTCATCATCCCCTTGTCATCATCCCCACCCCCCTTCATCATCCCCTTGTCATCATCCCACACACCCCCTTCATCATCCTCTTGTCATCATCCGCCCTCAGTGGTCTTCAACCTGCGGACCTCCAGAGGTTTCAAAACTACAAGCCATCGGCTGTCCGGGCTTGCTGGGAGTTGTAGTTTTGAAACCTCTGGAGGTCCGCAGGTTGAAGACAACTGCGGCCTTCGACATCATCCAGCCTCCTCTCACCCCCTTTAGTTCTGTACAGTACTCGCCTCCGCTCGGCACTGGTCCATGCTGCAGGACTGTCCGGTGAGGAGGTCGTCCGGTGGGATAGTGGTTCCGGGCTGCTATCTTCACTGGGGAGGCCTCTTCTCCGCGCTTTGGGCCCACGAAGACGCAGAAGGACGTTGGTAATGAACGTACCTCTGCGTCGTCGTCAAGGCAACGTGACTATTCTGGGGCCGGGCCCGAAGCGCTTAGAAGAGGCCTCCCCGGTGAAGATAGCAGCCCGGAACCACTATCCCACCGGACGACCTCCTCACCGGACAGTCCTGCAGCACCGGACCAGCGCCGAGCGGAGGCGAGTACTGTACAGAACTAAAGGGGGTGAGAGGGGGCTGGATGATGTCGAAGGCCGCAGTGGTCTTCAACCTGCGGACCTCCAGAGGTTTCAAAACTACAACTCCCAGCAAGCCCGGACAGCCGATGGCTGCCCGGGCTTGCTGGGAGTTGTAGTTTTGAAACCTCTGGAGGTCCGCAGGTTGAAGACCACTGCGGGTGGAGAGTTCACTCGAGTATAAGCCGAGGGGGGTGTTTTCAGCACGAAAAATCGTGCTGAAAAACTCGGCTTATACTCGAGTATACACGGTATCTTTTATTTTTTATGCAAATGTTTATAATTTTTTGTTTTTTTTACAAAAAACCCTCTGGAGAATTTTACTTTGGACCTTACAAATAAAATACTTCCAGTACATTATTGCCTGTCCAAAGGAAAAAGTGGGGGACAAAAGAGAGCATGAGCGCTTTCATGTGCAGGATCAACATGATCAATAGATAAAAAGAGACGGTGAGTATTAAGCTCACCTTGTATAGTTGTGCAATGGACGAGGCACAACGCTCAGAAAGTATAGCAGAGATCATCCTGGAAGTGCTGCACAGCTGCTGGAGGCTTCCCACGCCGGGCTGGCGTGTAGTGGATACTGAATAATGTACAATAGGAGGGTTTGGAAGTAATCCTGCGCTGCCAACTTATTTTATTTAATACATACAACGCGTTTCATGGCCGAGATGGCCCTTTTTCAAAGGAAAAAGGGGGTATGTCTCCAACATTCTCACAGGATAGCCCTGGGGGTATTTGCTTTGTCTTTAAAATAATTTACCCAGGGAGTTATGATGTTGAGACGGATAATAAATAGCAAAGGAGCCCCATTGCTTATTTCCCATTGGCGTTACAGCTAGGATGAAAGCCTTTATAATTCCAGCCAGTGCTGAAGGAGTGCAATCTCTCATAAATTCTAATTGTTTAAATTGTGATAGATCCAAAAATGTGAATTCATGTTAACAATGCTGAAGCTTATTGCTGTGATTATTAAATCCATCTTGAATGTATATATATATAATGTAAACGCCTTTACATTACATAATTTAATGCCTTTTCATTTACATGTTGAATCTTATAGGCAGATGTCAAATGTAACCTCTCCATACCTTGCTTTTTTGTGTATATGGTAATAACACTTATTTTCATGCTGTACCATATCATGAGGCTATTAAATAGAGAGGTGATAAAGTCACATGACCACCTATATTCCATACACTCAGCCTAGAACTAGCCTGTCAGTCAGGAATAGAAATTGTGCATCATCAGTGAATTGAGGCGGTAAAGGCAGGATCGATGGTACTCTGGTCTAATGCAGCTCTTACTAACAATTTATGGAGATAAGGAGGTTGCTGAATGGATATCACAGGATTCTTGAGGTGTGCTTTTAAAAAACATTTTGAATTGATGGATGGCTTTGTCCAAAATAGCTTGTTTATTGCCTGGTGCATGGAATGAAAATCAGGGGCGGCATGCAGTGACACTGACCTAGTTTTGATACTGAAGTTTCTATTTTTATGAGATGTCTATATTGCACAACATGACATTGGCAGGCCTAGCATTAATCTTTTCTATTACTTTTTTAGCTGTACTAGTACCTGGCGCATCCCGGTTTTTCCTACCTCATCCTTGTAGGGGAGAAAAAGCAACAAAGGAGGAAGCTTTTGTACTCCTATCCCATCCTAAAATCCTGACCCCATATCCCCACCTCATATCCCGACCCCAAATCCCCTCCTCATATTCCGACCTCATATCTTGTTCTTATATTTTGTCCTCACATTTCGACCTCATATCCTGTCCTCATATACCGTCCTTAATATCCTATCCCCATATCCTGACCTCATATTCCAATATCCTATCCCGTCCCCATATCCCGACCTTATATCTCGACCTCATATCCTGTTCCAATATCTCGACCTCATATCCTAACCTCATATCCCGACCTCATTTCCCGACCTCATATCGCTATATCCCATCCCCATATCCCGACCTCATATCCTTTCCCTATATCCTGACCTCATATCCCGTCCTCATATCCTGACCCTATATCCCGTCCCCATATCCCAACCTCATATCCTGACCTTATATCCATCCCTATATCCTGTCCTCATATCCCATCCTTATATCCCGACCTCATATCCAGTCCTTATATCCCGTCCTCATATCCTCACCTCATATCCCTTCTTCATATCCCGTTCCCATTTCTAATCCTCACCAATCCTCATATCCCGTCCTCAGGTGGGGCTGCGTTGTGGTAAAGATGATGTAAGCTGAAAATAAAATGGGTGTGGCTTAAAGGGTGGGCAAATCTTTGCAATATGGGGCATGGAATGCAGGGAGGGTGTGGCTTGCCAGCCAGACTGACACATTCACCAAGAGATGCAGAGCGGAACTTGTGGAGTAAGGCACCAGAAGTCCTATATACTTGCATGGGACTTAAAACAAAAGCCCCATCCTTCACATATAGGGGTAGTTTAGGGGTTAATTTAACTATTTTATATTTTTGTTTAACATATAAGTAACATGTGACCATGTATTATCGAAATATCTCCAACCGTACAGAGACAGAAGTTATGCTGTAACATACATTTCCACTAAATTAGCATTGGACTTTAAACAAAAACCCCGACCCTTAGCAAATGAGGTTAGGGTAAAATTAACTATCCTATATTTTTAGTGGACATATAAGTAACATGTTACCAAGTATTATTGAAATATCTCCAGCTGTTTGGAATTTATGCAGTAACATATATTTCCCATATACTTGTATGGTAATTTAAATAAAAACCCTGACTCTCGCAAATGGGGGTGGGTAAGAGTTAAATTACCTATACTATGTTTGTTGTTGACATATAAGTTACATGTATGCCAAGTTTCATGTTAATATCTTTAGCCGTTTGGAAGTGATGCTGGAACATACACACACACACACATTGTCCCTCATTTACTATTACATGTTTTGTCGGGTTGTGCATCAGATTCTGGCCAGAATTTCCAGCAGAATTGAAAAAACCTGACTAACTCTCCATTTTGCTAAGAAAACCCGAAAAATGGGCATGAC
Source organism: Hyla sarda (assembly GCF_029499605.1). Taxonomy (NCBI): domain Eukaryota; kingdom Metazoa; phylum Chordata; class Amphibia; order Anura; family Hylidae; genus Hyla; species Hyla sarda. The sequence continues at coordinate 146,997,608 of NC_079195.1, read as the reverse complement.
CGTCGGGAAAAGGGGGCGTGGTCACCAAAAAGGGGCATGTTCCCAACATTTTCACAAATACCCAACATATTTACTTAGGTTTCCACAAAAATGTGGTGGATTTCAGTTTAGGAAAACCAGATAGATCAGAGCATGTGCAAAAAAAAAAAAAGCAAAATGTAGGGAAAGTGGAAAATGTAGGGAAACCTTAGTAAATACCGTGAAAAAAAAATTGTAGGGAATTGAAACCCACAAAGAAACCTACACTCCACTCTTAGTAAATAAGGGCCATTGAGTTTTATACATATAGATATAAAAAGCATACTATAATTACAAAAAAAATACAATATTTAGTTTCCAGTGGGTTTTGTGAATGGTCATTGTCATGGTGACAGTATCTCACATAATGAGTAAACCTCTCAACTTTTTGTAAACATTTTATTATATCTTTTCAAGTGACTACACTGAAGAAATGTCCCTCCTTAGAAGAAATGTCCAAATCGGGCCCAATAAGCCATTTCCCTTCCCGGTGTCATGTGACTTGTTAGTGCTACAAGGTCTCAGATGTGAATGGGGAGAAGGTGTCTTAAATGTTGTGTTATTGCTCTTACACTCTCTAATAGTCACTGGAAGTTCAGCATGGCACCTCATGGCTTCATAAAGATGCCTTGGGTTTAAGAAGATTGCCAAGGCCCTAAAAATTATCTGCAGCACAGTGGGCAAGACCATACATAGGTTTTACAGGTCTGGTCATGGTCAACCAAGGAAGTTGAGTGCATGTGGTCAGTGTCATATCCATAGGTTGTCTTTGGGAAAGAGTAATATAAGTGCCTTCACCAGTGCTCTAACCATATGTGCACACTGCATAAAATTTGTCTACAGAGCTGTCATCCCAGAAGGCAGCCTCTTCTAAAGGTGATACACCAGAAAGCCCACAGTTTGCTGAAGACAAGTAGGCTAAGAATATGGATTAGTGGAACCTGGTCCTGTTATCTGATGAGATCAAGATGAACTTGTTTAATTCAGATGGTGTCAAGGGTGTGTTGCAGCAACCATGTTAAAGAGTATAAAGACACGTGTGTCTTGCTTACAAGCATGGTGGTGAAAGTGTCATGGTCTGGGGCTGGATGAGTGCTGCTGTACTGTGAAACAGGGCATGATCACCTCCCTTCAGAGACTGAGGCCATTGTGCAGTAATCCCCCTAAACACAAATCCAAGATGACCATTTCATTGCTAAAGAAGCTGAGGTAAAGTACCTTAACTGCCCAAATGACCCCATAAACAAAGGTAATCAGAATATGCATGTTTTTTTTTTCTAAACTGTTTTATTTATCAGTTGTGGAACTTTTTTACACTTGGTGCCTGTGTTTGTCAGAGATTGTGGATAACTTGGTTTAATGCCACTCTTTAAAGTACTTTTCTAGTTGCCCATTGATGTCTGGTAGCAGTTTTCAGGGAACCCAGCCCACATCATGTTGAGCATAAGGATTTATTTACACGGCACCTTATGGCTCACTAGAGGGAACTAAAAGGCTTTAAAAAATTTAAAATTTGGGCACCATCAGGAGCATGAGTGGTACTATGATGCAAAAATGACATTCACTGAGCAGCAGTGGAGGAGAAGTATCATCTTCAAGGAAGAGAAAAAAAGGGTGCCTGTTCTGCACCAAGGAGGGTTGCAATTGGCTGTGGAAAGCCATGGGCAATTCAACTTGAGGGAAGCAGGTTTCCTTAATAGTACTGTGCCACATTGCATACATAGTTTTTAAGAAAGAAAAAAAGAACAGAGAACATTAAGTTCAACCTATGACCTTTCTGTGTTGATCCATTGGAAGGCAAAAACCTCCAATGAGGCTGATGCCAATTACATAACAAAGGAAACATTCCTTCCTTACTCCAGTATGGCGTTCAGAATAAATTCCTGGATCACTGCTCTATCCCATACATCTAGTATCCACAACGTATAATATTTATATTTTTCCATAAAAACATCCAGGCTCCAATTGAAATTGATTATAGTGTCAGCCATTACAATATCATGTTATATTCTCACTGGGGGGGGGGGGGGGGGAGTATTTAAAGACTGTAATCAGTGCTGTTTTATTAGCTCCACTAATAGTGTTATTAGCACAAGATTTTCAGAAGTGGGTTATGGCTTTTGAAAATTTGGGGCACACTTGTCCTGCACCCACACCAATAAAAAAATAGCACATAATTAAATACCAGGTAAACTTGGTATTAACTGCAGTACTTTTGTGCACCAGAGAGTTGCAATAAACCTTTGAAAATAGGGTAATAATAGCACATACAGCCAATCTGCGCCCCTTTAAAAAAAATGGCCAACAGGGGATAAATTGGTTGCTTAATATCTGAATATGTGGTGCTAATAGTTTGCCCCACATTTTCAGCAAATGTGGTGCAGCTGAAGCAAAACAAAGGGTCACCCCAGTGCTCTTACAGTAAAGAACCCCCATCTGTGATGATTAGCAGAATTCTAGTTCTGGGATCTTTAATCTGGGTAGTCATTAAATATAGAGATCTGAGAAACCTTATTCTAGAGCTTAAGGAGAGAGTGATGATATGTGAGAAGGGTGCCCTCCCTGGAGATGTCAGTATCTAAAGATGGCAGGGTATGGGCAACAATTTCTAGTAAGTATGTGTAATAATATTGTGAACAGATTGTGTGCTGTATTACAAGGGGTTGTTTGCTGATGATAGGAATGTGACATATGAGGGCTCTGAATTGTCATTTACTGGGCCTAGTAAGGGCTTAGAGCACACATTGCCAGAATCCTCAATCTGAAAGGTAGACAGTGCCCAGAAGGAATCTGTCCTAGAACCCAAAACCATACTTCCTGTTCTAGTAGTTAAAAAACATCAAACAAAAAGGTATGATAAGAATAGTGAAGAGGCTGTTTCTGTAATGCTCTGTAAGAGAGGAAATAAAAAAACAAGTTCTTGTATGTCAGAATCGGGTCCACAGCATGTGTTTAATGGGGAAGACGTCTGGACTTGCAGCCCCACTGAGATGACCATACCAGTATGACCTTTATACTTCTCACTAATAACAAAGGTTCAGGCTTCATGAAATCCAACACCAGATATTCACCAGACATTTTAATGGCTGATGGATTCTCCCAAAATGAATAGTAAAAATTTCCAAAGAATATATCCAATTTAAAACATCTATTACAATAACAATTACTAATAAACACATGGTTTAAAACACAGATTTTAAAATCTACATGTTGCATTCTTAGGAAACATTTATTAATGTAAAAAAAAATCCTCTTTTTGGGTGTTTTTTAACATCTGGGTTGAAAACATGAAAACATATTTTACTTATTCAGTTAACAGATGCTTGTTGTCAAGTAAAAAAAGCCTTAAGGCCAACAGCTTTAACATTACCAGTCAGTAAACACTTGTTAATATAGTCAGAATTGTCAAGTTTGGAGAAATTGGATCTGTATTTCTGTCAGCTGTTCGACTTAAATTTTATGAGATGATATCAGCCTTGGAGCCTATGCATGACATCTATTGTGTAAAAGAGAATGATGGCCCTTCAGAGCTTATCTATGCAGTTGTGTATAAAAACACTGGGAAAACATAGAAAGAAAACTAGTTAGCTATTTTCAAATATATATATTTCGGAGATAGCTCACTTTAAAATTAAAAAAGCAAAGCGATATCACTTATGAACCTTTGTGATCATTCGCTATCCCAGGAAGGGAGAACACTAATCCAGCCACATATTTGGCTAAAAACAATTTGCAGGAAAAATGTTGCATTACATGCTGGGCATTAATATAAATAATTATCTTATGTAATACACACATAATTTAGGTCCAACAGAGCTGGAAACGACTCTGGTACATTGACAGGAATCCAGATCTGAGAACCTACTAATGTGAAGGATAGGGGATAAGATGTCTGATCGCAGGGGTCCCGCTGCTGGGACCCTCGTTATCTCTGTGCAGCACCCAGTGTTCTAAACAGTATGTTTAGAACACTCTATTCCTGTGGTAGGGGGTGTGACGATACACCACGTTCCCTCCATTCATGTCAATGGGAGGAGGCATGATGGCCATGCTGCACGGTGCTGCACAGATATCCAGTGAAGGGAACCCCTCAATCAGACAACTTATATTCTATCCTTTGGATAGGGGATGAAATGTCTAGAGGCAGAGTACCCCTTTAAATGGCCATGAGACAGGGTGGTCCTGATGGAACCAACCTCTTCAGGTTTTTCTGCACATTCTTGCCTCTACTTTGCTCCCATTTCAATTGTGAGGCTCCTATGAACTTTAACATGAATAAACTGACTGACAGATCACTACGGGCATGTCAAAGTGAAAAGACTGTAGTTGCTAGGCTGTTTTTACTTAGCAACCGGACAGTTCAACATGCTTAGACTGTTTTGTATATCTGGTGCAGTACAGTGATTATAGCAGAGAAAAGTAAAAACATAAGATTATAATAGTAAATTTTATCACAAGTACCCCTCGTACTCATTAAATAGAAAATCGGTAGCAGTGACAGGTATATTCATATCAATAAAATCAAAATAACATGTTTAGCCTTCAAGGGGTTCTTTCATAAGACAATTCCTTTTAAGGGTAGGGTCACATGCTGCGGATCTGCAGATGACATACCTTACAGTGTGCCTAGCTCAGGGAGCAGGGGGAGAGGCCACCATGTTTGCGAGTATACTGCGCATGCACACGGCAGCTCACAGATCTGTCATCAGCGGATCCACAGTGTAAAGTACTCTGCAGATCCGTTTCGTGTGAACTAATACCTATATTTATTATAAAAAATACCTCTGTTTATTAGCTCACAGTGTTAGAAATCCTCTCAGGGGAAGGGGGCTTGTCCCTCCCTTGTGGTGGGAGGTGATTGGTGTGTCTTCTCATGCAGCCTTACCCATGATTCATCTCTTGTCCATGACTTATGGACAAGCCTATGCTGCTGCAGAACTGGTCAGTGTGCCAGTAGGTATAGTGGTGGGATTTTCAGTAGTCATTTTCTTTATGAAATATAAAAAAAAAAAAAAAAACAACCATATTACAAAAGGTTTCCCCCTTTTTTTTTTTTTTTTTTTATCAGTAACAATATACATATACAATATTTTCAGATCTGACAGTGTCCATTTAAGGAATGAATTATCTTTTGGCTTACAGTGACACGAGCCAGGCATGAGGAAATCTGATCAATAATATGATTACCAAATTTGTCATTCTTATAAAACTATAATAAACATAGAAATTCTTTGTGTCTTATTAGTAATAATATCTAGTAAACTTATTATTATATAAGGACAACACACTGGGGTAAAGACAACTGGGTATATTTATATATCTATGTAGAAATGTACCCCCAGGATAAGTATGTGGGCCATTATATTGTGAACTCCAAAATTAAATGCAAAACAAGGAAGAACAAACGGAGTCACTTATACAAACAAGTACAGTGTCCAATGGACACAAATTTTATTGAAATAAAAGCAACAATACAAGTGAAGTAAAAAACATTTTAAAATCACAGACGAAGCCGACGTACCGAAACGTGCGTTGGAGTGGTGCTATCCCGGTGTCTGCCCACTTGCTGCTCTTATTTGGTAATATTCTTATGGTTTTCTGTATCTGGCATCTGTTCTCATTACTGTATGTCTATGCACATGACACTTTGTCTTCTGTAGGACCTTTTTACCTCATTGTGAGGTGTGTTGCCATTGCTGCTATGAATATATAGGTGCAATACATATACTATACATTGTGTATGTTTACATATTGCAACCTGACTATTGTCTCTGGTTGCCTCTAGATACAATCCATATGTTATCTGCATAATTAAGGAACTCGTACCCAGTTCAGTGGGCAGAACCGGTGATATCACCCTTTTTTGCTGTATTCCTCTTTTTAAGAATGTTTTTTACTTCACTTGTATTGTTGCTGTTATTTCAATAAAATTTGTGTCCATTGGACACTGTACTTGTTTGTATAAGTGACTCCGTTGGTTCTTCCTTGTTTTGTATCTAGTAAACATGCATCACAAAAAAGAAACCCAGAATAGTTTTTAACAAGATATTTAGGCATTGGGTTAGCAATGTGAAAATTACTAACATAACATGTCCCAATGCATAAATATAAAATTTGTAAAAAAGGAAAATAATTTAACATCAATTTGCAGGTTTCATTTTCTGTAGCTGCTAGAATTAGAATGGTTGCATTTCTTTGCCATACAGGGGTGTGAAATAAAGTCTCCTTTTTTACAAGACTGTCATTTCAAAACATTCCTTTTTTACATGGATACATCTCCAAAAGGCTTTTATATTAGCTGTAATTTGCATTTAATGAATGCACAAAATTTATGTAAATTTCACCTCATACACAATTATAATATCAACTGGAAAGAATTCTATATGAAAGGACATCTGATCTTTTCTGCTCAAATGAAAGTCCTCAAGACTGAATAAGCTCAATGACTATGCTCGCTTGTAATGTGAGCATATATCACATATAGCTATGCTTGATTTAATATTAAAGACAATGACAGAAAGTATTTTAATTTCATGAGTTTTCAAATACAGGCGCAGAGTACATATCATTGAGAAAGAATGGAATAATAAAGCGGCAATCGCAATGTGCAATGATCATTCACTTTAGTTTAGCCTCACTCCACAAGAACAAGGGAAAAAAGAATGAGAAATATTGCTGAACAAAATTTCTCTATTTGAAACATACCGTATTTATCGGCGTATAACACTCACTTTTTAGGCTAAAATTTTCTAGCCTAAAGTCTATGTACGTGTTATACGCCGATAAGCCGCTGCAGTTCAATGATTTAAAGCCGGCGCTTTAAATCAATGAACTGCAGCGGCTTTGCAGGTGCAGAGACAGCCAGCGCTGCCGGCTTCTCTGCCCCTGCCTGCCCTGGGGTCTAGAGCCCTGCTGCCGGCCCTTCTCTCCCCCTGGCTATCGGCGCCGCTGCCCGTTCTCTCCCCCTGACTATCGGTGCCGGCGCCCCATTGCTGGCGCCGATAGCCAGGGGGAGAGAAGCAGCGCCGGCAATGGGGCAGCGGCGCCGACAGCCAGGGCGAGAGAAGGGGCAGCGGCACCCATTGCCGGCGCCGCTGCCCCGTTGCCTCCCCCCATCCCCGGTTGCATAATTACCTGTTGCCGGGGTCAGGCCCGCGCTGCTTCAGGCCTCCGGTGTGCGTCCCCTGCGTCGTTGCTATGCGATGCGCGGCACATGACGTCAGTGCGCCGTGCAGTGCATAGCAACGACGCAGGAGATGCACACCGGAGGCCTGAAGCAGCGTGGACCCGACCCCGGCAACAGGTAATTATGCAACCGGGGATGGGGGGAGGCAGCGGCGCCGGCAATGGGTGCCTCTGCCCCTTCTCTCCCCCTGGCTGTCCGCGCCGCTTCTCTCCCCCTGGCTATCGGCGCCGGCAATGGGGCGCCGGCACCGATAGTCAGGGGGAGAGAACGGGCAGCGGTGCAGATAGCCAGCGGGAGAGAAGCGGCGGCAGCAGGGCTCTAGACCCCAGGAAAGGCAGGGGGAGAGAAGCTGGCAGCGACGGCCTCTCTCCCCCTGCCTTTCCTGGGGGTGTATCAGGGTATACATGCGCACCCTCATTTTACCATGGATATTTGGGTAAAAAACTTTTTTGGCTAAAATGAGGGTGCGTGTTATAGGCCGGTGCGTGATATACCCCGATAAATACGGTATATGCCATCAGACAAATGAACCTAAGGGGATTCCACCTAAAACATTTAAAAACATTAGCAGTTGTAAAAAAATAAATAAAAAAAAATTTAGGAAACAGCAAAATATAGGGAAAAATTTGTAAATATCATCAAAAAATACCTGTCTGGAAAAACCCCAAAAATTTAACTACACTACACTCTCAGTAAATCAGGGCCATTACATGTAAGTAAACCAGAAGTTGGAACAATGGTTGGTATATTTCTTTTATTTACAGGAAATTATTCAAAATTTGAGTACCCCCTACCAATATAATTTTCAGTAAAACTGTGCTTGTGTGGAGGCGATAGGAGTGGAGAAAAGAGAGTGTTTGCAGTATGAAGTGGAAATAAGCACTAGGCAAGTTCTTTGGTAGTTATACTAATATTAGGAAAAGCAATACAAAAAGAGGTAAAAGCAATCTTGTTAGAGTGACAGCATGACCATAGGCTTAATCAGGACAAATGTAGTCTGCTTTTAATTACATTTGGTCTTTTTTTAACATCTGTATACATTTTATTTGCAGGATCAAAATATATAGTCTACCATGCTCTTTTTCCCCACAAATAAAATGTGTACTGACATTAAACAGCACAAATACAGTTTTGCACAGCTTCTGCTGATCTCATGGGGGGGGGGGGGGGGACATTTATCAATGTTTGCTTATGTATTCCTTTTTTTTTTTTTTTTTTTTTTTTTTTTTGCAATATATTTTTATTCAACATTTTCAGAATAATACAAAAACATATCAGAAATATCACGATCCCCATCTGGGAAAAATAATGGACCGCGATCCAACATACAATACAACAACTGTCTTAAAAATGACAAAAATTGAGGTGCTGTAGTGAAGGGATGCAGAATTCCCTCTCTCCCCGAAGACTCAATAAGCTTAATCCTTACAGTCTAAACTGAATCAGGAAGTTGTAATGCCCCCAGCGTCCCTTTCAATGATTCCGTAAGGTACCATGTGGTGTGTCTAAAAGGATATACTATGTCCGCTACCTCCCGGGGATTATAGTGGGTAAGAATGAACGGTGTCCATTTTTCAAAGAAGCGTGCCGTGCCAGAGTTGCAATGGCGTTCAGCATCCAATCTGTCCACCCCTAAAAAGAACTTCAGTTGAGTTATTAATAACTGCTGGTCCGGTACCCGGTCCTCCAACCACCGGAGAAACAAGCATCGGAGAGCAACCAGCAAGACCACATGTATTATTTTAGGGATCCTCTGGATCCCCGTCTGATCCCCCTCCGGAGGACGAAGCTGGTGAAATATAAGGGTCTGAATTTTAAAAGGAAGACTTACCCGCCAGTGGTCTCTGATGTAGGAGCAGACCGAACGCCAGTAGCCAGCCGAGTGAGCACAGTCCCAGATCCCGTGAAAAAGATTCGTCATAGGTGTAAGACATTTGGGGCAGTGTGTTATACGCTCAGGGAAACAAGGCGACGGTGGGATGTTAAAGCCGTACAAGGCTGCGTGGGAAACTTTAAAATAGGTCTCCCTCCAACGTTCATTTATAACTTGTTTACAGACCGCTTCCCATCCCGTAAGTATAGTCTCATGAATGTCTGGGTCCCCAGTCCATCTCTCCCACGTGGTAAACAGGCGTTTTGGGTCGAATTTCAAAAGTCTCCCCCGTAAAGCTAGGTATAGTTGGGAAATGGAAGTCTTCCTCGGACCATCCCCCACTATGTCATCAAAAGAGTGGACAGGGGCTTCAACTGTCAGGTTCCTAAGTCGGGTCGAACAAAAGGAGTATAATTGATTTGCATAGATCAATTGAGTTCGGGGTAAAGAAAATTTAGTTATCATCTCTGCAGGTGAAAGCCATGACCTTCGATCCTCGTCCCATAAATCTCTAGCCCTCAAAACCCCCTCCCTTTCCCAAAGAGCAAGCCAGGTAGATGAAGTCCCTTGAGAAAATTCAGGGTGTCCTCTGAGTGGCATTCGCTTGGACAACAAGTGCGGTAGGCCAAAAGTCTTACGGAGCTCCTTCCATGTGATAATGGTATCCCTAAGGACCTGCGAGCTCTTGACCTGCGGGGGTAACTTAGCGTAGGAAGTATGTAGTAGGGCTGTCAATGACCACGGTGCCGCCAGCTCTCGCTCAATCAATAGGTTAGAGAAGTATGATGAATCATGCAACCAATCCATCACATTGCGGAACAAGCACACCAAGTTGTAACCCCTCACATTGGGAAGGTTGACCCCCCCCTCCATCCTACACAGCATCAACTTTTTAAGCGCAATTCTGGGTCTCTTCCCATGCCATATGAATTTAGTGAATGCTGCGTTGAGTGTCCTGACATCTACGTGCTTCAGCAATATTGGGAGTGTCTGCAAAGGGTAAAGTAACCTTGGAAAACTTATCATCTTCACCAGATGACAACGTCCCATAAAGGACAGCGGAAGGTCTTTCCACCGTGCTAACTCGTCTCCTATCTTCTTAATCACCGGGGTAAAATTCAACGCATATAGTGTATCTGCGGTTCTCCCTATCCTAATCCCCAGGTAGAGAATGGAAGAAGTGCTATAAGTGATCCCTAAATCCCCGGCCATACGCCCCCAGTGAGGCGGGCCCTTCCCCAAAGGAAGGAGCACACTTTTGGATGCGTTCACTTTATAGCCCATGAAACCTTCCACCCCGGCTAGAAAAGACAATACCTTGGGAACATCCCGCCCTGGGTCATCCAAGAACAGTAGTACATCATCCGCAAACAGGGATATTTTGAGTTCTCTGGAACCCACCGCTATGCCTTTGTACGTATCCGAAGCGAGCAGAAAGCGCGCCAAGGGTTCAATTGCTAGATCAAACAAAAGGGGCGATAAAGGACATCCCTGTCGTGTCCCTCTATGCAGTTGGATATATGGAGACAAAAAGCCCGGGGTATACACCCTGGCTGCCAGGCCAGAATAGAGGTTTTCCAGGAAACCACTGAACCTCCCTGTGATACCAAAGCGTTCTAGAACCAAATGCAACCAATCCCACCGGACATTATCGAACGCTTTTTCCGCATCTAGAGCGAGCAGTGCAGGGTGGGGCATAGCCGCAGGCCTTCTGCCTACACTATCCATGACTGCTAGAACCTTCCGTATGTTCGTGACAGCTGATCGCGTTTTTACAAAGCCCACTTGATGATCCCCTATCAACTCGGGCAACAGTTGCGCTAACCGGTCCGCTAATATTTTGGTAAGTAGTTTAACATCCTGATTAATAAGTGATATTGGACGATAGGAGCCAGGATCTAGCGGATCCTTGCCCGGCTTGGGGAGAACCTTAATGAAGGCTAGTTTTGCTCCCGCCGACAAGTTTCCACCAGACAGGACACCATTAAAATAAGCCGTCAGGGCAGGAGTGACTTGATCAACAAGGGGTTTATAAAATTCCCCCGGATAACCGTCCGGTCCCGGGGCCTTCCCATTGGCTAGAGATCTGATAGCCCCCCTAACCTCTTCTACTGTGATGGCTATGTTCAGCTCTCGTCGTTGGTCCTCAGACAGCTTTGGGAGACTCACTTTGTCCAAAAAGTCCCGGCCCTCAGTACCTGCGTCAGGTGGAGCGGAATACAAGTCTGTATAGTAAGCACCCAATAAAGCACTTACAGCCTTCGGATCTCTACTAATGTGGCCCTGGGTGTCTTTCAGAGCAAGCACATGCGTGGATGAATGTGGGCCCTTCGCCAGTCTAGCCAGCAAGCGACCTGCCTTGTTTCCTTGTTTAAACATCTGGAGATCGTAATGTGAGCGATAAACCCGCTCCCTCCTATCTAACCATAGTTCATAGTCGGCACGTGCTGTCTGCCACTCCAGTTTATTGGGGGGGGTCGAGGAGGATACAAACTTGGAGTATGCTGCGGCTAAGCGAGAACTGGCGGCCGCATGGCCCTCTTGCGACTTACGTTTTAACGTGGAATGATAGGCCATTATTTTACCTCTCAGGACTACCTTGGCTGTCTCCCAGAAAAGGGCAGGGTCCCCTTCATGTAGGGCATTGTCAGTTTGAAATTCCAGCCACCACCCCCGAAGAAGATCTTGAAAAGACTCATCCTTCGCTAAATAAGAAGGGAAGCGCCACAAAAAGTCGGTCCCCCTCGGGTGTGATTGCCGAAACTCCAACACTACAGGGGAGTGGTCAGAAATGATCAGGTCAGAGATGTCCGTTACAGTCACCCTAGGGCAAAGGGAAGGACTTATCATGAGGTAATCAATTCGGGACCAGGAATTGTGTGTGTGGGAGTAGTGCGTGTACTCACGACCGTCGGGATGAAAATGTCTCCAGGCATCCACCAAGCCTGTACTGGATAGGAACGGTTGCAGGACCCTGTCACTCTGTCGGATGGCCACTGGCGTCGATGTCGCCCCTCTCCTGTCCACCAGAGGATCCACCACCGAGTTCAGGTCACCTCCAACCACTACCTGTAGACCTGCTGAACTAGTTAACTCATCTGTTAGGGAACGAAAGAAAGAGGCGTTATCTCCATTCGGTGCATATACATTATAAATAGCATAAGACTGCTCGCCATGTACTAAGGAAATATGGGAAAGACGTCCCTCATCATCATGTGTATGGGAGATCAAATGGTGTTGGAATGCCTTGTGTATCAGAATCAATACACCCGCCTTTCGGTCCACCGCCGGGGAACCATACACACCACCCACCCACAACTTCCTCATTCTAGGGAAATCGGTTGCGGTCAGATGTGTCTCCTGCAAAAGAACCACATCCGGCCTCAAGCGCTTGAGATATCGAAGGATGGACATTCTCTTCTGAGGTGATCTTAGACCCTTCACATTCCACGAAACAATTCTACACATCGTGAATATAGTGAGGAAGGGTAGCAGTAATGCACAGGGAGACGTAGGGACTCAACACAAAAATCCATCCAAGGGAAACTCCCAGAACTATGGGCAGACAGGGGAAGAGCAGGGATCGCCAGCGCAAGTTATCGAAGTACCTCAGCACATGACAAGAGCTCGCAGAAGGGGAGCGCCACAGTAATCCTAAACCCTTCAACTTAGAGTGTGCCCCTGCTTGCGCAGCTCGTAAGAAAAAAACATTGAAATTATATAAAAAAAAACATGAAAAAACCATATCTGTAACTCCAACAGTGAGGGAAGCCCTGTGTGGAAAGATGGCAACCCTCTGACTGGATGTGGACCTCACTTTTTTCAGACATGAGAGGAGACAGGAACACCCCTCCCCACACCCACCCGTATACATGACCCCGCCCCGCTCCCTAAACACGCCCATCAACGTTATACAAAGAGCCGCCATGGCCCAATCTGTAATAATGGAACAGTCCCCCCAAAATATCATGGCTAATAACTCAAAATCTCAAGTCCCAAGAGTCCAGCACGGGGGAGAAGGATGAACAATACCCGTTATACAGTGCAGTCCCATATTCTCAGCCATGGTAGAAATGAGAGTAGCTTCTATGATGTCATCCTGGATCAGCTGCTCTGCAAGATCGTGCGTCCGTGTAATTTATCGGAAGCTAGGAGAAAAGAAAGAAAAAAGAGAGGGGGGGGTGCGTGGAAACAATAGCTGGAAGACCTGGATTCAGTCCGGTGATGAGGATCTGCTACTACGGCTTCTGCTCCTCCGTTTTGGAGACTTCTTTCTTTTCCTACCCTCTGCAGGGGATCGGTCTCTCCCCTCCTTACGACGGGCGGGTCTCTGTGCCAGGGGACCTTGATCTCTCGAGGGGTCTTGGCGGGCAGGTGAATGTCTGGGGTGTCTCTGGTGGTCCGCTAGCACATCTCGCAGTTCCGCCTCGGCTGCTGACGGAGTCTGGTAGGAGCGAATAGATCCATCCGGCATGTGCACTTTTAATGTGGCTGGGTATTGCAGTTGAAAGCGGCGTTTGGCATTGTATAAGGCAGTGCAAACATTGCTGAAAGCTTTCCTTCTCTTCGCTACATCAGCCGAAAAATCTTCAAATATCAGCATCTTCTTGTTACGGAATGTCAGAGGTGTTGTGCGCTTTCGAAACGCCCTCAGGATGCTAACCTTGTCGTTGTAGTCGAGCAGTTTAAATATGACTTGGCGCGGACGGCTATCTGCACCCGCCTTGGAAGCAACATTACGGTCAGGCAATTTGCCTATACGGTGTGCCCTTTCCACCCTGCATTTGTGTGGCAGACCCAGCGCCTTAGGTAGATCACTCTCGCAAAAGTCTTGAAGGTCCGCAGGAAGGAGAGACTCAGTAACGCCTACCAAACGCAGATTGCTGCGCCGTGAACGGTTCTCTAAATCTTCCAGCTTTCCGCTAACATAGCATAAATCCGTGTCCATTTGGCGCAATTTGGTAGCCAGGCCGCTGTTCTCATCCTCAAGCGCAACAATTCTATGCTCCATCTCGCCAATGCGGCCCTCCTGAGCGCCCAAGTCCGTGCGTATCTGCGTTAGGGTGTCACGTATGGTATTTTCTAAAGTTTTCTGTATCGTGGGGGTGATGAGAGAAACTAGCGCTGCGGCCAGTGCCTGTAAATCAGGGTGGGCCGGTAAACCCCCCACAGAGGGTCCTGTGGTCGTGGCATCTGAGAGCTGGACCCCCAGACCAGGGGATTCTGCAAGTTGAGAGAACAGGAGTTGGCTACCAGTCACTTCCATTGCAGCAGGAATAGAGGCGCCGTTTGTGGTCCCGTGCTGAGGGGTAGGGGGGCGGGGGGGTCCAGAGGGCGCAGAAGATACGTGCGATCCAGAGACTGCCGGGCCCTGAGGTCCCTTGTGAACAAATTTATCCATGACCTGGCTGTTATGTCCGGTATGAACTCACTCCCTAGAGTCAGTGTGGGAATGTCTTGTTGTAATAGCAGCTCAGCAGGGAACAGGGAAGAATAGTCAGTTGCGGCTCAGAGGGGCCAAGATGGCGCTGAGTGGCGCTGTGCAGGTACTCAGCTGAGTACACCCGATGAGGGCCCCCTTTCCCCGTACCGGAGCTTGTCCTGACTGCGTGCGCCCGTTATTGTGCTCACCGGGTTCTCCGCAGTCTTCCTTAGGCCGCCCAGCTGTGATCGCGGTCCCCTCTCCGGCACCCGCTATTGCAGTCAGCTTCCGGAACTCCTGTATCGCTGCGCTGCCCGGTGTATCACGGGGAGCGAGATCTTCGCTGCTGGCTGAACTCCGTAGCCCCCACGGGAGTGCAGGTTCGAGCAGGGACCTCGAGCGGGGCAAAGTCGCCCGGTACTGTGCCGTTCTGGGGTGTGGGGTATAGGAGCTCCGTCCCTCCGCTCCTCACATGGCCGCGCCGGAACCGGAAGTCCTGTATTCCTTTTTATAGTTGTTTTTTCTTACAATTTTTTTGCTTATGTGCGACTTATTTATCAACTGCTTTCAGCCTATTGATAAATTTATTTCATGTAAGCAATTTTTCTTTTTTTTGTTTTGGTAGGGGCTCTTTCTGCTCCATGTCTGAGCTGGAGTTAATTTAGTATGTTTTTTTCATGTAATGCAACATTTTTGCGAATTTCGCACTTGAGAAATCTCTGACCACTGCAAGTCAAAAATCACTTTTTGCTTTGGTAAGCAAGATTATTATTTTTTGCTTAGGACACTGCAAAATCAAAAAGTCGCAGAAAAAAGAGAGTAGTCGCAAGTGCGACTTTTTTGCAACAATTTTAAGCAAAAAAAAAAAAAACTACTAAATGCTTTGATAAATGTCCCCCATGGACACTATCACTATGCCTGAGTGATCAACAGCGAGAGTTTGGCTATAATTCACTGCCATGGCCATGCTACAACTTCTCAGATCACAGATAACTCTAATCCTGGAAATTTACTCCTTAGAGGCTGTGGTCAATGGTGACCGTGGCATTTTGTGATTTTGAAGAGGGAGGTGGGCATTCCCAAGGTAGCTGGGGAGCACACAAAAACCCTCAAACCTATCATGGCTGTATGTCTATTAGACTATGACAGATGCGTGGCGTAATAGATCGGCTGTTAGTGTTGCACGAAGTCCCGAAGTTCACAGTTTTTTTTTCCTGACCAGGCCCTTATTCATGACCCCTAATGAATATCTATACTCCTCTGCTTCTGCACATAGCTAAAATGCTATGGTTGCATGCACAGATCTCCAGCAAGGCTGATCAGGACTTTCATGTGCATGTGCAGCAGTAGCATCTACATGCAGAAGAGGAAGAGTATTCATTAGGAGGCGTGAATCAGCGACCAGATACAAAAAAGTATCAGTGTACTTCGGAGCTAAATAAAAAGCATCACTTATACATGGGCTCTGTGCGGTATTGTATTTTAGCCCCATACAAGTGAACAGCAACAAGCTAAAATAGCACAGTCATATTTTTCTAATCACATCCAAGGCATTAAGTATGAAGGAAAAAAAAGCAGCTTGTGTAATGAAAAGCATGTGCAACTCTGACAATAATAGAAAGGATAATGGAATCTATTGGTACAAGAAAATAAAATCAGCTTTCAATGCAGTTAGTTAACACCAAAAGGTTGACTGAAACTGCGTTTCCATTTAATGCCAAGACAAGATTCCTTGCTACTCTAACTTAGAATTGCATCCTGGCATTCTGTTCTTCATGTCACTCAGCTGAGCCGAGTAAAGTTGATTTACCATATGGTATCCAGTGTTTGTTAAGAATTTAATAGCTTCACAAATCTTCTACTGTAATCACTATATTGATAGGCTGCCATTGGAGAAACCTGTAGTTAATGGCAGTGAAGACAAGTGGAAAATAGCTTTAGTTGTAATTGATCCTTGTCCGGTTGAATGACCAAAGATATAGTTTGTATTCATGCAAGGCTTTTATAATAGAAGAACCATTTAGTGATGTTGTGTTATTTATTAATCTATTATATTACCCAGAAATTGACGCCCCCAGCAATAGGGGTATAATAATGTCACGTGATGAGTGGGGGCTGTCATTTCATTGCCCTAATCTGTTCACATGATGATAGACTTTCTCAAGCAGATGTCTATGTAAGAACCACTGTAGAGAAATCAACAAGCATTTTTTTTTTTAATTACTGTTCTGGTCTTACATGCATTAACCATTTGTGGGAACTGATGGTTTCTAATAGTTTAGAAGGTTTAGGATTTAAATATAAGTAGTTTTTACATCTTTTGTCCTATACGATAAAATCTTCTAAAAGCCATTAAAACATAATATGCTATTAAGAGTAATGCAACTAACTTAGCTGATAACCAGAAAAAAGTTTTGTTCCATGGTTAACTCGAATGAAGAATGTTTTCTGTATTAGCAATAAGATTACATGTTGTGCAAATGTAAAGGGGTTTTGTAGAACTTTATGAGGGATCCTATCCACAGGATTAGCTATCAATCGCTTGTCAACAAGGTATTGACACTTGGCATCACAGCTGATCAACAACAACTGTACAGCTATACAGTTAATGGGGAGTATTGCCCTGCACCGTTTATTGTATTATGGTAATGTCCAGAAACTGTAGCTCAGCTGTGATTGAAGTAAATTGTCCCAGAAAACCCTTTCAATAAAGGTAAAGAGAAGAAACAACTTCCTGGTTTTCAAAGGCTTAAAAAAAATTTTTTTTGCTTACATAGTGCAGCATATGCTATTATTACATAATAATCTAGAGGTTCTTATGTGTGCCTTGTGCTTGCCCATTTTAACTGATGTAGCATGCATGAGTTTTCAGCCATACTGATTAAAATTTCAACACTGAAATGATTTGCTAATGCTGCCTATTTCTCCCATTAATTTGTTGGCTTTACAGAAAGAGGGGGTAGAGTCTTATCACTGCTCCAATTAAAGGGGTATTCCAGGCAAAACCTTTTTTTTATATATATCAACTGGCTCCGGAAAGTTAAACAGATTTGTAAATTACTTCTATTAAAAATCTCAATCCTTCCAATAGTTATTAGCTTCTGAAGTTTTCTGTCTAACTGCTCAATGATGATGTCACGTCCCGGGAGCTGTGCATGATGGGAGAATATCCCCATAGGAACTGCACAGCTCCCGGGATGTGAGTCATCAGAGAGCAGTTAGACAGAAAACAACAACTCAACTTCAGAAGCTAATAACTATTAGAAGGATTAACATTTTTTAATAGAAGTAATTTACAAATCTGTTTAACTTTCCGGAGCCAGTTGATATATAAAAAAAAGTTTGGGCCTGGAACACCCCTTTAATGAGATCACTTGGCTAGACTCCAGCCACCAGCAGCCTTAACTACTGAGACTGATAAGTAGGTTGGGGTTAGTTCACATATACGAGCAGTTTTGATGTGTTTCAGATTCAAATCAGTTTTTTAGAAAAATATTGCCATGAACTGAAAGTGTTTTGACCTATGATCACAATTGGGCTGTTTTATGGAGATTTACATTCTTCAGGCTACGTTCATATAATGCATTTTTATCATATTTTTGCTTTACTTTTACTGTGATTTTACAAAATCACTGTAAATATAGTTTTTACCATAAATTGTGCAATCACAGAAAAATTCTGAAAAAAATATCCCGACCCCAAATTGATAAGTACAGCAGAAGTATACAGATGCACCTGGGTGAGTAGGGGTGTAAGGCAACCATAAAATATCTGATAGGTGATTACATCATCCCGTAGTTCACAGGAAGTCAGCTAACCCAGGACAGACCACTTCCTCTGACACATTAAACAATTGTGATTTTCTGTGGGTCTCAAAACCAACCTACCCACCTATGCTGTAGGAGTAGCGATGGTGAGTGTGCATGACAAGGTTACTGTCATGCCTTGGAGCCTGAGAGGGTCTAAAAGGTCTCAGTGCCCCATATGAAGATTATAAATTATATGTGAGAGCCTGGAGTCTGGTTAAACATTGTACATGGGGCCCAGGAACTACCTAAATTAGTTCATCAAAATTCCATCTCAGTAATAATTCAAATGTTAGTCACCTTAAATAACAAGCACTACAATAGCAGTATTGCTATTATTATTATTTTTTATCATAATACCAAAAAGACACATCAGAAGAACTTGTGTATAAACCAGGGAACTGTGGAAGAAACGGAAATATTCATCCTCTCAGGCAGCAATATGGATGTAGTGGCTGCTCTGTCAGAAATGATATATACCATTTGTCAGCCGAGGAAGATGATGAGAACAGATTATAGATGGGTTGGTTTCAAAGTTTCAAAAGCACAGATCAGACTCGTACATCAGTTGAGGGTCAAGTTACTGTCATGTTTCTCCCTCATAAATGCCTTGTGCTTTAGCTGCTTGGTGGTAGAAGATGATACTGTCAGTATTTTCTAGAATGTGGAAAATAGTCTTAAAATAGTGGTATATTTAAAGTACAAAAAAACTTTTTTCTATATGTAAGGGTTTTCAGGAACATACATTTCTACTATAGATTAGTGATACAGTTTGCTCTCTGGCCGCACATGTCGGCCGCAAGCGCATTGTTCCTGCTCCCGGCGGAGCCGGAATTCGCATTAAGGGACGTGCCTGCATGCGAATCCCAGGCCGTCACTTACCTGCTTCCTCTGACTCCTCTGCTATTGTGTTTCAGCTCCGGCACGCGTGTATCCATCCGGTAGGGTGCGCGCATGCTGGAGCTTTAAAATTTAAAGGGCCAGGTAGCCCATAATTATTACTCACACCTGACACTATTCTTTAACCCCTTTAGGACTCAGCGTTTTTCTGTTTTTGTATTTTCATTTTTTCCTCATCTCCTAAAAATCGTAACACTCTCAATTTTGCAAATAAAATTCAATATTATGGCTTATTTTTTGCACCACCAATTCTACTTTGCAGTGAAATTAGTCATTTTACCAAAATGTAAAAATGATACCTTATCTTTATTCTGTAGGTCCATACGGTTAAAATGATACCCTAATTATATAGGTTTGATTTTGTCGTACTTCTGAAAAAAATCATGACTACATGCAGGAAAATTTCTACGTTTAAAATTGTCACCTTCTGACCCCTATAACTTTTTTTTTTCTGCGTATGAGGGCTCATTTTTTGTGCCATGTTCTGAAGTTTTATTAGTACCATTTTTGCATCGATCTGACTTTTTGATCGCTTTTTATTCATTTTTTTATGACATAAAAAGTTACCAAAAATACGCTATTTTGGACTTTGGAATTTTTTTGCGTGTACGCCATTGGCCGTGTGGTTTAATTAATGATATATTTTTATAGTTCATTTACTCACGCGGCAATACCACATATGTTTATTTTTATTTACACAGTTTTTTTTATGGGAAAAGGGGTTAAATGACCTTTATGAACTTTTTTTTCACTTTTTGTTTGCAGTGTTATAGCTCCCATAGAGGGCTATAACACTGCACACACTGATCTTTTACCCTGATCCCTGAAAAGCCATAGCTTTGCATGGATCAGCATTCTAGGGGCTCGATTGCTCAAGACGGTAGCTCAGGCTTGGAGCAATCAAACGCCGATCGGACACGACGGAGACAGGTGAGGGGACCTCAGATCGCGTCCTAGCTGATCGGGACATCACGATTTTATGGCGATAGTCCCGATCAGCCCGACTGAGCTGCTGGGAAGCTTTTACTTTTGTTTTGGACATGGCAATCAACTTTGATCGCCGCGCCTGAAGGGTTAATAGCACACGGCACAACGATATGTGCCGCATGCTATTAGCCCAGGGTCCTATCATTAGCAGCTGGGACTGACCCAGCGTGATGCGGGTCATGGCGTGACCCCGTTTTAAACACCAGGACCAGGGCGTACAGGTACACCCTTCATCCTTAAGAGGTTAAAATCCCTGCACCTCCCCTACTTCTCTGCTGGATCTTCAGTGTAATTTGCCTGAGAGAAAGCGTTCCTAT
The DNA here is from genome assembly GCF_029499605.1 of Hyla sarda. Classification (NCBI taxonomy): domain Eukaryota; kingdom Metazoa; phylum Chordata; class Amphibia; order Anura; family Hylidae; genus Hyla; species Hyla sarda. The sequence goes on along the minus strand of NC_079195.1, from coordinate 146,977,099 downwards.
TGCCTGTTTGCCATTCCTGTGTATCCAGACCTTCCTGACTTTTTTCTTACTCTGAAACTTTGCCGCCTGCCTTCACCTTCTGCTACTTTTGATGACGCTACAGCCTCATCCTTCGGTACCTCGCCTTGCCCAGTTACCTGTGTGGTCAAGCCGTGTCCGGGGTAGCGACCTGGGTGTCGCCTGCAGCAGCAAGCCCATCCTGCCTTGCGGCGGGCTCTGGTGAAGACCAGCGGCACCTTTGACTCCGCCCCCCGATACAGTCCGAGTCATCAGCCACACATGTGGAGGATCCACTTCCAGCTTTGTGACAGCCTACATCCCAGTGCATGACAATTGGTCATCTATATATAATTTATGGTACAACCATTGGGACTCTAATTAATATATGGAGGGGGCCTTGGCCCTCCAATGATTGTTATTTTCAGCAAAAAGAAAGGGGGCACTCACTGTTTTTAATACTTCATACGCTTCATGTGTTTCTCTACATTGTTTACTCAAGGTTGGACCTGCCCCCCACCCCATGGGTCATACAATGATGGTGTTTCCTAAAGATAGGCTATTAAAGTTTTTGACTATAAAACCCCTTGAATCCCTATTATGACACTTTACCAACTCTATAAAAATGCTAAGTATATTTATCCAAATAAATCCCTGTTCATTTTCAGAGTACAGTTGTAGCTGGTAGACTGTTGACTAGAAATTTCAAAATCCTTAAAGGAGTACACCAGTGAACTTATCAAACAATTATTCCCCATTCAAAGTGTCTAAATGTGGGGAGTCCGACCACTGGGAATTCCTACAATCTCCTGTATGGGGCCCCGGATACTTACGCGTCCTAAACACAGTAAGGATGTCACCTTTCTGTGCTGGTGTAGAATTATTTTTTCTCTAGATGTATAGGAAGGCCCCTTGTAATAGAAATAGTCCTGGGTATAAATAGATCAGGTACTGCCCCCTGATAAGTTTATACATAGTTATTTGGTCTCCCTTAAGCCTTTTTTTCCCCTAAACTAAATAACTAATTTTGATAAAACTGTAGTCCTCCTATTCCATGTATTACTCTGGTTGCTGACCCTCTCCAGCTACACTATATTTGTCTTGTACACTGGTGCCCAGTACTTGGTACACAGTATTGGTCTGACTAGAGATTTGTACAGTGGTAGAATTATTTCCTTGTCATGGGCATCTATGCCCCTTTTGATGCTCTCCATGATTTTATTTGCCTTGGCAGCAGCTGCCTGACACTGGTCACTACAGCTAAATTGCTGTTATCTAAGACTCCTGAGTCCTTTTCCATGTAAGTCCTCCCAAGTGTTCTCCCAGCCTGGATTTTTTCTCCCCATATAACTTTCATTTATCCATGATGAACGTCATCTGCCACTTCCCAGCCTAAGCCTTCAACCTATCCAGATCCATTTGTAACAGTGCACTGTCCTCTATTGTGTAAACCACTTTACAGAGCTTAGTATCACCTGCAAAGATTGACACTTTACTATACATTGCCTATTCGGGGCCATTGATAAATAAATCAACAAAATAGTGCCCAGAATTGACCCCAGCTGTGGTACCCCACTAGTAACAGTGACCCAATCGGAGTATTTGCCATTAATAACCACCCTCTAATTCCTATCATTGAGCCTGTTACTTACCAACTTACACACATTTTCCCCCGGCCCAAGCATTCTCATTTTATGCACCAATCTTTTTTGTGGCACAATATTAAATGCTTTGGAGAAATCAAGATATACAACATTCAGCAATTTACCCAGGTCCAGTATTGCACTCCCCTCTTCATAAAATCTGAGCAGGTACACCAAGATGGACTGCAGAAAGTGAGGGTTGGGTAATGCTTACTACAGACTGATCCTGTCTGCTCATCCTGCCAGTGCTTCAGCTCAGGTCAGTGCCTCAGGTCCAAGCTACAGGATCTCTGCAGCTAAAAGTAATGTCAGTGCCTGCTTTATTGTGGTCAAATATCTTCTTGCTAGTTAGTTACATGTATCTATTCTCACATATGTACTGTTATAGTGTTATACAGGGTTTTATTTTGCTAAAATTACTTTGTACTAGATTCAATGCAGTTTGTCTTTGGGATCATCATGCTCAAAATGTTTCAGAAGACAAATGGAATTCTATCCAGAACACATACAACTGATTTTAGGAAGTGAATAGCCTGTGTAATCCATGCACTCCTTTGTGGGCAGTAGTCATGGGCAGAAAGTAAAACATAGAGCAGTGCTGGCAAAGATGGTCTTACCCACTGAAAAGCAGAGAGAGGTACTGAACTTGGGTGGTTGGTGGGCAACGGATAGGAAAATAATGTAACAAGGCAAATATATAGGTCTAGGGACACAAAAATATTAAAGGTAATGCATCACCTAGATTTTTTACTGAACATGTTTTTACTGAAACATGTTTTTTTCTAATGTTTAATTCTCTGATTGTAAGTTTTTACTTATTTCATTTTTACTACTTTATTATGGGGACAGCAATATTTGCTCATATTTTTTAACCACATTTAGACATCGCTTTACAACATACCCAATGGATATAGGTGGCAATAGACTAAAGCTGATCTATTGATATGAATGGAAAAGGTGTCTGGGAGTGCTCAGTGACCCTTACAGAGGTCATTTTAGTGTGAGAGAGTATCTGAGCTGTGAGCAACAGCTATTGTGTGTACCTCTGTTATCTATATACTGGTGTCATCTTTCACTGCACTTCAGTTTGTGTTGATAAAGAGGGCACTGCTGGAAAGTAATCAGTACAGAACAGGAAATCTCAGCTTAGTTTTACACATAGGCCCAAATTTATCAAACTGTGTGAGAGAAAAAAATTGTGATTTTCCAACAGCAACCAATCCTAACTCAGCTTTCACTTTACCACAGCTCCATAGCTGAGCTGTGATTGGTTTCTATGGGGAAATCAATCATTTTTTTCTCTTACACAGTTTGATAAATCTGGGCCCTAGTGCCAGAATAGAGACTGCAAGATTTCAAGATTATTTTGAAATCTAGATAGTAAATAGGAATAGGAAATAAGATAGAAAATTAGAAATAATGGTGAAGATTTATCAAAACCTGAAAAGTTGACCAGTTGCCCATAGCAACCAATCAGATTGCTTCTTTTATTTTTCAGAGGCCTTATTGAAAATGAAAGAAACTATCTGATTGGTTGCTGTGGGCAACTGGTCAACTTTTCCTCTAAACAGGTTTTGATAAATCTCCCAAATATCACCATTAATTCCTTAAAAATATGTTTTACAGCCATGTGCATAAGATTTTAAGATTATGGTAGATTACTCTGAATTATATCAGTAAAGAGTTAGCCAGATTTTAAGTGGCTTATATGGAGAAAAAATATAGATATAAATGGTTAATACTGTTTTGTTCTTTACATTACCGTTTCATTATTATTTGCAGTGCATTTGACTTACCAATTAAGAGCCTTTTTCGTGTCATTGTCTTTCATAACTGCTGCCCACTCTTGCAGCCTTTTATTTTATTATATGGTCTTCTGCAGTCTTGTTTTGTAAGAAATTGTTCTAATGGTTATTATTATATTACATGATGAACGGAAAGTACAGCTTTTTCTCTTATATTTTATATTATCATGCTTGACTGTAACTTTTTATCCCTTTATGTTTTGTATTCTAGAATTGACTCAGACTTCCAATGAATGTTTCCATGGTAGTCAGCATTCTTTCTGACAAGATACAGATTTCTAAACATGTTAATGATGTTCACACATAAGTTGTGCCAGTACTAGGAACCTTGAAAATGTGTCTTCACTTTCTCACTCAGTGTCCATTAATGCATACAAATACTCTAAACATGTAAAATAGTTTTTTTTTATATCCATTGCAGATTTTGTTTTTATAATATAGATTTATAAACTATAAATGGTTGTTTAAATACATTGACATTTATATATATATATATATATATATATATATATATATATATATATATTTTTTTTTTTTTTTTTTTTTTTTTTTTCAAAGAGATAGATCTGTACTTGGTTTGCATCAATGTTTTGGTAGGCAGTACTAGTCAATGTTACATTCAAATGACCAAAGGTTTATGAACAGATCATTGCATAAAGCATCACACTGCATTCACTGGCTTTCCTTGTACCCATAGTGCATTCTGCCTGGGCCATTCTCATTATATAAAAGGAAATCTGATTCTGCCTGCTTGCTCAATAGTCTAGCTCTGATGCTTAAAAGCTGCAGTGGGCATTGTTCAGGATGGGTCAAGAAGAAAATTTCTCCCCTGATTTGGAACAGTTGCCATTAGCATCATAAGGGTTTTTTGCCTTCCTGTGGATCAACACAGTAGGGACACTGTAGGCATATAGGTTGAACACGATGGACTCTTGGTCTGCACCTAATAAGCCACATAATGTATGTAGAAAGATGCTATCTATAGCTTGTCTATCATAGCTATTTGCAATATGTGCTACAGTAGATTTTTTGTGGGATCAGATCAGACAGGTTAGCCCCCCTTCTTCATATGCATCAGTAAGGTTTTAAAATCCTTATGCTGCCCAAATGGAAATTATTGTGTGTGAACACATAAATATTACTCTCTTGATGAATTAATTAGGAAACAAAACATCCCATATTATAACATTACATAATATTTTAGAACCAGATCATAAGGGTGTATTTTTGTGTGTTATTCCCTCAGTGCCTGAGTTTGTTAGTAATCTCAATCATGAGTCAGGTCTCAATCAATAAAACAGGAAAATACAACTATCATCATTACACCAATACATGTTACATAATACCCTTATTCCAACCCACCTTCCCACTCATCCCCCCAGCAGAGGCAAAGAAAATAAAAATAAAAAAATAACAAAAAAGGATTTTTCTAGAACAAGTAGGTCCATCTAGACAGAGGGACCCTTTATTCCCCTTTTCTAACTACACACCCCAGATCGCATTATATTCTTTAAAGTTTTTTTTTTAAAGCTTTTGGCCAGAATATGCTCATAATGTCAGACTTTTTGTAGCAATAGCTGCCAATGCCGAACTTGGGGAGGACTGGTATCAAACCACTTCCTCACCACCACTAGTTTCACATATGAGAAATATCTTAGTGAAATTATCCTGAATGTTACGACCAAGAACAAAGCCCATTTGATCTTCCCCGATAATTAAGGAACAAACTTTCGCCAATCTTAATGCCAAAACTTTGGCCATGATTTTGGCGTCTGAATTTAATATGGATATGTGCCTATATGAATCGATTTTAAGAGGCCTTTATCTTTTTTTTTTTGTAATAATATTATATTTGTCTCGCGCATAGAGGCTGGGAGAGGCTTACTTTTACAGGATTCATTAAAATCTTTTAAGAGGGCCGGCAGAAGGATGTCCCCAAATTCTTGAAGTATTGACCTTGATGTTGTGCTTTGATAGTTATGAAATCATTAAGTTTGACCTGACAATCCTTCATAAAGTTTAACTTCTCGATCCCTGGATCAATGTCAATTTCAGCCTCTTTAAGATTATGAATTAAACTCTCCTCCTGTCTAAAGAACCTTTTCTTGATGACAATCTCGCAAAAGAGAAGTCCTCTCAAAACCGCTTTGCCCGTATCCCAAACCACTGGTGGTGATGCTATTCCAATATTACTTTCAAAAAAGGCTCCCATCTCCCTCCTGATATAATCCTTCCCATCGATAACAGAGAGCCAACGCGGGTTTAATCTAAATACTTTCCCAGACTCGGCCCCATTACCCACCTGAATTTTCATGACCAAGGGAACATGATCCGAGACAGTTTTATTTTCATATTTAATCTTTTTAACATACTTATCAGCCATTAAGTTACATGATACAAGATCTATTCTTCAAGCGGCTCTATATGAAGCGCTATAACAAGAATAGGCTCTTGTCTCTGGATGGGTTTCCCTCCATATATCTATCCTATTCCGTTCTGATACAAACTGACCCAATTTGGCCTCCCTCCCCTGAGTTACCCCTGGGGATATCTCTTCACTCCATCTGTCCATAAGTGAATCCATGGGGCAGTTGAAATCCCCTAAAACATATAAGGGGAGATCCTCCCCACCTTTTAAAAATGTTAGAAGGGCTTCGAAAACAAAGGTGCCAAAAGGCGGCGGCAAATAAAAAAGGCCTGCACCATTTCCGTTTGTTCCAATATAAGATGTAAAAAAAAATATACCTGCAGCACGAGTATATGACTACCTTCTTTTCCGTGTATAGGATAGATTTATGGACATAGAGATAGATACCTGCAGAATAGATGGAAAAATATGAATGGTATTCCATTCCCATCTTCTTTTAATCCTGTACTCTTTTTCTGGAGCCATATGTGTCTCCAAAAGACAAACTATTGGGGGGATATGTCTGGAAATGCATCTTTTTACTCGATCTCCTAACCCCCACATTCCATACAAAAATTCTTGTCCCTACCATAGCTCAAAGGAAGAGAGGGGAAAAAAAACCCTGCATCTGACCCCACCTCATCCCCTCCCATCTCCCCCTCTCCCTGTATAGTAGAATAACATTCCACCAGCCTCTAACATCGCCAGCCTCCCTCTCTCACCTTGCCCCCACCCTCCACAGCAAAGCATGTATAGCAGTTGCCACTCTGACTACATGTACTGTCTTTATCTTGATCTATAGCCCCTTGATCACGCCATGCCCCCTCCATTCATTTCTATGGGAGGGGACATAATGGCCGCAACGCCCCCTCCCATAGACATGAATGGAGGGGCGTGACATCACTTCCCCGTCTCGGAAGCCTAGAGGTTTCTGAAATTTCAGACACAGCTACGCATAGAATGCGGGTTGCTGCAGGGAGATCGTGGGGGGTCCCAGCGGCGCGCCCCATGCGATCAGACATCTTATCTCCTATCCTTTCGATAGGGGATAAGATGTTTTTGCCCGGAATACCCCTTTAACTTTCTTCAGTTGGATTGAATATGGATAAAAAATGCCCCACTTATATTTGGTAGGTGCTAACAACTACATAGCATGAACACACTACAAGACCTGCTTTTTCAGAGCTGCTCAGACCCAATTATCTTATCATTACAATTAGGTTCTTGGCAATTCCACCCATTTTCCCTGCTTCCAATGCATCAATTTCAAGAATTGGCTGTTCACTTGCTGCATTATATATCCAACCATGGCATGTGACATTGTTTCAACATTATAAATGTTATTGAATAGTTTTAATGTAATGGCTGTGTCATGGTAGTGTTGCTGTGCAGTGAACGAGTTTATTTATCCCCTAGCCTGTGTTATCTGGTGTGTAATGAAAATAAGATGACTTCTAAACCTTCCACCAGTTTTTACAGAATAAGCTGTAAAGTGATCCCCACAAAATAGGAAAGGTTATTTTATTTTGGCTAGTCTGAAACTTGCAATATTTCAGATTTTATTTTCATGCAGAAAAGGAAATAGAAAACTATATAAAAAAAAAAAAAACTTTAACAATAGGTCATTATCTGACAATGATTTTGTACTTCAGATAAATCCAAGAAATGTCCATTCTCCTGTAAAACTACACCCCATTATTATGCCAAGTTACTGAATGCTTTGAAATTTATAATGCAACAGTATTATTGATAACATGGTTGTGGTGGCTGTCCATTTATTTTATTATAGCTATTAGTATTTGAACGGTGTTCACTTCAGCTTTCTCACAATAGTTATAATAGGCTAGCACTTTAGCCAGAAAACTGTTACAGCCATAAGAACAATTGTTATATTTCTTTCTTCAGAAAGAGAAGGTTCTATTTTTACTGCCTTTACTTTTTGTCCAGCGTCCAAGTCGCTATACATCTACTGATATTATGCTTCATACAGTTTTTGAAATTTTATGCTGTACTTTTGAAAACAACGATTATAGGGATCCACTTTAAATGTTTTGGGCTCTGGGCCATATGGTAGAACAGCAGAAAATATTCTATCCCATATTATGTTACTGGGTGCCTACTGTTTATGCCTCTGAAACAAATACAGGAAATAGAACTACAATAATGTAATGCAATCTTATTTTATTTCTCTATTAAACCAATAATTTGGCAGAGAATCAAGAATTCTTAGCATAAAGCCCTATCTTGTTTTAAAAAGTGTGCTGACAGAAAACACAGGCCGCCTCCAGAGCTTTTGCCTAAATTAGGTCTGTCTGTTAAAAAAGTACATCTACAGAACAAAAAGAACTATAAAGAAGGGGGGTGCTTGATGCATTCTTCTAATTATTCTAATAGCAATAAGATCTAAGACCTGACAGTGATGCATTCATCTATTGCTGTGGGCACAATAACCTTGTTAGTTATGGTTCATGCAGGGAATGCTTCCTTCCCCGTCCTGAGTGCTAGAATGGACTCCCTGGATATGGGTCCCTTGTATTAAATACATACCTGTGGTTATTGCATATCTTTAAAGAATAAAGACCTGTTTTCATTGATCCCAGTTTATTTACCCCACTGCTTAAAAATACAGTGCGTCTGTTTCAAGGCTTCATATTACAAAATTGAGTCTTTTTATTGTTCTGAAACAGGAAAATCCAGTTTGCTAAAAACCGGCAACTTAGGGTCGCACACCTACTGCTATACCCACGGCATGAGGCCGTTTTACTACATACAGACTCCGCAGGAATCCGTGATCTGAAGAAGGTCAATGTTTGACTAAAATGTTATCAGATTTTTTGTGGATTGCGGATGAAATCAAACCACATTGCATTATTTGAGTGCCAAGGTCTTTTTGTTCTGTGTGCTAAAAACTTTCTGCATTCCTATGTTCGCCTGCTCAGATTTGTCAAGGATACTTGCAGCTTTTTCAGCAGCTTTGCTTGGTCATACATGTCTAAAAGTTTAGAGAAAAAAATCTTTGACTGGAAAGGCTTTAGACCTGAGAAGAGCTCTTGGAATTTGGCTGAGCGTGTCAATGCCCCTGCTCTCACCAGTTCTATCTTCTTCATGGGCCCAAGAATAGGGGAGATAATGGCAGAGCACTACAATCCTCTGCTTACCTAAGTTTGACACACAGTGTTCCTGCTCTAGTTGCTTGAATTGGTGTCTGTCCATCCACAGGTTAGCTGTTGCCTTGTGAAAAATTCCACTCCTCCTTGAAAGGGTTAAAGGTTAAGAACTCCATCCCTGAGTTGAAATTATTGATTACAAAGCAAGAAATGGATTTGAAAAGAGGAGAAGTCTCAGTCTTTACTTTATATGTCTATGATCTGTCTCGGCATTGTATTCAACAATTGTAAACACACCTTTAGACTCTACTTCCCAAAGTCAAGTACACAGCAAACCAATGAGACCCCATAACACCATGTCAGCAAGTTATATAACATCTATCTATCTATCATACAAGTTCATGTTTAAAACTTAAAAGTTCTTTTACAGCAGGCAACCATATTTTCAGAACTATGTATTCTGGGGGGATATGTCCTTGACTCCTTTGTATTTCATTTTGCATTCTATGGCAGTCTGTATAACAAATCTCTGCAGATATTGCAGATGGATCACAACCGGAATGTGACAGAGTAATAGCTCTTGCCGAGAGTTCTAAAAATAGTTGGAAATGACTGCTTGCTGTAGCTTGTTATCGTGTTAATTGATTGGTAACCCATGAGGCTTACAATAATCCTCCTCATTACCATATAGTCATTGTGAAGTCAGTCACATATCTCAGCAGGGGATATTTTGCAGGCAGAATATTTAAAGTGTGGTTACATTAATTCAATAAATGTTATAATTCAGGTTGTGTTAGTTAACAGTATATAGCAAATAAACTGAACAGACACTATAGTTTTGAATAACTCAATACAACTCAACAGGACTCCATAGAACAATACAGAGGTGATAATTAATCTGATGGTATTCATGGCATCTGCCTGCTTAGAAATATCAAGAATTATTCTTCATTGCACAAGTTGCAATAGACATTTATCATGATTTGGTTGCTATGCTCATAAATCCTGCCCATTTGCAATATTCATATTTACTATAATGAGTGATAAAGAAAAGCCTAGATTTCTAGCAAAGCATTTTGCAGCCACTAGGAATGCATAGAGTAAGACTGCATGCTAATGGCAAAGCAGTGTGCAGTGACAGCACTGGAACATCCGATGCTGGTGGAAGCATTAACAATAAGCCTCGAGCTACACTGAGAAAGGATTTTATCTGCCTTCAAACCTCAATAGTATTCTTCTTTACAGGCCTAATGTACTGGTGCATATAAATATATCTATATATTCAGGGCAGGTGCAAGGATTTCTGCCTACACAAGTGAAGCCCCATTTTGGCGACCCCCCCCCCCCCCCCCCAACACACACACTATGGGTCAGGTAATAGATTTGTTACGTGTGACCCTACCCAAAAGCAAGTTTTGTAAGCCATGTCTGACCTGGCTTACACTTGCGACTTTCTGAAGTGGGTTTGCAACTTTTTTTTGCTTACTTTCTTACATTCGCACTTCATAAATTCCCGACCACTGCAAAGTGAAAACTGAAAGTTGCTTAGGTAGGGTTATTTGCAAATTTATGTCTATCCACAAAAGTTACTAAAAATTTGCTTAGGCACACATGTGACTTTTTGTGCAACTTTTTAAGAAAAAATCGCTCTGAATCCCTTGATAACTGTCCCCCATAGTTAGTAAATGTGATTTAACCCTTTCAAAAGTTTGAATCGCCCCCCTTTTCCCATTAAAAAAAAAAAAATTTTCAACTAAAATAAACATAAACACATTTGGTATCACTGCATTCGTAAATGTCCAAACTATAAAAACATATTGTTGATTAAACCGCACGGTTAATGGCGCATACGTAGAAAAAAATAAAAAATCCAGAATTGTGTATTTTTGGTCACTTTGTATACCCTAACAAAATGTATAAAAAGTGATAAAAATTTCCCATGAAAGCAAAAAATTGTACTGATAAAAACTACACATCACAGAGCAAAAAAAAAAAAATTGCCCTCATGTAGCTCCATATGCAGAAACATTAGTAATTAAAGTTATAGGGGTCAGAAGAGGACAATTTTAAACATGCTAATTTTTGTACAAAAACATATAATTTTTTAAAAAGAAGTAAGGGGATAATGTGTAATTTTTTACAGAAAATTTACAAAATTTTACAAAAATGTAGAATCGGAAGCCCCCAAAAGCTACAAAAGTTTTTTTTCCCCAATTTTGCTCCCCAAATATATATATATATATATATATATATATATATATGTTTTTTTTGTTTAGTCATAGATTTTGTGGTGAAATGATTGATGTAATTGAGAAGTACATTTGGTGGCACAAAAAAACAAAAAAAAACAAGCCCTCATAAAGGGTCTGTATGTGTAAAATTGTGAGCACTTATATATGGACACTATATGGGGACACTGTATTATGATAAAACCGTGTCCCCATATATTGTTCATATATAAGTGGCCCCATATAGTGCCCCATCTATAGACTGCCCCCATAAATACATAATACAGTGCACCCATATATTAGTACCTTTATATATAAAGTGCCCCCTGGTGCTTCTCTGGCCTCTAAGCTGCTCTGCTTCTCCCACTTTTGTAGTCCGATAGTCTTGGTCTTCTCTGAAGCTCTGCTCCTCCATTCATTGGGCAAGCAGGATTTCTAGGCCTCACAGCAGAGCAGCTGCGCCAGTGACATCCCGTGTGTGCCATGCAGGTCCCCGAGAGTTTAGCCAGAGCGGCAGGTAGTTTAATTCTCCTCTCCAGACAACCTCCACTCCTGAACGACAGCGGCAGTCGGACTCCCTATGTCAAAGACATGATGCGCAGCGCAGCCCTACTACTGCACACCGCGGCACCAGGGACAATCACAGCCCCAGCCCCCTTACACTGATGTGCTGTGCTGTTGTGTCCACCGTGGTGCTGGGCCTGCATATGGAGAACAGTGCTGATACTGCCCACCACTGTAGCGCCAGCTGTCACCCAGCCCACCACTCTCAATTATAACAGCCATGTTACCATGGGCCTGCGCTGCTCTGTGAGTGAGGGCCACACAGCGCACACATAACACACAGCGCCCCGCCCAGACGCAATTTTTTTTTTTAAATAGAAGAAAAAAAAGGTTCTTAATTTCCCCCCCCCCCCCCCTTTGGCTCTGTAATCTGTGCACCCTAAAGCAGCCGTGTATCCTGCCATATTATGGCGCCGGGCCTGTATATATTGATGTACATCAGTACATTGTAAGTGAAGAAAAAAATCCTTAGGAGGCATTTTTAGAGAAATAGGCAGGCGGGCACCTGTATTGGTTCACCTAGGGATAAAGTAACACCCCTATGCATTGCAAGTGCCATGAATTGTCACCATGGATTTCACCCTCTATAAGTAAAATCCATTGCAAATTTTTGCAGATCAGCACTATATTGAGCCTTTGGCACTTCATGTGCTGCCATGTGGTTTATTGTGTGCTACTGTGTTAAAACACAGTGTATTTCCTCATAAAAATGGTCTTGAGGCAGAAAGCTCACTTATTTGTCATATGTGGGACATTCCACAATTTTATAGGCTATCTCAATTATTATTTTTTAATAAGAAACATGTAAAGATTCAGTCAGAGGTAAAGCCAAAGAAGATGCAGTAGTGGCAGTTGTACCCAAACACATGTGTCTAGGAGATCAATAGGCCCAATAAGGTAAATAAAACATAGGAAAGGCTGTTACAGATTTTACACTGAGGTTGCGGTACTGAGGTTATGGTGAATCAAACCTTTGGATGTTCTGGCTCCATAAAACTCTAAGTTTCTAAGATGCAATATGACATGCACACGAACCATATACTCTATAAATTAATGATGACTTTCTACTGTATATGTACCATGTAATGCTGTACTAGTCCAGTAGTCTTAACTCTACATTCTTATAAGCACCATTAGCGTCTATAATGATGACATTTTTAAGTGCACTTTTTTTTTTTTTTTTTAAGGAATTTAAACTTTCTTCTAAATTTCCTGACAAAACAAAATCTAAATTAAAAAATCTTCGTGGGGAACATTGGGAGAGCAATTTCTTCCATGCTGTGTCTAATCTCAGTGTGAATTTCCATAGCATTTGTCATTACAGAGAGTAAAAGCCATTGAATGGATAAAATGAGTGTGCGCTGTCTATCAGAGGTCATTATACAGTATTCAGACAAGCAGCTTTCATTGAAGTAAACAGCGACTCTTGATTACTTTTCCAGTTGGACAGTTTTTGGAGTCTCGACAATGAAAACCATAAACTCAAGGTCATTAATAAGTTATTTGTTTAAGGCTTCATTTCATCTAAAGCATTATTGAATGATATGAAATTAATGTCTCAGACACTTAATAAATGCTATAGTAGTGTCTTTTAGGTTTGTTTTTGCTATTTGTTGAGAACATTGCTAAACAAAGGATAAACATAGTTCAAAATAGAGCCTGATATATTAGGAATAAAAGGAAGACAATTGAACATGTTTCTTTTTAGCACAACACTAATAACTCTAATAAATATCACTTATAGATGAAACATAGACTTGATTTAACAATTAGAAGATGTTCGGTTCCTATGTCCCCAGGTATCATTTCTTACATTGAGATCAAATACATAATTCCTGTCATTGAGACACTGGCCCTGATTTACTAAGAGTGGAGTGGAGTATTTTTCCACAATATTTCCCTACATTTTGTACTTTTCCCTACATTTTGCTTTTTTTTTTTTACACATGCTCTGATCTGTCGGGTTTTCCTCAACCACTCAAATCTACTACATTTTCTGTGGAAACTTTAGTAAATATGTTGGGTTTTTGTGAAAATGTCGGGGACTTTCCAGCTGCCAGGCCCCCTTTTCTCAGTAAAATGGAGAGTAACATGTCAGGTAAATATTATGCCATGTGATTGTTCACATGCAACAAGTTTTTCAGTTTTTTTTCCTCCTAACATTTAAAAAATCATAACCCTTTCAATTTTCCACCTAAAAATCCAGATTTTGGCTTATTTTTTGTGCCACCAATTCTACTTTGTAGTGACATTAGTCATTTTACCCCAAAAATCCATCGCGAAACGGGGAAAAAAAATCATTGTGCGAGAGAATTGAAGAAAAAACACCATTTTGTAACTTTTGGGGGATTCCGTGTCTACGCAGTGCATCCTTCGGTAAAAATGACACCTTATCTTTCTTCTGTAGGTCCATATGGTTAAAATTATACTCTACTTATATAGGTTTGATTTTGTCGTACTTCTGGAAAAAAAATCATAAGTAAAATGTATATGTTTAAAATTGTCCTCTTCTGACCCCTATAACTTTTATATTTTTCCACGTACAGGGCAGTTTGAGGGCTCATTGTTTGTGCCGTGATCTGAAGTTTTTATCGGTACCCTTTTTCTTTTGATGGGACTTTTTAATCGCTTTTTATTCATTTTTTAATGGTATAAAAAGTGACCAAAATATGCTAATTTGGACTTTGGATTTTTTTTACATGTACGCCATTGACAGTGCGGTTTAATTAACTATATATTTTTATAGTTCGGACATTTATGCATGCCGCGATACCACATATATTTATTTTTATTTACACGTTTTTTTATGGGAAAAGGGGGTGATTCAAACATTGTTTTAGGGAAGGGGTTTAGAGTAAGGGGGCTATAACACTGCACACATTGATCTTTTACACTGATCACTGTCATGTATTAACATGACATTGATCAGTGTTATCGGCACTTGACTGCTACTGCCTGGATCTCAGGCACGGAGCAGTCATTCGCCGATCGGACACCGAGGAGGCAGGTAGGGATCCTCCCGATGTCCTGTAAGCTGTTCGGGATGCCACAATTTCATCCTCGCGATCCCGAACAGCCCGACTGAGCTGCCGGGATACTTTCACTTCAGACACGGCGGTGAACTTTGATAGCCGCGTCTGAAGGGTTAATACAGGGCATCCCCGCGATACAGTGATGTCCTGTATTAGCCGGGAGTCCCGGCCATTGATGGCCACCAGGACTGAACCATTATATTGCGGGTGCTGGCGCAGGACATAAATATATGACCTGCGTCGTTAAGGAGTTAAACTATTGGCAGTACATGTATTAATTTTGATCTAGGCTCCTGAAACATTTTACATTTCTAGGTAGTCTTGGGAAGGAGCTTAAATGGCCCAATTGTATAATGTATGTAATATGGAGCACTATTGCTGTTTTGCTGACACTAAGGGGGCGCTGAAGGGGTGACAGCAGCAAAACATTGGGGGAAACAAGGATTATACTGTTACAAGAGCAGCAGGATGGCTAAAAGATGTCATGGTGGTGTGGGTTACATAAAGAAGATACAAGTGAGCAATTCAATTTAGAGAAGACATGACCTAAAGATCACCCAATTTATCAGTACTATATTTACCTATATGGTCTATAAGGCACCTGTGTAGAACTGATTAGAATTTGTCTTTCAGTTGTAAGCATGTGTTAGGTTGCATTCACACCATGTTTTTGCAATACATTCTCGTATCAGGTTTTTGATGAAAAAACTGATTCCTCAAAACAGGACTAAACTGTATCAAAACTTGTGTACAAGTTTTAACTGCATACTGTTAAAAACTGTATGCAGTTTGAAAATTAATGTCCGGTTACATCCGTTTAAAAAAAAAAAGTATACATTTTTAACTTTTCACTCCATTTTGAATTAAGTTTCACTTGTTTGATTGAAATTCCAAGATAAAAACTGCAGAGTCAAAAACCGCATGGAGCAAACCGGATGATACGCACATATGGTTTTCTACTGTTCCCATTGACTCCCATGTAAAAAAAATAAAAAAACAACCTATACGGTTTCAACATGATTTTTCATCCAGACTAAAAACTGTGGTATGCTACAATTTTGGGAACAGGGAAAAAAAAAAGGACAAGACTGTACAAGACGCAAAACAGATGCTACCGGATGCATTGTCTGGCATACAGATTTCAATGGAGAGTCAATTCATACGGTTTTCAATACAGTTCCATATGGTTTTCAAATTGAAAATATACACGGGAGCTGTATTGCAAAAACATGATGTGAATGCACCCTTTCCTGGGTCTGGACTCACTAAGGCCTTGGAACTGTTTTGTACAAAACTATACAGATCTGAGCAAATAAGTAAAAGGAAAGTCAGGTTTTCTTAATCTACAGGGGTAAATATGTTCACCGCTGTATAATCCTTTTATTGCTCGATACCTTTCATGTAAAAAATATATTTTTAAATGACTGCAGCTTGTATATGGCACATAGTTTAAACATTTTCTTCTACTTAAGCTTGTTATAGTCTTTTCTCTTACTTTTGTAGCTATTTTTCTTTTTTTTTTCATCTGGCTAGTAAATTTTTTTATTTTTTTTTTACCTCTCAGATTAGCTATTTCAACAATTATACAACAATTCAACAATATAATGATGTGTGTTTCAGAACAGACAAATACCAAGAGTGTAAATACTATTTTTGAAGTGATGTTCATTACTTTGTGTCATTAGAGTAATTAAATGCCAAATAAAAAATGCAGCACAAACTCACCCCTGCCTGATAGTAGCCTAAAGGCGTTTAGCCTGTGACTTTATTTTGTCTGCAGGAAACAATGTACTAAAGGGGAATAAAATGCCATGATACATCAGAATAAATTTACTAAATATAAATTTATTTTGGCTATTTTATAATTTATTTTGAGGCAATGGTTACAATATGTTTTTAGGGCTCATTTTGAGCCTCAAAAAATGACCATTTTTAATTATCTGATTTTTTTTATCCCCATTTCATCACTTGTTAGGCACTTATTTCCCATCCTGTGGATATAAAACAGCTAACAATCAGCTCACCAGGGATTGAGGGCAGATGATCCACAAGTACAGCTTCTCCAGACAATAGCAATAAAAGGATTCAGCATTTCATAAGTACCAAAAAACCTCAAGCTTTATTTAACTCCTTAACAAGCAGGACATATATTTACATCCTGTGCCAGCTCCCGCAATATAACGTGGGTTCACACAGGAACCCCCGCGTCATATCGGGTCGGTCCCAGCGGCTATCAATGGGCGGGACTCGCAGCTAATACCGGACATCACCGATCGCAGTGATGCCCGGCATTAACCCTTCAGACGTGGATGTCAAAGTTGATTGCTGCATCTAAAGTGAAAGTAAAACCTTCCCAGCAGCTGAGGTGGGATGATAGGGACCACAGCGGTGATCAGCTGTATGGACATGAGGAGGGTCCTATCTGCCTCTTCGTTGTCTGATCAGTTGTTCGTGCCTGAGATCCAGGCAGGAGCAGTGGAGCGCTGATAACACTGATCAATGCAATTCTATGGCATAACATTCATCAGTGTCTGCAATCAATGTACTGCATGTTATAGTGCAAAAGTATAACAAAATAGTTAATAAATGCGATTTAACCCCTTCCCTAATAAAAGTTTGAATCATCACCTTTTTTCTATTTTAAAAAACTATGTAAATAAAAATAAATATAAACATATGTGGTATCGCCGCGTGCATAAATATCCTAACTATAAAAATATGTAATAAATTAAACTGCACGATCAATGGCGTACATGTAAAGAAAGTCCAAAATAGCGTATTTATGGTCACTTTTTATACTATAAAAAAATGAATAAAAAGCAATCAAAAAGCCTGATCAAAACAAAAATGATACCAATAAAAAACTTCAGATCACGGCACAAAAAAAGAGCCCTCATACATCCCTGTATGCGGAAAAATTTTAAAAAGTTATAGGGATCAGAAGAGGACATTTTGGAAATGTATTAATTTTCGTGCATGTAGTTATGATTTTTCCAGAAGTAAGACAAAATTAAACAATGGAAAGGAGGTGAGGTGAAGTCCAGCTCCCAGGTGGAGATGGTGGTTAAAACATAACCTTTAATAGGTCCATTAAAAAATGAATGCAAAAAATACTAAAATATGTGACATGTCACATTAAAATTGTGAGAGAACGCCACGACAAAATTAAACCTATATAAGTAGGATATCATTGTAATCGTATGGACATACAGAATAAAAATAAAGTGAAATTTTTACTAAGAAAGGCACTACATAGAAATTAAATCCCCCAAAATAACAAAATGGCTTTTTTTTTTTCAATTTTGTTGCACAATGATTTTTCTTATGTTTCGCCGTAGATTTTTGGGTAAAAAATCACAACAAGCAGAAGAAGATATCCTGCTCTCACCGCATAGTACTGGACTGCTCCTATTTTGACGGTACTGGTGGACTGGCTTCCAGAACCTCCGTGGGTGTTCAGAGGCCTCTGAGTGCCCACGGAGGTTCTGGAAGCCGGTCCACCAGTTCCTTCCAAATAGGAGCTTACAGACTACTACAGTGATGGCGAACCAATGGCATGCGTGCCACAGGTGGCATGCCGAACCCCCCCTGTGGGCACGTGGCCATAGTTTGCCATCAGGGCATATGCCCGGCTGGGCCGTCTGTCTTGGTGGAATGTTTAAAAATGTATTTATTTTTTTTATTTGCGGCTCCAGACTCTTTATCCCCCTTCCTCCGGCCACTCTATCCCCCTTCCTTCAGCCGCTCTATACCCCCTTCCTCTGGCCGCTCTATCCCCCCTTCCTCCAGCTGCTCTATCCACCTTCCTCCGGCCGCTCTATCACTGCTTCCTTTGGCCACTCTGTCCCCCCCTTCCTCCGGCCGCTCTATCCCCCCTTCCTCCGGCCGCTCTTTCCTCCTTCCCTGGCTGCGCACCCCCCTTCCCCGGCCAAGCACACTGCTCTGCTATGGGCAGGCGCAGGGGCTGCCTCGCGCAGGTGCGCATGTCTGCTTCCACCTGCTGAGATTATCCTGGCCGCAGCTCCTGGCTCCGAGTGTCCATTCCTCGGTGTGAGGAAGAAGTGGGCGATGGTGCAAAGTGTGCAGCAGATGGGAGGGGACGCACCCGGCCGGTGACCCCAACAGAGAAGTCCACAGACCGAGAATGGTAGGGGATGGAATGTATGTATGGTGTGTATTATGATGTATTTATGTATGATGTGTGCATGTATATATTATGGATTTGTGTATGTATTATGTATGTATGTATGATGTATGCACGTATTATATATGTATGATGTTTGTATTTATGCAGTATGCATATATGTGTTATGTATGTATGTAATATATGTATGATGTGTGTGTATGTATGTATGACGTATTATGTATTATGACGTATGACGTATTATGTATTATGAATCAGAACAAAAGAAAAAAGAAAGTTGCCTCCAGCTCTTCCAAGGATAATGGTGCATGTATTATTAAAACATCAAACCTTTAATCTGTATGCATTAAAAATAGAAAAAAAGGTGGACATCATAAAAGAAAAGTGAAACTCCAGTGCACTTCATGCTACATTTTTGTAGCCATGATTAATAGCTTTCTGCAGTCCTTGCTCTTCTACCAGCAAATATATTAAAAACTGCTACAGCACCTACCTAGCATCCAACCCGGTAGCTGAAATAATTTTTTTTTAATGTATTATGTATATATTTTATATTATGTATTATGTGAAAAAGTTGGCGTGCATTATGGTTCGGGCACTCTGGTTCAAAAAGGTTCGCCATCACTGGTCTAGTACTATGTGGTAAGTGCAGGATATCTTCTTCTGCTTGTTGTGACACTTGTTGATATATATACCACTCATACTTCCTAGCACCCCCGCTGTAAATTTATTGATGTGCGTCTCCACCTACCTCTGCATTGATACCTGAGTATACCTGACTCTGTGTTGGGGAAATCGGTTGTACCTCCCGTTCGTCTCTAGTTGGCACGTATGTTTTTGGGTAAAATGACTGATGTCATTACAAAGTAGAAATGGTGGCTCAAAAAAAAAAGCCACCATAGGTGTCTGTAGGTGCTAAATTGAAAGAGTTATGATTTTTAAGAGTGAGGAGGAAAAAAAGAAATTGCAAAAATAGAAAAACCCTGAGACCTTAAGGGGTTAATCTATGTAAAAGTACATATACATGTAGAAACAATATCACAAAACAGCAACACAGGGGACTTTACATATTACGTATGGAATGATAGATACTATTCTTGCTATCCCATGTATAGGGATACATTTTTACAGCTTTAAAAGTAAAGGTCATGAGTGAGGATTGTATTGGTGACAAAACCGTAAATATGTGAGCAATCGAGAGACTTGCAAATAAAATTTCAGCAATTTCATGTCTGAACTTGATTATACAGTTTTGATAAACTTCCCCCATTTATGCACAAAGAGACATTTTCTTTGAATGAAATAGAATTCAATAAATGTAGCCATTTTTGCAGCGTTTTTGAACAATCAAATTGCTGTTTTTTGAGCCATTCAATAAGCAAAAATGTGCCCCAAAAATATGTGTGCATATAGGATGTATATTTTATAAAGTAGGTACCGTAATTTACTTTTATAGGGTACCATTTCATATACCTATATTTCATGATAAGCATTTATTTCATTTTTTTTTTTTTTGGGGGGGGGCAGCTAATGTGACAGTGTGACGAAAAAAGTTCTATGCTTATAATTGTGCTTTTCCTACTACTGCAGTTAACACTCACTTAAAGGGGTACTCCGGTGAAAACCTTTTTTCTTTTAAATCAACTGGTGGCAGAAAGTTAAACATATTTGTAAATTACTTATATTAAAAAATCTTAATCCTTAATTCTGTACTTATTAGCTGCTGAATACTATAGAGGAAATATTTTTCTTTTTGGAATGCTCTCTGATGACATCACGAGCACATTTCTCTCTGCTGATGTTATTATAATAATAATGCATTATTTATTGTTGTCCTTAGTGGGATTTGAACCCAGGTCCCCAGCACTGCAAAGCAGCAGTGCTAACCACTGAGCCACCATGCTTCCCTTAGCATACTTCTGCTATGCATGGTTGCTAAAATGGACAGAGATGTCAGCAGAGAGCACTGTGCTTGTGATGTCATCAGTGTTCCAAAAAGAAAGGAATTTTCTCTGTAGCATTCAGCAGCTAATAAGTACTGGAAGGATTAAGATTTTTTAATAGAAGTAATTTACAAATATGTTTAACTTTCTGCCACTAGTTGATTTAAAAGAAAAAAGGTTTTCACCGGAGTACCCCTTTAACAGTGCTCATGGGAAAGAATGCAGTTGATTCAGGAAACATTTAGCATTTTTTTACTCTTGTAAAAAAACTGTTTCTGTATAACATTACTTTAGATACAAAGTGCGAAATTCATAATGATCCTTTAAATCCTATTGTTGGTCATTTGCTTTGGTCTTTTAGGATTATTTGACTGTGGGATTTTTTACAAAAGGGGTGTAGAAAAGAAAAGTGTAACTCATGTCAGCACTGCCTTGTTATAAGGGAATGTGTTTTAACATGAATATTGAGTAATTTTATGAACCTGACAAAAATATTACCAAATCTCTCCAATTGTCTCCCACTTGTAACCTCTTCACCTTTTTTTAAACTTTTTTTTTATTATCTTTCAATTTACCATCTCATACTACACAGTGTGCATATGTGTGCATATTTTATTTAATTCAAATTATTTAATGGAGATACTGAAAAATAAGACCCATGTGTCATTGTGCTTCATTTCCTCATATATCTTTGCATTTGTTCATTTTTATTTCTTGGCTTAAAATTAGAATGTAGCTAGAGGTAGACTTTTTTCCAGAGTAATCAGATAGAAATGTATCTGGAAGTATTAAGTGATGATTGACATGTATAATCACACCCCCGTATAATTTAGTGCAATTCACAAAATGATTTGCTGTCATGCTATATTTTGACATGAATTTTTGTGCGTTTCATTTCTAGAGTACATATTATGACACTGTTTGGCCCATTTTTTTTTTTTTTAAATATAAACATTTTATAATTATACATGATGATACTGTATGGGGAGATGAAAATATAAAATTTTACATATTGATAAACCTAATCATATTACTGTTTCAAACGTGGAAAATACATAAAAATGTGCTCTCAAAAGAGCAAAATTTTTTTTTGTAAACTAATAAAATTCTTTGGAAACTGAAGAGCTAAACAAAGATTTACCCTTCTTTTGTGGAATAATATACACATATACAGTTTTGCATTGTCAACAATTCATTTGGATGGCTGTACATAATAGTATACTGTATATATATATATATATATATATATATATATATATACGGGATCCCGTTTAGCTAGTCAGAGGCCTCTCACCCAGCCAAGCCAGATAACCCTGCTCTGTACTGACGAGGGGCAGCTCATTTGAATATTTTTTACCCAGGTGCCCGCGGAGTGCAAATGGCCTACTTAAATCTTCGTCTCACGTCAGGAGTGGCGTCCTCTCCCCGAGGAATATACTGATCCCGTTAAGCTAGTCAGAGGCCTCTCACCCAGCCAAGTCAGATAACCCTGCTCCGTACTGACGAGGGGCAAGTACCCCGAAACAGCTGTCTGCAGATGGGTTCTCTTTGCTTCCGGAGAGAGTTCTGGCTTGGCATAAAATCCCAATCAGTTCTGAGACTTCTTAACTGGAGTCGGAGCTGGTTGCAGGACACACTACCTGTATAGGGGGTGTGGTGAGCTCATTTGAAAAAAAAAAAAAAAAAAAAAAAAAATATATATATATATATATATATATATATATATATATATATATATATAAAGTACAAATAGATGCAGCACACCACAGCTTAAAAATCACAGTGCAAAATGTATTCCATAGTGTATTCCAATAGACAACGTTTCACCAGCCTCATATATATATATATATATATATATATATATATATATATATATATATGTATATATATATATATATATATATATATGAGGCAGGTGACCCGCTGGCATGCCAAAGCTGGAATTTTAGCAAAATGTGTATGGTTACAGCAAAACACCAAAGGGATGGATTTTCTATGCAGGCTTCAAGTTTATTCGCAGCGCATAACAATCAAGTTCAATGTTTCGGCTAAAATGTTGCACTTGTTTGTTATGAGGTGAAAATAAACTTGAAGCCGGCTATGAAAATCTGGACCTCTGTCATTTGTAATGTTTAGTGTTTCTATGTTACATACCCAATTGAATAATTCATTCATAGTATCAATGCATACTCCCTCTGCTTCTCATATGACATATCATTATAGAGATTTAGTTTTATATTGACAGAGGATAGTACCTTTTTGGTCAATAATTTATTCATGTATTGATTTGTCTTGCTATGTATCATGATATATATGACAATTCTTTTGATATATGTTTTACCATTGGCATACTTAGAATTTTCTGACACCCCAGGATATTTTTAATGTATTGTTACTAATTTTAGATTTGCTGTAAAGACCCCATAGGGTTGAAACATTGGCAATATTTGGTCTGATGCACATGGTATTTTATGTTCTGATAATCTTTTCTAATCCTCCTGTTGATGTATTTGACTTTAGACTTCTGCTTTAGATGGTTAAATCCAACATGACAGATCATTCTTTTTCCCAACATCTTCTATTGAAGTACAGTCAGGGCTTCCATACACATTAGTCATTGGTGGGTTTGTATAAACTAGAAATAAAACACAGAGGCGCTACATAGTGAAAACCCACCAGCGGATGACCCTGGTAAGGGGGAAATTGTGCTCACCGCAGGAGGTTGTGTGAACACACACATGCAACAATGGATTGAGTGAGTGAGGATAAAGGTTCCATCCGTGGCCCTCCTGCTGAACAATAACAGACAAATGGGGGGACTTCTAACGGGAGCTACAGGTTGAAAAGTATGGTGCTGGCTGGAATGACCACAGGTAAGATGTTCGGTTTAATCTAACACAATGCAACGTGTTTCACCGTGTATGTGCAGCTTCATCTGGCATCTGATGCGTGGCTGATGAAGCCGCACATGCGCGATGAAACATGTTGCATTGTTTTAGATTAAACTGTACATCTTACCTGTGGTCGTTACAGCCAGCACTGTTCTTTTCAGCCTGTAGCTCCTGTTAGAAGTCTCTCATTTGTCTGTTATTGGTCAGTATGGAGGACTTTTCACTAATCTGTCTGGGGGATTTAAGATTGGATATTTATTAAATTTTTGATAAGTTGTTCACCTAAAGCTTTGGGTTAGACAACATTTTCCCCATATATAGTGTTAACGTTCGGATACCAACTAGTAATCTTGTATCATTATGCATACATTTTACAGTTATTTTGTGATCTTCCCTGAGAAATCTTCCACATCAGCTCAGATAAATTAAGTTCTAGCAAGGAGCCTTTATGACTTTTTCATTATTATCTGTTTGCTATTTGCAATTGGCATTAAAATAGAGAATCAGCTGCAAAGTGTTAATTGGAGAAAGCAGAATTCAATAATTGTTCTGCAGTGGAGGCTAAAATGGAAGAATGCTGTGTTTACCTTTTTATCTGAGATTTATTGCTGCAGCTTTTTGGAGGGTGGCAGGAACAGAGGACGCTCTTAATTAACTCAGCTGTTTTTCACTAGAAATGCCATTTTTTTTAACTATTTGCCAAGAAATGAAAGAATCCTCACATTAATTGCATGACATGTTATTGACTGCAAAATTACGTTACAACCACTTTAACTCATTCCTTTCATTCCAAGTGATGGTATGTTATTATGATTACTTTAAGAGAGGTGGTAGTATGTACTCTGTACAGTGAGGTCCCTCTGATCCTGATAATGGAGATAATATACAGGACACAGCTCTAGTTTAATGATCTATTTTTTTCCTATTTTCTCTCACCCAGGTGTGCAGGGAACTGCAGTTGGTCATATTCAATAAATGTGAGAATGTTGCAGTTCCTTGAACAGCAGTTGGCTGGGGTGTCGCCGTAAAAAGTTGGCTGAACTGAACTTTGGCAAAATCGACCAACAGTCTGAAGTGTATGGGGCCTCCAACTCTCCCCTGACAATTAATGTTGGGGAAAGAAGGCATAAGCATGTTGGATTTAAACTGTCTGACCCTTTTGCTCTTGCCAAGAAAAGCCACCAATAGAGCTGTCTAGTCCCTCCTCTCTATAAAGAGCACATGGACCTTGAAGAGAATAGAAAGAAAAATGTAAGCTGTAAACTGCTGCAAAGATTATGCATAGTTGTTACTAAGGAAGCCCTCCTAGTTCTCCTGAGGTGTCTATTATACTTCCATTCCTTGCACATCTTTTCTTTGAACACCATGTTCTTTTGCTCCTCTGTTATTCTTTCTGGAAATGAATGTACAAATAGGGAATGCCCCTGCATCATCCAACATTGTCCAACCATGTTCTATTGACATAGAGAATGGTAACTAATACATTTCTATGAGCAATGCTAAAGGAATGCCACAATACAGAGTTCCAAGAAATTACTCTATCCAATCTGTAGTTAATCACCATAGTGACTTAAGAAAAGAACATATAAAAGTATAGAATTTGATCTTAACTGATAAGATGCATTTTTGTTCAAAAAACTGCTCTTCAATGCATGCAGCCCTGCCTTGCTTTTTTTGTTTGGATATTATAGTCACCAGGGAAGAAGATGGGATGACAACATTATTACCTTAAGGATTTGTATAGAATTTCTTTTTTTCCATATTACATTGTCATATGATAATGATTCCATTACCTTCAATCTAGATAGTGCTGCTTTTTGTTTTTAATGTTAGTGTCCTTGTAGGTTGCATTTTTAGATGAATGCATCTAGCCCTGGTTATTTATACAAATTTGATCTCCTGTTCCCATTTGAGTATACAAGCTATTGGCGGAAATGAATGTGAAAAGAAGAGGTTATATTTATAAAGGAAATTATAGCTAGATGTGTCAAGAAGTCATTTTGTTCAATCAGTATTTTGTTTTCTTTGCAGATACTACCACCTACTTCACAGAGAGGTCTGAGCACTTTAAACCCTGCAAAGATAAGGATCTCGCCTACTGCTTAAATGACGGGGAATGCTTTGTTATAGAAACGTTGACAGCATCTCATAAACATTGCCGGTAAGTCGCTGATGGCCCATTACCTAATGTGAAGGTTTTTTTTTCTGGGAAAATTCATCACTCAAAGGAAATACAGTTCATTAAAGTTAAATTGAGTAAATAATGTTCATTGAAAAGATTTTAAACTACTCAATTCTTTTTTTCCCCTCTGCTTTCTGAGTTGAATATTGATCTATTTTTGTTCTTTAAAGCAAAGATATGGTATATAATTATATTTTCACTTATCCCTTAAAGGGGTACTGCAGCCCTAAGACATCTTATCCCCTATCCAAAGGATAGAGGATAAGATGTCTGATCACGGGGGTCCTGCCGCTGGGGACCCAAGCAATCTCTCATACAGCCCCCACCTGTGTGAGCTGCACGCAGCACTGGAGGCTCCGAGTCTGAAGCCTCATGACCACAGGGCCGGAGTATCGTGATTTCATTACTCCACCCCATGGGACATGACACCCCGCCCCCTCAATGCAAGTCTATGGGAAAGGGCGTGATGGCCATCACGCCCCTTCCCATAGACTTAAATGTATTTTATTAACAAAAAAGGACACAACATGTATAAGCATTCTGACTGCTAAAATGAATGAAAGTCAGTTGACTAGCGTATTGTAAAGGGGCTCTAGCTCATTTACTATAATTTAGGAAATTATAGCTGAATATCAGCTGGTGAAGATGTCAAACTGGGCCGCACAAATAGTTACAGATGTCACAGTTTATTAAGAGTAATGCGCCTCTTAATAAAATTACTGCACTCTGCCAAAAGACCAGCAAAATGTCAGTCTTTAATAAACTCCCCCATAATGTCAGTTGAATCATAAGAAACTGAAAGCTTGGTGTTGCTTTTGTGATCTATTAGCTGTGGTATAAATCAATATGCAGTATACAATGTCTTCTTCCTCTTGTTCGTGCTTTCCACTGTGGGCTTCATTGGCAGGGGTTTAAATTGTCCCTCAGGCTATAGATCAAGCTGCTTTTGGCTATACAACTTCTTCTGTAAAAGGCAATTTTACATCGGATAGAGAACTCACTGTGTCTCATATGAATGTATAGTTGAAAGGTAACCAGTGAAAAATATCTATAATTTGATAGCACTCTCCCTTCCCTGGTGGTCCTGTTCATATCATTTTCTTGCAGTCCTGAAACTTTCAAAGCTCATCATAATTCTGTGCCCTGGGCTCTTAAGGCCTTTTATCCAGGCAGTGGGTATTTGTCTATGATGGAAAGGTTGACCTTATTGTGATATATGCTTAGTTGTTTCTGATGTCTTTTACAATTTGAAACCTTTCACAACAATATGATCTCAATTTCAATAAAGAAAATGGAACTGAGATTCAGGCGCTGCGGAATCTGTAGGCGCTATATAAATAAACTATTATTAATATTAACTAAATTGTCCAATAGTTCAGAGCATTAAAAAAGCTGCAGGAAAGATCAGAAACTAAAACAACTAACATTACTCACCTGTTAAATCCTCACTGTTCCAGCAATGATGTTCTAGGGGTATCCACCATATTTTTATTCTTTCATGATGCAATGATGTGTTGTATATCCACACAACCACCTTTAGCAGTCATAAGCCATATATCACCACTAAGGCCAGTGTCTGGCTACAGCAATAAGGAGATAAAAGAAAAAAGAGAGGAGGACAGAGCCTCATGTAATCCTGCGAGTACAGTGGAAAATAAGGTGAGCTTGAAGATTGAAGACTCTCACCTGATAGGGTTAGATAATAAGCATATCCCCCTATGATTGGAGTAGATTAGGGATCGCAGGCCGTAGGAGCTCGACCGGGATCCGTGGCAACGGTTCCAGTAGTATAAAATTGCAAAGAAAAAAGAAAAAAACTCCAAAGGATTGGCACTTTCCCATAAAAAGAGACAGTGACTGGTATATTAAGTACAGTCGTACTTTATTAGCATGACAAAAATCGGTTGAAAACCATAGGCAAGACGTGTTTCGGGTATAAGTTTACCCTTTCTCAATTGCAGGTGTTTACCCTTTCTCAATTGCAGTCATAGGGATGAACAATAGGTCATCACATGCAAAAAATAAGCAAAGGACAGCAGGATCTACTGGATTATTGATGTTGGTGCAGCAGGAGACTTAAAGGTGGTTTCTAGAGAAAACCCATTGATGGCCTGTCCAAATAATAGGCTATCAATAGCTGATTGGGGCACCCCCCACCAAACAGCTGTGATTCACAGCCGTGTCAATGGAAGTAAATACAGTGTTCTGGACTGAAAGCCTGGGCTCTCTACTTTGTGTGGTGGTTGCACTGGGCTACAGCCTGTACAGCTCCTATTGAAGTGAATGGGAGCTGCACTGCAGTAACCCAGCACCATCACCATGAATATATCCAAGGCTTTCAGCTCTGTATACTGTGTTTACTTATAATGCTGCAGCTGTGCAGGTCACAGACTGGCTGGGATAAACCAATCAGCTATTTATGGCCTATCCTGTGGCAACATTGGAATTATATACTTAAAGGGGTACTCCACTGCTCAGCTTTTGGAACAAAACCTTTGGAACATCAAGGGGCTGGGCTATGACATCAGGAGCACCTGGCGCCAACTCCAGCGTTCAGAACAGTTTGTTCCAAACACTGAGCAGCGGAGTACCCCTTTAAGCTATGAGGCAGCAGGATACCGGAGTGATACCACCCCAATGTGGCGTTTCAGAGACAACCTTTGTTGAGGGGTCGCCGGTGTTTATCTCCTGTGCATTTTAATTTGAAAATAGTGCTTTTTAGCACATGGTGAAATGCTGCAGAATATACCCTCAAGTTTATCTCCAAATCGTCATTTTCGGGTGGTGTCAATCCGGAA
Organism: Hyla sarda; assembly: GCF_029499605.1. Taxonomy (NCBI): domain Eukaryota; kingdom Metazoa; phylum Chordata; class Amphibia; order Anura; family Hylidae; genus Hyla; species Hyla sarda. The sequence goes on along the minus strand of NC_079195.1, from coordinate 146,948,358 downwards.
TCCTGTTGCCTTGTAACTTAAGTATATAATTCTGGGGTTGTCATTGTGCTATCATGTCTCTCTGTGTCTGCAGTATTGTGAATATTTGCACTTTGATATTGCTGTGAGCTTTTATTGAGGGACACAGTTATGTTATATACATAATTCTGTAGGCATTCTTTATTGATACACAGAGTGCCATCTTTTTGCTTTTATACCCCTCTGGGTATGTATGTAATATTGAATAATAAAATTTAATTTGTACTACTTAAATTGTGGTAATTACTTAATTTGGATAAATTCTGGAGGGTCAGGGCGTTCCGATTGAGCATGTTGAATTAAGGAACAGGAATGAAGCTAGTGCCCAAAATTTTGTCAGCAACTTATTTTCCTCTCACCAGTACAGTACTCACAAGGGGGTCAAGAGGGGGTCTTATGGCTGAAGAAACATTAGGCAGCTATGTACCTTTATAAATTTACACCTTCTCTTATAATTATAAAAAAAAACTACATAGAAAAAAGTTAATAATAAGAACCTTATTAAAATGCTTTTTAATAAAATTGGAAAAAGAGATATGTGAATAGCCTAGGTCTTCTGTACATTTATTTATCAAATTTGAATTCTACACAAGCGATAGTGCCAAAAGGAATACAGAAAAATGAGACCACAGGTAAGTTCTTTAGTTTATTTATGCTGAGACCTGTTGTACCTTTTCAGTCTTTTGTTCTGAAATGGATGGAAACTATGCCAATAGCTCAGTCGGTGTATTTTCCTAGCATTAGTAGTCAGAGTGTACATGGGCATCTGGAGTCCATTCTGTTTGTATTCCATTCTTTTGGTGTCCAGTGTATTTATAAAAAGCACAGTATGCTACCAACAAAAAGAACAGTAAGTTGATTTCTCGGGCCTTTACAAAAGTGGTTGTGAAAAAAATCAGGTATTGAAATTGACAAAATTGGCTAAATCCTCATGATTTTACTTTTGGGTAAAAACAATTCCTAAAATGTCGTGCTCTAGGGATTAATGTGTATGAAGAAGAAGACTGTGTATTCACTAGTCTTCTACAGAAAAATGATAATTATTATTATTATTATTATTGTTGTTATTATTATTGTTTATTATTAATATACTGATATAATAAAAATTTGTTATAAAGGAGCACTTAAAGGGATTTTTCCATCTCATTAAAGGGGTACTCCGGTGGAAAACAATGCTCTCTGCTGACACCTCTGTCCATGTCAGGAACTGTACAGAGCAGGAGAGGTTTGCTATGGGGATTTGTTCCTGCTCCGGACAGTTCCTGATATGGACAGAGAGCACTGTGGTCAGACAGAAAATAACTCCACAACTTCCTCTGGAGCATCCAGCAGCTGATAAGTGCTGGAAAGATTAAGATTGTTTAACATTAGTAATTTACAAATCTGTTTAACTTTTTGGCAACAGTTGATTTAAAAATAAATGTTTTTCCACCAGAGTACCCCTTTAAATTATCCTCTATTCGCAGGATAGTTGATTACAAGTAAATTCTATATATGCAGCAGCAAGTATACTGCAAAATATGGCACATGTTACCCTATCCTTGGAGAGGCAATCCCACAACTATTTTTATCATCTTCCCCATTAGCAAGCCACATGATGTCGTCATACCTTTCCAGCCCTCCGCTGTACCACATGACCAGCACTTAGGCTTGTTTAATCTTGCAACATGTGTGAACAGGACATCAGTTTCTTTATTTAGTCGTAAGAGATTCACATCAAGGCTCTCACCGGAGTAAAAATAAAAACACAGAAGACTAAGATGAAGACTCAGTGCTGGTTTCTGGTACAGCTAACAGTCCATGAATAGTGTTGAGCGGCATAGGCCATATTCAAATTTGCGATATTTCACGAATATATGGACGAATATTCGTCATATATTCGCTAAATTCTCATATTCATAATATTCGCATTTGTGTATGCGGAAAATAGCATATCAAAAAATTAGCAGTCTCTCAGAGTGGTATTAGAGCCTTCTTTACACCACACAAGCTGGAAAAAGAGAGGGATGATCACTGTGATGTGTACTGTGAAAAAAAAAATATATACGGATATTCATAATTACGAATATATAGTGCTATATTCGCGAATATTCGCAAATTCACAAATATGCGATATTCGTGAAAAAAATTAGCATTGCGAATATTTGCGAGAAACACTATCCATGAACCAGAACAGAATGACAACACCATTAACAGAATTACCATGTGGATGTGGTTCTTTGAAAAGTATTTTCATATAAAGGATTTTCCATTGTAGAATCCGCTGTAGAAATCTGTCTCTATGATTTGGGTCAAATGGGGCCAATCAACCTCCAGGTGACCTTACCCACATTCCTTGAGGATTCTGAATCAAGAAAGTGCTTTGCAGATTCCAAATTTCATGTTTGAAAAAATGTGTACTGTGAATCATGGCGTGAATTTCCATCAGCATTTGTATTTGCAGATAGAGTATGGTAGTACTGTCTGCCACTTCCCTTGAACATTTAACAGGCCTCTGTATCGTGAAGATGGTATCATAAGAGAGTCTGAGATGAGAGTGGTGAATGTAGAGTAATTGTTTGTTTAAGGCTTCTTTAGCTTCTCTGGTAAAACAGTAATACAAGTAATACATTGCTAATAAAGTTTTATTAGGTGCAATAACACTTAACTACTAATTTGCTGGATATTAGTGATTTAATGTACCTAGAAAGTAATAAGAGGATCTTTTGGTGGATCCAGAAAAGGACTCTGTAATTTACAAAAAAAAAAAAAAAAGGTTTTCCCAGAATAATAACTACTATTTAAATGTTAACACATATATGTTTGTGGGCCCAAATGCATATTATAAATATTTAGTGTAACCCCAAAAAATAGACAAAAAAAAAAGGTCCATATGCAGGGAATTGCTCAATGGGAATTCCTAATTGAAGAAAAAATATCTGAAAGTTTAGGAAGCATTTTACCCATTGAACAAGCCATTTTAGGAGCTCAAAATAACTATTGTTTATGATAAAAAAAAGCTATAGAAAAAAGAGGTGTCACTTGCGCTATTATATAATGTTACATGCAGGGCTGTATTTGCCAGTAGACACTTGTGGGCCTTTGCCACGGGCAGCAGTGTTGAGAAAGCAGCATTGTGGTATGTGAAAAAAAAAAAGAAAAGATATTTTTTCCCCCTTTTGGTTAAATCCATGTGTGTCAGCGCTGCAATGGATTTTACCTGCAGAATTACATCTCCACAGCTTATAATTTTTTTCCTCCACATTCTGTATATATGTGTATTGTAATTGGACAGCTCTGCATGAAAAAAATCTGATGCTTGTGGAATTACCCTAATGGGGTAAATTGGTGCATAGGGTAACAAGAGCTGTAGATCTGGCCCTGCCATCAGCTGCTGCAATCTGCCCCGCCTGAGTCTGTGAACTTTATATTTCTTTCCTTTTGTCATGAATTTCTTGTATTTCACTGTTTGGAAGCTGTTAGGTATCAATGCTCTAAATGGAATTACAATTTTGGAAAAAAAAAAAAGAAAGAAAAAAAGCGTCTGCATTCTACTGTCCACATAAAGGTTACCTGGGAATGTTAGCTGCAGCTCTAAGAATCTCTTTATTCCTCACTTCAGCACTGCTTATTATGGCCGCTCTGCTACTGTCTTTACTCTTTTCTGTCTGCATTGATGACCTTCCCCATAGCAATGTCTATGATCAAACAATAATCACAGAAACACAGGGCACCTCATTTTGTATTCTGTGAAGCATCTCCTGACTGAGAACATTAAAGTTACAGTGATGAGTAATATAAAACCATCAATGGTAAGTTAAGTTGTGCTCTTTCGGCTGGGCGTGCAAGTTTATCAGAGGCGATGGTTCAGTGCATCCAGTCTCACGTTTCTATCAGCGCAGGCATTTAACAGTATTGTCTGAATTACTGTGCAATAGACTGATACAATGCCATTAAGCAGCAGATTCAACAGCAAAACAGAATTGCATTTTATTTGGCTTTATGAAAAAATTCTTTACAGTATGTCCCTTTTGGCAGACCAGTAATGCTATTTAGCTTGTTTATTTTGTCTTCTGTTGACAGCTGGTGAATAAAGTTCTGTATTAATGCATTAACCCCTCCAGCCACTAGGGGAGGACACAGCATGAGAAACACGTTTTCAGTAATAGGTATCAAAGAATTGATCAGCCTTTTAACTTTATTTTCTAACATATTCCCTGGTGACGGAAACAGGTGTCCATTGTTTATTTAATCAGTAAACGAGAAATGTACTGTAAAGCCTGGATCAGCGAATCAACAAATGGTCACCTATGTAAAACTCATCAGAGAATCTGATTGACGTCAGGCTCCAGACATACTAGAACTAAAGAAGTATCTAAATGACTTGTCCAGGATTAGAAAATAAAGATCTGTGCCACATCTCTCCATGGGTAGTGTAGGGCATTGCAATAGACCCATTTATTTGAACATCATAACCTAAAGTATCAGACACCATCCATGGGTAGAAGTGGAAAAATCTCCTGAAACAAAGAAGTGGGACTAACTTAATAAATGAAAGGATAATGTTCATTTTAGATGGACCTAATAAAGAAAGGCGTGGACTCCCTTGAAATGCATAGCCCAGCGTAATAAATCATTCAGACTATATCATTTTTCTTCGCTGGTCTCGTTAACCTACTACTGTGGAGTTTTGAGGTTGCCCTGTCTCCAACATACTCCATCTTGCTTCTTCATGTTGCCTCCATTGATGGATGTGAGTTTGTTGGTGGGTGCACCATGAGTATCACCTGTTAAAGGCTACTCTGGTGTTGTGCTTAGAGCACAACACTTACAGGTGAGTGAATACTTTGCTGCATTGCTTCACTAATACATAAGGTTAATAGCAGATTATCATTTTTTTCTCTCTACCAATATATCCTCTTTCATTTACTTATTTTTTCAAAGCGAAATGATCCATATTTTTTTCAATGGAGCTTTCAGATTGCAAGTTTCTGATTTTGTCCATTTGACAAGTTTCAACAAGACAGTCAAAAAAAATAAAAAAAATAAAACAAACATTAAACAAGTCTGGTTGCAACATATTTGTGTACAATGCATATCCAGGGTGACAGGATCCTGGAGGACAGGCACCATGTTGCATCCTGTTAAACTGTCCTGTCTGACATAATTTTTTTCTTTAACAACTCTAGAAGGGGCAACATAAAATAAAATAAATAAGTTTTAAAATTGGCACAAATACAACAGATCTGTCAAAAAAAAAGTTTTTTTTTTTTTTGTAAGACAACTGAAGTGGCAATTCATAGGAATGATGGGCCATACAATGATTGGTTGTGTGGAGTGTGCTAGACTAGACACTACTCTTTACAGTTTTCCTTCTATGGCTATTAAAGGCCAGCTTTGAGCAGGGGAACTATCACTATTTGTCATCCATATAAGCCAATAGAGCAGACAAACAGTAGTCCAACAGCAATTTTACACCGTAATGAAATCCCTACTTAGAGCTGCAGCAGTATTCATAATAATGACATAATTGTTAATGCTTATGGCCAACTGTGTGGTCTATAATAACATTGCTGTCAATTTTACAATAGCTTGGAATGGATACATTTTGGCATATCCCATTGACTTTTAATTGGTCTGTCAAGTTTCTATTTCTTTATAACTGCAGAAAATAGTATAAAAGGCTTCATGGATATTGCCATGAAATCCTACAATACGTCAACTCTACTACAATACTTAACTGTGCTCTATATATCATGTATTGTCACAATATGCGCTTAGTAAAAACTTAGCTAGTTGTTCATAAAATGTCAAACGATTCAACTGCTATCACTAGAAAGAAAAATGATCACATCACTGTTCATACAGCAACTGAGCAGTAAGTCAATCCTCTTCATATACCACTTAGGCAGATGTTCCCAACATTTGGAAAAGGCCTGTGCAAAATGAAAGAAGTGATCTGATTGGTTGCTATGGGCAACTCATCAACTTTTCCTCTGGAAAGGTTTTGATGAATCTCCCAGAGCCAAATGCAGGGGGCACATGTGGGTCCCTAAGCTAATAGTACGGAAACAGCTTATGAGGAATGGATACAGTTAACCACAAGGTCAGTTTGAAAAAAAAAACAGCAAGGAAAATTATTTTGGAACAAAAAGTAGAGTATGTATTTTTAGAAATGTATTTTGGTTTTTTGTCCTTCAGTTTTCCCAAAAAAAAAATAAAAAAAAAAAAATAATAAAAAAAAATATATATATATATATTTATATATATACATATATATATATATATATATATATATATATATATATATATATATGTATATATATATATATATATATATATATATATATATATATATATAATCTGACAAGATGACAAGATGTCCATCTACAATTCTAGTCCCCTGGTAGGTGTGGAGAATAAAGATGCTTCCCTGGTGCAATGCCCAATTTTTTTTACATGTTTCCATACAGTATACTGCATGAATACATGTGAATATTGGGAATTGTGCCAGTGAAGCATCTTTATTCTCCTCACCTACCAGGGAACTAGAATTACAGTGGATCCACTGGTGACATCCAGTTAACTCTTTGCTCAACAATTGCTGTATTGCCATGCTCTGAGCACGACCCAAAAAGGGGAGCGTACATCTGATCTTTTTTCCAACACTGCTGATGGGGTTTGGAATAATATTAAAAATTATCAAAGTTGTCTATGTCCCGCATCAATATAAACCAAACTACAGAGCATTAGGCTGGTCTATTGTGCGCCTAATTTATCAAAAGGTGCACGGCTCTTGATAAATTCTGTGCACAGACTTCGTGATCTATGCTTTAGACTGTATTTAAACCTGATCCAGCATGGTCTGACATTTCGGCGTACTTTCAGCCGATGCGACTTGTCGCTGAAAAGTTGCTTTTGATAAATTCAGCACTCATGCATTTTTTCTGTCTAAAATAGACTAGAATGCATCATGTTCTAAAAATTCTCTAAAGCAAAAGTTGCAAAAAAGTTGCACATATTTAGACTGCGACTTTCTGTATGACAAATTGTGACATGAAAAACCAGTCTAAATAATTTGATAAATCTCCCCCTATAAGTCCAGAATGTGAGCATTTCAAATAATTTAGCAGTGTAACAGTTTTATGTGTAAATTGAGACCATGTAGACTCTGGGGTTGTGATGAATTATGTCTGAAATATAATAAACTGTATGCAAGTTGTCTTCATGGTAAATAAAAATAAAAAATAAAAACATATCAAGCTGATAATATTTGCCTCTTATCTCATGTAATTTTGGTAATTTGCTTCTAAACCAATGATTTTCCTTCCGGGAGGCACACTGATTGTCATTGACATAGAAGTATCCTGTATTATATCACAGCTTGCCACCCATATAAACCTTGCAGCTGTGCTTTGTGTTGTCAATTCTCTAGAACGCTTTACAATGACATACAATCTGTATTTTCTAATGGAGGTAATTTACCTTCTTTAAAGGTAACCTGCACCAAAAACAACTTGACATACTTGCAGAATAATTTCAAGCATTTACATGATACTGTGATATAAATAGCTGCTTATAGATGCTCTTGTAATCCCAGTTTAATCAACACATTATTATTTAAAGGGGTTCTGCTCAATTTAATGTGTTTTCCTTTGCTCCAATGAATATAACATAAACAATAAGTCTTGATTAAGAAACATCATTGTATTGTGTATTCACCTTCTATGCAAACCTTTGTGCAGTAGAATATTGAAAGACTTATTAAGGGTTCAAGAAAAACAACCTTGACCATTATTGCTTAGAGTTTTTCTTCCTGCCTACATGTTTAATAAAAATAAATCCCCCTTAATCCCTTAGGGACATAGTTGATTTTGGAATCACAGAAGTCATAGATAGAATGTTGTGTAGAAAAATCTGTACCGTGCAGAACAGAAGAAATCACCATAGCACCCATACTCAAAACATAACTAAAGAATATCCAGGGTTAAGAATCATATTCCAAAAAGTGAATAGAGAAATACTCAGCTGATATAAGAACAGCTTTAAATACATACAGGGATCGGTAGTCTTTGCCCTAAGTACTGGAGACAAATGTGCCCAAAGTAATATGACTATGACTCAATATTTAAATTGTGAAACTAATCATAAATCAGCCATACCCTTACAGATAATTCTCTATATTCATATGAAAAAGCAAATAAAGGCCATGGTAGGAATAAGATCCAGGCTTACAATACAACTCAGCGAACCATCAGCAAGACTCCCATAAATCATCACAGGTACATGGTGCAGTAAGTGGCTTGACTGTGAGCCCCAATATTGTGCCTACCTTGGCCTTTTTGCTTTTAAATATAATTATAGGTCATTATCTGTAAGAATTTGGCTGATCTATGATTTGTTCCCCAGTTTGTCCCCTGAAGATCCTGGTACCATCTGAGGGAAATACATTAGGAATAAGTTATATTTGTCTTGTTATATTTTTGCCTGTTTATTTTTGGATACTGGTTCATAACACTGGGTTACTTGTCTATTATTAACCCCTTAACGACCATGGACGAGTGGATGTATACACGTCCAGGGGGGATGCATGTTCCCGCACCTGGACGAGTATACATGTCCATGGTTCTCATGGGTACTGCCCAGTGTAGCCACGAGATTGCGTCAGGGACTCAGCTGGAACACACAGCTGGGACCCTGACGCACTGCCGGGACTGAAGTAAACTTCGGTCCCGGCAGTTTAATCCTTACAGCCGTGGTTGGAAGTGACAGTAGACTGTAAGTGTTTTGACAGGTAGGGAGCTCCTTCTGTCCCCCCTGCAGCACCCTGCAATGCATTTGTGGGGTGATGCGCGTGAGCCCCGGCCAAAGTACACTTTGGTCCTGGCAGTTTAACCCATGCAGCCAAGGTTGGAAGCGACTGCAAGCTGTAAGGAGTTTAACAGAGGCAGGGGGCTCCCTCTGTCTCTCTCCAGCAGCACCCCACAGCGATTGTGGGGTGCTGCTGCTAACTTGGGCAGCCAGGGGTCTGACAAAGACCTCCAGGTCTACCCCCATATTTGCCTGTCTGATATGCTGCCTGCCAGTGTTAAAGTAGCAGGCAGCATATTACTACAGTGCTTTGGAATACTAAGTATTCCAAAGCATTTTTAAAAAAGTGTATAAATAAATAAATAAAAGTGTAAAAAAAAGTGCAAAAACAATAAAAGTATATAAAAAAGTCAAAATAAATATTAAAAATACATTTATTAATTATTTATATTAAATAATATGAGAGCTCTAGGAGGTGGGGGTACGCGCGCCGGGGCTGCGAGGGCATGGAGAGGTGGAAGATGAGGGAGGTGAGTGACGGGCTGGGATCCCAAGATGCGAATCTCAGCCCCGCCGGCAGTGGGGACATAAGCAGAAAGCGCTCACGGCCAGCATGTTTGGCCGGAGCGCAGGCGTTACATAAATATAATAAAAATTTAAATGCATAATGTGTGGTATCATATGGCACACATTCGCAGCATATTATATGCTGCGGGTGCCCCGCCAACAGTCACAATAGTAAACTCCCTGCTGTGGCTTGGTAGCAGTAGTAAGCTCGCTCTTGTAACTGCCGGCGGGGCATCCGCGGTGTGAAATATGCTGCGGAATGCGCTCTATGTGACCCTACCCTTAGTAAAAAATTATAGATATATTCATCACGGGGGAGATTTATCAAAACCTGTCCAGAGGAAAAGTTGCTTAGAAGCAACCAATTAGATTGTTTCTTTAATTTTTCAGAGGCCTTTTCAAAAATGAAAGAAGTGATCTGATTGGTTGCTATGGGCAACTCAGCAACTTTCCTCTGGACAGGTTTTAATAGATCTCTCTCCATAAGAGAGTGCATATTCCCACAACATGACGGATATATCCATCAGGAACTTTAACTGTCACAGACAGCTGTGCATCACTGCTAGTCGACCAAGGACCAATTAGAGCAGTCCCTGGTCCAGCTAATAAATATTCCTTTCTGAGACAAAAATCTTGAGGTCCACATGGGGTCCCGTGTAGGAGGTATTTTTCTACCAGCTACGATCCTTTGCAGGCATGGAGTGGGGTCTATAATTCATATAATGATGCCCTGAAAGCCAAAGGGGGCTCCTCTCCTACTTGGCCCTACCAGGCGGTCAGGCAACCAAATATGGCCTAAGTGGGGGTACTGCCCAGCCCGGGTCGAACAGTGTGATGAAATATGGGACGCATTTCCTCCATTTCAGAAGCGACGTACCAAAAGGATGTCCCACAAATAAAGAATTTGTGAAAATAAAAGCTAATTTCTATTTTTTTCCACTGACTTTGAAATAATTCTAGCCACACGATAAGGGCTCAAAGTACTCACCTTTGCCCCAGGTGAATACTTTAGGGGGTGTGGTTTTGAAAATGGGGTCAATTCTGGGGGTGCAGTATTGTTCTGACAGCTAGAATGCTTTGCAAGATGAAGTGCGGCCTATAATTTGCTTAATGACATCCTGAAAGCCAAATGGCACACCTCTCCTTTTGGGTTCTACCATGTGGCCATGCAACCAAATATGGCCTTAGTGGGGGTTTTGCCAAACACGGGACGAACAGCATAATAAAATATTGGGCGCATTTCCTCTTTTTCAGACACAATTGGCAAATTAGGCAATTATCAAAGTGACTTTTTGATTGTGCAACTTTTTGATTGTGCTTATGTGAAAGAAAGTTATCAACAGGCTGAAACCAGTTGATAAATAAGTTGCACATAAGCAAAAAAAATTGTAAGAAAAAAGTAACTAAAAAGGAATACATAAGCAAATATTGATAAATATCCCCCAATGTACCGATAATAGGCCTCACAAGTGATGATTTTGTGGGGGAAATTTTTTTTTCCACTGACTGTAACCATTCCAGCCACACAAAAAGGACTCAAAGTACTCACTTTTGGTCTAGGTGAAAACTTTAGGGGGTTTAGTTTCCAAAATGGGGTCACTTGTTGGGGTTCTGTGTGCTTCTGGCAGCTTAAACCCTTTGCAGGCATGAAGTCCGGCCTATAATCCATCCGGCCTAAAATGATGCCCTAAAAGCCAAATGGCGCTCCTCTCCTTCTGGGTCCTGCCACGCTGCTAGCGAACCAAATATGGCCTAATTGAGGGTATTTCGAAACACAGGCCGAGCAGCTCAATAAAATATAGGGTGCATTTATTTCAATATCAGAAGCGATGTACAAAAAATATGTCCCACAAATTATGCATTTGTGAAAAAATGCTAATTTCAAATTTTTAACACTGCCTTTTTAATAATTCCTGGCAAAAAACTATGCTGTTAAAACACTCACTGTACCCCCTAGTGAATACCTTGAGGGGTCTAGTTTTTTAAAATGGGGTCCTATGTTCTACCACCTTCATGTTTCTGCAGGCCTTGCATAGCACATAGAAAAAGATGTACTTTTCACATTTTCTAAATTTCAAGTAAAGCTGTTAGGCTTCTACTTCATTTAAAATATTCATTGAAAAAAAAGGTTTTCAAAATAAAGTAGACATCTGAAAGTATAAGTTTCATAAACTTTTTGCTCAGTAAGTATAAATATATGCAACCTATTAGTGTTAAAACAGCAAAAAAAAATTATTTCATTATTCTTTGCATTGTAAAAAAAAATACAACTGTTATTGGCTTACTTTTACTTCTATGTTCATGAAGTAAAATTGTGATAAAAAAAACCCAAACAATTTCAGAATTATCGTGAATGGCAAAACAATACCAGAGTTGTTCTCTAATAAAGTCATACATGCCTGATTTGAAAAAACAGGCTTGGTCTTTAACCCTTTAAGGACCCAGCCAATTTTCACTGTAGGACCCGGCCATTTTTTGCACATCTGACCACTGTCATCTTAAACATTAATAACTCTGGAATGCTTTTACCTTTCATTCTAATTCCGAGATTGTTTTTTCATGACATATTCTACTTTAACATGGTGGCAAAATTTTGTGGTAACTTGCATCCTTTCTTGGTGAAAAATCCCCAAATTTGATGAAAAATTTGAAAATTTTGCATTTTTCTAACTTTGAAGCTCTCTGCTTGTAAGGAAAATGGATATTCCAAATAAAAAATGTTTTTGATTCACATATACAATATGTCTACTTTATGTTTTCATCATAAAATTTACATGTTTTTACTTTTGGAAGACATCAGAGGGCTTCAAAGCTCAGCAGCAATTTTCCAATTTTTCACAAAAGTTTCAAACTCACTATTTTTCAGGGACCAGTTCAGGTTTGAAGTGGATTTGAAGGGTCTTCATTAGAGATGAGTGAACTTACAGTAAATTTGATTCGTCACGAACTTCTCGGCTCGGCAGTTGATGTCTTTTCCCGCATAAATTAGTTCAGCTTTCAGGTGCTTTGGTGGGCTGGAAAAGGTGGATACAGTCCTAGGAGACTCTTTCCTAGGAATGTATCCACCTTTTCCAGCCCACCGGAGCACCTGAAGGCTGAACTAATTTACGCAGAATAAGTCATCAACTGCCGAGCCGAGAAGTTCGTGACAAATCGAATTTACTGTAAGTTTGGTCATCTCTAGTCTTCATATTAGAAATACCCCACAAATGACCCCATTATCAAAACTGCACCCCCTAAAGTATTTATAATGACATTGAGTCGGCGTTTTAACCCTTTAGGTGTTTCACAGGAATAGCAGCAAAGTGAGGGAGAAAATTCACAATATTCATTTTTTATACTCACATGTTCTTGTAGACCCAATTTTTGAATTTTTACAAGGGGTAAAAGGAGAAAATGTATATTTATGTTTGTAGCCAAATTTGTCTCGAGTAAGCACATACCTCATATGTCTATGTAAATTGTTTGGCGGGCGCAGTAGAGGGCTCAGAAGCGAAGGAGCAACAAGGGGATTTTGGAGAGTACGTTTTTCTGAAATGGTTTTTTGGGGGGGGCATTTTGCCTTTAGGAAGCCCCTATGGTGCCAGAACAGCAAAGAAAACCCACAAGCCATACCATTTTGGAAACTAGACCCCTTGAGGAACGTAACAAGGAATTAAATGAGCCTTAATACCCCATAGGTGTTTCACGACTTTTGCATATGTAAAAAAAAAATTTTTGTTTTCACTAAAATGTGTTTCCCCCCAACTTTCACATTTTTGCAAGGATTAATAGCAGAAAAAACCACCCAAAATTTGTAACCCCATCTCTTCTGAGTAGGGAAATACCCCATGTGTGAACGTCAAGTGCTCTGCTGGCGCACTACAATGCTCAGAAGAGAAGGAGCGCTATTGAGCTTTTGGGAAAAAATTGTTTGGAATGGAAGTAAGGGGCCATGTGCGTTTACAAAGCCCCCCGTAGTGCCAGAACAGTGGACCCCCCCACATGTGACCCTATTTTGGAAACTACACCCCTCACAGAATTTAATAAGGGGTGCAGTGAGTATTTACACCCCACTGGTGTTTGACAGATCTTTGGAACAGTGGGCTGTGCAAATGAAAAATAAAACTTTTCATTTTCATGGACCACTGTTCCAAAAATCTGTCAGACACCTGTGGGGCGTAAATGCTCACTGTACCCCTTATTACATTACGTGAGGGGTGTAGTTTCCAAAATGGGATCACATGTGGGTATTTATTTTTTTGCGTTTATGTCAGAACTGCTGTAAAATCAGCCACCCAAATCACCAATTTAGGCCTCAAATGTACATAGTGCGCTCTCTCTCCTGAGCCTTGTTGTGCGCTCGCAGAGCATTTTACGCCCACATATGGGGTAGTTCTCAGGAGAAATTGCGTTACAAATAAAAAGTATAGGGCAACACCAGCATGTTAGTGTAAATTTCTTACATTTTTTTACACTAACAAGCTGGTGTAGCCTCAACTTTTCCTTTTCATAAGGGTTAAAAGGAGAAAAAGCCCCCCAAAATTTGTAGTGCAATTTCTCCCGAGTACGGAGATACCCCATATGTGGCCCTAAACTGTTCCCTTGAAATACGACAGGGCTCCAAAGTGAGAGAGAGCTCCATGCGCATTTGAGGACTAAATTAGGGATCGCATAGGGGTGGACATAGGGGTATTCTACGCCAGTGATTCCCAAACAGGGTGCCTCCAGCTGTTGCTAAATTCCCAGCATGCCTGGACAGTCATTGGCTGTCCAGAAATGCTGGGAGTTGTTGTTTTGCGACAGCTGGAGGCTCCGTTTTGGAAACACTGCTATACAATACGGTTTTAATTTTTATTGGGGGGGGGGGGGGCAGTGTAAGGGGGTGTGTATGTTGTGTTTTACTCTTTATTATGTTTTAGTTTAGTGCTTTTAGGGTACATTCGCACTGACGTGTTACAGTGAGTTTCCCGCTAGGAGTTTGAGCTGCGGCAAAAAATTTGCCGCAGCCCAAACTTGAAGCAGGAAACTTACTGTAAGCCTGCTCGTGTGAATGTACCCTGTACGTTCACATGGGGGGGGGGGGGCGAACCTCCAGCTGTTTCAAAACTACAACTTCCAGCATGTACTGACAGACCGTGCATGCTGGGAGTTGTACTTTTGCAACAGCTGGAGACACACTGGTTGGAAAACCTTCAGTTAGGTTCTGTTACCTAACTCAGTATTTTCCAACCAGTCTGCCTCCAGCTGTTGCAAAACTACAACTCCCAGCATGTACTGATCGCCGAAGGGCATGCTGGGAGATGTAGTTATGCAATAGCTGGAGGTACGCAACTACAACTCCCAGCATGCCGAGACAGCTGATTGCTGTTTGGACATGCGGGGATTTGCAGTTTTGCAACATCTGGAGGGCTACAGTTTTAGAGAACACTGCAAAGTGATCTCCAAACTGTGGTCCTCCAGCTGTTGCAAAACTACAATTCTCAGCATGCCCTGACAGCAAACAGTTGTTTGGGCATGCTAGGAGTTGTAGTTTTGCAAGATCTGGAGGGCTACAGTTTAGGGACCACTATATAGTGGTCTCAAACTGTAGCCCTCCAGCTGTTGCAAAATTACATATTCCAGCATGCCAAAACAGCTGTCTGGGCATGCTGGGAGTTGTAGTTTTGCAACATCTGGAGGGCTACAGTTAGAGACCACTGTATAATGGTCTCAAACTGTACCCTCCAGATGTTGCTAGGCAACTCACCGGCTTCCGTCGGATCCAGCCGCACGTCATCGCCGCCCGCCGATCTCCGTCGCCCGCAGCCTCCGTCGCCCGCCCGGATCGGTAAGTGGATCTTCGGTGCCAGTCCCCGTCGTTTCCCCGTCCTGCCCCGCCTATTGTGGGTGGGCAGGAAGGGGAAAACAAAAGTAAACCCCCCCGCCCCTGATCTGCTATTGGTGGTCGCATCTAGACCACCAATAGCAGGGATAGGAGGGGTGGCACCCCTGCCACCTCACTCCTATCGCTTCAGGGGGATCCTGGGTGTCTTAGACACCCGCGATCCCCCTTACATTCCGGGTCACCGGGTCACTATAGACCCGTAATGACCCGGAATTGAGCAAATCGCAAGTGTGAATTCACTTGCGATTTGCCGCGATCGCCGACATGGGGGGGTCTGATGACCCCCCTGGGCATTTGCACGGGATGCCTGCTGAATGATTTCAGCAGGCATCCCGGTCCGATCTCCGCCCGGCGCACGGCGGTGACCGGAACTGCCCATGACGTAACTGTACGTCATGGGTCCTTAAGACACAGGGTGTCGGGACGTAACGTTACGTCATGGGTCCTGAACGGGTTAAAGGGGTACTCAGCTGCTCAGCGTTTGGAACAAAGTGTTCAGGATGCTGGAGCCGGCGCCGTGAGCTCGTGGGGGCAGGGTTATGACGTCACAAGCTCCCGGTGCCGGCTCTAGTGTTTTCGGAACAGTTTGTACTAAACGCTAAGCAGCGTAGTACCCCTATAAGGGGCATACAGGCATAATTGTCTTGGTCCTTAAGGGGTTAAAGGAGATCTGGACATTGAGTCTGGATATAGATATCACTCTCTGCACATTTGACTCTAGTGCTTAGGGTAAAGGCTACACGTCCCTATATATATTTAAACCCATTCTATTAATTTATGTATTAATTTTTTATTTTTTGGGGGGTATAAATTTTAACCTTGAACAAGAATGTTTTTAGTACTGTTGCTATAATTGATTCTGGGCCGTAGGTTGGACACATGCAGTTTTTTTAGCAAAACGCAAGAGTAGATTGACACAGACATATTCTGGATGAAATCAGATCAGTATGCGAACAGAGTTTTGTCAGTATTGCTTTGGTATTGCATTGGTATTTCTGTACAGTAAATACTGATGGAATGCCTTCCAGATAAAAAAAATAAATGAATTACATTTTGAAACATGGATGCAAAATAGATATGCTCGCGACATATTGATGCAATCTGGAACCAATCCAAATTTAAGTTTGTGTCCATAGAGAGAGTCCTTTCCATCTGCAAAATGGATAAAAGTAGCACAGGCTGCATGTGAAACAAATGTGCATATGCACATTGTTTATCCACCCATGTGAATAGCTCTGTATTACTGTCAGCAAAAACCAGATTAATATGATTGCTAAATATACTTGTGTAAATGTGACCTGAAAGAAAAACGTATATTTCTTCTCTTTTATCTTAGGCTGGGTTCACACATAGGGCCTTGTGTAATATTGGAATTCTGTGTAAATTCAGGTGAAGAAAGTATGTGAAATCTGTGACTTTTTATTTCTTAATGTTTTTCCCTGTAATTTCTCTGTTTTTTAACTCCCTAAAAGTGGGCATGTTTTTTGGGGAGGAATTTTTCTTTATTATTCAAGTGATTTATGAAATTGTTTGCCCAGTTTTTTGCGTCTTTTCAGGCTGTGATTTTTCACTCCCTGCAGAGAGGTTTAATACGTGAAAAAATGTCATTATATGTGTAAACACATTCTTGTATATGAGGGGAAAACTAATAAAAAAAGAGCACTATGTAAAGGAGGAAAAATAGGAATAAGTAGTACATAAGGCCCACAGTATTTTGAGTATTTTGGTCAGTATTTTTAGAGAAATATAACAATATAAATATAAAATATTTTAAAATATAAATCTAAATATTTCTAAATAATATAAATGTAATCATGTAATCTCTTTTTTTTTTCATTATTTAACATTTTTAAAGAGTTTTTTTTATACACCTTTATAAATGTATGCTCTGTGCCCTCTCTGTATGATGTGGTCTCAGAAGCTGAGCACATGTCATAGCAGCATGGTAGGAGAACGGCGGGAGGGCCCTTTCCTGCCTCTGCACCATCCGATTGGTACTCCTATTCTCCTGGAAGCTTCAGAAGCCTGGAGCAATGGAGCACTGAAAACACTGATCACTGCTGTTCTATGGAGCAGAATTAAACAGTATAAGCAATTTAAGGGTTTCATGTAATAGTTTCCTATGGGGACTAAAACGTAGTTTAACCCCTTAAGGACCGGGGGGGTTTCTGTTTTTGCATTTTCGTTTTTTGCTCCTTGCCTTTAACCCCTTAAGGACGCAGGACGTAAATGTACGTCATGATGCGGTGGTACTTAACGCACCAGGATGTACATTTACGTTCTGTGCATAACCGTGGGCATCGGAGCGATGTCCGTGTCATGCGCGGCTGATCCCGGCTGCTGATCGTAGCCCGGGACCCGCCGGCAATGGCCGACGCCCGCGATCTCGCGGGTGTCCGCCATTAACCACTCAGGTGCCGGGATCAATACAGATTCCGGCATCTGCGGCAGTGCGCAATTTGAATGAATGATCGGATCACCCGCAGCGCTGCTGCGGGGATCCGATCATTCAGAACGCCACACGGAGGTCCCCTCACCTTCCTCCTTCCGGCTCCCAGCGTCTCCTGCTCTGGTCTGAGATCGAGCAGACCAGAGCAGAAGAGGACCGATAACACTGATCTGTTCTATGTCCTATACATAGAACAGATCAGTATTAGCAATCGTGTTATTGCTATGAATAGTCCCCTATGGGGACTATTCAAGTTTAAAAAAAAATGTAAAAAAATGTAAAAGTAAAAGTAAAAAAAAAAAGGGAAAAATCTCCTCCCCCAATAAAAAAGTTAAATGTCAGTTTTTTCCTATTTTACCCCCAAAAAGCGTAAAAAATAAATTTTAAAGACATATTTGGTATCGCCGCGTGCGTAAATGTCCAAACTATTAAAATAAAATGTTAATAATCCCGTACGGTGAATGGCGTGAACAGAAAAAAAAAAGTCAAAAATTGCCACTTTTTTAATACATTTTATAAACAAAATTTAAAAAAATTATTAAAAGTTTTTTATATGCAAATGTGGTATCAAAAAAAGTACAGATGATGGCGCAAAAAATGAGCCCCCATACCGCCGATTATACAGAAAAATAAAAAAGTTAGAGGTCATCAAAATAAAGGGATTATAAACGTACTAATTTGGTTAAAAAGTTTGTGATTTTTTTTAAGCACAACAATAATAGAAAAGTATGTAATAATGGGTATCATTTTAATCGTATTGACCCTCAAAATAAAGAACACATGTCATTTTTACCATAAATTGTACAGCGTGAAAACGAAACCTTCCAAAATTAGCAAAATTGCGTTTTTCTTTTTAATTTCCCCACAAAATTGATTTTTGGTTGCGCCATACATTTTATGATATAATGAGTGATGTCATTACAAAGGACAACTGGTCGCGCAAAAAACAAGCCCTCATACTAGTCTGTGGATGAAAATATAAAAGAGTTATGATTTTTAGAAGGCGAGGAGGAAAAAATGAAAACGTAAAAATTTAATTGTCTGAGTCCTTAAGGCCAAAATGGGCTGAGTCCTTAAGGGGTTAAAAAATCATAACTCTTTCAATTTTGCACCTAAAAATCCATATAAATGCTTAGTTTTTTGCACCACCAATTCTACTTTGTAATGACGTCAGTCATTTTGCCCAAAAATCTACGGCGAAACGGAAAAAAAAATCTTTGTGAGACAAAATTGAAAAAAAAATGTAAATTTTGGGGGCTTCCGTTTCTACGTAGTACATTTTCAGGTAAAAATGACACCTTATCTTTATTCTGTAGGTTCATACGATTAAATTGATATCCTACTTATATAGGTTTGATTTTTTCGTACTTCATTTAGGAAAATGTATACGTTTAAAATTGTCATCTTCTGACCCCTATAACTTTTTTATTTTTCTGCATATGGGGCGGTATGATGGCTCATTTTTTGCGCCATGATCTGAAGTTTTTATTGGTACGATTTTTGCATTGATAGGATTTATTGATCGTTTTTTATTCATTTTTTCGTGATATAAAAAGTGATAAAAAATGCACTATTTTGGACTTTACAATTTTTTTGTGCGTACGCCATTGACCATGCGGTTTAATTAATGATATATTTTTATAATTCAGACATTTCCACATGCGGCGATACCATATATGTTTATTTTTATTCACACTGTGTTTTTTTCTATGGGAAAAGGGGGGTGATTCAAACTTTTAATAGGGGAGGGGTTAAATGATCTTTATTCACTTTTTTTTCACTTTTTTTTTGCAGTGTTATAGCTCCCATAGGGACCTATAACACTGCACACACTGAACTTTTACATTGATCACTGGTTTCTCATAGGAAACCAGTGATCGATGATTCTGCCGCTTGACTGCTCATGCCTGGATCTCAGGCACTGAGCAGTCTTTCGGCGATCGGACAGCGAGGAGGCAGGTAGGGACCCTCTGGCTGTCCTGTAAGCTGTTCGGGATGCCGCAATTTCACCGTGTCTATCCCGAACAGCTCCCTGAGCTAACCGGCATGCTTTCACTTTAGACGCGGCGGTCAACTTTGAACGCCGCGTCTAAAGGGTTAATAGCGCACGGCACCGCGATCAATGCCGCGCGCTATTAGCCACAGGTCTCGGTTATTGTTAGAGGCCGGGCCCGACCTGCTATGACGCCGTGGCCCCGCGTTATAGATCGGGAGCAGACTCATGACGTTCCAGTACGTCATGTGTCCTTAAGGGGTTAAAACTGGTTAAAAAAAATGTTAATAAATGTGAATTAGCCCGTCCAGGATGAACGCCCTGGTCCCGTTAACAGGGTTTAAACCGTTCTCACGAGCAGAGAACGTTTTAAACCCGGTGGGTCCTGGTTGCTATGGGCAGCCATGACCCATGGTTAATGCTGGGCACCACCAATCGGCCGATGCCCGGCATTAACCCTTTACACCAGCCTCTAAAATGCAGGTTAACTGTGCTGGTTAGTTCAGTGAAGCTGATCGGGAAATTCAATGCCACATTGACGGTAGGAGGGCCCTTACCTGCCTTCTTGCTGTCCGATCGGTCTTCTGCACCGATAATACTGATCAATGCTATGCTAGGGCATAGCATTGATCAGTATATTCAATCAAAATATTGCATGGTATAGACCCATATGGGGACTTTAAAAAATAAAAAGTGTAAAAGAAAAAGTTAATGAATGTGATTTAACCCCTTCCCTAATAAAGGTTTGAACCATCCCCCTTTCCCATTAAATAATCTAATTAAATAAAAAATAAACATAATCATATGTGGTACCCCCGTGTGCATAAATGTCCGGACTATTAAAATATATGGTTGGTCAATGGCATACACGTAAATAAAACACCCCCAAAAAAGTTCAACACTTTTTTGATCACTTCATATACTGTATATACTCGAGTATAAGCCGACCCGAATATAAGCAGAGGCCCCTAATTTCACCCCAAAATCCCAGGAAAAGTTATTGACTCGAGTATAAGCCTAGGGTGGGAAATACATCATCCCCCCCCTGTCATCATCCAGACCCCCGTCATTAACATCCTCATCATTATCACCCTGTCATCATCCAGACCCTCATCATCATCACCTGTCATCATCCCCTTGTCATCATCCCCTTGTCATCATCCCCTTGTCATCGTCTCCTTGTCATCATCCCACCCCCCCCTTCATCATCCCCTTGTCATCATCCCCACCCCCTTCATCATCCCCTTGTCATCATCCCCACCCCCCTTCATCATCCTCTTGTCATCACCCCACACCCCCCTTCATCATCCTCTTGTCATCATCCTCTTGTGAACTATCCACCCTCAGTGGTCTTCAACCTGCGGACCTCCAGAGGTTTCAAAACTACAACTCCCAGCAAGCCCGTGCAGCCATCGGCTGTTCGGGCTTGCTGGGAGTTGTAGTTTTGAAACCTCTGGAGGTCCGCAGGTTGAAGACCACTGCGGCCTTTGACACCATCCAGCCCCCTCTCACCCACTTTAGTTCTGTACAGTACTCGCCTCCGCTCGGCGCTGGTCCGGTGCTGCAGGAATGTCCGGTGGGGAGGTCGTCCGGTGGGATAGTGGTTCCGGGCTGCTATCTTTACCGGGGGCGCCTCTTCTCCGCGCTTCGGGCCCAGAATAGAGGCGTTGCCTTGATGATGACGCAGCAGGACGTTGGTAATGAACGTACCTCTGCGTCGTCGTCAAGGCAATGTGACTATTCTGGGGCCGGGCCCGAAGCGCTTAGAAGAGGCCTCCCCGGTGAAGATAGCAGCCCGGAACCACTATCCCATCGGACGACCTCCTCACCGGACAGTCCTGCAGCACCGGACCAGTGCCGAGCGGAGGCGAGTACTGTACAGAACTAAAGGGGGTGAGAGGGGGATGGATGATGTCGAAGGCCGCAGTGGTCTTCAACCTGCGGACCTCCAGAGGTTTCAAAACTACAACTCCCAGCAAGCCGATGTATGGTACAAGAAAGTTGTGGTCTACTTGGTACAGGTTGCCATGTACAGGCCCTGATCTTTGCTGACAGGGAAAGAGCAGGCCGGAGTTCAGAAGGAACTTAAGTAATAGGTGCCAGGATCGTCCCAGGCCAACACTTTCCAGGTGAGATCCCCCACACTGGAAAGAAGGGACGAAAAAATGCAGAGTGTGTCACATGAGGGGGATACGGAAGGATACCACCTATCAATGTGACACTTGCCCCGATAATCCGGGCCTCTGCATTAAAAACTGCTTCAGGGAGTATCACACTTTCATGCAGTACTAAATTTTCCCTTTTCATTTTAATTTTCCATAATTTGACCCCAATGTACCAAGTCCAGAGTACATTCCAAATTTTAACCCCATAAAACCACTACATTGCCCCCAAAAAATTTTCAGCAAAAAAATAAATAAAAAATGATTTATTTTTTCAAAAAAACATTGTCATGGTCATGGGTTCCCTCAAATGCGCAGCGCTCTCTCTCCACCTGAGCGGGGTGCGCATTTGAAGCAACAGGTTAGGGACGGCCACACACATCACATTCCCAGAATGATGATTCAGAGCATAGGGTTTGGGGTGGGCATATTTTTTAGTTTTGGCTATACTGTGGGTCATCATTCTGGGAACATAACCTGTTTTATAATTTTATGTCCCACTGTACCCCATTTTAGTAACTTACCCCATGTAACGTTTATTAATTACCCCATGTAATGCCCCCTGAGGGGGGGTCCCACTGCTCTGGCTCCACAGGCAGCGATTTCAAAGCTCAAGGCCCCTGACTGCACTCCTGTTCTTCTGTGACCGGTCCAGATATGAGGTATGTCCTTATTTCAAAGAAATGTATTTACAAATTAAACTTTCTTTCTTGCTGTTCTGGCACTAAATGCGACATGCCCCCCCCCCCCCCCCCCCCCCATTTCAGCAAAATTTGCAAATGTGACTCCTTCTCTTCTGAGCATTGTAGTGCACCCGCAGTGCACTTGATATCCACAAATGGGGTATTACCATACTTAGAAGAGATGGGGTTACACATTTTGGGGGGCATTTTCTCCTATTACCCCTTCAAAAATGTGGGAAAAAAACAGCATTTTAGTAAAAAAAAAAATTTACACATCCAAAGTAGTCAAACACCTGTGGGGTGGTAAGGCTCACTGGACCCCTTGTTACGTTCCTTGAGGGGTGTAGTTTCCAAAATGGTATGCCTTTTTTTTTGCTTTTCTGGCACCATAGGGGCTTCCTAAATGTGACAAGGCCCCCCAAAAACCATTTCGGCAAAATGTGCTTTCCAAAAGCCAAATGTGATTCCTTCTCTTCTGAGCATTGTAGTGCATCCGCAGTGCACTTGATTTCCACACATGGAGTATTGCCATACTCAGAAGAGATGGGGGTTACAAATTTTGGGGGGCATTTTCTCCTATTACCCCTTGTAAAAATGTAAAATGTGGGGGAAAACCAGCATTTTAGTGATTTTTTTATTTTGTTTTAATATACACATCCAACTTTAACGAAAAGTCGTCAAACACCTGTGGGGTGTCAAGGCCCTTGTTACGTTCCTTGAGGGGTGTAGTTTCCAAAATAGTATGCCATGTGTTTTTTTTTTTTTTTTTACTGTTCTGGCACCATAGGGGCTTCCTAAATGCGACATGCCCTAGAAAAACCATTTCAGCAAAATGTGCTTTCCAAAAGCCAAATGTGACTCCCTCTCTTCTGAACATTGTAGTGCGCCCGCAGTGCACTTGACGTCCACATATGGGGTATTGCCATACTCAGAAGAAATGGGGTTACAAATTTTGGGGGGGCATTTTCTCCTATTACTCCTTGTAAAAATAAAAAATTTGGTGGAAAATTTGCATTTTAGTGAAAAAAAATAATTTATTTACACATCCAAATTTGACATAAAGTCGTGAAACACCTGTTGGGTGTGAAGGCTCACTGTACACCTTGTTACGTTCCTTGAGGGGTGTAGTTTCCAAAATAGTATTCCATTTTTTATTTTATTTTATTTATTTTTTTGCTATTCTGGCACCATAGGGTCTTTTTAAATGTGACATGCCCCCCAAAAACCATTTCAGAAAAACTCACTCTCCAAAATCCCATTGTCGCTCCTTCCCTTCGGAGCCCTCTACTGCGCCCACCGAACACTTGACATACACATATGAGGTATTTCCTTACTCGAGAGAAATTGGGTTACACATTTTAGGAAGATTTCTCTCCTTTTACCCCTTGTAAAAATTCAAAAACTGGGTTTCCAAGAACATGCGAATGTAAAAAATGAAGATTTTGAATTTTCTCCTTCACTTTGCTGCTATTCCTGTGAAACACCTAAAGGGTTAACACACTTACTGCATGTCATTTTGGATACTTTGAGGGGTGTAGTTTTTATAATTGGGTCATTTGTGGGGGCATTTCTAATATGAAGGCCCTTCAAATCCACTTCAAAACTGAACTGGTCCCTGAAAAATTCCGATTTTGAAAATGTTGTGAAAAATTGGAAAATTGCTGGTGAACTTTGAAGCCCTCTGATGTCTTCCAAAAGTAAAAACATGTCAACTTTATGATGCAAACATAAAGTAGACATATTGTGTATGTGGATCAATGTATAATTTATTTGGAATGTCTATTTTGCTTATAAGCAGAGAGCTTCAAAGTAAAAAAAAAAAATGATCCCTCATACATCCCAGTATTAGGAAGTATAGAAAAGTCATATGGGTCAGAATAGGACAATTTAAGAAATACAAATTTTCATATAAAACGTAATGATTTTTTTAAATTAGTAAAATAAAATAAAACCTATGTGAGCTGGGTAGCATTGCAATCATATAGACCCAGGGGCGGACACAGACAGCAGAGGGCCCCTGTGCAAAGAATATGCCTGCCCCCCCCCCCCCCAGGTAATATGTTTGCTAGGTAAGTGGGTAGTACGTTTGCAAGTAGTACATTTGCTAGTTAGGTATGTAGAACATTTTCTAAGTAGGTAGGCAAGTAGTAAATTTTCAAAACATATAGGCAGTTAGTAAGTTCAGTTGGTAGGGAGGCAGGTAAAAGGTTTGGTGCTAGGTAGGTAGGCAGGTATAAGTTTGGTTGGTAGGTGGGTAGCCACATAACATTTGGTGGGTAGGCCCTTAGTCCAGTGTTTTCCAAACAGGCTTTGGCTGTTTGGGCATGCTGGGAGTTATAGTTTTGCAACAGCTGGAGGCACCCAGGTTGGGAAACAATGGACTAAGGACCTACCTACCAAACCTGAGTGCCTCCAGCTGTTGCAGAACTAAAACTCCCAGCATGCCTGGACAGCTAAAGACTATCCGGGGAATGCTAGAAGTTGTAGTTTTGCAACAGCTGGAGGAGCCCAGGTTGGAAAATACTGACTAAGGAGGTGTTTTCAAAACAGTGTTTCTCCAGGTGGTCCAAAACTACAACTCCCAGCATTCCCGGACAGTCTAGTGAATAGTGAGTACAGCTCTGGAGTATAATACAGGATATAACTCAGTACATAAGTAATGTAAAGTGACCCTATACAACATGACATCTTATACAACGGGTGGCACCCATTGTGCAAAATCTAACTATTGCAATAAATGAAGGCTCACGTTACATTACTTATGGTGGAAGCAGCAGGTCACTCACCTCGTCTCCTAAGGAAACTTTTAGATTCGACTGTTGTGATGCTCCTCAGGTTCTGTTATATGAATGGCGGCTCTGGAGTATAATACAGGATATAACTCAGGATCAGTACAGGATAAGTAATGTAATGTATGTACACAGTGACCTCACCAGCAGAATAGTGAGTACAGCTCTGGGGTATAATACAGGATATAACTTAGGATCAGTACAGGATAAGTAATGTAATGTATGTACACAGTGACCTCACCAGCAGAATAGTGAGTACAGCTCTGGAATATAATACAGGATATAACTCAGGATCAGTACAGGATAAGTAATGTAATGTATGTACACAGTGACCTCACCAGCAGAATAGTGAGTACAGCTCTGGAATATAATACAGGATATATAACTATTATAATTACTAGGTTCACACTGAAAACTCTCCAGACAGCAATGCATTTCTGAGCGGATCAGCAAGAAGATCTGCACGGTCCTAGCGCCGCCCAAAGGGCTAGCTTCTGGAGATTCATCAATGTGAACCAAGCCTTATACATGTGAGAAGGGAATTATACATGTGAGCAGGGGATTATTATAATCCTCCACTCACATATATGTAACATCTCCCCATCACATGTATAATCTAATAATCTCCTCCTCACATTTATAATCGCAAAATCAGATTATACATGTGAGGAGGGGATTATACACATGTGAGGGGGGATTATACATGTGAAGAGGGGATTATACATGTGAAGAGGGGACTATACATGTGAGGAGGGGATTATAAACATGTGAGGAGGGATTATACATGTGAGGAGGGATTATATACATGTGAGGAGGGGATTATATACATGTGAGGAGGGGATTATATACATGTGAGGAGGGGATTATATACATGTGAGGAGGGGATTATATACATGTGAGGAGGGGACTATACACATGTGAGGGGGGACTATACACATGTGAGGAGGGGACTATACACATGTGAGGAGGGGACTATACACATGTGAGGGGGGATTATACATGTGAGGAGGGGACTATACACATGTGAGGGGGGGATTATACATGTGAGGAGGGGACTATACACATGTGAGGGGGGATTATATACATGTGAGGAGGGGATTATACATGTCAGGAGGGGATTATACACGTTAGAGGATTATTATAATCTTCCTCTCACAGGTATAATCTGATAATCCCCTCCTCACATTTTTAATCCCCTCACATATATAATATCATAATCAGAGTATATGTGAGGGGATTATACAGGTGAGGAGGGGATTATTATAATCCTCCCCTCACATATATGTATTATCTCCCCCTTACATGTATAATCTGATAATCCCCTCCTCACATTTATAGTCCCCTCACAAATATAATCTCCTAATAAGATTATATGTGAGGGGATTATTAGACTACACATGTGAGGGGGAGATGTTACATACATGTGAGGGGAGGATTATAATAATCATTATTATCCTCCACTCACATGCATAATTTCTTCCTCCCACCCCACACACAATCGCAACCCCCCCAATCCTCACCCCACCCCCCTGCCAAACAACCCCCTACCCCTCAACTCACATGTAATCCAGATGATATACCGGTCTGGCGGTGAGTGACGCTGCAGCCTGGAGGCCGTGTGGGGGCTGTAAATCACTGATAGAGAGGAGTGGAGAACTCCTCTCTGCTCCGCTGTCACTCACTGACTCGCTAATAGTTTCAGTTCCGGCTGGGCCCCCCTGGCTCCTGGGCCCCTGTGCAGCTGAACAGGCTGCACATATGGTATGTCCGCCCCTGTATAGATCTACAAAGTAAAGATGATGGGGGATTTATCATCGTATTTAGAGCTTTTTTTGTGTATTTTTACACAAAATCTGATAGAATTATCCATAGCCATGTCTATGGTTAAGTTTACCATAGAGCACTTTCTACTGTAGAATCAAATTTATTAACTGCATTTTTTTTTAGCAAAAAAATGCACAAAAGCACTTTTCTTGCTTAAATATACACCACCTCGGAGGACATGTACCAAAGTGTCAGAAAGTATCTGAGAATGTGAAACTTGTATTCCCCTTTGCATTTTGGAAACATAATATATTAACTATTTTGGACTACTACTCTGCCCATGATGGGAGTTATAGTCCAGGGGCTGAGGGGCAGATCGCAGCCGGTCATTCTCCAGCAACCCGCTGCAATCCGCATTTATTAACTGTAAAAGCCAGCAGTACATGTGGCTACACTGCACTCTCGGTGGGGAATACTGTATACAGCTCTCATAGTTCATAATCCCCGCCGCCGGGAGATGTGAGCTCTGATTGGTGAAAAGCTATTCATCAATCAGAGCTCCGGTCTCCCAGCGGTGGGGATTATGAATTATGAGAGCTGTATACGGCGGGGAGTGCAATGTAGCTGTATGTGCCACTGGCTAGTTAACTTAATAAATGCGGATCGCAGCGGGTCTCAGCAGAATGACCTGCTGGGATCTGCACCTCAGCCCCTGGAATACAACTCCCATCATAGATGGAGTCTATCTATGATGGGAGTAGTAGTCCTAATAGTCCATCCCTCAGCACTGTGGTATTACAACTACACTCATCATGGGACAGACTCTGCCCATGATGTCAGTAGTAGTCCAAGGGCAGAGGAACAGATCGAGCTACACAGTCCAGGCCTTACTCTGTTCTCATAATGTGTTTTGTATAATGGGAACAGAGCCTTTCTGGCAGTGGGTTCCCAAACAGGTAGACTCCAGCTGTTGCTTAACTACAGCCTCCATCATGGGAGTTGTAGTTTAGCAACAATTGGAGACTCCCTGTTTATGAACACCCTGCATTATGTGCGCCCATTATTACAATAAAATGGTTACCGAGGGCTGTGGGGGGAGGCTTAGTAGTGGAAGCCATCTTATAGACGGAATCAATTACTAAGCCGGGGCTTAGCATGAGCCCCAAAATCAGCTAACCTACAATTATTGCCCCGGTACCCACGACCACAGGGGTGCCTGGAAGAGCTGGTACCAACAGGTCTGGATCGTCAAAAATGGTGGTCCTGGGCCTAGGCGGTAACAGGCTGGTGTTATTTAGTCTGGGGAGGGCCAGTAACAGTGGTCCTCGCCCACTTTGGTAATGTCAGACTATTGCTGCTTGGTTGGTATCTGGCTGATACTGAAAATAGGGGGAACCCTATGCGTTTTTTTTTTATAAAAAAAAAGTGTGTGGTTCCCCCATTTTTTCATTATCAACCAGATACCAACCAAACAGCCTGACGTTACCAGAGTTACCATTGTTACTGGCCCTCTCCAGCTTAAATAACACCAGCCTGTTACCGCCTAGCTCCAGGAGCACCATTTGTGATGCTCCGTGTCTGTTGGTACCGGCTCTTCCCAGCACCCCTGTGGCGGTGGGTACCGGGGAGGAACAATTGGTGATTTTGGGGCTAACGCTAAGCCCTGGCTTGGTATTGGATTCTGTCTAAAAGACAGCTTCCACTAGTAAGCCTGAAAATTCAATTATAAAAACACAACACATGTTTTATTTAAAAAAAACACTCCCCCACAGCCCTCGTTAACCCTTTTATTGACATTTTAAAAAAACACTGTTCATCATCGCAATCCGTCAAATCTGGCATAGTCACATATCTAAAATGAGAAGAAAATAAAAAACAATAAAACTACAATCTACACTATCAAAAAACTGGTGGGATTTTTTGGATGTAAACTGGACTCTCACCCCTTTGAAAATATCATGTAAAGCAGACAATACACGTGGACACTCCCACTTTTATAAAACTCACGTGAACAGTGTAAACCGTGGCACAAAGCTCTTTGAAAATGTGATCGATACTTTTTGCGCCATTTTTTTTTTTTGGGCACACAATTCTTAAGATTTATGATTTTACTATTGTGCAGAGTTTTGTTCGGCACACACTGCTGCACCGGCACTTCTGGCTATGTGAGCAGTGTACTGCTGGAAAATGCCACACCTTTGTGAAGTGCAGCTCTGTGAAGTGTGAGGTAGAGAAGGAGTACACGGTAGAATGAGGGGGGGGTGTTTGTTTTTTTGCACAACACTTTTTAACCCCTTAAGGAGGGACCCATTTTTTACCTCAATGACCAGGCTCTTTTTTTATTTTTTATTTGACATGTATCTCTTTAAATGGTAACAACTTTAGAACTCTTTTTCTGAGCAGAACGATTCTGAGATTGTTTTTTCGTGACATATTGTACTTTACATAAGTGGTGCATTTTTGTTGACACGTGCAGCATTTTTGGTGAAAAACTTCAAAATATCGGGAAAAACTGGAAAATTTCTGACATTTTTTTTATGGTGTACACTGTGCGGCAAAAGTGATGTTATAATTATTCTGTGGGTCAGCACGATTATGACGATACCCATTCTATATAGCTTTCTATGTTCTTTTTCTGAGCAAAATTATTTTTCTGCCATTCATATTCCAACGGCCGTAATTTTTTTTATTTTTCATTCGACACCATTGTATAATGGCTTATTTTTTGCGGTATGAGCTGTACTTTTTATTGGTATCATTTATTATCTTTTTTAATCTGCTATTTGTACCAAAATTGGTGAATCTTGCACTTTTTTTGATGTTTTTTTTACGGCGGTCACCGTGTGGGATAATTTACATTATAGTTTTATAGTACATGTCATTACGGAAGTAGCAATACCTATTATGTATTTGATTTGTTTTGGATCTTTTTTTGTGATAATACAGGGTTTTTATTGGGAAAGGGGCATTTGTTAATATTTTTTTACACCATACTTTAATTGAAGAACTTTTTTATTTTATTTTTTACACTTTTTACAGGTTATATTATGTTGCAATACATTTTTACTGCAGCACAGTACGACCTGATGAGCTGCACACACTACAGCCTGTGCGATCCAGCCTCTGGCGCCACCGTTGGCGTATTGGGGGAGAGTGCTCCCCCTGTCAACACCATGGAAGCTGTGATCAGGATTGATCACGGCATCTAGGGGATTAATGCTGCTGGGATCTGCGTGATCGCGGCTCCGGCAGCTGCGGAGGGACTCCGGCTGTGATTAACAGCCGGGTCCCATCGCCTATCTCCTGCGCTGCCTGCGGCAGTGCCGGTGATCGCTAGGACGTATGCATATGTCCAATTGCAGGAAGGGGTTAAAGAAAAACTATCAGATATTTTCTCCCGCACTATCCACAGGTACTGATGGATAGTGCGGTAGACGCTGATTAAAATGAGCTCTACCTTGGTCGGATCCGTCCGGGTGTTCTCCCGCAATTGCAGTTTTATTATCTGTTGAAATTTTCCTGTAACTGCACGGGCGGGGCTTCTGTGCTTAACTGGCACTGATGTGAGCGCCGCTTATGAATATTCATAAGCGGCGCTAACATCAGTGCCAGTTAAACGCAAAAGCAGTGCCAGTTACAGGAAGATTTCAACAGATA
This sequence comes from Hyla sarda, assembly GCF_029499605.1. Taxonomy (NCBI): domain Eukaryota; kingdom Metazoa; phylum Chordata; class Amphibia; order Anura; family Hylidae; genus Hyla; species Hyla sarda. Next base: position 146,917,620 of record NC_079195.1, on the reverse strand, counting down.
ATAAAACTACAATTGCGGGAGAACGGCCGGTAGGGCTCATTGGAATCAGCGTCTCCCGCACTATCCATCAGTACCTGTGGATAGTGCGGGAGAAAATATCTGACAGTTTTCCTTTAAAGGACATGCACAATTTTTGTAAATTTGGAGCAAGAGGGTAAATTACACAAGCAGTGTAAAGGGGTAGATCTGTGTCTACAATAGACACCTAATGATAAATCCCCCCCCCAATATGTATAATTTTTTACCAAAAGTGTACTGCGAAGAAATGGAAACCCTCAATTTCGCCTCACATATAATTTATTTTTTTGAAAATTGATTGATTTTATTTACAATGTACAATCGGTTGCGCAAAAAACAAGCCTTCACATGGGTCTGTAGGTGGAAAATTTTAAGCGTTATGGCTTTTAGAAGGCAAAGAGGTAAGAACAAAGTTCAAAAATGAAAGAAATCATGTGTCCTCAAGGGGTAAAATAAAGTTGTTTTTTTTAAATTAACCTTTTCATGTTTCACTATGAGATTTAACATTTAGATTTTTATTTTATTTGCCTTTATAACACATTAAAGCACAGTATTGCAATGAACTGCATTATTCCTGTTAATGTTAAAGTGTGGGCAGGGGGTTAAAGAATTTGTATAAGATTAGACATAAAAGTCTGTTATTTTTTTCCCCTCCAGAAGCAGCACCAATGTGCTACAATACCAGGCGCAGCTTATGACATAGTATCTAGAACAAAAAAAAAAAGCAACTAATACATAACTTGAGAAATTATTAAAGCCTGACATGATTGTTGTTTATTTGCTAATGTTTGGCTCGCTAAAATGTTTGCTACAATAATCTGTCACAGTCAGATGGGCAGTTCAACCAACATTGAAAATTTGATCATGTATTAGAAAGCTCATTTCTTTGGTACAAAATCCTGCCTTACGTGACTTAATTTCTTTTCTTGTGTAATGTAAGATGCCCCGCTGGATGAGAGTGAATTTCTCATTGTTGATTCAGGACAAGGACTCTGCAGGCTTCACTGCTGATGAAACAGGAAGGGATTCAGAAAATGAAAGTGTTTGGTAAACAAAGTTATCCAGAGGGAAATTGTTAAAGAAATTTCCTCCCCAGAATGTAGGAAGTGGAAGGCGAGGCTGCTCTATTACATAGACAACTAATCAGAGTGCATATTAACTTTAATACCTGGGAGGATCCACAAACAGAAAACCAAGCATGTATTTTAATTGAAATATACAGCTGTTTCATTTATCACTTGATTTGAATGCTTGTAATGTGGAAAAAAGGACTGTCTGAAAACCTCCACCGAGCTAAATCAGTGAAAAGGAGCAATGATTCCCCATTGTGTTATATTTTGTTAATCTTTGCCCTTTTTTATGTTCTGACCCACCACCCAGGTCCATCCTATCCTTTATGGAGTAAAGTTGTGTATTATTAAACTTTGTTGTTCATTAGTCATTTCATTTACTGCTGTGTCAAACTGTGTATTAATACAAAAACAGGGTATTTAAAAGCAACATTTCAAAAACAGTTTTTTTGTAATGTACATGTTGTGAGACAGTGACAGGAAGGGCCATCGGTGATCACTATGTTCCCGAAGGTACCTGCTGTATGTGAACACTAGGTTTTAAGAAACGCATATCCCATTCAGGGAAATCTTGGTATGATATGGGAAATTCAGAAAAATGTTTAAATCCCTGGTGAGAAATTCGGTAAGTCCTGTTATTGAGCCTGGATTTTTATGGGATGAAAGGGTGGTAGTGATATACACAGCCAGAAGATATGAACAGGCATTGCCCTTGGGGCATGAATTTGGCATTTGCTGTCACAACGGTAGTTGTAAATCCACTGGTCTTCACACAATTCTACAGGTTAGCACAGTGAAATGCACTGATAATAGTAGTTTCTGTTCTCTGGGGCAGACCTTGTGTAGCATTCCTGGAGTATGGAAAGAGGAGGTAATGGTAGTGTAATAATGTGACCAGGTATAGAAAACAATGGATCAGTTCTTTACTGAAGCTTGGCAAAAATATTCCATAGCAAATTTCTCAGAGTAGTACAGTAGCAGATGTGTGGAGGTACCTCTTGAGGCAGGGATGCAGTATATTGTATGTCAGGATGCTAGACTGGTAATTAAGTCATTTGATGCAAGACATTGTCCTGAGTGACTTTCACTGGTTGGTTCCCAGTGGGTTTAAATACATTGCAATAAGACATGCACAATACTTATGCTGCAGTCTTCACTGTAGGATGCAGATCTTTACAATGGTAGCCACTTTACTGTGAACCCAACCTGAAGCCCATGCAGGTCTCAGATGGTTTATTAGGTAATTATATATCTTTACCTTATGGTCTCTGACAATTGTCATTCCCTCATAGAAAAACTACTTGATTTTAGATAGCACTTGTGGATTCTCCGGAATGTGAAGGCTTTTCACAGTAGTCCAGTTTCTAATGATGTGCTATCCCTGGTATTTTAGAAGTTAGCTTATTGAGGAGAAAAGACAGAGCACTTGTCAGGGACTGACCAGGGGACAGGGAGAGTGAGACATAAACTGACCCTTAAACCGCTCACCGTAAACGGTGGATCATCAATTGGGCACTGTTCCCTCCCTGAACGAAAATGTGCAGGGGACTAATTAAAACACATACTAGCAAATAGTCTGTCACAAACCATAAACATACAGGAACATAGAACTCTAGAGTATAAAAGTTCAGAAGACACAGATCAGTGAGCAGCACAGGGGACACTATATCAACGGACATGAACAGAGGACTCAGTGGTCGTGAACAGAGGACACTGTAGATAAGCAGAACAGAACTCCTAAGATCTGAATAAAGAACTAATAACCATATAGAGTACAAAACACCAGACAGGAAAACAGATATATCTGAACATACTCCAGAAAAAAAGGAATAAGCTTAATCCCCTAGAAAAACCTCCGGTAGACACAGGAATAACAGTACCCTCCGACTCCCCATGGACAGGTAAACGGGATATATCACCAAACAGGATTATCACAATCCCACATAAAACCTCCAGTAGACAAGGAGTCCCCATCGGTAGGCAACAGGGATGCCTAGATACACATGATATATTTATAGAATACTATTAACACTGAACACAGGAATAGCAATCCCTCCGACCACACCTCCAGTAGACAAGGAGTCCCCATGGAGTGGTAACAGGGATCTAACATAGGACACTGTTCACACTGGACACACAAACTCGACACTCCACTCCACTAATGAAGAAGCCATTAATAATAAATCGAAATAGACTACTGGCCAGCAGCACACTCCACAGTGTAGTCAGAAGCAAAACAGAAGGAAAACAGAAATTTAAAACCCAGAACTTCATATAATTGGATATAAGAGAAAACACAGTGTGAACAGGCACATAGCAAAAAAGAACATACAAATCCTAAAACCCACTCCACTAAAAACATGCCACCTAATCATGGCTAAAACAAAAAATACAAAGTGGATGGTAAAACAATGATAGTAGATTAAAATCTCCAATAAAGAGTGTTTCACCAAGAGCTCCCAGCAGCATGTCCAGCATGTTAGCAAGTCAGGATGAAATGAAGTCAATCACCAGCCCAGAGGCTAAACTGGGCTGAGATTAAATAGACACACCCTAGGAGCTATTGGCTGAAAAAGCCAAAGGCATGAACTATTCCCTGACCAGGGAACATAAAACTGTTCCCACACCAGCAAATCCAAATGGCTGTGTGTGAACACAGACATAGACAGACAAGACAGAACTCCTTACTACTCCTACTCTCTAGACTAGACTGAACTAACTGGTCTAAACCAGGTACCCTGTGAGCTAGGGAGGGTCCTCTTACAAATACTAAAACTTTATTGTAATATAATATGTAGTATAGTGTTAGTGAATGGAGGTCTTCACTCACGTGAGTTTTATCATTTGGTGACAAAATATTATCAGAAGTACTGTATTCTCACATATGACCAGCATATCACAAAACAAATATGAAATCATAATAAACAGCTATGGCAGTGAAATATTGCAAAGATACTACAACCATGTCACAAACAATGTATTCCTGGAAGCAGCATCTGTAATGTTAGACAGCAATTTGAATCTCAAATCTTAGAATAGTTTAAAATTTTCCAAGAAAGTACAGAATCTGCATTAAACTAGGTTTATGACCTTTTTAAAAAATAAATGAAGAATACAACAGGGTTACAATTATTAATCCATTAATGCAAACCTGACATTAGCAAAGTTACAGCTCTACAACTGAGGTAAAACTACCTGCACAAATTGGCGACTTCAGAAGAACATGACTAAAAACACAATGACCTGTTCAAAACCATTACAGAAAGTCTACTTCAACTGTAGTGATTAGAAATTAGAGCGATTTTTACACTTTTAAGGGAATTCATAATTTCTTGAGCTGGCAAAATTGCACAAAAATCTGTTTTTATGTAAAATATTGGGAGTTTGCGCAAAGACAGGATTTGCTCATTTTAATATTTTTTTTGTGTGCAATTTTGCCACTCTGCTGGTGCAAGGAATTATAAATTCCCCTTAAAGTGTGAAAATTATTCTAATTTCCTCCTAAATCTTCTTCCTTAGTAACTATTTCCTAAACTTCTGTCAATTTAGCTCTCAGCAGTTTATTTTCAGAAAGTAAATACATTATGGTAATCCATTTTTTTTCTCCAAGATGAAAATTCGTATCTTTATGTTGTTGCCCCAGATGGCATTGTGCAGTGCACAAGAGAAATAATGTAAGTCTAATTCACAATGTGTATGCAGTGTTCTCAAACAAACAGCAAAGTAAAGATTCAGGGATTGCTGGATTTATTCGAGCGTTATGTATATATGCATGTCTTATAGCTGATAATAGCGAAATAATAAGATACAAAAGCTTAGATGTCTGAAGTGTATTGTGTAGCTTAATAGTACAGTGATTAGGTCGGCCAAAGTCCAGAAAAAATAAAAAAGGAGATATTACATAGCAAACCAGGAGAGGAAGGATGGACTTAGTTCTACTGAAGACAGAATTATACACTCCTTGTCTGATCAACGGCAGCTGCCTAATACCAGGTGAAAATTAATTTTCTATGTGCTAGGAAGAGTGCTTAAAATGTTAGGTAGTTTAAGGTGAAACTTCCTTTGGCATAGTTTGAATTCTGTAAGGTTATTTCTGGATACATTTTATGTTTTTCGTAGACTTGCAAAGTAGAAATGACAGCTAGTAGACACCGTAAAATACAAACAACTAAATAAATCTGTCAGTATGAGGTCCATGTTGGGTTATTGTCTACATGTACTGTACATCTGTACAATAACATAATGACATAAAAGTATGACATGGTTATTATATAGGCCCTCACCTTAAAGGGGTATTCCGGGTTTATACATCTTATCCCCTATCCAAAGGATAGGGGATAAGATGTATAAACCTGGAATACCCTGTTAAACAGTGGGTGCAAGCTGTAACTAACCACAGGCATATGGCTGTACTTACCAGTATGATAACACTCATCCTGACCATTTAACACCTTATATGCCCTGGTTAACACCTTATATCAACTAAAACAACATAGGTAAGCATAGAGAAGAATAAATAAATTCACTGTTTTATCCCATTAATACCTTTTTAACATGATTATGGGGTGCTCATGGATTATCATGGCCGCAGGTGATTTAAGAAAACCCCCATGTCTGGTTTATGAATTATCCTATATTAATAATCCCATAGTGGATTAAAAAAAAAAAAAGTAATACTGCAATCAAAATAAACAGCATAAATAAACAGTATACAATTATTTTTTTCTTTTCATGGCAGCCAAGGGCCATCTGAAGGCCTCCTTTGACACTATGTTAGATCCTCTAGTGTAGGGGTACTCAACTATTTTTAGTGAGGGTCCAATTATCCAGGTCTGCCACCCGGTGAAGGTCCGAGCTGAATGCTAAGGCCTGTTCACAATTAGAGGCTTAGTGCCAAACGAGCAACTGAAGTGTGGAGAATGTATGACCTGAATACTGCCACACACTGTACCCCTGAATATAATACTGACACACACACACTGTACCCTGAATACACTACTGCCACACACTGTACCCCTGAATATAAAACTACTACCACACACTATACTCTCCGAATATAATACTACCACACATTGTACCCTCTAAATATAATACTACCACACACTGTACCCCTGAATATAATATTGCCACACACTGTACCTTGAATATAATACTGCCACACACTGTACCCCTGAATATAATACTGCCACACACTGTACCTCTGAATATAATACTACCACACACTGTACCCCTGAATATATTACTACCACACACTGCACCCCCTGATTATAATACTGCCACACACTGTACCCCTGAATATAATCATGCTGCACACTGTGCCCTTAGAATATAATTCTACCACACACTGTATCCCTGAATGTAATACTGCCACACACACTGTGCCCCTGATTACAATACTGACACACACTGTACCCCTGATTATAATACTGCCACGAAATGTACTACTGAATATAGTACTACCACACACTATACCCCTGAATATAAAACTGACCCACAGTGTACTCTCTGAATATAATAATGCCGCACACTGTATCCTCAGAATATAATACTACCATACACTGTATCCCTGAATTTAATGCTGCTGCATACTGTAACCTCTGAATATAATACTGCCGCATACTTTACTCTCTGAATATAATACCGCCACACACTGAGCCCTTGGTATATTACTGCCACACACTGGGCCCCTGAATATAATACTACCACACACTGTCCCCTTTGAATATAATACTGCAACACACTGTGCCTATGAATATAATACTGACACACACTGTACCCCTGAAAATAATTCTGCCATACACTGTACCCCTGGATATAATACTGCCATGCACTGGGCCTCTGGTATATTACTGCCACATACTGTGCCCTTGGTATATTACACACTATTCCCCTGCAATACTGCTGCCACCCGCTATGCCCCCAAATACATTTTTGACAAACACTGTGCCATGTACCGACTAATTGTACCTCTGTGCCCCAAATAACTGATGCCACTGTTCCCCCAGAATTAATTATGCCACTGTGCCCAGAATTAATGATGCCATTGTCCCCCAGAATTATTTATGCCACTGTGCCCCCAGAATTAATTATGCCACTGTGTCACAGAATGATGCCACTGTGCCCCAGAATTAATAATGCCACTGTGCCCCAGAGTAATTTATGCTACTGTGTCCCCAGAATTAATGATGCCACTGTGCCACTGTGCTCCCAGCAGCCCCTGACCTGTCCGGCTCTGCACAGATTTTTAAAGATCCAGTGCTGGCAATGAAGGAAATGGACCTGCTGTGGCAGAATAATGTATAGCGCAGTCAGCACTGCTCCCCCTGCGCTCCTTTTTATGATTTTAACCCTGGACTCGCTACTTAACTCTCAGGCAGTGAGAGAATTTTGCACTTAAACATTGTTCTTTGGGCAGTTGTTCTGTTGGTTGTCTTTTAATAGTTTATTTGCTAATCACTATCTATTGCATACAACACTACAATGCCTGTACAGGTCATATGTGGGCCAGCTCTAATCTTCTACTGCACTTTTGCCTCTTCTCTGTTTTGGTGTTAGATGTAGGATTGGTTCACACTCTTTCTTTCACATTACCGAATTTGGTACTTTAACCCCTTCCCGACCTATGACATACCTGTACGTCATGGGTGGCAAGGTGTTCCCGACCCATGACATACAGGTACGTCATGGACATTACTGCCGCTACTCGCGGCATCCCGCAGCGCCCGGAAAGATGGTGGCTATCACTGATAGCCAGCCATCTTACCGTGCGACCACGGGGGGTTTCGTCCCCCAACCCCCCCCCAGCGATCGCTGCTATCAGCTGGTCAAATCTGACTAGCTGATAGCAGCGTTTCGCTATCAGAATACTTAGCAGCGCGGTGTGTGAGTCCCGATCACGGGGATCGGGACACACACCGCTCTGCTAAGTGTCCCTGACCCGTCCCCCGGCGTCACTTACCCGGCCATGCGGTGTCCCGAGCGGTCCCGGCGTCCTCCATGCGGTCCTGGCTGCGCTGCGTCCCGGAGGTGAGTTTCCGGCAGCAATGCAGCATCTTCATTGGCAGCAGTGAGATCGCCGTAAAGCGATCTCACTGCTGCCTCTGAGAGTTTCAAAACTGCAACTCCCAGCATGCCCAGACAGCCTTTGGCTTTCTGGGCATGCTGGGAGTTGTAGTTTTGCAACATCTGGAGGTCCACAGTTTGGAGACCACTGTATAATGGTCTCCAATCTGTGCTCTTCCAGATGTTGCAAAACTACAAATCTCAGCATGCTCAGTCTGTCCAGGCATGCTGGGAGTTGTAGTTCTCTAACATCTGGAAGAGCACAGATTGGAGACCATTATACAGTGGTCTCCAAACTGTGGACCTCCAGATGTTGCAAAACTACAACTCCCAGCATGCCCAGACTGCCCAAGCATGCTGGAAGTTGTAGTTCGGCAACATCTGATCCTTCAGATATTGCCGAACTACAACTTCCAGCATGCCTTGGCAGTCTGGGCATGCTGGGAGTTGTAGTTTTGCAACATCTGGAGGCACACTAGTTGGGAAACATTGTCCGTTTCCTACCTCAGTGCCTCCAGCTGTTGCAATTGTTGCAAAACTATAACTCCCAGCATGCACTGACAGACCATGCATGCTGGGAGTTGTAGTTTTGCAACAGCTGGAGGCACACTGGTTTGGAAACACTAAGTTTGGTTGCAAAACACTTGAAAGTTTATTACTTAACTTAGTGTTTCCAAACCAGTGTTCCTCCAGCTGTTGCAAAACTACAACTCCCAGCATGCACGGACAGCCAAAGGGCATGCTCGGAGTTTGCAACAGCTGGATGTTTGCCCCCTCCCCCCAATGTGAATGTACAGGGTACACTCACATCGGCGGAGGTTTACAGTGAGTGCTGCAAGTTTGAGATGGCGCAAATTTTGCGCTGCAGCTCAAACTTCCAGCGGCAAACTGGCTGTGAACCTCTGCCCATGTGACTGTACCCTAAAAACACTACACTAACACTAACCTAAAATAAAAAGTAAAAAACACTACATATACACATTATCCCTACACAGCCCCCCTCCCCCCAAAAAATGAAAAACGTCTGGTACGCTACTGTTTCCAAAACGGAGCCTCCAGCTGTTGCAAAATAATAACTCCCAGTATTGCCGGACAGCCATTGACTGTCCAGGCATGCTGGGAGTTTTGCAACAGCTGGAGGCACCCTGTTTGGGAATCACTGGCGTAGAATACCCCTATGTCCACCCCTATGCAAATCCCTAATTCAGGCCTCAAATGCGCATGGCGCTCTCTCACTTTGGAGCCCTGTCGTATTTCAGGGCAACAGTTTTGGGACACATATGGGGTATCGCCGTACTCGGGAGAAATTGCCTTACAAATTTTGGGGGGCTTTTTCTTCTTTAACCCCTTATGAAAAGGTGAAGTTGGGGTCTACACCAGCATGTTAGTGTAAAAAAATAAATTTTTTACACTGACATGCTGGTGTTGCCCTATACTTTTCATTTTCACAAGAGGTAAAAGGGAAAAAAGACCCTCTAAATTTGTAACGCAATTTCTCCTGAGTACGGAGATACCCCATATGTGGGTGCAAAGTGCTCTGAGGGCGCACAACAAGGCCCAGAAGGGAGAGTGCACCATGTACATTTGAGGCGATTTGCACAGGGGTGGCTGATTGTTACAGCAGTTCTGACAAACGCAAAACAATAAATATCCATATGTGACCCCATTTTGGAAACTACACCCCTCACGGAATGTAATAAGGGGTGCAGTGAGCATTTACACCCCACTGGTGTATGACAGATTTTTGGAACAGTGGTCTGTGAAAATGAAAAATAAAATTTTTGATTTGCACAGTCCACCGTTTCAAATATCTGTCAAACGCCAGTGGGGTGTAAATACTCACTGCACCCCTTATTACATTCCATGAGGGGTATAGTTTCCAAAATGGGGTCACATGTGGGGGGGTCCACTGTTCTGGCACCATAGGGGCTTCCTAAATGGGACATGCCCCCCAAAAACCCTTTCAGAAAAACTCACTCTCCAAAATCCCATTGTCGCTCCTTCCCTTCTGAGCCCTCTACTGCGCCCACCGAACATTTTACATACGCATATGAGGTATTTCCTTACTCGAGAGAAATTGGGTTACAAATTTTAGGGTGATTTCTCTCCTTTTACCCCTTGTAAAAATAAAAAAATTGGGTCTACAAGAAAATGCGAGTGTAAAAAATGAAGATTTAGAATTTTCTCCTTCACTTTGCTGCTATTCCTGTGAAACACCTAAAGGGTTAAAACACTTACTGAATGTCATTTTGAATACTTTGGGGGGTGCAGTTTTTATAATGGGGTCATTTATGGGGTATTTCTAATATGAAGATCCTTAAAATCCACTTCCAACCTGAACTGGGCCCTGAAAAATTACGATTTTGAAAATCTTGAGAAAAATTGGAAAATTGCTGCGGAACTTTGAAGCCCTCTGATGTCTTCCAAAAGTAAAAACTTGTCAATTTTTTAATGCAAACACAAAGTAGACATATTGTATATGTGAATCAATATGTAATTTATTTGGAATATCCATTTTCCTTTCAAGCAGAGACTTTCAAAGTTAGAAAAATGCTAAATTTTCAAAATTTTCATGAAATTTTTAGATTTTTTACCAAGAAAGGATACAAATATCAGTGAAATTTTACCGATAAAATAAAGTAGAATATGTCACGAAAAAACAATCTCGGAATCAGAATGATAAGTAAAAGCATTCCAGAGTTATTAATGTTTAAAGTGACAGTGGTCAGATTTTCAAAAAATGCCCAGGTCATGAAGGTGAAAATGGGCTGGGTCATGAAGGGGTTAATTTGCAAAAAAAAAAAAAAAACTATATAATGATGATATTATTGTAATCATACTGACCTGCATAATAAAGTAACCAGGTCAGTTTTAATATATGATGAACTTGATGAAAAAGGAACAAGTCATAAAATAGCACAACTTAATATTTTTTCCAAATAGTTTGGTTTTGCAAAACATTATTTTGTAAAATGAAAGGACCAATTAAAAATTCCACATTCACATGCAAAAAAAAAGCCCTAATGCAACTCTTGTCAAGAAAAAAAAGAATTGAGGACATTTTTTTAAAAGAAAAAAAACTAGAAGGAGAAAGCTGAAATGTATCTGTCTTCTATTTCTGAAGTAAACTTAACAAGTAAACACAATTCACCAAGAACCCTTGTAAAAGAGGATCCACATGTGGCAGAATTTTTGGTGGCTGCCCCATTTATCATAATGGAACGTGCAGAAATCTGTGTTTGCCCATATAGAACTTCATTCAGATGAATGGAACTGGTGACGTGTCTACCTCAGACTTTAAGGTTTTTGACCGAGCTGTTGATATTTGCTTATTTTTATATTTCATTTTTAGCACAAAGAGCTTTGCTATAACATTGTACTTTATTGCATGCAGGTTAAAAGCTTATAATATGCAGGGACTTCAGAAAAAAGGCCTTATCATGTGATATGAGCTTTTTAAGCTAAAGGTAACATTACACTTTCTGCTTCTTTGCTTTCTTCATATCACTTTCAAAGCATCTGTAAACTCATATTCTTTCTCTCCACCTTTTTGAATATGTTGCTGAAACAGTTTAATAATAGATATTTTCATTTCAACTTCTATCACATAGAAAATGGAAGGGTTGGCTGACAACAGACTGTGTTGATTCAAAGTAAAAACGAAAACGAATTTTAAGGGAAGTTGTCCGATTTCTAAATTGTGTTTCTATATTCAAATAGAAACATATTAATTTTCTTATTATTTACGCTGTTGATACTATAGTCCATCAGCGTACATTTTTCAACACTCTTTTTATATGGGGGTCTGTTTACTTCAAGAAATCTATAATACAATGATGTTTTAGGAAGGCAACCATAACATAAATGCTTATGATTTGTTTTTCTCAGGATAAAATAAATAAATTATTTTCATCAAAACAAACCAGATACATGTGCTATCTTTCAGTCCCATAAAACTACTTCCAAGTAGATGCCCCATCTTCTTTGATCTGTGGGAATGTGATTCACAGGTCCTCTGAAGCTAGCGATACACATTAGATATATGTTGGCTGTCTGAGCTGCAGTAGCAGGAAAAAAAATTAGTAAAATGTATTGATGATCTATCTTTAGGACAGGTCATCAATATCAAATCAATGGGGTGGGGGGGGGGGGGTTAAGACTTGCTCCACCGGAATATAATCTGTTTGCAAGAGTTGTGGCACCAACATTCACAGTGATGCAAAGCAGGAAGCAGATGGCTCCATACATTGTGTAGTGGTTGTTGAAGGTTACTGCAGCTCAACCTTCATTTAATTCAATAAGAGATGAGCTGCAATAACCCAATTTGGGCATTACACAATGGATGAAGCTATCTGCCTTCTGCTCTGTTTCACTCTGTATGCCAGCACCACAGCTCTGGCAACAGATGATTAGTGGGGGGTATGGGTGTCAGCACCCCACTGATCATATTGATCATATGAGGTCCTCAATAAACTTTGACCACTAAACCCTTTAAACATAAGAACAAGTTGATCTTGCTAAACATTGAAAAAGGGGTGCTCCATTGGAAATTTTATTTTTTTTAAATCAAATCACCTGGTGACAGAAAGCTAAACAGATTACTAAATAATTACTTCTATTTAAGTATCTTAATTCTTCCGGTATCTATCAGCTGCTGTATGCTCCACAGGATGCTCTTTTCTTTTTGAATGTCCTTTCTGTCTGACCACAATACTCTCTGCTGACACAGCTGTCCATTTTAGGAACTGTCCAGAGCAGGATAGGTTTGCTATGGGGATTTGCTCCTACTCTGGACAGCACCTAAAATGGAAAGAGGAGCATACAGAGGAGTAATTTACTAATCTGTTTAACTTTCTGACACTAGTTGATTAAAAAAAATTATGTTTACCAGTGGAGTACCCCTTTAACCCCTTAAGGACGCAGGACGTAAATGTACGTCCTGGTGCGGTGGTACTTAACGCACCAGGACGTACATTTACATCCTGTGCATAACCGCGGGCATCGGAGCGATGCCCGTGTCATGCGCGGCTGATCCCGGCTGCTGATCGCAGCCAGGGGCCCGCCAGCAATGGCCGCCTCAGGTGCCTTACCCCTCAGGTGCCGGGAACAATACAGATCACGGCATCTGCGGCAGTGCGCGATTTAAATGAACGATCAGATCGCCCGCAGCGCTGCTGCGGGGATCCGATCATTCAGAACGCCGCATGGAGGTCCCCTCACCTTCCTGCTTCCGGCTCCCGGCGTCTTCTGCTCTGGTCTGTGATCGAGCAGACCAGAACAGAAGATAGCCGATAACACTGATGTGTTCTATGTCCTATACATAGAACAGATCAGTATTAGCAATCATGGTATTGCTATGAATAGTCCCCTATGGGGACTATTCAAGTGTAAAAAAAATGTTAAAGTAAAAAAAAGTGAAAAATCCCCTCCCCCAATAAAAAAGTAAAACGTCCGTTTTTTCCTATTTTACCCCCAAAAAGCGTAAAAAATTAATTTTATAGACATATTTGGTATCGCCGCGTTCGTAAATGTCCAAATTATTGAAATAAAATGTTAATGATCCCGTACGGTGAATGGCGTGAACGTAAGAAAAAAAAAAGTGCAAAATTGCTACTTTTTTAATACATTTTATAAAAAAAAATTATAAAAAAACTATTAAAAGTTTTTTACATGCAAATGTGGTATCAAAAAAAATTACAGATCATGGCGCAAAAAATGAGCCCTCACACCGCCGCTTATACGGAAAAATAAAAAAGTTATAGGTCATCAAAATAAAGGGATTATAAACGTACTAATTTGGTTAGAAAGTTTGTGATTTTTTTTAAGCACAACAATAATATAAAAGTATGTAATAATGGGTATCATTTTAATCGTATTGACCCTCAGAATAAAGAACACACATCATTTTTACCGTAAATTGTACGGCGTGGAAACAAAACCTTCCAAAATTAGCAAAATTGCGTTTTTCTTTTTAAATTCCCCACAAAAATAGTGTTTTTTGTTTGCGCCATACATTTTATGATATAATGAGTTATGTCATTACAAAGGACAACTGGTCGCGCAAAAAACAAGCCCTCATACTTGTCTGTGGATGAAAATATAAAAGAGTTATGATTTTTAGAAGGCGAGGAGGAAAAATTGAAAATGTAAAAATTAAATTGTCTGAGTCCTTAAGGCCAAAATGGGCTGAGTCCTTAAGGGGTTAAAGGGGTACTCCCGTGGAAAATGTTTTTTTTTTTTTTTAAATCAACTCGTGCTAGAAAGTTAAACAGATTTGTAAATTAATTCTATTAAAAAAATCTTAATCCTTACAGTACTTTTTAGGGGCTATATACTACAGAGGAAATGCTTTCCTTTTTTAGATTTCTCTGATGTCATGACCACAGTGCTCTCTGCTGACCTCTCTGGACAGTTCCTAAAATGGACAGCAGAGGTCAGCAGAGAGTACCCCTTTAATGTTTTGGCTGTCGGTTCTCAGGAATCCCTTATGTCAGGACCCTGCAGATTAAAGGGTACTCCGGTGAAAACCTTTTTTCTTTTAAATCAACTGGTGGCAGAAAGTTAAACATATTTGTAAATTAGTTTTATTAAAAAATCTTAATCCTTCCTGTACTTATTAGCTGCTGAATACTACAGAGGAAAATCTTTTCTTTTTGGAATGCTCTCTGATGACATCATGAGCACAGTTCTCTCTGCTGACGTTATTATAATAATAACACTTTATTTATTGTTGTCCTTTGTGGGATTTGAACCCAAGTCCCCAGCACTGCAAGGCAGCAGTGCTAACCACTGAGCATGTTCTTGTAGACCCAGTTTTTGAATTTTTACAAGGGGTAATAGATGAAAAATCCCCCCAAAATTTGTAACCCAATTTCTTTCGAGTAAGGAAATACCTCATATGTGTATGTCAAGTGTTCGGCGGGTGCACTAGAGGGCTCAGAAGGGAAGGAGCGACAATAGGATTTTGGAGAGGGAATTTGGAGAGGGAATTTTGCTGAAATGGCATGTCACATTTAGGAAGCCCCTATGGTGCCAGAACAGCAGAAAACCCCCACATGGCATACCATTTTGGAAACTACACCCCTCAAGGCACATAACAAGGGGTCAAGTGAGCCTTAACACCCCACAGGTGTTTGACGACTTTTCGTTAAAGTCGGATGTGTAAATGAAAAAAAAAAATTCACTAATGTGCAGTTTTTTCCCCAAATTTATCATTTTTACAAAGGGTAATGGGAGGAAATGCCCCCCAAAATGTGTAACCCCATCTCTTCTGAGTATATAAATACCCCATGTTAGGACGTAAAATGATCTGCGAGCGAACTACAATGCTCAGAAGAGAAGGAGTCACATTTAGCTTTTGGTAAGCAAATTTTGCTGAAATGGTGTTTGGGGGGCATGTCACATTTAGGAAGCACCTAGGGTGCCAGAACAGCAAAAAAAAAATTTTTTTCACAAAAATGCTGTGTTTTCACCAAATTTTACATTTTTACAAGGGGTAATAGGAGAAAATGACCATCAAAATTTGTAACCCCATTTCTTCTGAGTATGGAAATACCCCATGTGTGGACGTCAAGGGCTCTGCTGGCACACTACAATGCTCAGAAGAGAAGGAGCGCCATTGAGCTTTTTGAAAGAGAATTTGTTTGGAATTTAAGTTGGGGGCCATGTGCGTTTACAAAGCCCCCCGTGGTGCCAGAACAGTCGACCCCCCACATGTGACCCCATTTTGGAAACTACACCCCTCACAGAATTTAATAAGTGGTGCAGTGAGTATTTACACCCCACTGGCGTTTGACAGATCTTTGGAACAGTGGGCTGTGCAAATGGAAAATGTAATTTTTAATTTTCACGGATCACTGTTCCAAAAATCTGTCAGACACCTGTGGGGCGTAAATGCTCACTTTACCCCTTATTACATTACGTGAGGGGTGTATTTTCCATAATGGGGTCACATGTGGGGGGGTCCATTGTTCTGGCACTATGGGGGCTTTGTAAACACACGTGGCCTTCAATTTCGGACAAATTCTCTCTTTAAAATCCCAATGGCGCATATAGGGTATGTTCTTACTCAGGAGAAACGGGGTTACAAATTTTGGGGGACTTTTTTCCTATTTTCCCTTGTGAAAATGAAAAATTTAGGGTAACACCAGCATTTTAGCGAAAACATTTTTTTTCTCATTTTCCCATCCAACTATATTTTGTCAAACACCTGTGGGGTGTTAAGGCGCACTATACCCCTTGTTATCCGTGAGGGGTGTCGTTTCTAAAATGGGGTCACATGTGGGTATTTATTTTTTTGTGTTTATGCAAGAACCGCTGTAAAATCAGCCACCCCCTGTCCAAATCACCAATTTAGGCCTCAAATGTACATAGTGCGCTCTCACTTCTGAGCCTTGTTGTGCGTCCGCAGAACATTTCACGCCCACATATGGGGAATTTCCGTATTCAGGAGAAATTGATTTACAAATTTTGGGGGTCTTTTTTTGCTTTTACCGCTTGTGAAAATAAAAAGTATGGGGCAACACCAGCATGTTAGTTTAAAAAATAAAATAAAAATTACACTAACAGGCTGGTGTAGACCCCAACTTTTCCTTTTCATAAGGGGTAAAAGGAAAAAAAGCCCCCAAATTTATAGTGCAATTTCTCCCGAGTACGGAAATACCCCATATGTGACCCTAAACTGTTTCCTTGAAATACAACAGGGCTCTGAAGTGAGAGAGCGCCATGCACATTTGAGGACATCATAGGGATTGCATAGGGATGGACATAGGGGTATTCTACGCCAGTGATTCCCAAACAGGATGCCTCCAGCTGTTGCTAAACTCCCAGCATGCCTGGACAGTCAGTGGCTGTCCAGAAATGCTGGGAGTTGGTGATTTGCAACAGCTGGAGACTCCGTTTTGGAAACACTGCCGTACGATACGTTTTTCATTTTTATTGGGGGGGGGGCAGTGTAAGGGGGTGTATATGTAGTGTTTTACCCTTTATTATGTGTTAGTGTAGTGTAGTGTAGTGTTTTTAGGGTACGTTCACACTGGCGGGCGTTTACAGTGAGTTTACCGATAGGAGTTTGTGCTGCGGCGACAAATTTGCCGCAGCCCAAACTTGAAGCAGAAAACTAACTGTAAACCTGCCTGTGTGAATGTACCCTGTACATTCACATGGGGGGACAAACCTCCAGCTGTTTCAAAGCTACAACTCCCAGCATGTACTGACTGACCGTGCATGCTGGGAGTTGTACTTTTGCAACAGCTGGAGGCACACTGGTTGGAAAACCTTCAGTTACCTAACTCAGTATTTTCCAACCAGTGTGCCTCCAGCTTTTGCAAAACTACAACTCCCAGCCTGTACTGATCTCCGAAGGGCATGCTGGGAGATGTAGTTATGCAACAGCTGGAGGTACACAACTATAACTCCCAGCATGCCGAGACAGCTGTTTGCTGTTTCGGCATGCTGGGATTTGCAGTTTTGCAACATCTGGAGAGCTATAGTTTAGAGACCACTCCACAGTGATCTCCAAACTGTGGACCTCCAGATGTTGCAAAACTAAAAATCCCAGCATGCTCAGACAGCAAACTGCTATGTGGGCATGCTGGGAGTTGTAGTTTTGCAAGATCTGGAGAGCGACAGTATAGAGATCATTGTGCAGTGGTCTCAAACTGTAGCTCCCCAGCTTTTGCAAAACTACAAATCCCAGCATGCCTAAATAGCTCTCTGGGCATGCTGGAAGATGTAGTTTTGCAACATCAGGAGGGCTACAGTTTAGAGACCACTCTATAGTGGTCTCAGACTGTAGCCCTCCAGATGTTGCTAAGCAACTCACCGGCTTCCGTAGGATCCGCAGAGCTGCGTCGCCGTCCTCTTCTTCCGTCGGTCGTCGCCCGCTGCCGCCGTCGATCGTCGCCCGCTGCCATCACCGATGGGTGAGTGGACTTCGGCGCCGGTCCTGTGTCATTTCCCCGTTCTGCCCCGCCTATTGTGGGTGGGCAGGACAGGGAAACCGAAAGTAAAGCCCCCCGCCCCCGATCTGCTATTGGTCATCGCGTCTTGATGACCAATAGCAGGGATAGGAGGGGTGGCACCCCTGCCACCTCACTCCTATCGCTTCAGGGGGATCGTGGGTGTCTTGGACACCCGCGATCCCCCTTCTATCGGGTCACCATAGACCCGAATCAGCGCAAATCGCAAGTGTGAATTCACTTGCGATTTGCTCCGATCGCCGACATGGGGGGGTCTGATGACCCCCTGGGCATTTGTGCGGGGTGCCTGCTGATCGATATCAGCAGGCACCCCGGTCCGGCCCCCCCCCCGACGCGCGGCGGGGACAGAAATTCCCACGGGCGTATGGATACGTCCTGGGTCCTTAAGTACCAGAAAGCCAGGGCATATTCATACGCCCTAGGTCCTTAAGGGGTTAATAAATACTTACAAATAGGACCTTTTGCCTCAGCTCTTTCTATTTCTGCCTCCAGGTGGGGGTTCATCTCTGGATCTGTGTTATTTTAATAAAGGGGAATCTATGCTTATTTTCACCAACTATTTTGAGGCATAGATTGGGACTTTGCCCTATTGCCCTTTATTATATCTTTTAATATATCTTCATGTAACATCAATGAAAAAATTATACTATTCATTAAAAAGTATTGAGTGAACAGCCTGTATAACAGTGTTTGATTTTGCTGTCCCCTCAAAATAACTAAACAATTGGCCAATGATGTCTAAACTTTGGCAATGAATGAATACAATATAATCATAAGTGAAAATGTCCGAATTGGGCCCACACTGTCAATATTTTGTGTAGCCACCATTATTTTGTAGCACTGCCTTAAGTCCCTTGGCAGTGGAGTTCACTAGAGCTTCACTGGAGACGTCTTCTTCTCCTCCATGATGACATAACTAAGCTGGTAGATGTTGGAGACCTTGCACTCCCCCACCTTCCCATTGAGGATGCTTAATAGGGTTTAGGTCTGGAGACATGCTTTGTCAATCCATCACTTTTATCCTCAGCTCCTATAGCAAGGCAGTGGTCATCTTGATGAGTGTTTGGGGTGGTTATAATTGTTAGAATACTGCCCTGCGGGCCAGTCTCTGAGGCTAGGGGACTGTGCTCTACTTCACTATGTCACAGTAAATTTTGGCATTCATGGTTCTTTCAATGAACTGTAAATTCCCAGTGCTAGCAGCACTCATGCCAGGCCATGACACTCCCACCACCATGCTTGACTGTACGCAAGACACATTTGTATTTGTACTACTCAACTGGTTGTTGCCCCAAATGCTTGACACCACCTGAACCAAATAAGTTTATCTTGGTCTCATCGGACCACATGCCAGTAATCCATGTCTGTTTGTGTTGCTTCAGCAAACTGTTCTCAGGTTTTCTTGTGCTTCATCCTTAGAGGAAGCAAGAAGTGAGGATCGAAGATCCTTGGAGAAACGTGGTGCTCCAAAAGCGCTCCTTTTCAAGGTAAATAATAACCGTAGGTCTGGTGTTCAATAAAGCAGTGAATACTTTATTCATGCAAGAAGATGCAGGGATAACGCGTTTCGAGGGGTGGAGACCCCCTCTTTGTCAGATCCAATGCTGGGCTGGGATTGGCTCCCTCGCTTATTTATACATAGAAAACCCGCAAAACAATTGCGGCGGGTGACGTAACAGACAAACCAAGATGACTGCTTGTCCGTGGTCACAGCGCCCACAATCGATGGGGTTTCAGCTACAGAACCTGTCAATCTCAGTTTGTTGTCTATCTGATTGACTGTTGCTGCGGGATGCAGTATGTTGGCTAGACTTCACAAAAGTTGCATCCAAGATGACTGCTTGTCCGTGGTCACAGCACCCACAACTGGTGAAAGTGGGAACTCTGTGCAGGGCGAGCAGAGCTTTTCCCTTTAGTAAATCTATGCTGATAAGACCTGCAGTGTTTTTGCCACAAGACAGAAGTTCATTACAACATTCCCAGCCCAGGTGTCCCAAAATCGTCAAACCTCCTCCAAAGCTGCCTCCCTCCACTGGACAGCTGAAAGAGCATTGAGTGTGGTTCTTCTAGGCCTTGTACCTGCAGCTTATATGTTTCCTGGAGGGGCTATGGACTATTAACTGGCTGCAACCTTAATCCTTCACGGACATTGATGCAACTTTTGTGAAGTCCGGCCAACATACTGCATCCCGCAGCAACAGTCAATCAGATAGACAACAAACTGAGATTGACAGGTTCTATAGCTGAAACCCCATCGATTGTGGGCGCTGTGACCACGGACAAGCAGTCATCTTGGTTTGTCTGTTACGTCCCCCGTCGCAATTGTTTTGCGGGTTTTCTATGTATAAATAAGCGAGGGAGCCAATCCCAGCCCAGCATTGGATCTGACGAAGAGGGGGTCTCCACCCCTCGAAACGCGTTATCCCTGCATCTTCTTGCATGAATAAAGTATTCACTGCTTTATTGAACACCAGACCTACGGTTATTATTTACCTTGAAAAGGAGCGCTTTTGGAGCACCGCGTTTCTCCGAGGATCTTCGATCCTCACTTCTTGCTTCTACTGACCAGACGCCCAGGACCGGTTCCCGGGACGGTGAGGTGCCAGCAGCCCTTTCGAGACCACGTGTCCCCCAGAGACCTGGGACCAAAGCTGATTACGGTGTTGTGCCTCGGACACAACCCGCTCAGGTGAGCGCAACACCTTTCCTTTCTAATGTTTCACCACTGCTCAAACAGAATCATGGCACATTAGTGCGCTTTTTCTCTGTTTCTTTCTTCACATATTCGAGTATCATCCTTAGAGGAGGCTTTCTTCTGGGATGACAGCCATGCAAACCAATTTGACACAGTTTGGTATATGATTTGATCACCGACAGGCAGACCCCTCCCCCCTTCAACCTCTGCTGCACTGCTGAAGATAACCTCTGGATATGAAACTGAGCATGTGCACTCAACTTCTTTGGTCAACCATGGCGAGGCCTGTTCTGAGTTGAACCTGTATGGTCTTGCCCACTGTGCTGCAGCGCTCAGTTTCTGGGTCTTGGCAATCTTCTCATAGCCTAGGTCCTTTTTATGTAGGGCAACAATTCTTTTTTAGGATTTCATAGAGAATTATTTGCCTTGAGGTCCCATGTTGAACTTCCAGTGACCAGTATTAGAGAGTATGAGAGCGATAACACAAAATTTAAGATGCCTGCTCTCTATTCACACCTGAGATATTGTAATACTAACAAGTCACATGACACCTTGGATTGAAATTGGCTAACTGAGCCCAATTTAGACATTTCCACTTTGAGGTATACTCATTTTTGTTGCCAAGGTTTAGACATTAATGGATGTGTGTTGAGTAATTTTTCGGGATGGCAACATGAAACACTGTTATACAGATTAGCCCTCATTTACTAAGAGTGGAGTTTTTATCTCTGAGTGTTTTTTGATTTACTTAGTGAATTTTCTCCCTGATTTACTAATGTGTCGCACGGGAAAAAATTTGTGTCGCACGGGTTGGAAATTGTGTCGCACGCTAAATTTTGAAATGAGAAATATCTCAGAGATGGCAATGCAATTCTGAGCTGAAATATCTGCCGTGGAAATTCTGCTGTGTGCTCAGTGGAATTCTGCATGGACATTCCGCTGTGTAAGCATAGCCTCAAAAATGCCCAAAATGGATAATTTTTCTTTATGAAACTAATGATGTTATTATTTGGTTAATTTTTGGTTAAAAAACTAATTTTTCCCAAAAAAAAAGGGTGTCTGGCTTGCTTAAAATAAAGTTCAGTGTAATGATTTAAAAAAACAATAATGAAATATATATTCTACAAAATTTGACAAAAAGAATAAAAAGTATAAAAAATATTTATAAATAAATGTAATTAAATAATAATTCAATTTTATTTAAAATAACATTTAAATTTAATTTAATTTCAGATTGGATTAAATAAATGTATGAAACATTTGTTTAACTAATATAAAACAGCATAGGACATGTTTTGCCACATAAACCCTCCATTTTTACTTTTTTCCGGACGGCCCAGAGCTGTAGGGTTTTCTTCTTCACAAACTCAAATTTTTTGTGTAGTATTTTCTCACATACTGTTTTGGGAGTTTTGTCAGGAACACACCCCTTTTTCAATAACCACGCCCCTTTTGTAGGGTTTTCAAAACTCTCCGAGTGATGCTGGGTCATGATACTAGAATCTGTCTCAGAAAGTGTCGCACGGGGTGTGCGACACAATTTCAGTCGCAGAACCAGACAAAAATTGATGGGATTAGTTTAGTAAATGAGGGCTATTGTGTACTCACTACTTTACATTGTCTCAGATTTTTTTTTTACAAAATAATTACAAAAATGGGAGGGGTGTACATACAGTGGGGATCAAAAGTTTGGGCACCCCAGGTAAAAATTTGTATTAATGTGCATAAAGAAGCCAAGGAAAGATGGAAAAATCTCCAAAAGGCATCAAATTACAGATTAGACATTCTTATAATATGTCAACAAAAGTTAGATTTATTTCCATCATTTACACTTTCAAAATACAGTGACCCCCCCGAACTACGATGGCCCCGACATATGATCAAATCGACATACGATGGCCTCTCAGAGGCCATCGCATGTCGATGTCAGCATCGACATACAATGCTTTTTATGTCGGGACCATCGCATTAAGTGCTATCCGGCAGAGCAAAATGCTTAAGCTGCTGCCGGATAGCAGCTTAATGTTCCCCGTGTGGTGCGGTGAGTATAACTTACCCCTCCAGGATGCTCCCGGGTGCCCTCCGGGTCCGGCGCTGGTCTTCCGGTGTCTTCTCGGCCCTCTCCGATGACGTCAATACCCTGCTGCGCACGTCATCCAATAGGAATGGCGTATGCAGCAGCGTAATGACGTCGCTACGCAGGCCCAGTAAGGCCTTGCTGAAGACAGCAGAGGACCGGAGAAGACAGCGGAGGACCGGAGAAGACCAGGAGAGCCCAGTGGAGGCCCGGGGTCACCATCGGGAGCGGCGGGGACACAATCGCAAGCGGCGGGGACAGGTGAGTACAGCTTCTTATACTTTATATTGCACGAATCCCTCAACATACGATGGATTCGACAAACGATGGCTTGTTTGGAACGAATTACCAACGTATGTTGAGGGACCACTGTAACAGAAAACAAAAAAATGGTTTCTGCAAAAGTTTGGGCACCCTGCAGAATTTATTGCATGCACTGCCCCCTTTGCAAAGCTGAGACCTGCCAGTGTCATGGATTGTTCTCAATCATCATCTGGGAAGACCAGGTGATGTCAATCTCAAATGTTTTAAATGCCCAGACTCATCTGACCTTGCCCCAACAATCAGCACCATGGGTTTTTCTAAGCAGTTGTCTACAAATCTGAAACTGAAAATAGTTGACACTCACAAAGCTGGAGAAGGCTATAAGAAGATAGCAAATCGTTTTCAGGTGTCAATATCCTCTCTTCGGAATGTAATTAAGAGATGGCAGTCATCAGGAACAGTGGAAGTTAAAGCAAGATCTGGAAGACCAAGAAAAATATCAGACAGAACAGCTCGCAGAATTGTGAGAAAAATTATTCAAAACCCACGTTTGACTGCATAATCCCTCCAGAAAGATCTGGCAGACACTGGAGTTGTGGTACACTATTCCACTATAAAAAGATACTTGTACAAATATGGTCTTCATGGAAGAGTCATCAGAAGAAAACCTCTTCTACATCCTCACCACAAAAATCAGCATGTGAACTTTGCAAATGAACATACAGACAAGCCTGATGCATTTTGGAAACAAGTTCTGTGGACCAATGAGGTTAAAATGGAACTTTTCGGCCGTAATGAGCAAAGGTACGTTTGGGGAAGAAGGGGAACAGAATTAAACAAAAAGAACCTCTATCCAACTGTTAAGCATAGGGGTGGATAAATCATGCTTTGGGGTTGTATTGCAGCCAGTGGCACAGGGAACATCTCACGAGTAGAAGGAAAAATGGATTCAATAAAATTTCAGCAAATTTTGGATGCTAACTTGATGCCATCTGTGAAAAAGCTGAAGTTAAAGAGAGGATGGCTTCTACAAATGGATAATAATCCTAAGCACACCTCAAAATCCACGGGATATTACATCAAGAGGCATAAACTGAAGGTTTTGCCATGGCCTTCACAATCTCCTGACCTCAACATAATTGAAAATCTATGGATAGACCTTAAAAGAGAAGTGCGTGACAGACAGCCCAGAAATCTCAAAGAACTGGAAGACTTTTGTAAGGAAGAATGGGCAAAGATACCTCAAACAAGAATTGAAAGACTCTTGGCTGGCTACAAAAAGCATTTACACGCTGTGATACTTGCCAAAGGGGGCAGTACAAAATATTAACTCTGCAGGGTGCCCAAACTTTTGCAGATGCTATTTTTTTTCTGTTATTTTGAAAGTGTAAATGATGGAAATAAAATCTAACTTTTGTTGACATATTTTAAATATGTCTAATCTGTAATTTGATGTCTTTTGGAGATTTTTCCATTTTTTCTTGGCTTCTTTATGCACATTAATACAAATTTTTACCTGGGGTGCCCACACTTTTGATCCCCACTGTATGTATGTGATGTACAGTATGTTGATCCTTAAAATTTTTTTTGAAAGCTTGAGGACAACCATAACAGCACATAACAGCAACATAACATGTTTTACCCCGCATTTTGAGACTTCAGACAAGAAAGTGTGATGTAATGTGAGACCTCACCTGCTTTATTGTAATTTTCAAAGGTAATTTTCACATTTGGTGTGACGCATATGGCAAAGGTATCTATAGATCTCCATTGATAAAGGGTGGCCAAAAGTGTGTTCACTGCAGTATTTTATGATGTAATATTTTCAAGCAAAAACATGTTTTACTGAAAAAAATCTCACTTTGCCATTGAATTAAATGTAAAATAAATTAAAATTGTGTTTTTGTTGGCCAATTTTTGGCACCACTTACACACACACACACACACACACACACACACACACACACACACACACACACATATATATATATATATATATATATATATATATATATATATATATAATTATTATTATTATTTTTTTTTTTTTTTTTTTTTTTACTTTTAAGGGGTATAAGGAACAAATTGCAATTACATATTGTTTTCCTTTTCTAACACCATCTGTGATTTGTAAATTATATATACATTTTCTTCCAAAACTGTACCAAAGATCAATTTTTTACTTTATAAAAATATTCTTTATTAATTTATTTCATTATTACGTTATGTCATTTTTTGCTTCCAATAGAGAACTAGAAAAGTCTTTGTATACTTCTTTAATGTTCTTGTATAAATAAATAAATAAATAAGCTTTCACTCCTGACAGACTTAGGGTCCTTTGTCAAACACTTTATAAGTCTTCACTATTGCCTGCAGCATATAAGGTATTAAACTGAGAGGTTTCATAGTTATCCCCAATCCCGGCAGTTGTTCCAGTGGCATGACAGTTTCTGTTGCTGATCTTGTAGTTATAATGACAGTATCTTGAGACAGGAAAACTTTTTAAAAGTTCGGTTCTCCCTATTCTCCAAAGTCTGGCAAAATGTTTTGGTTCTCACTTTACTAGTTCTGTCCAAACCTGTACTTCTCCAATATATAGCCCAAAATTGTGTGGATAACACTAAGAGCCCTAAAATCACTGTTTCACACTTAGACATATATCTATGTACTTCTGAGCTGTTTTTAAGTTCATATCAAAGTTATAGCAACATGTATGGCTATGGGCAAAAAGAATGGTACCTATAACTAACAGTCTAAATGAAAATTCACTGCATTTGCATTTGCAAATTGCTTATCTTTTCTGCTTTTTAAAATCAATATCCAAAAAGTATCCATTTTGGTGGCAAATACCTGTCCATGTTTATATGAATACAATACAGAAATTTAGGTGCACTACTGTGGTAGATGTATACAATGACATTGGCTAATCCCTCAACACTGATGTTAAAATTGAGACATTCGCCAGTGTATCCTTATATTAAGGACACACCAGAGCCCGCACACCAACGCCAAGGTTTCTCAGATGGCATGGGACCTAATGCTAACCTACCTGTGCGTAATAAGCAAAAACCAGGGGCCAGTCACGCTGGAGGTAACTGGGAGCAGGCTGCATGTCGACCTAGTGCTGCTGTAATTGCCCACTGGCCCCTGGTTTTTGCTTATTACGCACAGATAGGTTAGCATTAGGTCCCATGCCATCTGAGAAACCTTGGCGTTGGTGTGCGGGCTCTGGTGTGTCCTTAATATAAGGATACACTGGTGAATGTCTCAATTTTAACATCAGTGTTGAGGGATTAGCCAATGTCATTGTATACATCTACCACAGTAGTGCACCTAAATTTCTGTATTGTATTATTTTAATTGTTACACATCCACACCGTTTATCTGGTGTAGGATTCTATTGTGGCACTTGTAGTCCGCTGCAGGCATCCTCCATTGTATGCATTTTTATGCTGGGGATCGCCCCTAGCAACAGACTACAAGGGCAGGATCTGCTCCCCCAGTATATATGCACAACTGCATTTGGGGTTGAGCACCTCCAGCCATTTGAGACCACGTTTTTTGTTGTTGCATGTTTATATGAACCAAGAGGTATTAGATAGATCAATGACTTTTTGCAAAAAATTATCCCTTTTTGGGAGTAGCAACATGAGTTGTGCCTGGAAAGTCAAGAAGCAGTGGCTCTTTACAATCTGTGAAAAATGATTTCCATTTTGGGGCATAGCAACAGGATTGGCATCCTAGAAAGTGCACAAAAGTGTCACAAAACCCTCTCTATACACATGGCTTTTTCACAATTAGTATAAAGAAAAATTAACAAAAAAAGATACAGAACACTCTCTGCTGCTTTAGTACAAATATATATGCCCCTACTCCAACATGTGTTGTTCACTGCTTAGTGTCCCTCACAGAGATCTTCTCCTTACAATTGCTATTGCTTTGGTATGGCTGCAGAAGTTGCATATGGTTTATAGTGGGTTTTGCCTCACCTCTTTATTGCCCCTACTGGCTGCGCCTGCAAGAGTTGATTGAAAGACATTATGAGTTCCCTGAGGATTTTTTTCTACTTCTCCTTTCTCCCATATGGCTGATATTATTTTAGCAAGTTCTGCTGAACCAAACTGTCCAAAGTTCGAGTTCTAGCTAAACCAAATTTTTAGTAAAGTTTTGACCAAACCCAGGTTCTATGAGTTTAGTTTGCTCATCTCCAGCAGAAAACACATCATATGCTGAATGTGAAATGTACAGTTTTAGTCCTAATAGTTCCCATTCTGTGTACGATTTTGGTTTCAGCCTAACTGGTCCAGATCAAGTAGTGAGCCTGTCATCCACATTAGGAGTGGGCAGCACTGCGCAGGCAGTCACTTCTCAGAAGAATGGCAGTGCAGGGAAAAACATAAGGAGGAGGAAGACTTTGAAAGGAAGGCAACATACTTTTCTTAAGAAGTTCTACATTAAAGACTACCTGTGCCCAAAATACATTCCCTATGAGTTTCCCCCAGCCATGCCTCTAGACTATAGGCATAACACCCAGCCATAGGCTTCATGCAGTCTAACGTATTAAAGATCTGAACAAGCTTCCAGGATTGTGTGAGGGAGGGAATATTACATGGTTCATGGCTTTGCAGTATGTATGAGACCTTATGGTGGAGAAAAATATATTCCATACAATATTTAACATTGCTGAGCACTGTTCAAGGACAGTATCCATGTATCTTGATGCACTTTAGTAGTCTACGAAGGAGGTGTATTTAAATTAACCTTAAAAATAATACTCAGACTTAAAGGGGTACTCCGGTGAAAACCTTTTTTCTTTTAAATCAACTGGTGGCAGAAAGTTAAACATATTTGTAAATTAGTTTTATTAAAATATCTTAATCCTTCCTGTACTTATTAGCTGCTGAATACTACAGAGGAAAATCTTTTCTTTTTGGAATGCTCTCTGATGACATCATGAGCACAGTTCTCTCTGCTGACGTTATTATAATAATAATAATAATAATAATAATAATAATAACGCTTTATTTATTGTTGTCCTTAGTGGGATTTGAACCCAAGTCCCCAGCAATGCAAGGCAGCAGTGCTAACCACTGAGCCACCATGCTGACAATAGTATACATCTGCTATGCATCTGCTATGCATCTGCTATGCATCTGCTATGCATGGTTGCTAAAATGGACAGAGATGTCAGCAGAGAGCACTGTGTTCGTGATGTCATCAGTGTTCCAAAAGAAAGGAATTTCCTCTGTAGCATTCAGCAGCTAATAAGTACTGGAGGGATTAAGATTTTTTAATAGAAGCAATTTACAAATATGTTTAACTTTCTGCCACCAGTTGATTTAAAAGAAAAAAGGTTTTCACCGGAGTACCCCTTTAACCCTATTCTTTGGATTATATTGAGTTTTGTAAATATTTTCCTGTGCAACTCTCCTATTGTATGTATTCCAGCACATTGACTTTCTTTGAACTTTATCAAAGTATCTCATTGAAAAACTTAATTATAAGACCTGCCTCTTTATCCAAGTACATTTATTTGAAGGGTACATTTAAGAAATAATAGCATTTGCACCAAAATGTAAAAAAAAATTTAAAGTATGGAGCACTAAATCAGGCTATATTACTGAACAGTGGAAGAATGTGACATCATTCTAATAGAAGAACATGCATCAATGAGATATTGATCTTGCCGGGATAAAGAGAAAGCCTGCTGAATACACTCAAAACTAGAAAGAGTGTTATCTCTATGGTGCAGTATTTGTTCAAGTGGTACACAACGACGGTAAAAACAGCAGTCTGTCTTTTTTTATAGTCTATACATGGTTTCTCTGACAGTGCCAGATACTTTTTCAGGCTGTATGAGCATTTTTTTTTCTTTGTTTTTTGTAGAGTCGGACTACTGATAACCTTTGTTTTTCTGTTGTTGATCATTATCTCCTAGTTGGTAGATGCTTTCTCCCGCTCTCCCTTCTGATTTTCTTTCTTTTTCCTGATATCTATTTTAATTTCAGATAAATGGCAAGACATACATTTTGTCCTGAATCTTTTACTCTAGTGTATGTCTCCATTGTTGCCATAAATATATAGAAATAGCACTTTATGTTACTCCAGTTATTCTGTTTGTTTTTCAACATCTGCTATTGAACTTTAGAGTATAACAATAAATAATGTCTGATGGACTGAATACATGTTATAAAAGATATTTGGGGGAATAAATTTAAAAAAGTGTATGATTCGTAGCCTAGGTCTAAAAAGTCTACAAATGCATCATATTTTTAAATGTGGTGCATGCTGTTTTAAAAAACTGTCATTTATATTGAACCATCTTCATTTGACATATGTAATCTGCACCCCCTTTATGCAAAACCACATGACTTTCTTTTTATTTCTTTTTTTTTTTTTATGCTTAGCCTCACCTACCTGGCTTACAGAGTTCTAATGTCTATAATTTTTTTGTATATGTTTTAAAAATCTGATGAATTGTAAAATAGTTAAATATTTATTTTAAAAAAGCTATAAACTTATTAAAATGCTTTTAGTTTGCACAGGTTAGCATTATACTTTAAGTGCTTCCTATCAAGCTAGCTAAAATACTAGTGCAGAAAACAATAAATAGAAAACAATAAATAAAGAATTAAATAAATATCTTTAAACATTGGTTCAAATTGAGGAAAAATTATAAAGTTAACTCACCTTATTCTCTCTCTCTCTCTCTCTCTCTCTCTCTCTCTCTCTCTCTCTCTCTCTCTCTCTCTCTCTCTCTCTCTCTCTCTCCTCTCTCTGCAAGGATTCTGCTTAAACTTCCCAGCAACTTCTGATACTGTGACTCGCTTCAAGATTATCGCACTCTGGAGACATATTTGCCGACAAAGTCCTATACAAGTCTATTGGGCTTCCCGGAAATTTTTCTCCAGAGCCTGCTAGTCTTAGAGTTATTTTATTCATTAGAGGTACCCTTTAAATTATAAGCCATTTAAAGGGTATTTTAATCTGTGGGGGGTCTGAATGCTGAGACCTCCACCAATTGCTAAACAAACAGGTAGAATGGGGAGTGCACCTCATGTCTCTTCCGTGTTGAAGACAGGCACCATTAAAGATGTATAGGCATGTCTTCAGTGATCCCTGAGCACAACAGGGAAAATCAACTCTATTGTCCTCCTTTTTTTCTTTCTTCTAGTGATGGTTTTATCACCCTCATGTCAAAAGTTTTCTGAAATGACAGGTACACTTCCATGATGGACGTATCAGTAGGTTTATAGGGCACAGCATGCTCATTAGACAGAAAAACTAATGTTCTGAAAGTTAGCATGCTACATGTCTTATTGGTTAACAGGATATATATATATATATATATATATATATATATATATATATATAAATTCCAATGACGCAGCACAAAAAAGTGAATTTATTCACACATGTCTCAATACAGCAACGTTTCTGCTCCTATGGAGCCATTTTCAAGCCTTTACTATATATATATATATATATATATATATATATATATATATATATGTATATTTGTTGTTCCTGTTAAAATCCAATGAAAAAATTAAAAGTAAACTAAAAAAAAATGGTTCAAACAGGCAGATACTGTATAACAAAGAGAACTAAGCTGTTTGATTGTGAACCCAGAGAAAATCACAGTCTTTTAATAATGTAGATTTAGCTGGTAGGTAGCACTTATGCAGTTTGTTTTGTTGCTATTTATTATAAGAAAAAAGCAACAGGGAATGTTTTATTTAATAAAGTTCAATGAAAGCAAAACATGTATGACTTCTCTTGCCGTTGTTTGTTGGGCACAATTATGTGGTTTGTGTGAAATATCAGTTGCATGATGCTTTTTATATACATTTAGACAATTATTTAAAAAAAGCAATTACTCCATGCAAAATAGACAATAGTTTTTAGGCTGTGTTTTGACTACCATCATGACTTACATTTATATAATAAACCTTGATGTTGTGAAGGATCTGTTTTCCAGTAGACCCTACTGCCTTTAATGGGGTCCATGAGGGTTTGGTTATTTTTGCAGGCAAGAATAGTGCTGCAGGCTGCATTATTTTTCAGTCACAATTACTCGAATAGCTTACTAAACAGAGGCCTCCTGGCTAAATATGCACATGTCAACAGAACTAATGTTTATTATTTTATAACTTCAGTGAAAAGATCGTATTGATACCAAATATTGTTAAATCTATAACAAATAGTACATAGGACAAAGAGGCCATAACCGGAGGAACAGAGCAGAAACATAAATAGTTCTTGAATATTACGATGCCATAAGGAAATACATATGGAATAAAGATCTGTCAGATTTGGGATAATGTGTCTGTGTCATGAAGGATTTGCTAAGTATAACATATGGACTAGATGAAGTTTGGAACCAGATATTTTTACTGTCAGGGAATAGCCATGGGGTTACAGAGGATCCAGTCACTCCCAGGCTTCTTCATGGAAGTCTCCTGTCCATGTAGGAAGATATTAGTATTATAAATGGTTCATTGTGTCCTTGCTACAGACTGTATTGGG
Organism: Hyla sarda; assembly: GCF_029499605.1. Taxonomy (NCBI): domain Eukaryota; kingdom Metazoa; phylum Chordata; class Amphibia; order Anura; family Hylidae; genus Hyla; species Hyla sarda. The sequence continues at coordinate 146,885,925 of NC_079195.1, read as the reverse complement.
CTACATGAGCTTTAAACTTTAACCTCTGTCTCTTGTGTGTTGGCGTCTGAGAACAATGAATTTGGACTGGAAAAAGGCTGACTAAATAAATACTTAATTCACTTGTCATTAGAACTGAGAACATCCTCCACTTATTTGCTAACAATACATCTAAATCAACTAGAGGAAAAAACAGCCTATAGTATGTGGGCTTGTGAGACCATAAATAACCTGGGGCTATGTATTAGTAAGGGCATTAACGTAATTGTAATATGGGGGAAGAAGGTTCATTGTACCCAAACATATGTTGGAGTGAGTGCTCCTGGTGTCCTCCATTGAAGCAGTTTACCTTGCAGTGAGCATTTGAACATTGTTTGCATCTGCACTTGGTCAGTATTTTCCTCTGCAAGCAAATCATGTGCAATATTGCTCACCATTTAGTACAGTTGTTACATGCTCTATCCTGGTATAGCGCCATAATACATACATTTTCTTCTATTAGATGCATGTAGACATCAGGATTCCTTTTCCAGTTGCTGTAATTTGTCCTCATGTGTATTTTTAACACATACCTTTATATATTTATTTACATTATATATTTTTGCTACTTCTGCTGCAACAAAATTTTTTGTAAGAAAGGGGGTTCTGTATAGATATCGATCATCTGAGGGCAGATATTTTTAATTTATTCATCTGAGTGGGATTATTTTGAGCACATGGACTTCCGCAAGTTCAATTCTAAAAATTTAGGCTTCCCAACATCCACCCTAATCGCAATAAGGTTGGGACCAAACAGGACTGAACACTTTCTCTTCAAGGGCCTCATAGCAGCATCATTATTTGATTCTATAACATGCATGCCCTTGGCTTATGACCTTGTAACATGTAATAGTAGTCTAATTCACTGCACAGGCTCTGTGCACACTGCATTGGTTATGAGGCCTTAAATGGGTACGCCACTGCCCCAGCATTCAGAAAATTTAGTTCCAAAAGCTGGATGCGGGCTGCGAGGTCATGACATCATCGCTTTGTGATGTCATGCCACACCCCCTCAATGCAAGCTTATGGACCACGCCCCCTTAACGCCCCTCCCATATATTTGCATTGAGAGGCGTGGCCATGACATCCCGACCAGGCAGTCCGTATCAGCATTCGGAACTAAATATTCTGAATGCTGGGGCAGTGGAGTACCCCTTTAACCCCTTAATGATGAAGGACGTTTACGTCATATGCATAACCTCGAGCATCGGAGCGATGCTCGCGTCATGCGCGGCAGGTCCTGGCTGCTGATAGCAGCCAGGGACCCACACATAATGGTGGACATCCGCGATCAATACAGATCACGGCATCTGCAGCATCACAGTACTTTGAATGGATGATCGGATGGCCCGCAGCGCTGCCGCGGCGATCCGATCATCCAGCATGGCAGCCAAAGGTCCCCTCACATTGCTCCGGCCATCTCCCGAGGTCTTCTGCTCTGGTCTGCGATCGAGCAGACCAGAGCAGAAGATGACCGATAATGCTGATCAGTGCTGAGTCCTATACATAGCACTGAACAGTATTAGCAATCAAATGATTTCTATAAATAGTCCCCTATGGGGACTATTAAAGAGTAAAAATAAAAGTTAAAAAAGTTAAAAAGAAAAGTAAAAAAAAAAAATTTGAAAAACCCCCTCCCCAATAAAAACATAAATTTTCCCTATTTCACCCCCAAAAAGTGTAAAAAAAATATTCTATATACATATTTGGTATCTCTGCATGCGTAAATATCCCAACTGTTAAAATAAAATGTTAACGATACCGTACGGTGAACGGCGTGAACGTTAAAAAAAAAGTCCAAAATAGCTGCTTTTTTATAACATTTTATTCTAAAAAAATTAATTAAGAAAAGTATTAAAAGTTTTATATAAGAAAATATGGTATCAATAAAAAAGTACAGATCACGGTGCAAAAAATGAGCCCTCAAACCACCGATTATAATATAAAAGAGTTATGATTTTTTGAAGGCGAGGAGGAAAAAAGGAAAACGTAAAAATAAAATTGTCTGCGTCCTTAAAGGGGTATACTGCCCCTAGACATGTTATCCCCTATCCAAAGGATAGGGGATAAGATGTCAGATCGCCGCGGTGCCGCTGTTGGGGACCCCTGGGATCCCCGCTGCAGCACCGCGCCATCATTACAGCACAGAGCGAGTTTGCTCTGCACGTAATGATGGGAGGTACAGGGTCCGGAGCATCGTTACGTCACGGCTCCGCCCCTCATGATGTTACGGCCTGCCCCTTTCAATACAAGTCTATGGGAGGGGGCGTGGCGGTCATCACGCCCCCTCCCATAGACTTGCATTAAGGGGACGGGCCGTGATGTCTAGAGGGGCGGAGCCATGATGTCACGCTGCTCCGTCCCCCGTAACGCCCGTCATTACGCACAGAGCGTAATAAAATGGGGATAAAATGTCTAGGGGCGGAATACCCCATTTAAGGCCCAAATGGGCTTCGTCCTTAAGGGGTTAAAGGGGTACACCAGTGGAAAACTTTTTTTTTCTTCTTTTTATCAACTGGTGCCAGAAAGTTAAACAGATTTGTATATTACTTCTATTAAAAAATCTTAATCCTTCCAGTACTTATTAGCTGCTGAATACTACAGAGGAAATTATTTTATTTTTGGAACACAGTGCTCTCTGCTGACATCATGACCACAGTACTATCTGCTGACATATCTGTACATTTTAGGAACTGTCCAGAGCAGCATATGTTTTCTATGGGGATTTTCTCCTACTCTGGACAGTTCTTAAAATGGACAGAGGTATCAGCAGAGAGCTCTGAGGTCATGATGTCAGCTCTGTGTTCCAAAAAGAAAAGAATTTCCTTTGTAGTATTCAGCAGCTAATAAGTACTGGAAGGATTAAGATTTTTACAAATCTGTTTAACTTTCTGGCACAAGTTGATTTAAAAAAAAAAGTTTTCCCCCCAGAGTACCCCTTTACCCCTTAACGACCACGGACGTAAATGTACGTCCTGGTTTGGCGGGACTTCCCGCACCAGGACGTACATTTCTGTCCTGTGTATGACAACGAGCATCGGAAGGGTGCTCGCGTCATACACGGCAGGTTCCGGCTGGCAGCAGCCGGGGACCCACCTGTAGTGGCAGACATCCGCGATCGCACGGATGTCCGCCATTAACCCCTCCGATGCCGTCATCAATACAGATCACGACATCTGCGGCATTGCGGCACTTTGATTGGATGATCAGATCACCCGCAGCGCTGCCGCGGGGATCCGATCATCCAGCATGACAGCCGGAGGTCCCCTTACTTAGCTCCGGCCGTCTCCTGGGGTCTTCTCCTCTGGTCTGCGATCGAGCAGACCAGAGCAGAAGATCACCGATAATACTGAGCAGTGCTGTGTCCTATGCATAGCACTGCACAGTATTAGCAAATCAAAGGATTGCTATAGATATTCCCCTATGGAGACATAAAAAGTGTAAAAAAAAGTTGAAAATTTTAGAAATAAAAAGTAAAAAAAAAAGTGAAAAATTCCCTCCCCCAATAAAAATGAAAATTGTCCGTTTTTCCCATTTTATCCCCAAAAAGTGTAATTTTTTTTAAAAATAACATATTCCGTATCACCGCGTGCGTAAATGTCCAAACTATCAAAATATAATGTTAATGATCCCGTATGGTGAATGGCGTAAACGTAAAAAATTAAAAAAGTCCAAAAATGCTGCTTTTTTGTCACATTTTATTAAAAGAAATATTAATAAAAATTATCTAAACGTTTTATATAAGCAAATGTGGTATCTAAAAAAAAGTACAGATGACAGCGCAAAAAATTAGCCCTCATATAGCCCTATATACAGAAAAATGAAAAAGTTATAGGTGGTCAAAATAGGGCGATTTTAGATTACTGATTTTGTACAAAAAGGTTTCGATTTTTTTAAGCGGTACAAAAGTATCTAGCCATGGGTATCATTTTAATCGTATTGACCCACAGAATAAAGAACACATGTCATTTTCACCGTAAAGTGTACAGTGGGAAAACAAAACCCTCCAAAATGTGCAAAATTTTAATTTCCTCCCTAAAAATTGGTTTTTGGGTTTGTCGTCCATTTTATGGTAAAATGAGAGGTTTCATTACAAAGTATAATTGGTCACGCAAAAAACAAGCCCTCATATTGGTCTTTAGATGGAAATATAAAAGAGTTATGGATTTTAGAAGGCAAGGAGGAAAAAACGAAAATGCAAAAATAAAATTTGCCTGGTCCTTAAGGTGAAAATGGGCTTGGTCATTAAGGGGTTAAAGGAGGCTAATCCAGAAAAATTGATTAGGAGTCTCAGTCTTACCCCCATGTGTAGAAACTGAATTTAAGTTAAAAATCCATTTGTAGACAAAGGAACAAATCAATCAGTCAATAAAGTCATGACATCTTCTGCCAACTTTTACCATTCCTAGCAACATTTTTTTTTAATTACTGTTGTTTTTTCCCCAGTAATGGTAATTCACAACCATCTGGCATCAGTAAAATAGTGGAATTGTACCAAGTCTCTGCAGCAATGTGTTTGTAATTGAGCAGTAACAGCTGATAGACTGAATGGAGAATTACTGAGAGTGCAGTTGAGATCTGCAGCTGTGTCAAGTCCCTTTGGGAAGCTTTTTTTATGTTTTAAAAATGATTCTCTTCTAGACAGTTTTTTCAGCATTATAGCCATCATCTATCACCATGGCGCTGCTATGCCAGTCAATCTCTTCATGCAATGTTTTTGTTTGGCAGGGGCTCCTTAAACCCCTGTTTGCTTAGTTCTTGTAACGTTTGCTAATTTTTACATAGTAAGTGGTTTACATTGCTCTTATTTGTTCCTTTTATAATGTTGTAAGGACATGTATACCATAGAACACTTACTAAGAAAATACTTTCATAGTAGGAACATTGCTATATATGGGAAATAATATCATTTCTATGGTGTAGTCTTTTGTCCATCCCCCAATGTCTCAGACAGACAGGAATGACCACAATTTGAGGGACATTTATCAAAACCTGCCCAGAGAAAAATTTGCTTGTTGCTTCTTTCATTTTTCAAAGTACTTTTCAAAAATAAAAGAAGCGATCTGATTGGTTGCTATGGGCAACTCAGCAACTTCTAGACAGGTTTTGATAAATGTCCCCCTATATCTCCTGTATGTGCTGGAAATGATTGTCCAGAATTGTCAGCTTCTAGTGTTGGTGGCATGCGAAAAGCTGTCATCACAGGAGGTCTAAGACATTTGTAATGATCTTATAACTAATTCTTGAATGTTCATCATGATGCCTGGCATTGGATGTGGAAAAAGATTTTTCTATTTATTTTCATAGTTATTGTAGAATATTTTAATATCGAGAATATAAGATGCATTTTATTACATGAAACTGTATTCCGAATCTGTAAACTGAAAACCTAAAAGTATTTTCTGATAACGTTGAATTGTTATCTTACAACCAATGCATGTGTAACAGAAGTCATTTATTATTCACCTTTTTATATGGTTTAGAATAAAATAGAATGAGAATAACTGCAAAACTGTAAGAATTTGGGGCAACACTAAAAAATAATCAGAAAGGTAAAGGTTAATATGTCTATTCTAGGTACTATGGTTTAGAACTCACAAGGGGTGTATTCAGATGGAGTGGATATATTGTATTTTGGTGAAATTTTTGGTCTACTATGACGCTGAAATGCCCCCCAAAAAGTGTTTTTTTTTTAAAATTAATTTAATTTTATTATTATTATTATTTTATAGATGTCTATTGTAGAGAAAAAGGCCATTAAAAATGTAATGTGGGTTTTGCATTGGTGTTTCTTTCTTGCGTTTTCTATCTCTTTTTTTTTTTTTTACTGAGTTAAAAATAGATGTGGACACAGGAATTATATAGTTTTAAATGTGACCTATTGTTTCCCAGTACTCCCCCATGACTGATTAGCAGAGGTTCAGCCACCATGACCCCTGACAATTACTAAAATAAAGAAGCAGCACTTTCTGAATGGCACCTTGCACTTTCTCTGCTGTCGGCATCACAAGATTTTGTCAACCTGGCTACTTGATGTCAATTGCTATCCAAGTGGCCTTCACATTTTCTAACATTGCTGTGTTTAGATAACCACTTTCAGGCTAGGTTTCCACTTTTTTTTTACACCTAAAAAAAACGCCATTATTAACGTCAGAAAAACTGCCACAGGTTTTTCCTAAGTTTTGGCAGTTTTTCTGGCATTTTTTCTGGCGTTTTCCTTTGATTGGAAATTGCATTTTTGGCCCGTTTGACGTCTTTTTTCTAAATTTGTTGGGTACCAAAAAAAAAAAATGCAGTAAGGATGGGAAAAATGTATTTAACACATTTTTTTTTATATTCATAAAATTTTTTTCTCAAATTTTTTTTTTAGGCAGTACTACTACTCCCAGCATGGAACAGACTGTTCCATAATGGGAGTAGTAATGCCTGGACTAATAGAAAGATCGCCCCGGGTGTTACTCCTGACACCTGATGCGATCGTCCTATCTATTGCAGAGATGCGGAGCTCCGGCTGGCCAGTGATGTGACCCGTTCCTCAGACCTCACTCATTCATATTTTCCGCCCAGACTTCGGTATGATGCTCTTTGGGTTGTTCACTTTATTTTTTTTTAATTCATTGATTTCTTTTACCATTTTTGAGATGTCTTATATAATTTTCTGTCTTAAATTGAGTTTTTGAATTTATGACATGGTCTGACCGGTCAACCATAAGTTCAAGGATTAGGTCAATTGTAACACATTCTAAAGGCTGTCAGGCTTTATGTTATATTGGGATCAATAATCCAAAGTACAGCTATTTGATGATCAACATGATGGATGCTTTTAAACTAGGATATATGTGGATTTCCCTAATAACATTCCATGTGTGCATTTATATGCTGATCAGGATTGTAAATGTAAAGCCCATTCTCTGACAGTAAGCATCTGTGCCACCCCCCCCCCCCAAAGCCAGAAGGGATCACATCACATTGGGGTCACATTGTTATTAAAATGTTACAATTTTGCCTCCAACCTTGAAAAATCACAGCAAAAACTGACATGACCACACTTTGAATAAACCTATACAATGTGTTAGATAAAGTTGACCGCATTCAATCTATATTATATGCACAGTATATTCAGTTATCTTCAAGGCTTGTATGGAACAGATGGAACTTCTGGATCTGAGAAAAACAGAGGTATAGTCAGGTTCCACAGAATAGTATGGATGCCATATTATGGCTCACAGATGATATGGAGTCACAATATAGGCATGTGCATGACGTCTGGCCCTGGATGACAAATCTGTAAGGTTGTGTCTACTATGGGTTATTAACTGTGTGTTCGCACTACATTTTCATTGCAAGTGAAAAGTATGGAGTTTCCTAATACACTGCTCAAAAAAAAAAATCAAAAAAAATAAAAGAAACACAATGTAACTCCAAGTCAATCACACTTCTGTGACATCACACTGTCCACTCAGGAAGCTACAATGATTGACAATCAGTTTCACATGCTGTTGTGCAAATGGAACAGACAACAGGTGAAAATTATAGGCAATTAGCAAGACACCCCCAATAAAGGAGTGGTTCTGCAGGTGGTGACCACAGACCACTTGTCAGTTCCTATGCTTCCTGGCTGATGTTTTGGTCACTTTTGAATGCTGGTGGTGCTTTCACTCTGTTATGCTGTGTCTTTCAGCATAATCTCCCGAGCATGGAGGCACTACCAGGAGACAGGCCAGTACATCAGGAGACGTGATGGAGGCCATAGGAGGGCAACAACCCAGCAGCAGGACCGCTACCTCTGCCTTTGTGCAAGGAGGAGCAGGAGGAGCACTGCCAGAGCCCTGCAAAAAATGACCTCCAGCAGGCCACAAATGTGCATGTGTCCACTCAACAGTCAGAAACAGACTCCATAAGGGTGGTATGAGGACCCAACGTCGACAGGTGGGGGTTGTGCTTACAGCCCAACACCGTGCAGGACATTTGGCATTTGCCAGAGAACACCAAGGTTGGCAAATTCGCCACTGGTGCCCTATGCTCTTCACAGATGAAAGCAGGTTCACACTGAACACATGTGACAGACATGACAGAGTCTGAAGACTCTGTGGAGAATGTTCTGTGGCCTGCAACATCCTCCAGTATGATTGGTTTGGCGGTGGGTCAGTAATGGTATGTGGTGATGTTTCTTTGGGGGGCCGCACAGCCCTCCATGTGCTTTCCAGAGGTAGCCTGACTGCCATTAGGTACCCAGATGAGATCCTCAGACCCCTTGTGAAACCATATGCTGGTGAAGTTGGCCCTCTATTCCTCCTAATGCAAGACAATGCTAGATCTCATGTGGCTGGAGTGTGTCAGCAGGTCCTGCAAGAGGAAGGCATTGATGCCATGGACTGGCCCACCCATTCCTCAGACCTGAATCTGATTGAGCACACCTGGGACATAATTTCTTGCTCCATCCACCAATGCCACGTTGCACCACAGACTGTCCAGGAGTTGGTAGATGCTTTAGTCCTGGTCTGGGAGGACATCCCTCAGGAGACCATCCACCACCTCATCAGGAGCATGCCCAGGCATTGTAGGGAGGTCATGCGGGCACGTGGAGGTCACACTTCTCAGCCTCATTTTTGCTTGTTTTAAGGACATTACATTAAAGTTGGATCAGCCTGTAGTGTGGTTTTCCACTGGTTTTCCACTTTGATTTTGAGTGTGACTCCATATCCAGACCTCCATGGGCTCATTGCCAACATATGCCTCTTAACAACGTGGTTATTATGGCAAAACATGTTGGGGAAGGCATGACAATATTTTAATATATAGAATTTAAACATACTGAGATAGAGCCTAAAGAGGTGTTCTGCAGCACTGTTTATTTGTCACTAACAGGGTATACACCCTGTATTCTATACTGGTTACATATTGATATTCTATCACAGCATTAGTTTTTGTTTACTTTTTAAGATAACAATAAAACTTATATTTCAGGGGTAGAAATAAGATGGGTTTATTGACTCCGGGCTTTTGTCCTGGGGTTTTGTGCATTTAAGTGCATTTTTTTAGAGATCTATGACCAGAAGAAGAAGTGATTTGACCCATAATCACAATTAAGGTGTTTTATGAAGATTCCACAAGAAGTCAGAGTTGGACATGCTGTTGTAACCATTGAGCACTTGAAGAGTAAGGCCTGTGATCACATGACCAAGTAAGAGTAAAATAATGCTGTAGGACTAGTAATGGCGAGAGTGCACTATCATAGGCAAAAAAAGTGACTCTTTAAAGGGGTTTTCCGTGACTTTTTAATAAACTAGAATTGCACTGATTTTTGTGGCTGTTGTATGTTCTTTATACACTTTCATTTTATTTTTTTTTTTTTCCAGTGCTACTTGTGTTTTCAGGCTGTGCACATGACTGATCTGCCTGTGATTTCTTTATTTCCTATAATGTCAAGTTCACTTTCCCTTCCTGTTCCTTCCAGTGATTGTGATGTCACAGGATGACACATCAGGTGGGTGGGGGCAAGCTTCCCTACCATTGGTTAGCTGGAATTAGTTGACAGCTGTCCTTTTGTCAGGCCCAGTGGTAAAGGGTCTTATAAGTGTCAGGAAACCCCAAAGAAATGTGGTATAGGTTATAAAAGACAGTTTTTTGGGGGGCATTAGTAAAAAAAATGTCATTGTTTTTGTCACATCTGGGATATGTGTGTTTGCTATGACAGATAGTTCACTCAGATTTTAGTGTCATTTCTTCCTAGGCCTATGCTGGTGCTGGCATATTACCTTTACAGGTACCCCTTTTCCTGCTCTCTTTACTGTGGTATCCCACAAGATTCAGGTGAGAACTGTGCTTGTTATGGACAAAGAACCAAAGGCCTAAATTGGCCAATTGCTAATACAATTGTCCTGTATTCAAACAGCCAAATAACAGAAACAGTGTCTGCTGCTGTTTACCCAGAATAACCACTTAGAATCATAACAATTTTAAGCTCAAATGTAAAAAGACACCCAATGCGTTTATTATGTTTTCACTTGTGGTTTTCTTATTCTGTATTTACATGAACAGATTACATAGCAATTTGGCTATATAAAAATTGCAAATATTCCTACAGCAGGTAATTATCCAGCACTTTCAGGGTTTTTGCAGAAGAAATTAAGTTAAAGATTTGTGTCTGAGAAAATGGTGCCAATGGTGTGCTTCTGTGCATTAATGTGGCGCAGACACACTGACTCAATAAAGTAAAGTGCTTATTTAACAGACCAGTATGACATATACTCTCTGTGTGCACATGTCCTTAATCTGAAATGCAAAATACACCTAGTATGTACTCTAGGCACATAAAATGTGAAATGTCTATGCCAGTATGTATTTTTCAGTCTACAGAAAAGATGCCTACAATGCAGATCTTACCCATTTTTTAAGCCCTTGTTCAGGACCAAGGACATACAAGCATGCCCTTGAGCCAGGTACTTAAGGACCAAGGATGCACCTGTACATCCTGGTCTCATTTACAGGGTTTAAACCATTCTCAACAGCGGAGAATGGGTTAAACCCGGTGCAAAGCACCGCCGATCGGGCGGATACACGGCATTAACCCCTTAGATGCCGCGGTCATAGTTGATCGCGGCGTCTAAAATGAAAGTGAAACTATCCCGGCAGCTCAGCGGAGCTGATCGAGACTATCACGACAAAATCACGATGTCCTGATCAGCTTACCAGACGATGAGAGGGTCCTCACCTGCCTCTTCATCGTCCGTTCGGCGATCTGCTGCTCCAAGCCTGCTAAGCAGGCTTGAGCAGCAGAGCACCGAGAACACTGATCAATGCTATACTATGTAAGCAATCAAAAGATTGCATGTTTTAAAAGTTTAAATCAACCCCCTTTTCCCAATTTTTTTATAAAATAATGTAATAAAAAATTTAAATAATCATATGTGGTACCGCCGCATGCATAAATGTCTGAACTATTAATATATAAGGTTAGCTAAAATGCACGGTCGATGGTGTACACTTAAAAAAATATCAAATTGTGCATTTTTGGTCACTTGATATACCATAAAAAAAACTGATAAAAAGGGATCAAAAAGTCCCAGCAAAACAAAAACGGTACCAATAACAACTACAGACCACGGCTCAAAAAATGAGCCCTCATACCACCCCGTATGTGGAAAACTAAAAAAAGTTATAGGGGTCAGAAGATAATTGTAAACATACTAATTTTTGTGCAGGATTATTTTAAAGTAGTAAAATAAAATAAAACCTACATAAATTGGATATCCTTGTAACCGTATGGACCTACAGAATAAAGATAAGGTGTCATTTTTTACAGAGAACTGCACTGTGTAAAATTACAAAATAGCGTTTGTTTGTTTTTCAATTTCACTCCACAAATATATTTTTGGGGGGTTTGCGGTAAATTGACGTCATTACAAAGTACAATTGGAGCAAAAACCAAGCCTTTTATGGGTCTGTAGGTGCACAATTAAAAGAATTATGATTTTAGAAGGAGAGGAGGAAAAAACGAAAGTGCAAAAATGAAAGGTCAAAATGTGCTTGGTCCTTAAAGGGTTAAGCCAACCGCTTGTGTATTAGATGAATGGCCCATAAACAGGAAAAAAAATCTGCTACGAGATAAGCAGAGGCAAAATATAAAGCTATATTGGGATCACCAATGTAATAACATATATTCTTACACATAATATACTAACTGGTGTCTCATCAATAGGCCAGGTCATAAAATATTGATCAGTTGGATCCACCAATTAAGTCCTCCAAAGGTACTGAAAAGAGGTTAATTTTAATCCCTTTACAATAATAGAAGAGAACTGTGTGCACATTATTACCCCTTATCCTTTGAAAACACAGAATTAAAGAACTTAACATTCTCCATACACTCCAGTCATTTAAAGAGGAACTGTCATTGTTAAAAACTTTTCATATATTGCAGGACTCATTATAATATGACATTTCACAATATACCTGAGTGTGGGAGAGAAAAACGGAGAGACCGACACAGGCGCCTTGTGCGTTACCACTAGACAGGAATAACAGATAAAAACAAACACAGTGAACGGGCAGGAATTGCCCCTTAGGTAATGGCCGCTCACCTTGAGCGAATAAGGTATTCGCATATAACCCACACCGTGGGTGACAGAAGGATCGGAACTGCTGCTGAGCCTGGGTCCCAGGAAAGGAAAAGATCCGATCCTGATGGAAGTGGAGGCGGAGGAGGAAAATATGACCCTTACAGAGGCGCTGCTAGTTCCAGAGTAATGTAGAAGCCAACCAGAGGTATTGGTAAAACACCGGAGTGGTTTATTAGAGCATAAGAAGACAATAAAGTACACAGATGACGCGTTTCGGGGGAGCAACCCCCTTCCTCAGATCAGTGATCTGAGGAAGGGGGTTGCTGCCCCGAAACGCGTCATCTGTGTACTTCATTGTCTTCTTATGCTCTAATAAACCACTCCGGTGTTTTACCAATACCTCTGGTTGGCTTCTACATTACTCTGGAACTAGCAGCGCCTCTGTAAGGGTCATATTTTCCTTTTCCGCCTCCATTTCACAATATACACCTGTTAAATTTTTTTTAAATTTTCACCTGAAATTCATGCTCAAAATAGCCACCACTAGGGGTCGCCTGTCTTTTAGCCAGACAGACTAGTCTAGATTTTACAGCATACTGGATACCAGCCGTAAAGCATACCGGTATCCAGTATAGGAGATTTCTATTGTGTATGCAAAATTACAGATAAAGGATGTGTGGACTTGCTGGGAGCTGTAGTTTTACAACAGCTGGAGGCAACACTGCTCTAACACAGTTATTTACAAACATTGCAGCTTCAGTTGTTACTAAACTACAACTCCCAGCATGCTGAAATAGTCAAAGCTTTCTCGGACTCCTGAATGACAAAGAAGTTTAAACTGAAATAAAAAAAGCACAAACGGATGCGCTCCGTAGTGTAACACCAAAGGTGAGTTGGTAACGCTAAGTGTGAATTGCGCTTACCACATGAAGTTGTACTCAAACCAAGTACAACAATGGAACAGGGCGTATCATCAAAGGGTCTCTGCAGCTTCGTCCCGCTGAAATAAAATCACGATAAAAACAAGCAATCTCCAGGTAGCAGAGCGGGATCAATGGAAGCGCTGAGACCAGATAAGAAGTTAAAAGGATATATTTCCCATAATGCAACGCGTTTCACGGTCACCCGCTTCCTCAGGCAGAGGAAGCGGGTGACCGTGAAACGCGTTGCATTATGGGAAATAAATCCTTTTAACTTCTTATCTGGTCTCAGCGCTTCCATTGATCCCGCTCTGCTACCTGGAGATTGCTTGTTTTTATCGTAAAGAAGTTTAAAGACATTTAGGAGTCTGTGAAAGATGAATGACACACATAGTGACAGCTATGCTGATTAACATCCAGCCTTACTAGGAGAAGATAAAACAGATAGAACATGTATTCATAAAAATGCTGTACTTTTATCTAAAAAATCCTTGCACTAATTTTATGAAGATCTATTCTTATATTTATACATTTTATCCTGTTATGAATTCACCATAATGTCTTGTTTTTACTGCAGGCAAGCTCCAAGTATCTTCCTCTGACAAATGACACAGCATAAAACCAGAGAGGAAAGGGTTACAGAGTAGAGAGTACTGATTGGCTGACTGCACAGGCTTGCTCCTGTGAGGGAGACAGACTGACACGCCCCCTCCAGCCTGCTCAATGAAAAAGTAACACACCAGCAGATAAATGCTTCTATCTCTGGATATATAGGTCCGAGACACATAAAAATTATATGTACATGATCAGGATTGGGTCCTGAGTAACATATTCCTTTTTTTTGCATTTGCATTTTTTGTGATTTCACCGCAGCCGGGTTAGTGTTATCTTCGCTTCAGACGCAGCAGTCAGCTTTGATCGTCGCATCTGAAGGGTTAATACAGGGCATCACCACAATCAGTGATGTCCTGTATTAGCCGCGGGTCCCGGCCATTGAGGGCCGCAAGTATTCGGCGTATAAGACGCACCAACTTTCCCCCCCCAGTTTTGGGGAAGAAAAAGTGCATCTTATACGGCGAAAAATACGGTGCTGTTTAACAGCTTCCACTTTTCCAAAAAGACTTTCTATGAAATTTTTAAATGTTTCATCCAGAAGAGCATTTGTGAGGTCAGACACTAAAGACAAGAGAGTCTGGCTTCCAATCTCCATTCTAGTTCATGGTCAGATCTTTGTGTGGGCCAGTCTTGTTCTTTTACACAAAACTCACCCAACCATGCATTTATGGCATGTGCACTGGTGCTCAGATGTACTGGAACAGAGAAGAACTAAACCGAAACTCTCCCCACAATGTTGGAAGCATTCAATTGTGCAAAATAACCTGGTATGCTGAAGCATTAATATTTCCCTTTACTGTAACTAAGAGATCTAGGCCAGTCCCTGAAAAACAATCCTGTAGGATTATTACTTTTCATCCATACTTTACAACTAACACAATGTAGTCAGCCAGGTCACTTGTGATACACCAACCCAAGACTAATGCACCAGACTGCAAGGTAGACAAGTGTTATTTGTCATACAACAGAATAGGTTTCCATAGGTCCAGTGGTGACATGCCTTACACCAATCCACCTGAAGCATGGTAGTGTGCTTAGTGATGTAAGACGTGCATGAAGCTGCTCAACCAGTGCTTATTTTAATACTAGATGAGATTTGGAGCACTGCAGCCATTGGGTCAAAGAGTGTTGAAGACTTTTATGCACTATGAGCCTCAACATTCAGTGGCCCTACTCTGTAACTTTATGTGGTGGCTTAGTTGTTGTGATCTCTAAACACTTTGGGGAGAATTTATTAAAACAGGTTGTTGTCAGCCTGTTTGTTTAGCATGTTTGGAATTTTGTCTGATGTGCGTCAAAATCATCATTTGGTTATACAACATGTGCTAACTTATGCTCTTATAAGTTTATAACTCATAACTTTCAGGCAGTTTTCAGAGTGTGACTTTTTAAAAAGTCGCATTTTGCTGACGCAACATCAGCAAAATATGACTTCGTAAATACATACAAAGTCACACATAGTAAATACATTACCACTTCAAAAATAGTCAACAACCTTCAAAATCTTCTAAGTGAAAAGTCCCACACTTTTGATGCACAAAATGACTGCACCAAGCCATTGTGATAAAAAAAAAAAACTCCAAACATAATAACTACCCCCTTTTCACTTTTTTAAAATGCCATACATAGTTGACCGTGAAAGATCAAGTAGGGAAGAAATTTCCCAACCATACTTCTTGTAATGGTGGCACTCTATGACAGTACCCTGCTCGAATTCAGCGAGAAATAATCCATTCTATAACAAATGCAGACTGAATTCAAATGTGGTTCAATCTACCTCTTGTAACATTTTCTCTAAAAATGATCTTCCTTTTTGTAGTTACAGTTGAATATAGCAGTTATTTTCCTTGATGTTTACAGCATTTAGCATTAATTGAATGATGTATACACAGTCATCTTCATGCAGGTGGCCAGGTTTTCCTTTATCTAAAATGTAATCTTCAGTGATGCAGTTTTTAATGTTTATAATGTGGCTACCATTCTGCAGATACTCCAGATCTCCAGGTGCTTGTAATGGCTGTTAGATGAAGTATTTTATCTGACAGCATGTACTGTAGCTAATGGGCATGTTCCCAGAAAGGTTGCAGTGACTGTTACATAGATAAAGAGATCTATTCATCATAGACTCATGCACTGGTATTTTATTCCGTTTGTTCATCAAAGTATCAAAAATCCCTCACTGAGTCAGGACTATGCTTCACCGAATTGTATAGGGTGATGATTTATTTGGGCCAAGAGAACTTGAAGTATTCAAAAAGTAAATTAAAAACTGGTTTACCTCAGACAGATCTTCTCCCTATGGTAACCATATTTTTCGAGGTAATAATAATAAAATAAGGCCCCTACTTCTCATTTACTGAAGCATTTGCACCTGTAAACATTGCACAAATGGCCAATATAGAATGAGAATCTGTGCACGCCATATTTATTATGCACCTTTTGGTAGGCGCATGTGCCATATTTGTTGGGCAAAGTTAGCATGGTTCATCTGTGACTTTTAAAAAGTCACACAAAAGTGCACAAATCCCTTTCCACCCCTGATAAATCTGTGACTTTAGCATTAAGGTGTGACTTTACCTTCATTGAATGGTATGTATGACTTTACTTTAAAGGGTTTATCCCCTTATACCCTATCTCACTGGACAGGGTATAAGTTCTTGAAGGGGTACTCCGCTCCTAAACATCTTACAGCCTTCACGCCCCCTCCATTCATGTCTGGTAGGAGGTGTGACGGCTATGTACTAGCTGTCACGTCCCCTCCCATAGACATGAATTGATGGGACATGGTGTGACAACAGAAAACAGACACCCTTCCATAACTGAGGTAACCCCTTCCATACAGTTGGCATGCCAATATGAGAAGGCAATGGCATACAGTACAGCTTTTACAACTTCCATTTATGCAAGGTGGCAATTTCAGTGGGGCTGATAGGAGGATGGAAGAAGCGGGAAAAAGAAAGCATGCTTTTTCTACTTTTTAGTAACTCCTCTGTTTCTTCTTGTGATGTTTGACAAGTACCCATCCTCTTTCCTTTTTTCTTTATCTTTCCTTTCCTCTCTCTCTCTCTCTCTCTCTCTCTCTCTCTCTCTCTCTCTCTTTGTTTGTTAATTGTTTGTTTGAAGTGTAAATATATGTGGATATATGAAGGTTAACCCCTTAAGGACTCAGGGTTTTTCCGTTTTTGCACTTTCGTTTTTTCCTCCTTACCTTTTAAAAATCCTAATCCTTTCAATTTTCCACCTAAAAATCCATATTATGGCTTATTTTTTGCGTCGCCAATTCTACTTTGCAGTAAAATTAGTCATTTTACCCAAAAATGCACGGCGAAACGGGAAAAAAAAATCATTGTGCGACAAAATCGAAAAAAAACGCCATTTTGTAACTTTTGGGGGCTTCCGTTTCTACGCAGTGCATATTTCGGTAAAAATTACACCTTATCATTATTCTGTAGGTCCATACGGTTAAAATGATACCCTACTTATATAGGTTCGATTTTGTCGCACTTCTGGAAAAAATCATAACTACATGCAGGAAAATTTATACGTTTAAAAATGTCATCTTCTGACCCCTATAACTTTTTTATTTTTCCACATACAGGGCGGTATGAGGACTATTTTTTTGCGCCGTGATTTGAAGTTTTTATCGGTATGATTTTAGTTTTGATCGGACTTTTTAATCACTTTTTATTCATTTTTTAATGGTATAAAAAGTGACCAAAATACGCTTTTTTGGACTTTGGAATTTTTTTGCGCGTACGCCATTGACTGTGCAGTTTAATTAATGATATATTTTTATAGTTCGGACATTTATGCACGCGGCGATACTACATATGTTTATTTTTTTTTACACTGTTTTATTTTTTTTATGGGAAAAGGGGGGTGATTCAAACTTTTATTAGGGAAGGGGTTAAATGACCTTTATTAAAACTTTTTTTTTAATATTTTTTTTGCAGTGTTATAGGTCCCATAGGGACCTATAACACTGCACACACTGATCTCTCATCCTGATCACAGGCGTGTATTAACACGCCTGTGATCAGTGTTATCGGCGCTTGACTGCTCCTGCCTGGATCTCAGGCACGGAGCAGTCATTCGTCGATCGGACACCGAGGAGGCAGGTAAGGGCCCTCCCGGTGTCCGGTCAGCTGTTCGGGACGCCGCGATTTCACCGCGGCGGTCCCGAACAGCCCGACTGAGCAGCCGGGTCACTTTCACTTTAGAAGCGGCGGTCAGCTTTGACCGCCGCTTCTAAAGGGTTAATACCGCACATCGCCGCGATCGGCGATGTGTGGTATTAGCTGCGGGTCACGGCCATTGATGAGCGCCGGGACCGACGCGATATGATGCAGGATCGCGGCGCGATCCCGCTTCATATCGCGGGAGCCGGCGCAGGACGTAAATATACATCCTGCGTCGTTAAGAGGGGTACTCCAGAAGAAAACTTATTTTTTTTTTTAAATCAACTGGTGCCAGAAAGTTAAACAGATTTGTAAATTATTTCTATAAAAAAATCTTAATCATTCCAGTACCTATTAGCTGCTGAATACTACAGAGGAAATGATTTTCTTTTTTGAACACAGAGCTCTCTGCTGAATCACGAGCACAGTGCTCTCTGCTGACGTCTCTGTCCATTTTAAGAACTGTCCAGAGTAGGAGAAAATCCCCATAGCAAACATATGCTGCTCTGGACAGTTCCTAAAATGGACAGAGATGTCAGCACTGTGCTCGTGATATCAGCAGAGAGCTCTGTGTTCCAAAAAGAAAAGAATTTCCTCTGTAGTGGTCAGCAGCTAATAATTACTGGAAGGATTAAGATTTTTTACAAATCTGTTTAACTTTCTGGCACCAGTTGATTTAACAAAAAAAAATGTAAAAAGTTTTCCACCGGAGTACCCCTTTAAGTATTGAAAATATATTCAGAGACAATTTTTATTTTGATCCCTGAGTGTTATGGATAAGGATGGAACATTTATATAATATGCATAATAAAAAAGAATGAACCCAATAATTTAGGTTATTCTCATTTCCTTGAACAGGGCTGAGCTACTTTATGAATTATGGAAAAAAGCATCACTGGGTTCTTGCATCTACACACTTTTATTTTTGTAATGCCGAGCACTCCGGGTCCCGCTGCTTCCCCGGAGCGCTCATGGCGTTACTCTACTTGCAGCACTCCGGTCGGCGCTGCTGACCGAGAGCGCTGCTACCCTGTCACCGGAGGGGATGCGATCCACGGGACGGGACATGCCCGCTCACGGATCACATCCCATGTCTCTTCTTCTCACCTGCTCCGCCCTTCCTCTGTCCCTGCCTGGCGCGCGCGGCACCGCTCTCTAGGGCGCGCGCACCGGCTCTCTGAAATTTAAAGGGCCAGTGCACCACTAATTGGTGCCTGGCCCAATCTAGTCCAATCACTGTTTTCCCTATAAAACATCCCTTCCCCTTCCTGTCCCTGCCGGATCTTGTTGCCTAGTGCCTAGTGAAAGCGTTCCAGTGTGTCCTTGCCTGTGTTTCCAGAATCTCTGCTGTTGCCCCTGACTACGAACCTTGCCGCCTGCCCTGACCTTTCTGCTACGTCTGACCTTGCCTTGCCTTGTCCTTTTGTACCGCGCCATCTCAGCCGCCAGAGAGGTTGAGTCGCTACTGGGAGGAACGACCTGGGGGTTACCTGCTGCAGCAAGTCCATCCCGCTTTGCGGCGGGCTCTGGTGAATACCAGTAACCCCTTAGACTCCGTTCCCCTGGTACGGCCCATGCCATCACCTCTCTGGTACAGAGGATCCACTTCCAGTGTCCTCACCCTCCGCCAACCCGGATCCTGACAATTTTTTTTATCCTAGTACATGCTGGACACATGATGAATAAAGTTGAATGGGTTATTTGTAAGAAATAAACCCTAGAGGTAAGCGGTTGGCCCCAAATTGAAGGCCTTCTGCTGGAGACCATAACTATCAGAGCCTGGATCAAACAACATATTCCCAGCTCTTGTTGCCCAACAGCAAAATTCAATTTTATTCAGACTTTGTGCTTCCATGCTGGAGATTATTTGTCTTTGTATGTTTATTCCAATTTCCAGACTTTCTTTAAAGAATTGATATTTCAATTAAAATATACTTTAATTATCTGCAGGGCTTGAACATTTTGTCATTCATGCAATTCAAAAGACTTTTTTATTTTTTTATTTTAGAGATTATATTTTTTACATGATTTTACTTTATACATTTATAGTGAATTATCTGACCCCTCAACCTGTATTTTCTTACTACTCCAGTACATTTTCTTCTTTTTGTTCCCACAAAATAAATCTTTTTAAGGATGAGACCGTATTTATCTAAAATGTCAGTACAAATTTTGTTTCCAACATGAAAACATGCCGTCATTTTGTAGATAAAAACAGGAAAATATTTAAATAATACAATGTAACATTATTGAAAACAATTTGACTATGTAATGCTTATTACTTTATTAAGGCCTATAGTACAGAAAATACTGTAGATACAAAATGTTGATTATTGTTTGTTCTTTGATAGAAGAATATTTGGATCTTTGAAGATCTTTCTAGAGGACAGCCTATTGATTTTAAAGGGGTACTCCCACCCTAGACATCTTATCCCCTATCCAAAGGATAGGGGATAAGATGTCTGACCGCGGGGGTCCAGCCGCTGGGGACCCCCGCAATGTTGCATGTGGCACCCACCTGTTTCTTGTCCGGAACCGCTGGAGGGTCTCGGTCGCGACCACTGGAACGTAAGTCCGTGACGTCAGGACTCCACCCCAGTGTGATGTCACGCCCCGTCCCCTCAATGCAAATCTATGGGAGGGGGCATGACGGCAGAGACCCTCCAGCACTTCCAGACAAGAAACAGGTGGGTGCCGCATGCAACATTGCAGGGGTCCCCAGTGGCGGGACCCCCGTGGTCAGACATCTTATCCCCTATCCTTTGGATAGGAGATAAGATGTCTAGGGTGGGAGTACCCCTTTAATGTTTGATATGCAGTAGAAAAAAAATGTTAGTTAGTAACAAACTTGCCAACTGAGGGTGTCTCACTATGTACTGGTACTACTTGGAAACAATCTTCACACTTTTGTTAACTAACCAGTAATTCTTCACATTTGTGTACCAAATATAAATTTTCTTATGTAGGGGGGAAGAGGAAATTTACTAAGATCAGTATTTGACATGAAGTTCCAACAATGCTGCATGCCATATGTATGCCTTTAAATCCATAGTAAATCCACTGATCAGCAGGAGGTTACTTCTAGGCAGGCAACACCCACTTTTGCAATTGTTTGGCAAATAACCTGCATAAAAATGTTACTTTTGTCCATCGGAAAACTGTAAGACCTATTTGCATGTATTAAACTAAAGCTTCTATTTTATAAGTGTAATGTACTATTCCAGTTGAATATGTTTTACACCAGACTTTAAACTGCCATCTCATAGGACCAAACATTTATTAATAATTCTGCATTATTTGTGAAAGTCTCGCTTATATAAATGGCATTGACATTAGAAGAGGTTTTTGGTTTCTCTTGACTGTTAAGAACCAGTTACATGATTAACTTAATAACTTTCACTGTTGATGAGAAAATAATATGTAAGTGCATTCATCTAATATCCATTATGGAAACACATGACAGGAGAATGAAAAAACAAAATGAATACAGAGTCAATACATTCATCACTGACCCGGTAACTTCTCGTGTTGCAATATTGATTGGTTTTCTTTGCGTCTTTTACTTTGTATTATGAATGTATCAGGGATTAGTGACACTGCCTCTTAATATAGCAGTTGTTACTTAACTTTTGTATATAGGGTTGAGGCTGTTGTATCAGGGATTATTGATTATTCAGCCATTGTACTTTACTTGACCCATTTTTCTTCTTTGTATGTGTCACTCATAGAGATACCAGCCCAATGTAGCATAAAGTGGCCTTGATATCTTTAGTGATAGGTAAGAGTTAATATGAGTTTTTTGTTGTATAACTATATATATATATATATATATATATATATATATATATCCTTTTGTTAGAGGTCTGTGGGTATTCTGTAAAATGTCCTCTTTCTGTGCAGCACCAAGTTGACTAATGGACTTGCTTTGGTCAGTAGTCTAGCTGTTTGTATTCCTCAAAATCCAAGATGGTTTAAAGTCAATTTCTCTTTATTTTTCTCTTTCCCATGGCTCAATAATAGACATTCTCTCATTACTAAAATTGTCTATTTTCAAAGATTTACAGTGTTCATCTGTATCAAAGACATATGCAGATATTTCCGGGCTGGTCTAGAAATCTTAAGTCCAGTCAATGGAAATATTGATGCTTCAGCATACCAAGATATTTGGACAATTGTATGCTTCCAACTTTCTGGAAACAGTTTTAGAAAGGCCCTTTCTGCTCCTGACATTTTTTATGGCCTACACTGAATCCTGTGATGAGCACTAGTGATGAGGGGCATTGGCCATATTCGAATTTGTGATATTTCGCGAATACATAGACAAATATTCCTATATTCGCGAATTTTGTGAGGGGGTGGGCAACTTTACTATTGGTTGCTAGGGATGTTGTTGATAACCTCTGACAAGTGTATTTGCATCATTCTAATTGGCCCACAAGTGAAAAGAAGGAATATGCGAATATTCACATATGCGAATATGCACATTTACGAATATTCACATAAGCGAATATGCGCATATGTGGAAAAAAGTGAATATTCCTAATTTCATATATAATGTATATAGCGAATATATTCGCAATATTTGCGAATTCACTATAAAAATTAGAAATGCAAATACTCGCGCCCAACACTATCAAACACCTTTGGGGTAAATTGGAACGAGGATTGTGAGCCAGGCGCTCTTTCCCAACATCAATGTCTGACTTTTGGATGAATGGGCAAAAATTCCCATCGACACACTCCATTTTGTAGAAAATCTTCCCAGGAGAGTGAAACTGTGTAAGTGCAATGCGATGTCCTAAAAGCATTTTTTTAGATGTCCCAATATTTTTGTCCGTATCATATATAAAATAGGATTTTATATGTCTTTGGGATAATATATGAGAGGATATAATTTCTCACTTTGCCATTGCAATCATTTTTTTTTTTTTCATCCATTGTCCCGTTACCCATCCTAATTAGGTATAATTGGCATTGACCAAAATACATGGCAACTGATAGTATTTAGTATAAAAAACCATAATATATCTTTAAAAGGCCTTCTAATCCAATGAGAACCTATTTTTATTGTAATTTGATTTTGCCATGCATATTTATATATCTTTCTATAACACAATTGGTTACCTATAAGTTGGCTCTAGGGGAATTTCTCTTGTGGTAAAAATAAAAAATCTGAAACAGATGGCAGGTGATTATACTTTAACCTTGTCAATGGCATACTGGCTATCTAAAGTTGATATCTTAGATGAAATAAGATGCTTTTCAAATACAGCAGAGCAGCAGAACACAAATGATAGTGTCCTTCAGCAGCGAACAGGAGAACTGAGTAATAGGTCTTTGTTCAGAATGAAAATAATTATGTTGCATTCCACAAGTTTGCTTTAGAGTTTAAGGTGTTTTTTCCACTAGACCGAAAAGTAAAGTGAAATGATTTCCTTTTTTCAGTGAAGTATGGATTGATCAAAATGTTAATGACATCAGGAGATGAGCACTCGGGTGTAATGAAAGGCAGAATTGTCCATTGTGGAGTGGTTGTGTTATATTGCATTGAAAAAAGTATCATGACATTAGGAATCAGATGAAGGAATTACAAAGGCCCGCACTGTGTGTGTTAGATGAATGAAAGATCAGGGTCCTCAATAACACAGACAATAAATAAAGGCAAAGCGCCTTCAAACTAGAATAGCTCAAGTCCCTAAGCAATGCAAACGCCTTCCAAGAAGGAGCTTAAACTTTATCTCTGCATGCAATTACTACTACGATGGCCCCGACATATGATCATTTCAACACACGTTGGCCTCCCAGAGGCCATCGCATGTTGAAGGCAGCATCAACATACGCTGCTTTTGTATGTTGGGGCCATCGCATAAACGGCTATCCGGCAGCGATGACTGCTTCAGCTGCCGCCTGATAGCCGTTTACGGTGCCCCATGTGGTCCACTGACGATCACTCACATGTCCTCGGGGCTCCGGTGCGTCCTCTTCCGGATCCTCTGCATCGTCGGCGCTCTCCATCATCGTCATCACGTAGCTGCGCACGCTGTCCCATCATCCAATTGGAGTGGCGTGCGTATCGACATGATGGCGGCGACGGAGAGCGAGGATGCCGGGGAAGCAGAGGCCTTGCCGGAGCATCGGGGACACCCTGGGGACGGGGCGACAGCGATGGAAGGCGATATCTAGGGCTGTGGTGACGAGCGGTGACTGTCCGGAGCGGCAGGGACACGTGAGTATAACCTCCAATACCAGTGGTCTTCAACCTGCGGACCTCCAGATGTTGCAAAACTACAAGTCCCAGCATGCCCGGACAGCCGTTGGCTGTCCGGGCATGCAGGGTGTTGTAGTTTTGCAACATCTGAAGGTCTGCAAGTTGTAGACCACTGTCCTATACTTTATATTGCATGGATCCCTCAGCATATGATGGTTTCCACAAACGATGGTCCATTTGGAACGGATTACTATCGTATGTTGAGGGACCACTGTATATGAAATGTATATATTAACATTTTTTATGGACAGATTCATTGATGGTTATTTGTTAGTTTTAGTTAAAGAGAACCTGTCCCCTTGAAAAACAGTACTATAATGTTGGGAAAGCTAAAAGCCATAGATTTCAAAGATGTTTTTATTATCTTAAAAATCACATTCATCCCCCAGATTTCAAACCTCAGTACCATGGACCCTAAGGCTGTTTTAACACTTCGTTTCTTGAGCCTCATTTTGAATTGAGCTTTCAAAGGATTATTTGGTGTCCTTAGTTTACTTGCTGGGTATTAGTGATTAAATGTATTCATTTATATTTTATGGATATTGACCACAAGTGTCTACCATTCCACTGACAAAGGGGACTGTGGTTGTCATGGGCCATTCATGGGGCGAACCCTCAGTCCTGATAATTGAAGGGCCAGTGATCTGCCAATAATTGACCAAACTCGTCCAGGTGATTCAATCTTTTGTGCAGCATTTAAGTTATTGTCGTCGGCCTCACATCGTCCTGTGTAAACAATGATGGATTTAAAGGGAGGCACAAACAATCCAGATATTATTCTGCCCAATTTGTAGGTAGTATCAGCCTGTGTAAAATGGCCCTTACATGACTTAAATGGTCTACTGCTAATGTATTAGTTATACTACTAAAAGTCCCACAAGACTTAACCACAATTTCATTTGTAAACATTCCTATCATCTATTAGAATCCTCATACTAGTATTAAAGGACAACTACAGGATAGGGGATAAGTGTTTGATTGCGGGGGTCCGACCGCTGGGACCCCCCTCGATCTCCCTTATGGGGCGCCGCCATTAGCGCTCATGGTGAGCGCTAAGGCGCGTAGCGTCGACCTAGAGGTCGACAGTGATGCCCCGTCTCCTCCCCGTCCCCATACAGTTCTATGGGGGAGACGGGGAGGCACGAACGCTGCCTCCCCGCCTCTCCCATAGAGATGTATGGAGGAGGCGTGCCGGCTGCAATGTCATGCTGCGGCCGGCACGCACCCTGCACGGGACAGCCACGGCCCCGTACAGGAGATCACAGGGGGTCCCAGCGGTCGGACCCCCCGCGATCAAACACTTATCCCCTATCCTGTGGATAGGGGATAAGTGTTATTCATGCTGCAGATGTCCTTTAATGCACCTATGTGGAAACAACTCCCACAACATATTTATACACCAGCAAATGAAGTCCACAAAAATATCCACTACAATATATATTTATTATTGTAATGAAACCATATAATAATAATAGGAGGTGTTACTGAAGGGACACACACCAATAATATAATGTGCAATGGTGGCTAATGCAGCCAAAACATCACCATAGTATATTGTCAAATGCACACATGACTATCTGAAAGATACTAAACTGTATTGAGTATGAGCCAGTGCAACTGAGTCACTATTTTGTGTCATAGGCATGTAAGATAAACATCCTATGTATTTGTAGTTAACCTGTAAATGACCATGAACCAATCAATGACAAATCCCCCACATCTAAAGTGCATATATCTTCCAAAGTGGCATAAACTATAAGGGTGGGCAAGGAAAGCATTACTGCTAATGAAACAACATACCCAAATTGATGGTATTCCTCCTAAACCCCAATGTACGTTCTTCAGGGGGTCACTGAGGATGATTGCAAAATGTGTTTAGGCGACAGATCATCAACATGGGTATGTTGTTTCAAGAGCAGCAATGTTTACCTTGTCCACCTTATAGATCTGGTCATTTACAGGTTAATTATAAAGAAATAGGATGTCTAGCTAACACACTTATGATACAAGATAGTGACACAGCTGCACTAGTTCATGCTCACTACAGTTGAGTAACTTGCAGGTAGTCATGTGTGCATTTGACTATATGCTATCATGATTTATTGATAGCATTAGATATAATTCTCATTATTTTATATTCAGAAGAATCTGTTTTGGGATGTAACACAGCTGATGTCATGGTGTGTAGGGAACGTTAATGAGAACATTTCTAATGCTAAATCTGTTAATATACTAACAAGTCAATGGAATTAAAGTGCATTAAGAAGAAAAGCATAACCTCTATTTTTTGCCATAAAAAATCTGCACGACCTCCTAAAAAGCTATAAAATTATGTATCCCTGGAATGACGACATGTTATACAGTTATCCAAGCCAATAACATTTCCAATGCAGGAAGCAGAGATGTGGAAATGATATGGCACTGAGTGTGAGGTTACGTAGATAATAAAGCAGGGTATAGACATTCATGGCAGCATCAGGTTCATCTATTCAATCTGCAACACTAAAAAATGTAATGTATAGGGAAAATAATATATCAGGATGGATATAGAATATTATATATTTTTTACATTAAAATGAAAGAGGAAGTATACATTACTACATACAAAATTAACATCACTCTCCCAAGGTCACCATAAGGCTTCAGCTATCTCTTTTATCACACCTAGTGGTCTCTCTATTGACAGTGATTGCCACTTGGTCACCATAAATATATTTTAGGCGGCCAACGTAAAGTAATGACTTTTCAGGTTGTTTCATTAGGGCTTGGAAGCCTATCCCCTTCTTACATGGAAAGCGTGTAACATGTTAATACTTTATTATGAGGTAGGATCACCAGTAATATAATCTCTAAAAACAACCATTTTCAATATACATTGAGGTGAATAGTATACACTATGCAGTAGATAGTACATTGGTCCGGTACAGGAAGGCAATGGCAGGTTCTACCTCATATTAATGTATTGTTCTAGACTTTTGGAGACATAGAATGAGATTCATTAAAACCTGTGCAGAGGAAAAATTTACCAGTTTCCCATAGCAACCAATTAGATTGCTTCTCTTATTTTTTAAAAGGCCTCTGAGAAATAAATGAAGCAATCTGATTGCTTGGTATGGGAAACTGGACGACTTTTCCTCAGCACAGGTCTTGATGAATCTCCCTGTCATTGCTTTATTTTACAACAGGGTTATCACTTTCCATATCTCATTTACTTAATTAACAGTGCAAACAAGAAGAGAGCAGGGAATTGTGTATTTTACATTTTGGGTAACATTTTGATGTACCATATATATCGGTTTATAACACACATCAGCCTATAACAAGCACCCTCATTTTTCCAAGGAACTTTGGGTAGAAAAGGTTTTTTACCCACATATCCTTGTTAAAATGAGGGTGTGTCTAAGTGCGTATAAACCCCAATATCTTTCTGGCCCCGCAGAAGCTGCGGTGGTTCAATGATTTAAAACGGCCGCCGCCACACGGTTCCCGTCTCCCTCCCCATCTCCAGATTCCATATGTACATGCCAGCGCCGTCTCCTGCAGGCTCGGACGGCATCCTGTGCTCTCACTGTGCGCTGTGTGCTGACGAGTGACGTTGTGTTGAGGACATCACTCGTCAGTGTGCAGGGCACAGCGAGAGCACAGGGTGCCGCCGAAGCCTGCAGGAGACAGCGCCGACAAGTAAATATGAAAACTGGGGAGGGAGATGGGAAGTGGGCGACAGTGGGACTCTGGTCCAGCAGAAGCCACTGCAGTTACATGATTTAAAGCGGCCACTTTAAATCATTGAAGTGCGGCAGCTTCTGCGGGCAATAAAGAGTTTATCAGCGTATAACACGCATATAGAATTTTGGCTTAAAATTTGATCTTATAAAATGTGTGTTATACAACCATAAATACAGACATGCCAAACACAGCAAACCCGCTGCCACTGAGGATCATGCCTTGGGGGAATGTTGTGGTATTTAATAAAGTTTCCTCTGAGATTTCCTCCTGTAATGAAAGCAATAAACTACAATTTGGTTCAATAATTCCTTCCTTTCTTGGTCAAAGGCCATGTCAAATGTCATTGACCAGCTTAAAGAATAGTACAAGTTCAACCTTATTTTATCTCTATATTCATTGGTTTGTTTCTTAGCAAACTCTTCATTTATCCATTTAGAAAACCTATAATGTTTCTAAAGCTTTACATTTTCTGTTTATAGATATTGATTTTAGGACCTTGGACCCGATGTGGGATAAATTGTCAATTGTCCTGGATTTGATTTCACTTAGGAAATGTATCTCTACTGTTGCAATATTAATATTCTCTAATGCAAACACATTATACCACATGAATTGTGCTTCTAGCATTCACTATTTATGTTCCTTAGAGCTTAATAATTCTTCTTTTAAGATCTAGTCATTGCATTTAGAGTGCATATTGCCATGTGTTGACCTAGACTGTATATTAGTATAAATCTTGTATTCAGAAGAATTATTTCAAAACAAATACTTAATATCACCTCATATTCAAAATGCAATAATCCAGTTCAACCACTCACTTTGGGCTTGACATGCATTTATTATATTAACCAAATCAAGCAACTTTATTTTTATGAAAAATATAAATTCACATTTCTCAAAGCAGCTTTCGGTGAATAATGTTCTTCTTAAAATTTTGCAGGAGGTAGTATAAAAATAAAAACATGTCATGCTCACTTACCCCAATCCTCCACAGTTGTCGTTCCCACACTTACACATCCGACCTTAAATTCAGAAGTGCTTGGTGGCTCCATAGAGAATGAATGGAGCATCGGCTGAGTAGGCAGGATGAACACCATTCATTTCTACGGCTTGGAAACAAGAAGTTGAAATGGGAATACCCCTTGGTATTGGCCAGCAATTTCACATTGCACATGCAGACTATCCATGGTGCTTTAGTTCTGCTGATTTCAAGGGCCCCAGGAGTCAGAAAACGACTAATCTTTTTTGCTAGACTAAAATAAGAGAAGTAGTCCTGTTATCCATTGATATTGACCTAGTGTGGCATTCCATCAGGGGATGGAATCTGACTTCCTGGGATCCTTTTTGGGACTGACGAAAATTCTGACAGCACACATCTGCTGAACAGCCTTTATGGGCAGTTTTTCGAGATTTCTCCTGTTTTGCTCCCTACTTCTTTCTGTACTCTTTGAATTGTATTCTTGTTCATTGCATATTCTTGGAAAACAATAAAAATTGTTATTTTAAAAAAGAAATCCACCAATCCCACATTAATGTCATATCCTTAGGATAAGCCATCAATCTATATTACCAGAGAACCACTTTAAAGATCATGGAAATTCTCCGGAAACATTCATTTCTAATTATTTGGTGTAAATTATAGCAAAAATTATCTTCCTAGTTGCCTTTCAATTTATTATCAATTTGTAATATGTTGTGGAACAGGCCCAAAATGATCCTGTAGGGATTACAGATAAGAACAAAGCTGCTACAAATGGACAGCACTGAAGTCTGTAAATAGTGAAGAGATAGTATAAAGGGACCCTTCTCTTCACCATGCCTCCCAGGATTTGGGTTTCTCCTTATTCTACAACCCTAGGGCTGACAGCACTTAATCATAAGTACCTCACTCACAACAGGGGTGATATACATATTATCTGTGGACAGTACCACATGTTTATGCTGCGCAAGTTAAAATCATTGCATAGCGAACATTTTAATGTTAATATGATAATTGGCGGCGACTTGTACAGTATACCTTTGCACCAAGGCCCAGGATTTATGTTCTTAATTATTATTATTATTATTTTTTTGTTACAGATGTAGCAGAGTTTACAGTCAGACTTGGTATGATAACATATATAGTTATTGTGCTACATATCTAACTGTTAACTCTGGTATATTGGTACCTCTTATGCAAGTCTGTACAAATGCAGGTGCAGCAGAGTTAACAGACTTACGGTGCATGCACACCACATTTTTGCTATCCAGTTCCCGTATCAGGTTTTTTGTAAAAAACGGATAGGCAAAAACCAGACTCAACCGTATTAAACCGTGTGCACATAGATCAACCTGTATACGGTTTGAAACGTGATGTACGGTTTAATCCGGTTGTATCCATTTTAACCTTAAAAAATGTATACGTCTGTCAATGTTCGCCTTGTTTTTAAATAAAGTTTTTCCAGAAAGAACATTCTAGAAGATGGGTGGTGTTTTCGGCTTGCATTGCACATGTGCAATAATAAAAACGGAGGGATTAAAACGGATGCAACCGTAAACTCATACGGTTTAGTCCGGTTTTCATTGACTTCCATGTTAATAAAAGTTAGGATACGGTTGGTCAACCGGACCTAAAAACGCTGTATACTCCGGTTGCGAAAACGGCTGAAAAACCGGGCCCAAACGTAAAAGTCACCAAACGGACATAACCATATGATGCATTTGCAATACGGTTTGCAATGTTAAATCAATACATCCGGTTTTCAATACGTTTAAGTACGGTTTTTGAAGGAAAAACGTATACGGGAACTGGATAGGAAAAACGTGGCGTGCATGCACCCTTAGGCTAAGTTTCCACTTTTTTCTTTTTTTCTGGCAGTTTTCGGAAAACTGCCACTGCAGTTTTTAAGCCAAAGCCAGAAATGTATTCAAAAAGAATAGGACATATAAAGGAAGGACTTACACTTATCCTTCCTTATGGATCCACTTCTGACTTTGGCTCAAAAACTGCAGTGGCAGTATTCCAAAAACTGCCAGAGAAAAAACCAAGTAGAAACTTAGCCTTAGTGTGTTCAACATCTAGTAAATGCGCTATGACTCTGACTGTTACTGCTGCTTCATCTGTAGATTGAGTTCACGAACAACTTCCAATTTTTTATCTGTTGATCTGTAGGAACAAAATATTTGTTTTGGTGTTATTTTGGTCCATTGCAAAGGTTTTCTTGTTCATTGGCTGATGCAGGGCCCTTTTATGTAGGCCAGTTATCATGAGCGAGTTATCATTGCCCAATAATAAGTGCTTGTAAAAAAGCCTTTCTACCAGACATATACTTATATAGCTACACTGAATCTTTAGAATTTTTCTGGTTCTGTTGATTGAAGCCTAGGCTAGGTTTCCACACAGTTTTTTTTTCTGAAATTTTTGACATGCCAGTTTTTGAACCAAAGTCAGAAGTGGATCCAGTAATGATGAGAAGTGTAAGTCCTTCCTTTATATCTCCTATTCCTTTTGAATACACTTCAGGCGTTGGCTCAAAAAGTGTCCGTTTTCCCAAAAAAAACTACAGAAGAAAAAAACAAAGGGTGGAATCCTAGCCTTACGGTACCTGTTCTCCAGATATTTTAAGCCATGTACTATGAAACCAATTTTGTAATACACACTACACCTAAAACAACATTTCCTACTGAGTTACAGGATGCTGATGCTCCATTGGGGAAAAAAATAGGAGATATTGCTAAATTAAGGAGTACTTGTGGAAAAAAGGCCACATACATAGCTTAATAGAGGTGGTTCTTGTTCTCAGTTGCTGTTCTCTTATCTGTTTTAAAGCAGAATAACAATAAAGACATAACCACTTCTCATCAAGAATAGTAACCAGGAGCCTTTATCCTAAGGATCTGTGATTTACTGCACTGACCATTCTTCTTTGGTCAATATTAATCCATGACATAATAAAGAATGTAAAAGATAATCATGAACAGTAGAAATAGCAGGCAAACAGACTTCTAGCTTCCCTCCAATGTCAATTTCTAATATGTTTTTCTAAAATGTATCAAATCCACATTGGTCTAATCTTGGGTATAAATGGTTTTAGAGTGTAATTATCTGGTATTAAAATAGTTGCCATGTAATTGTCTATGCCTACCGAAGTAATACTCTGGTGTGGGGAAATGATTTGTATTGTATTTACTACAAGCAAAAATTGCAGAGACATATAATCTTCCCAGTAAAACTGCCTGTGGCTGCAATTCTAATTCCAAATGACCTAGTGACAAAATGTCATACATGAGCTAAATGATCGTATTTGCTTTCTTGATAGCATTTTTTTTTTCTTTCTTTTTCTTTCTTTCTTTCTTTTTTTTTTTTTTTTTTTGACTGATGAAACCGTATGGATTGCTTGGAGCATGAGACTAGCCTATAATATTTAACCTTGTTTTCTTATATTTTCATTCAGTCTGTTGTTTGCAGACCATGGTCAGTCATGCATGGCTCACACATATTACCAGCAACTTTGCAGTACTGTCTGAGGTGATTTAATCATAGCAAGCATAGATGTGAGAAAAAAAAATTATATTACATTGTTGACTTGTAAAATTCCATTTCACTAGAAGAAAACATAGGTTATTTTTGGTCCTTTTAACCACTTGGCTGCCAGAGCACCTCAGTATTACTAATTCAAACTGGTTGTTTTAGAAAATGTAATTAGAATATAAAAGACCCCCCTAAACTAAAAAAGAAAGCCATTAACTTTCCTTTTCATTTTTTAGGGTGCATTCCCACCTGGCGTATTTTGCTGCGTATTTGCTGCTGCGTATTTTATTTCCCATTAAAGTCAATGGGTTAGAAAATACGCAGCAGCAAATACGCCAGGTGGGAATGTACCCTAACTCAGTATTCTACTTGGGTAACAAATGCTGCGTGACAAATTGAATGGCTGAAATTAGAATTCCTTTCGGGTATTCACCTAGTTTTACAGATTTCTTAGTGGGATGGGAATCTGCCTCTTTTTTTCAGGAACAATTTTTTAATGGTGACCAATGTTTTCGAATGTGCCCCACTACCATAAATTTCTGAAATTCTGCATAATAGCTATTGAATAATAAAGGACTCATTTAATTGCTCCATTTTACTTTTTCTCCTACCAACTCTTTAAAGGAAAACTGTCATCAATGTCACCGCACTAATCTGTGTTGTCCTGGTATGTTCAGCCGGTAGGCTTGGGGCAGCACAGGCGGGCTTTGTGATGTCACTGCTGCTGTTTATCTGCTTGGCCCTGCTGCGAGCAGACCTAGGGAAACAGCAACGGTGAGTACAGATCTCTGAAACGTGAGTATAGTTGTCATCAGTGTCACTCGTACTGCCTGCCTGTAGTAGCAGGTTAGTACAGTGACACTGATGACAGTTTACCGTTAAATTTAACATTTATTTAATATATATTGCAGATGTGTTTTTCTCTCCTTCACAATTGTGCCGTTAACAAAGGCCAGCTGGCCTCCATCTGTAGTAGGATCTCTAAATTTCTTGCAAAT
Organism: Hyla sarda; assembly: GCF_029499605.1. Lineage (NCBI taxonomy): Eukaryota > Metazoa > Chordata > Amphibia > Anura > Hylidae > Hyla > Hyla sarda. The sequence goes on along the minus strand of NC_079195.1, from coordinate 146,852,630 downwards.
TAAAGGAGTAGTTCAGTTAATAATTCTTTTTATTTATGATTAGTTTATTCTTTCATGGTTTTTTATTTTTGCAATTAACATTCATTAAAAATTTACACTCCTAACACCATTATTACTATAGTGAAAAGTCATCAAAAGTAATTTTTGCCTCCCTCTTCTGGCATCTCCGTCTCGGCTGCTGTCCCTCCTCCTACAGACCCCACCTTCAGAGATGGAGATCACATGACTCAACTGCCGAGACGGACCAGCAGAGCCTCTTTCTGTGAGGGAGAGCGGAGACACCTTCTAGCACTGTTCAGAAGGTATCAAGTCTACAATATTATGTGTATATATATATATATAAATGTATGTATATATATATATATATATATATATATATATATATATATATATATATATACATACATACACTATGAATATTTTTAAAGTTTCTGATCAATACAGCTCCCTCCCGATCTTTTAAAATGTACTTATTTACATATGAGGAGGGCAGGGGAAGCAGCGCTGGCCACGCGACACAATATGGTGCAGGCAGGCGCAGCAGGTCTATTACCTTCATCACCAGCGTGGGCTCAAAATCTGTGCAGAGCCGTACAGGCAAGGGGCTCCTGGGAGCAGACACGCACATCTGCTTCAAGCCCCTGACAGGTCCCTGCTTTTGACCCTGCGACATTGCGGCAGTGCACAGGAGAAGCAGCCTCCATGCCCCCCTCACATTTTACCAGCAGCACTGGAGGGTGAGTGTACTTGGCTGGGGGAGGAGTGAATAAAATGAAGGGGAGGGGGTGAGGAAAGGATGAAGGATGTGTGTGTGTGTGTGTGTGAGGAGATTGTGGATGGATGGAAACGGGGGAGGTGGGGGGATGAGGGGATTGTCGATGGATGGGAGCTGAGGAGACTGTGTCTGTGTGAGTGTGTCTGTGTGTGTCTATGTGTGTTTGTGTGTCTATTTGTTTGTGTGTGTGTCTGTGTGTCTATGTGTGTATGTGTCTGTGTGTTTGTCTGTCTGGGTGTGGGGTGGGGGTGTTTGAAACTATGCTACCTTATGAAGGTAAACTATGCTACCTAATGTGGGCAATGCATTTTGTAGACCACTGCACAGTGTTCTCCAAACTGTTGCCCTCCAGATGTTTCAAAACTAAAACTCCCAGCATGCACTGACAGCTGAAGTGGATGCTGAGAGTTTTATTCATGCAACAGATGGAAGTGCACGGTTTTGAGACCTTGGTGTAGTGTTCACCAAACTTTTGCCATCCAGATGTTGCAATACTATAACTCCCAGCATGTCCACGCTGTACAGGCATGCTGGGAGTTGTAGTTTGGCAACATGTGAAGGGCCAAATGTTGTAGAACTACAGCTCCAAACATGCATGGACTGTCTTGGCTTGCTGGGAGTTGCAGTTGTGCAACATCTTCAGGGGCATAGTTTGTAGACCATTGCACAGTGGTTTCCAAACTGTGGCCCTCCAGATGTTGCAAAACTACAAATCCCAGCATGCCCAGAAAGCCTTCGGTTGCCTAGGCATGCTGGGAGTTTTAGTTTTGCATCAGCTGGAGGCACCCTGGTTGGGAAACACTGATTAGATATAATATATAAAAATATTTTTATATGTATATATAAAAGATATCTAATATGCACAATTACTTGTATGAAAAAAAAACATATGTGTGCATATGTATTTTTATTCAAATATATATGTGTCTACATGTAATGTGTGTGTGTGTATATATATATATATATATATATATATATATATATATATGTCTGTCTATAGCTATATCTATCTATCTATCTATATATACTATGGAGCAAAAAGGGTGCCTTCAGTGGTTTAAAAACTTTAAAACTTCAACTCCATGCATGCACAGATGGACTTTGACTTTTTGGGAATGCTGGGAGTTGTAGTTTTGCAACAGATGGAGACACCCATTTTGTGAATCATTGCTATATAGTACAGCAGATGAAAGCAGAATGGGAATGGTTGCTTAGTAACATTCTGAGCATTGGGGCTGGTCAGGTGACTGGGGTAGAAAACGGCAGCTAAGAGGAAGTGAGCACAGAGCGGCAGCAAAGAATGCTGGGAACTGTAGTTTAAAGACAGTGTGAGGGGAAGGGAACAAACAGGAGGGCAAAAAGGTTTATCAGAGCCACGTACAGGCGATAAATAGGTCACTGTAGAATAATAGATGCAAGATTAATGTCCTATGCTGATCTGAATTGTTTTTTTTTATTTTATTACATTCGTTGGATAACCCTTTCATTCCTCACTCTCTTATATAATATGTAAATAGTTTCATAGTATACATGTACCTTTCACATTATTAGATACACAGATTCAATATCTAATTGTCTTCATAAAGACATCTAAGGTCTCCTTACACTTTCCTCACAAATTGGCTGAACCTGCCAACTGTCTAAGCTGTAGGGAGCCTCCTGATTCTCCTTCAACAGATTTTAGTGTGGGAGAGAAGGATTTGGTCTGGATAAGGAGCGATATTTCAAAGAGGTTTCACTGTATGTCAGAAACAAAACTGCCACGATGCAGCCTATTCTTTAATTGAAAATGGCCCTACTACCAGCTTTTTCCCAGTATTAGATTGGCTATGGTTTAACCCTAAGTAGTCAGTGGATCAGGAAACAATGTGCTGGGAAATCCCCTTTAATAGAAAGCATTGAAATAAATGAGTGCTTCAGTAAAATATATCCACGTACAATGCTTTATGAAAGATTCGTACCCTTTTTCACATCTGGGAAAAGTGTGCACATTTAGTCATTTTGTACTGATTAGCCAGCAATTCTGTTTTTGTCTGAAAGATTTCTCCTAAGGTTACATCTGTCCAAAACATGCCTCGTATTGCCTTTGTAGCAAATTTGAAACAGACAACAGCCGACTCTTGGGATGCAATTAGTACCCGCCGAAGACACCATCCGCTGTGATGTCATTACTCTTGTACAAATAATTTGTGGTTTAAAAAAAAAAAAAAGAATCACCTGGTCATAAAAAATCCATAGGATAGCATCATTATAGCATCAACTCTCATTCAATATACAAACATTGTTCTGACAAAATGGACACTCTAGAGGTATACATACTGATAAAGTTTATTTTTAACCCTTTTGCTGCAGAAGATATATATATATATATATATATATATACATATATATATATATATATATATATATATATATATATATATATATATATATATATAAAACCTCTTCAGGGCTGTGTTCAAAACTTTGTTTAAGCTTCTCATTACAATGGAAGCTATAAGGCAGCTCCTGATCCATTGTTCAATGGATACATTTGACCCCTAATGTTTCCCATCTGTAGGATTGAGTAAAGGATTCCTGTAAATGTCTTTCATTAAAAGCAATACAGGATGAAATAAGAATAGGCAATACATTTGTAATATGTTTGACTGTATTGATAATCCAGCAAAAAAGACAAAAACAGTCCCATTTGGAGCACATAATATTGTCATTTCAGCAGTTTATGGGTGAGTTTAGAGATGAGCTAATTTTTGAAGAATTCGATTTGGCCGATTCACCAAATTTCCCCCCAAAAAATTAGGGTTGGTCCGGATTTATTTGCTGCAAATCACTATTAAAAATGGCTATTTCTGGCCTACAGAAAGGCTCAATAGGGGTGTAGAACACTTTGCCATGCCGGAACATGCAGTGCTGTGTTAGTGAAATAATATTGTTATTCAGTATGACTTGCACATTACAGGTATCGCTATTAGAATCACTGCCGCAGAGCGTCTGGATGTGGCAGCAGGGTCGGGAGACCATATGATGCCACAATTTAAGAGATTAAAGAGAGATTTTTTATTTTTATTTAATTTAATTAAAATTTATTTAAAAAAATGTATAATCCTTGTTTGAGGGACCATTCTAGTGAGCATCGAGCTGTTGGTCCACCGCTAGGCGAGCTACCACGTGTTCCAGCCCCTGTCTCTCAGCGCCCCCCCAACTGTGAAAGTGCGAATGTTTAATTTAATCAGTAATGGTTCATTGTTATTCATTGGATTCTTGTGGTAATTCCATAGGTAATATATTACGACGACCATAGTGCCTCACAATTGAAAAGATTGAATAGATTTTTTTTTTTTTTTAATTGAAAATTTTGATTAGATTCACAAGTTTAATATCCCAGGGGCCTGAAGCGTTTACTTTGAACCAATTCTGTATGACCACAAAATGCAATATAACAAGGAGTCACATGGCGGCACAATGACAGAGCCTAGAGGTGGCAGCAGCCCAACAAGACCATAGGGCCTCACAATTGCAAAGATTAAAGATATTTTGTAAAATGTAAATTGAAGATTTTATATAGATTAACATTTTTAAAGTTGTATTTAATGTGCATGACACAGCATGAGGAGACCATATGGCGGCACAATGACAGAGCCTGGAGGTGGTAGCATCAGCATGAGGAGACCATATAGCAGCACAATGAGAGAGCCTGGAGGTGGCAGCATCAGCATGAGAAAACTATATGGCAACACAATGACAGAGCCTGTAGGTGGTAGCATCAGCATGAGGAGACCATATGGCAGCACAATGACAGAGCCTGGAGGTGGCAGCAGCAGCATAAGGGCCATGCCAACTGAGGGTTGATTCTGAGGAACCCATTGTCTGTTGACTGGGGGTGTCGGATGTCACTTGGGATGAAGTGGATAACCAAGTGAACCAATCAATCACAGCTGCTGGGTTGCTGGTCAAGACATGACTGCTAGCTGACACCGGGAGCTCAGATCTCTAGCTGCGACTCCTTCTGTGACCTCTGCCTGTGCCTGATGAATTTAGTCCTATGCCACTCCTCTGTGCATGTCCTGGCACTTCTCTGCCTGACATACTTATACATCAGCTAAGTGTGTACATGTTACACTTATGAGAGGAGAACAATGCACTCAACTGCACTTAAAACTGTATTAGACTACAGAAACAAGTACGTAGCTTTGGCTGGCCTTTCACAGTAATTAGGCCCAAATTAGTTTACCTGGAAAATATATAACGGACACCACGTAGGTGTACGTACAGTTTAAACTTATGAGAGGAGGACAATGTGCTCCACTAAAAACTGTATAAGGCTTCAAAAACAAGTGTGTAGCTTTGGCTGGCCTTTCACAGTAACTAGGCCTAATTAGTTTTACAGGGGGAAAAAACGTACACCACCAATGTACGCAAAGGTTACACTTTTGAGAGGATAATAAGCTCCGCTACGCAACCTGTATGAGGTACTAATAGCAGGTGACAATGGCTTTTCGTGCTCACCCTAACTGGCCCCTGTTAGCTTTAGAGTTGTTGTACACCCAACTGCAGCAGTACAGAATCGCTGTGTAATAGAGACCAGTACAGTATTATTAGGCACTAATAGCAGGTGACAATGGCTTTAGTGCTCCGCCTAACTGGCCCCTAAAAGCTTTAGAGTTGCTGTAGACCCCACTGTAGCAGTAGAAACGATGTGTATTGAACCCAAAAGTACTTACTCTCTCTCTCTCTCTCTCTCACTTCCCTGTTAGTGCTTTTCTGCAGTGATTTGGGCTTGTGGTGAATCACTGCTGTGAAGCTGTTTTTCTGTGCAACACACGCACTGCTCTGAAATACAATGCCGGAATTGCTGGCCGCAAGATGTCTGCCAAATATATAGGGCTGTGACATCACAGGGGGACTGGCTGCTGATAGGCTGCATGCTGCATGTGATTCAGGGTCATCCTGCCTACTTCCCTTCCCACCTTGCCTTTCCGCCTTCCCAGAGTTCTTTTCCCCATGTCCTCACATGTGGATCTGCCATTTTAGATGCCCTGGAGCCTGGAACGCACTAAATTGAGTGTAATGAAGTGATTTGTGCAATTGAATCACAGCAATATTCGGATTTGTTGCAAAACACATTTATCCTGAAATTCGTAACAAATTTGGATCTGTCAGATTCGATTTGCTCATCACTAGGTGAGTTGGTAGATTACATTTTATTTTTAAATATAACAGTTGAAATAGTTAGAAAGATAAAAAGGTGTTTTGTAGATATACCACCACATTTATTTATACAAGTATTTTGATGTCTAGTCAATACAATGCTGGCGAGAAGTTTAAAAGATCATTGTTGTTTTGTTTGTAAAGAAAAAAAAGCATAGGAAACAAAATGGTCCAGTTTTACTATTACAAATGAGTCAGAAATTTGTTGGATAACCCCTTTAAAATGTAATAGCTTTTTCTGAGGGGTGGGGCAGGAGTGGAATGGTAGATATAATTGTACAATAGTGCTTGAAAGTTTGTGAACCAATCAGATTTTTTTATGTTTCTGAATACATTTGACTTAAAGGGGTACTACCGTGGAAAACTTTTTTTTCTTTAAATCAACTGGTGCCAGAAAGTTAAACAGATTTGTAAATCACTTCTTTTAAACTTCTATAAAAAAAATCTTAATCCTTATCTCTGCTGTCCATTTTAGGGACTGGAGAAATCCCCATAGCAAACATATGCTTCTCTGGACAGTTCCTAAAATGGACAGCAGAGGTCCGCAGAGAGCACTGTGGTCAGGACATCACATTAAATGCCTTTCTTTTTGGATTTCTCTTTAGTATACAGCCCCTAAAAAGTACTGGAATGATTAAGATTTTTTAATAGAAGTGATTTACATATCTGTTTAACTTTCTGGCACCAGTTGATTTAAAAAAAAAGTTTTCCACGGTAGTACCCCTTTAAAACAACATCAGATTTCATGTAAATGGGATAAAAGTACATAAAGAAAACAAAATTAAGCAAATAAGACAAAACATTAGACTTGGTCATTTATTTATTAAAGAAAATGGTTCAATATCACCTATTTGTCAATATCACAGGTATGTGAACCTCTCAGTAACTGGTATAACCTCCTTATGGAGCAATAGCTGCATCCTAACATTTTTATTTGTTGTAGATTAGACCTGCACATCGGCTTAGTCTGTTCCTCTGTAAAAGGCAAATACATAAATAATAATTTAAAAAAAAACTACTTTAAGCTGCTATTTAGGTTTTTAAAAATAGCATTAGATGTTTTCTTTAACAGTTATGCTAGAATAACTCATAAGTTCTTTTGGGTGGTAATGTTGTTTTAGTTTGGTATTTTATTTTTAGTAATATAGTGTGAGGAACATGATACAGCTTAGTTTTAAGTAATAAACACAATAATTTACTTGATAACTATGTGGCAGAAGTAGAAACGCAGTTGTTTGCCATTACTAGATATGCTTTATTAATGAATGCATGGCATAGTTAGGAGACGAAAACTTGTGGAATCATTTGTTGGCTTTCTCTATAGATAAGACTGTAATACAAATATTTGGCATTGTCTTATTATAGCTATTCCCGAGTCTGTTGATTGTTTACATTACATTGTATGCATATTCAATTTTGTAGACATAAAAAGATTATTTCATATCCAAGCAATAATCTTTGCAAATTCTTGTTATCCGCAGTAGGACAATAAGCATTGCCATGTAAATTAGGATCTAGTTAGGGAAACTTATAACAATACAGTTTTTCTTTGCAGTAAGCAGTCAGCAGTAGTCTACATTTCAAAGCATCAGTCATTATGCTACATTCACTAAGCCCTGTAAGAGTGACAGCCGCAGTGCCCACTCTATTATTCTATGGTCAACTATTGCTTACTTCACAATACTTACTTGTTCTATGTCATTTCATTGTTTCTTCTTTCAGTGAAGGCTCAAAATCAGTAATACAGCAACATTTAGAAGGTCACACTCTTATAAGCACGTATTCTGTTTCAATTTCTGTCATTTGGAACAGTGCTCTTGGCACAAGTTTTAACTTCTCTCTTGAGGCAATGTGCCCTTCCAGCTTGGCCACCTATTGGCACAGGCCTCTTATATTTGATGTAAAATACAACTCTGCCAAAAGTCAATCAGTAAAACCGTAGTTTTCTAGATGATTGACTTAAATCTGTCAATCCAAAATTATATTTATTGCATGAATATTGGCATAGTGGAATTATGTGGGGTCTGTATATTTGATCCTTTCTCATTTTTACAATAACACGAATATATGTTTACTTGTACATGCCAGCAGGCAGTACTTTATAGCTGATACAGTAAAGAGGAAGTTATGTTTGGCTAAAGCAAATTCTATATTTACTATAATAATATATTAGGGATGACTGTAGTCAGAACAATTTGTGGAGATCATATAGATAGAATATAATACTTTGTCATTGATGTGATGCATGCTGCAACGTTACTAAAACTGGTATAGTGAACTAATATAATTGGACTGGATTTTCGAATATAAGTAGATTTTATATGCAAGAGATCTGCTATCTATAAAGCAGAATAACCTGTGGATATAGAATTCTGTTAGCACAATGCAGAAACCTTGATAAGCTAGATTTGAGGGTGTAAAATGTATTTACCAGAATTTGCTTACTGATCAGCTATTCGTGCTTGCAAAAACATTACTTACAGGATTCATAAAATATTACGATATGTTAAAATTATCTTCAGTATTCATTGTGAACCTTATATTTTGGGGAGTTTACCCAGTTAAAAATGTAAAAGCATTAGAGAGAGTTTAATTGCCAACTAAATCGCATTGTTAACCAACCTTTCAGTGTAGCATCCACAAAGACAGTCAGACGATTTTTCATATTCACATTAGTAAACGGGTCTACCGATTCAATCTAACAAACATAGAGTCATGGCCGTAAATGTTGGCACCCCTGAATTTTTTCAAGAAAATTAAGTGTTTCTCACAGAAAAAGATTGCAGAAACACATGTTTTGCTATACACATGTTTATTCCCCTTTGTGTATATTGGAACTAAACAAAAAAAGGGAGGAAAAAAAGTAAATTGGACATAATGTTACACCAAACTCCAAAAATGGACTGGACAAAATTATTGGCACCCTTTCAAAATTGTGGAAAAGTAAGATGTGCTGCTCCTTTAAACTCACCTGGGACAAGTAACAATTGTGGGCAATATAAAAATCACACCTGAAAGCAGATAAAAATGAGAAAAGTTCACTTAGTCTTTGCATTGTGTGTCTGTGTGTGGATAACAGAAAGTGGAGAAGAGAACGGTCTGAGGACTTGAGAACCAAAATTGTGAAAGAATATCAACAATCTCAAGGTTACAAGTCCATTTCCAGAGATCTAGATTTGCCTTTGTCCACAGTGCGCAACTTTATCAAGAAGTTTGCAATCGGATGGTGGATAAGCAGCCCCAAACAAGTTCCAAAGAAATTCAAGCTGTCCTGCAGGCTCAGGGAGCATCAGTGTCAGCGTGAACTATCCATCGACATTTAAATGAAATGAAAAGTTATGGCAGGAGACCCAGGAGGACCCCACTGCTGACACAGAGACATAAAAAAGCAGGACTACATTTTGCCAAAATGCACTTGAATAAGCCAAAATCCTTCTGGGAAAATCACTTGTGGACAGATGAGACCAAGATAGAGCTTTTTGGTAAAGCACATCATTCTACTGTTTACCAAAAATGGAATGAGGCATACAAAGAAAAGAACACAGTACCTACAGTGAAATATGGTGGAGGTTCAATTATGTTTTGGGGTTGTTTTGCTGCCTTTGGCACTGGGTGCCTTGAATGTGTGCAAGGCATCATGAAATGTGAGGATTACCAACAGATTTTGGGTCGCACTACAGCCCAGTATCAAAAAGTTTGGCTTGCGTCCAAGATCTTGGGTCTTCCAGTAGGACAATGACCCCAAACATATGTCAAAAAGCACCCAGAAATGGATGGCAACAAAGCGCTGGAGAGTTCTGAAGTGGCCAGCAATGAGTCCATATCTAAATCCCATTGAACACCTGTGGAGAGATCTTAAAATTGCTGTTGGGAAAAGCCCTTCCAATAAGAGAGACCTGGAGCAGTTTGCAAAGGAAGAGTGGTCCAACATTCTGGCTGAGAGGTGTAAGAAGCTTATTGATGGTTATAGGAAGCAACCGATTTCAGTTATTGTTTCCAAAGGGTTTGCAAACCAAATATGTATCTTTTTTAGCATCTACTTTCTCTCCCTTCTCACTTTCTTTTCGTGACCACCTTGCTTTGTCTCTGCATTTTGAATTCCTACCTCTGCACATCTTACCAATCTTTCGGCTGGCATCCCCTCTGTCCCTCCATTATTATATATAGCCTTACAGCTTCTCACTAAAACGTCTAGCAACTACTTAAATGTGGTTGTAGCTTTAATAAAAGCCATCATATTGTAGCTAGTGAGAAAGTAGTAACTTTAGATGAAAAGTGGTATGAGTTATGTATCAAACAAACTAAAAGCCATGATGTATGAAACTTTTTTTAAACACAGTTTTAAACATAGCTGAGTATACCATGGGGACAAATAAACGGGGGAGATGGGCTCTTGGACTTAGAATACTTGACTGGATCAAGTGGAAATGTTAATACTATGGTTTAAGCACCAGCATTAAAAAGGTTTTGTTTTGTTGAAACTTTTCATTTTTCTTTTATCACTTCTAATTAATTTTCCATGTCTAAAAGAGAGGGGATTATTCTAATTTCTGTTTTGTGCTGTTTGATATCAGAACAAAGATGTGTTTTGTTAAAAGGGTTCAAGGTTGGGAATGGTTTTATTTTTCAACTTACATTATTACATTGTAGAATGGGGAGGGGAGGGGAGGGTTATGCACATTAGACAATGAAATCATGCTGAAACATTTTTACATGGAAAATTATACAGAAGAATAAAGATTTCTTTCTGATTATCGCAAAAGCTATACGTTACAGTTTTTTTTTAGTTTGTTTGTCTTTTTAAAGCAGAGCATTGTAAAATCTAGAGTGCCTTTACATATCAGTATCATAGTTAAGTATCATTTTTAGAGCTGTGTTCAGGGGGCTGTATGGAAGTGCCTATGGTGATACAACATAAAGGTGGAGGAGGTGGTGGTGTCTCCATACTATAAAATATTAAGGAAATATTGCACCAAGAAATATCCTTAAAGAGCACCTGTGGTCATTTAAAAATTCATTTTTTTCTGGTATTAATTCATTATGGGGGCTTATCACATACCTTATTATAGGGTGTTATAATTTATCTGATATATTATTGAGTCCATCAAATGGGTGTGCATCTTGTTATGCTGTGATGTGCTGCTAGGAGGTATGGGTGGGCTTATCGGGGTCAGGGGTGTGAATAATATACATCTGTGTAGTATATGCTCTCATCACTTCCTTCTGATCTAGTCAGCAGGATCTTGTGAAATTTGTCTCCTGCAATAATATTGCTTACTAGGAAGGAAGTGATGAGAGCACATACTACACAGATGTAAATTATTCACGCCCTTGACCCAGATAAGCCCATCTATACCTCCTAGCAGTGCAGCATAATTAGATGCACAGATTCAGGAATATGTTACCTCAACTATAACACCCCATGACTCCGGAATAGGGGTGCTGATAGACAAACCATAAAAAGGTATTTAATTATCTTTCCCAACCCTACTAAGGAATCTGTACATCTACACAGAAAATTTTCACTTTTAGAAAACACCACAGGACTGCTTTAAAGGAAATGTTCAATCATAAAATGATCTATTGTTCAAATTTTTTTTTTGTTTTTTTTTGTTTTTTACGATTTTTTGCTAATGCTTTTTTCAAGTTTCCATTTCAGCATCTATATTTTAGAATGACTTTGAAATGTTGTAGTTTTTTTTTCTGGCTAATAAACCTAAAACTAAGATGAGACTTCTGGTTCTGTACAGATCACTTTCCAGCAGTGTCTTCCTTATCATCATAAGCATGACTACAGTGAACACCAATAGGTGACACCAATGTATTACAGGTGACACCAATAAACATAAGCTGTTACTCAGTGCTCAGCCACTTTTCTCCTCCTCCTTGTAGAATGACCACTAGACAGGTCACAGAACATCCCTAGAAACCTACTCTCAAACATATACAGTAAATAGGGCCTGCTCTTGACCATTGAGTCTCCAGATCATTATGTCCACAAGGCTTGCTGTAAAAAATACAGCTCAGGCAAATGGATGCCTCTAAAATTATTTAAAAAAAAACATATATGGAAAAAATAGAAAACGTGATAGAAAAAAAGGGTTTCAGTATCTGCTCTAATAAATAAATAAATTATATATATATATATACATTTATATCTCAAAAAATGCTATGAACCCTGACGCTAATGGATATATTATAGCTGCTATGACACCCCTCAATTGTTCCCTGCTGTACCATTAAATTGTAAGACTAGATGAAAAAAAAATATTTGGTGGTGTCAGTGCTTCTGATTGCATGCCCCTCTTTGCATCCAACTCTTTGTAGTTTTTTTTTTTTTTTTTGGGCTTCTATAACCTTTCCAGTATTAATTCTTACACTTCAGATTAAGGTTAATTAGGTTTCTCCCTTTGTTTATATGTATCTTTCCCAATCTTTGTTATCCAAATTCTATACACTGTATAAATACTTGAAGTTGTAGTTAAAAGTAGTTCAATGTTATGCTCCACGTGTTTTCTGCTGCCTGGATGTTCTGAGCGGCTTCCTGGTTCTGGAGATATTGTGCGCTGCCAGACTGCCCCAGCTGGCGGCGTCTGCAACCAGCTTCTCACGAAGCGACAAGACCTGCGGCTGTGAGTGACGTGAAACAACTAATGCGTTTCGGAAATTACAATTTCCTTCCTAAGAGATGGTAGCTGCCGGTCTCAGCTGTTATTTATACTACAAGTCACAGCGATCCTCCTCCTCATTTCCAGGTGTGTATACTCCTAATATCCATTACTACCAATAATTCCCCGTCTTTATTAAGAGGTCTTAACGTACATTATTTCCCTTGCTAGTGCCGACCTTATATTCTGTTTTTAAGTCCGTTTATTGTGGTCAGCAGCTTTTTCATGATCTGTGTCCCATTGCATTATGTTTTATATGTATTGCATTATATTTTATATCTACAGTACAGACCAAAAGTTTGGACACACCTTCTCCTTCAGAGTTTTCTTTATTTTCAGTGTGAAAATTGTAGATTCACACTGAAGGCATTAATTAAAACTATGAATTAACACTAGTGTTGCTCGCGAATATTCGCAATTCGAATTTTATTCGCGAATATTGCATATTCGCAAATTCACGAATATTCGCGAATATAGCGCTATATATTCGTAATTACGAATATTCGTTTTTTTTTTTTGCTTTTTTTTTTTCACAGTACACATCACAGTGATCATCCCTCTCTGATTCCAGCTTGTGTGGTGTAAAGAAGGCTCTAATACTACTGTGTGAGACCGGTGTGTGAATTTTCGCATATACGAAAATTAGCATATACTAATTTTCGCATATGCGCATTTTCGCTTATGCTAATTTTTTATATGTAAATTTTCGGATACGTTAATTTTCGCACGCGCGAATATTCGCATATGCGAAAATAAAACGAGAATATTACGAATATGCGAATATTCGCGAATATGACGAATATTCGTCCATATATTCGCGAATATTCGCGAATTCGAATATGGCCTATGCCGCTCAACACTAATTAACACATGTGGAATTATATACATAACAAAAAAGTGTGAAACAACTGAAAATATGTCATATTCTAGGTTCTTCAAAGTACCGTATATCCCGGTGTATAAGCTGACTTTTTAACCCTGAATTTTCTTCTGAAAAGTCGGGGGTTGTCTTATACGCCGCGTATTGAGGTCCAGGATAGGAAAACTTCTAATTATCTGCTTAGGCCGGCTCCCGTGTGTAGCTGCAGGCGGGGGCCAGCCAGAGCAAGTAAAAACTAATACTGTATACTAAAAACCAGGGTGCCTCCAGCTGTTGTGAAACTACAACTCCCAGCACGGCAAAGGCTGTCCGGGCATGCTGGGAGTTGTAGTTTTACAACAGCTGGAGGCCCCCTGGTTTTACATTATTAGTTTTTACCTGCTCTGGCCGGCCTCCGCCTGCAGCCACACACGGGAGCCGGCCCGGGCAGATAATCATAGGTATTCCTATTTAAATCTTTTCGGGACATAAGGATGTCCGCCGGTCACTTACCATTCCCTGGCGGCGCGTGTCCTCCTGCGATCCTCCTTCAGTCCTCCTGCGGTCCTGTCCTCCGTCTCTATGGTTGTACGCATGGGATGTCAGTGACGTCACAAGCCTACAACCATAGATTCAGAGGAGCGCAGGACCAGGAGGACCGCAGGAGGATGCGCCGACCGGGGCCTGGTGAGTGACCGGCCGTGCTGTCTTAAGTGATCCGGTCACCGCTCCCCGGTCCCTGCACCTACTGCTATGGTCCATAGGCCATAGCAGTAGATGGTGACCCCGGGCCGGAGGAACAGTGACCGTAACACTGTGGGGGCAGTACAGACGTACAGCCTGCAGCCATACACTGTATAGCACTTGTTGGCCCTTTTTGCCTTCACTCTGCGGTCCAGCTCACCCCAAACCCAATCGAGATGGTTTGGGGTGAGCTGGACCGCAGAGTGAAGGCAAAAAGGGCCAACAAGTGCTAAGCATCTCTGGGAACTCCTTCAAGACTGTTGGAAGACCATTTCAGGTGACTACCTCTTGAAGCTCATCAAGAGAATGCCAAGAGTGTGCAAAGCAGTAATCAAAGCAAAAGGTGTCTAGAACCTAGAATATGACATATATATATATATATATATATATATATATATATATATATATATCTCAAGTGTTGGCTATCATGTCTCCATGAATCCTCTGTTTTCTACAGGGGGCTATAACACTGCAAAAAAAAAAAAGTGAAAAAAAAAGTTAATAAAGATCATTTAACCCCTTCCCTAATAAAAGTTTTAATCACCCCCCTTTTCCCATTTGAAAAAAAAACTGTGTTAATAAAAATATGTGGTATCGCCGCGTGCGGAAATGTCCGAATTATAAAAATATATAATTAATTAAACCACACAGTCAATGGCGTATGCGCAAAAAAATTCCCAAATAGTGTATTTTTGGTCACTTTTTATATAATGAAAAAAATGAATAAAAAGCGAGCAAAAAGTCTGATCAATACAAAAATGGTACCGATAAAAATTTCAGGGGTCAGAAGATGACAATTTTAAACATATACATTTTCGTGCATGTAGTTATAATTTTTTCCAGAAGTACGACAAAATCAAACCTATATAAGTAGGATATCATTTAAATCGTATGAACTTACAGAATAAAGAGAAGGTGTCATTTTTACCGAAGAATGTACTGTGTAGAAACAGAATCCCCCAAAATTTACAAAATGGCGTTTAAAAAAAAAAAATTGTCACACAATGATTTTTTTCTTCATTTCGCCGTAGATTTTTGGGTAAAATGACTGATGTCATTACAAAGTAGAATTGGTGGCACAAAAAATAAGCCATCATATGGATTTTTAGGTGCAAAATTTAAAGAATTATGCTTTTTTTAAAGGTAAGGAGATAAAAACGAAAATGCAAAAACTGTCCTTAAGATTGCATATGCCTGGTTTTTATTGTTCAATGTACAAGATACATCCAATGGAAAACAGGTCACATCTATTCTGATAGAACACTGCAAAAGGACGATTTGGAAGGGCACATTGTTCAGAAAAGTATCCTCACACTCTAAAGTCCTGTGACAGTTTAGGCCCACACATGAATCCGCACTAGTACCATATCTTCTTTATAAGCCTGAATGAACTATATTACAAGATACACAAAAGGTGAGTTATGTTGTACAGTTACAACATTTTGCAAAACAAATCAGTAATATTATATGTAATAACAGAGTCAATATAAGCTCATTTGACATGCCTTATTATTACTTAAACTACTCGAATGACTTTCAGCAAAGTTCTTTTACCTAAGTGGTTACACAATTACCCAGGAATATGTTATGCAAAATGATAACCTTTCTGAAAGTAAACAATTACTTTTCCTATCAGAATGCTTTATTATAGAAGTGATCATCCAGAAACTTCTCATTATTTTTCTATTTATCAGTTCTACTGGGATATGATAATTGGCCACCAACTTGTATTGATTTTGTGTGTCTTTGACCTATAACCTAGTCTGCTTTTAAGCTGTCTTTAGAACGACAATTTGTCTTCCTAGCTAACATAGCATTAGCTCAACAATCTTTTTAGACCTTGTAAAGGCACAAACTTTTCTTGTCAAGCTCTAAATATGATTAGGCCCTGATCCATCCTACTGTTTTTCTTCAAGGTAAATGAAAAACCCAGGTGTCTAGTTTGAGTTACCAAGGGCACATAAAGTTTTATAGTTACATAGTTTGTAAGATTGAAGAAAAGACATGGTTCATCAAGTTCAACCCAAAGCCCTACTGTGTTTAATCCAGAGAAAAACAAAAAAACTAAATTATAGTATAAAATCTTCATCTGTATTGATGGTGAAACCTTCTTTCCACTGGTTGTAGAGGATGCCCCCTTGTCATGGTTACCACTTACCAGCCTAAGTATAAAAAGATCACTAGAAAGATCTCTGTACTGCTCATTCATACAGTCATGGCCGTAAATGTCGGCACCCCTGAAATTTTTAAGGAAAATTAAGTTTTTCTCAAAGAAAAGGATTGCAGTAACACATGTTTTGCTATACACATGTTTATTCCCTTTGTGTGTATTGGAACCAAAGAAAAAAAAGGGAAGAAAATAAGCTATTTGGACATAATGTCACATCAAACTCCAAAAATGGGTTGGACAAAATTATTGGCACCCTTAACTTAATATTTGGTTGGAAAAAAATAACTGAAATCACTCGCTTCCTATAACCATCAATAAGCTTCTTACACCTCTCAGCCAGAATGTTAGACCACTCTTCCTTTGCAAACTACTTCAGTTCTCTCTTATAGGAAGGGCACCTTTTTTCCCCATCAGCAATTTTAAGATCTCTCCACAGGTGTTCAATGAGATTTAGATCTGGACTCATTGCAGGCCACTTCAGAACTCTCCAGCGCTTTGTTGCCATCCATTTCTGGGTGCTTTGCAATGTATGTGTGGGGTCATTGTCCTGCTGGAAGACCCAAGATCTCGGACGCAAACCCAGCTTTCTGACACTGGGCTGTACAGTGCAACCCAAAATCCATTGGTAATCCTCACATTTCATGATGCCTTGCACACATTCAAGGTACCCAGTGTCAGAGGCAGCAAAACAACCCCAAAACATCATTGAACCCCTCCACCATATTTCACTGTAGGTACTGTGTCCTTTTCTCTGTAGGCCTCATTTCATTTTCGGTAAACAGTAGAATGATGTGGTTTACCAAAAGCTCTATCTCGGTCTCATATGTCCGCACGATGTTTTCCCAGAAGGATTTTGGCTTACTCAAGTTCCTTTGGCAAAATGTAGTCTTGCTTTTTTTTATGTCTCTGTGTCAGCAGTGGGGTCTTCCTCGGTCTCCTGCCATAGCGTTTCATTTCATTTAAATGTTGACGGATAGTTCGTGCTGACACTGATGTTCCCTGAGCCTGCAGGACAGCTTTAATATCTTTGGAACTTGTTTGGGGCTGCTTATCCACCATCCGGACTATCCTGCATTGACACCTTTCATAAATTTTTCTCTTCCTTCCATGAAGAGAGGGAAATTAGCTACAGTGCCATGTGTTGCAAACTTCTCGATAATGTTGTAGACAAAGGCAAATCTAGATCTCTGGAGATGGACTTGTAACCTTGAGATTGTTGATATTTTCCCCCCAACTTTGGTTCTTAAGTCCTCAGGCAGTTCTCCTCCTATTTTTGTTGTCCATTCTTAGTGTGGCACACACATAGACACAATGCAAAGACTAAGCGAACGTCTCTCCTTTTTATATGCTTTCAGGTGTGATTTTTATATTGCCCTCACCTGTTACTTGCCCCAGGTGAGTTTAAATGAGCACCACATGCTTGAAACAATCTTATTTTTCCACAATATTGAAGGGGGGCCAATAATTTTGTCCAGCCCATTTTTGGAGTTTGGTGTGACATTATGTCCAATTTGCTTTTTTTCCTCCCTTTTTTGGTTTAGTTCCAATACACACAAAGGGAATAAACATGTGTATAGCAAAACATGTGTTGCTGCAATCCTTTTCTGTGAGAAATACTTCATTTTCTAAAAAAAATTTAGGGGTGCCAACATTTACGGCCATGACTGAATATATTTGTACATTGTGATGAAATCCCCCCTCAGATGTCTTTTCCCCAAACTAAATAACCCCAAGCTTGATAACCTGTTTTGGTCCTGTAATCCTCCCATACCATTTATTATCTTTGTCGCCCTCCTCTGCACCCTTTCCATATCCTTCTTGTATACAAGTGCCCAAAAATTTACACAATGCTTTATAAGTGATCTGACTAATGATTTATACGGATGCAAAACTATGTTAATGTCATGAGCCTCTATGCCTTTCTTCATTCATCCCATGACTTTTATTAGACTTGGCTGCAGCTGCCTGGCACTGATCACTGAAGTTGAGCTTACTGTCCACTAATATCTCCAGGCCCTTTTTGGTAGTAGTTTTACCCAATGTTTTATTATTTAGTACATAATTGTACATTTTGTTTTTACAGCTCAAATGCATAACCTTACATTCATCCACATTAAACTTTATTTGCCATGTCTGTGCCCAAGCGTTCATTTTCAACAGATCTCTTTGTAGTGGTGTGATTGTACCCTTACCCAGTTTAGTGTCCTCTGCAAATATTAAAATGCTACTCTGTAATCCCTCTATAAGGTTATTAATAAACATATTGAAAAAAGTGGACCCAGTACTTACCCCACTTGTAACTGTGACCCAAACAGAGTAAGTTCCATTGATATCCATTCTCTACTTCCTATCACTGAGACACTTGCTAAACTATTTACATATATCATCTTCTAGTCTCAGCATCCTTTCTCTTTTCCATGTACTAGCCTTTTGTGTGGCACAGTATCAAATGCCTTAAAAATGTCTAGATGCACATCATCTAAAGCTGTACCCAGGTCCAAACCCCTATAACTGACCTCCTCATAGAAACTGATCAGAATAGTCTGACAGGCAATCCTGCATAAACCCATTTTGATGCTGTGTTAGAAGGATATTTTCATGAAGATACTCCAGAATAGTGTTTATATTTATTAATGACCTTGTAAATGGAATTGCATGATAAAATTTAAATCTATGCAGATAGAAACATAGAAACATAAAATGTGTCGGCAGATAAGAACCTTTTGGCTCATCCAGTCTGCACAATAATCTGAATCCTATCAATAGTCCCTGGCCCTTTCTTATATAAAGGATAGCCTTATGCTTATCCCATGCATTTTTAAACTCCTTCACTGTATTTGTAGCTACCACTTCTGCAGGAAGGCTATTCCATGCATCCACTACTCTCTCAGTAAAGTAATACTTCCTGATATTACTTTTAAACCTTTGCCCCTCTAATTTAAAACTATGTCCTCTTGTGGTAGTTTTTCTTCTTTTAAATATGCTCTCCTCCTTTACCATGTTGATTCCCTTTATGTATTTAAAAGTCTCTATCATATGCCATCTGTCTCTTCTTTCTTCCAAGCTATACATGTTAAGGTCCTTTAATCTTTCCTGGTAAGTTTTATCCTGCAATCCATGTACTAATTTAGTATCTTTTCTCTGAACTCTCTCTCTAGAGTATCTATATCCTTATGGAGATATGGCCTCCAGTTCTGTGCACAATACTCCAAGTGAGGCCTCACCAGTGTTCTTTACAGTGGCATGAGCACTTCTCTCTTTCTACTGCTTATGCATCTCCCTATACATCCAATCATTCTGCTAGTATTTCCTGCTTCTCTATTACATTGTCTTCCTACCTTTAAGTCTTCTGAAATAATTACTCCTAAATCCCTTTCCAAAGATACTGAGGTCAGGACTGTGTCTAATATTATATATTCTGCCCTTATCTTGCACTTATCCACATAAAATTTCAGTTGCCAGAGTTCTGACCATTCTTCTAGTTTTCCTAAATCCTTTTTCCATTTGGCATATCCCTCCAGGAACATCAACCCATCAAGACCTTTTGCAATATCACCAATGAAGATATTAAACAAAATTGGTCCCAGAACAGATTCCTGTGGTACCTCACTGGTAACAAGACCTTGCTCTGAAAATACTCCATTGACTACAACCCTCTGTTGTCTGTCACTCAGCCACTGCCTAATCCACTCAACAAAATGGGAGTCCAAGCTCAATGACTGGAGTTTATTAATAAGTCTTGTATGTGGGACAGTGTCAAAAGCCTTACTAAAATCTAGATATGCAATGTCTACTGCCCCTCCGCCATCTATTATTTTAGTCAACCAGTCAAAAAAAATCAATAAGATTTGTTTTACATGATCTCACTGAAGTAAACCAATGTTGTTTTTCATCTTGCAATCCATGGGATTTTAGATGTTCCACAATCCTATCCTTTAGTAGGGTTTCCACTAATTTCCCCACTATTGTTGTCAGACTTACTGGCCCATAGTTGCTTAATTCCTCCCTACTACTTTTCTTGTGAATGGGCACAACACTTGCTAATTTCCAATCTTCCGGGACAACTCCTGTTACCAGTGATTGGAGAAATAAATCTGTTAACAGTTTTGCTAGCTCACCACTAAACTCTTTTAATAATTTTGGGTGAATCCCATCAGGCCCCTGTGACTTATTTGTTTTCACTTTAGACAGCAAACGTAGAAACTCTGTAAAGACACATGCATCAAATGATTAATTTGTCTCCCTAATTGAGGTCCTTTTCCTTCTTTTTCTTCTGTAAGAAAGTTGGCTAGCCATTTATTCTCTTCTACATGCCTTCCTTCCTTTGTTTTTAATTTAGTTATTCCTTGTTTTCATTTTCTTTTTTCCTTTACATATCTGAGAATGAGAAGAATATCTTATCCCCTTTTTTCACAGACTGAGCTAGTTTTTATTCTGCCTGTGCTTTAGAAGTTCTTATAACTTGCTTGGCCTCTTTCTACCTAGTCTTGTAGATTTCCCTATCTTCATTGTTCTGGGTTGTTTTATAAGTACTAAATGCTAGCTTTTAGTTTTTTATGATGTTGGCCACCTCTGCTGAGTACCACAGTGATCTCTTCCTTTTTCTGCTTTAACTGACCGGTCTAATGCAATTTTCTATTGCCTTCAACAATGCGTCTGTCACGATCTGGACTGGTATGCAGGTAGTGGATCCTCTGGTCAGTGGGGCGATGCTGCGGGCCGTACCGGGGGACCGGTTCTAAGGAGTTACTGGTTTTCACCAGAGCCCGCCGCAAGGCAGGATGGGCTTGCTGCGGCGGTAACTCCCAGGTCATATCCCCTGATAGCGACTCGACCTCACTGACAGCTGAGATAGGCGTAGTACAGAAGGACTAGACAGAGGCGAGGTCAGACATAGCAGAAGGTCAGGGCAGGCGGCAATAGTACTTAGTCAGGGGCAACAGCAGTAGGTCTGGATACACAGGTTATGGCACACACTAAATGCTTTCACAAGGCACTAGGCAACAAGATCCGGCAGGGACAGGAAGGGGAAGTGAGTTTATATAGTATTCACAGTAATTAGGACTGATTAGGAACAGATTGGGCCAGGCACCAATTAATGGTGCACTGGCCCTTTAAATCTGAGAGACCCGGCGTGCGCGCCCTAGAGAGCGGGACCGCGTGCGCCGGGGCTGAGACAGAGGATGGGGCAGGTAATCAGAACGGGATGCAATCCACAAGCGGACTAGTGGCGCCATGCGGATCACATCCCCGTCGGCAGCACTGTAGCAGCGCTCCCGGTCAGAGTGAGAGACCTGGGAGCTGCAGGAGACCAGACGCCGCGAGCGCTCCAGGATGGATACGGGACCCGGAGCGCTCAGCATTAAAGTACCCCCCCCCCTTAGGTCTCCCCCTCTCTTTGGATCCCGGAAATCTGCGGACAAGTAGGTAATCAGGGACACTAGAAGAAGACGAACTAAAAGCGGGACCAGGCTGGGACTTCCCAGAGAGAGAAGAAGAGGGAGCAGCTGCAGACACATTAGATGCTGGTAAACCATAGGAAGGGGCAGATACAGCCGGTTTGGCAGGGATACTGGTGGCTGGCATGCCGAAGGTAGAGACAGGAGCCGGGGAGATCGGAGACTCTGGAGGTAAGATATGCTAAGGAAAAACTTCGGCTTGCTTTTCAAAGAAATCAGAATAGTCCAGACAGACCTCGGGAAGGCAAGGCAAAGGTGTAGCAATGGAGACTTGGCTGGAAGGAATTGGGTGGAGACATCGCTTGTGGCAGAAAGATCCCCAACTCTTAATATCACCAGTGGCCCAGTTGAGGCTAGGCGAGTGACGTTGGAGCCAGGGCAAGCCAAGAAAATTTCTGAGGTACAGTTGGGTAAGACAAAAAATTCTATATTTTCATGATGGTGAACTCCAACACTCATGAGCAGAGGTTGTGTGCGGTAACCCACGATGCTGACCAGAATTTCTCCATTCACAAATGAAATGACAAGAGGTTTGACGAATCGGGTAACAGGTATATTGAATTTATCGATGAGAGAGGCTTGAATGAAATTTCCTGCTGAACCTGAGTCCAGAAAGGCCACAGCAGAGAAGGAAGTCTTAGTACTGGCAGGTAGAGAAATCTGGACTGGTGTAGTGAAACGTGGAGAGGATAAGTTTACACCAAGTGACGCCACTCCCACGTGAACAGGATGCGTGCGTGCGTTTCCCAGACGCAGAGGACGAATAGGGCAGTCCACTAGGAAATGTTCGGTACTAGCACAGTACAGGCATAAATTCTTGTTTCTGCGATGAGTCCTCTCTTCTTGGGTCAGGCGAGACCGATCCACTTGCATAGCCTCCTCGGCGGGAGGCACAGGAGTAGGTTGCAGAGGATTCTGGAAGAGAGGTACCCATTTATCTAGATCCTTTTCTTGGCGGAGCTCCTGGCGTGTTTCAGAAAAACGCATATCAATGCGGGTGGCTAACTGGATAAGTTCAGACAGGGTAGCAGGAATTTCTCGTGTGGCCAGAACATCTTTGATGTGGCTGGATGAACCTTTCTTGAAGGTCGCACAGAGAGCCTCGTTGTTCCAGGCGAGTTCAGAGGCGAGGGT
Organism: Hyla sarda; assembly: GCF_029499605.1. Lineage (NCBI taxonomy): Eukaryota > Metazoa > Chordata > Amphibia > Anura > Hylidae > Hyla > Hyla sarda. The sequence continues at coordinate 146,829,613 of NC_079195.1, read as the reverse complement.
ACAGAACTTTATGGCATATTCGCCCACTGAAGAGTTCCCTTGGACGAGATTCAGAAGAGCCGTCTTGGCTGAGGAAGCCCGGGCCGGCTCCTAAAAGACACTACGTATTTCGGAGAAGAAGGTCTGGACGGAAGCAGTGGCAGGATCGTTTCGGTCCCAAAGCGGTGTGGCCCAGGACAAGGCCTTTCCAGACAAAAGACTGACCACGAAAGCCACCTTAGACCGTTCTCTGAGAAACTGGTCCGACATCATCTCAAGGTACAGGGAACATTGGGACAGGAACCCACGTCACACATCTTAGAGTCCCCATCAAACTTATCAGGTAGAGAGAGGCAGAGTCTGGGGGCGGCAACTTGCTGCGGAGGAGAAGCTGAAGCTGGCGGAGGAGATGGTTGCTGCTGTAGAGGCAGAAGCTGCTGTAGCATGGCGGTCAACTGTGACAGCTGTTGTCCTTGTTGGGCGACCACGGTGGCGAGGTCAGCGAGACTTGGCAGCGGCACCTCAGCTGGGTCCATGGCCGGATCTACTGTCACGATCCGGACTGGTATGCAGGTAGTGGATCCTCTGGTCAGTGAGGCGATGACGCAGGCCGTACCGGGGGACCGGTTCTAAGGAGTTATTGGTTTTCACCAGAGCCCGTCGCAAGGCGGGATGGGCTTGCTACGGCGGTAACTCCCAGGTCGTCTCCCCTGATAGCGACTCGACCTCACTGACAGCTGAGATAGGCGTGGTACAGAAGGACTAGACAGAGGCGAAGTCAGACGTAGCAGAAGGTCAGGGCAGGCGGCAATGGTACGTAGTCAGGGGCAACAGCAGTAGGTCTGGATACACAGGTTATGGCACACACTAAACGCTTTCACAAGGCACTAGGCAACAAGATCCGGCAGGGACAGGAAGGGGAAGTGAGTTTATATAGTATTCACAGTAATTAGGACTGATTAGGAACAGATTGGGCCAGGCACCAATTAATGGTGCACTGGCCCTTTAAATCTGAGAGACCCGGAGCCCGCATGCCCTAGAGAGCGGGACCGCGCACGCCGGGGCTGAGACAGAGGACGGGGCAGGTAATCAGAAAGGGATGCGATCCGCAAGCGGACTAGTGCCGCCATGCGGATCGCATCCCCGTCGGCAGCACTGTAGCAGCGCTCCCGGTCAGAGTGAGAGACCTGGGAGCTGCAGGAGACCAGACGCCGCGAGCGCTCCGGGATGGATACGGCACCTGGAGCGCTCGGCGTTACAGCGTCTTTTAAGTAGTCCCATTTCTCCTGGACGCCATGTAATCTGTTCCAGTCTGATAGGGACTAAAATCTAGAACTTTTTTTTTTGTGTGGTGTGACTCACTTCACTGTTCTTATATTAAACCATCACCAGATGATACTAAGCTTTGCAAAGTGGTTAACACAATAGAGGACAATACTCTGTTACAAATGGATCTGGATAGGTTTAAGGTTTGAGCTGAGATGTAGCAGATGAGGTTCAACACTGATAAATGTAAGGTAATGCACTTGGGGAGGAAAAATCCAGGCTGGGATTATGTATTAAATGGGAAAACATTTGGGAAAACTGACATGGAAAAGGACTTAGGAGTTTTAATTAAAAATAAATTTAGCTGTAACGACCAGTGTCGGGCAGCTGCTGCCAAGGCAAATAAAATCATGGGGTGCCTTAAAGGGCATAGATGCACATGAGAAGGAAATAATTCTACCACTGTACAAATCACTAGTCAGACCACACATAGAATACACTGGACAGTGTACAAGAAAGATATAGTGGAGTTAGAGAGGGTTTAAAGACGGCCAACCAGAGTAATAAGGGTAATGGGAGAACTATAACACACAGAAAAAATATTAGAATTAGGGTTATTTAGTGTAAAAATAAAAAGACTCATGGGCAACCTAATAATATCAGGGGAAGAACAGAGATCTCTCCCATGATCTATTTATACTCAGGACTGTATCTACAACAAGGGGGCATCCAGTAAGATCAGTGAGACTTTGGAACAGTAAAAACAATACAAGTTGTGGAGACTAGATTTATAGGGACTGGGCACGGATACAGGGATTTATTCTAAATGCCATATTTAGGGCCAGGGAGGGATTTTACCCTCATGGGGGGGGGGGGGGGGCTTCTATCTTCCTCTGAATCAATACAGTAGGGACACAATATGGATATATGTTTAACTTGATTGATTTTTGTCCTTTTTTTCATCTTAATTAACTATGTAACTATATAACCTGTTTCATAAAACCCTGAAAAATTTTACCCACAACATTTACATGCCTATAGTACCCAGAATCCCAGTCATTATAAAATCTTTAAATTTAAAGGGGTATTCCAGGCCAAAACTTTTTTTTATATATCAACTGGCTCCGGAAAGTTAAACAGATTTGTAAATTACTTCTATTAAAAAATCTTAATCCTTCCAATAGTTATTAGCTTCTGAAGTTGAGTTGTTGTTTTCTGTCTAACTGCTCTCTGATGACTCACGTCCAGGGAGCTGTGCAGTTCCTATGGGGATATTCTCCCATCATGCACAGCTCCCGGAATGTGACATCATCATGCACAGCTCCCGGGATGTGACTCACGTCCAGGGAGCTGTGCAGTTCCTATGGGGATATTCTCCCATCATGCACAGCTCCCGGGATGTGACATCATCATGCAAATACAAACAGTTTGATATTTGTTATTCAATAGATTTTTATTGAACTTTTTCAGGTTTCACAATTAACAGTATGAACTTGACAGGCAGAATAGAGATACCTGAGTAACATACATTTATACAGAAGATTAAGCGCACATAAGAAACAGGAAATCCCAGTAAAATGCCAGCGGAAGGTAGGATAGCAATCATCTATGGTAACAGGTTGTATGAAATTTCCAGTGGAGATCCTGAGCTTGAAATTCTGTATGGATCTCTGAATGGATATGTTGGTGGATATTCCACCATTGGAGCGCTCACGTACAAAGGATATTTAAAGTGGTACTCCAGCGCTAAGACCTGATCACGGGGATTCCACCTCTGGGTACACCCTGATCTTTCAAGCAGCACCACGTTACCCTCACATAGGCTTGCATTGAGGGGGCAAAGCATGATGTCACATGGGGGCGGAGCCGTGATGTCACAATACTCCGGCCCTGTGATCGGCAGCAAACATGCTTAAGGGGCTCATGGTAACGGGGTGCTGCGTGAAAGATCACAGGGGTCCCCAGCGTCGGGACCCCCGCGATCAGGCATCTTATCCCCTATCCTTAGGATAGGGGATAAGATGTCTTAGCGCCGGAGTACCCCTTTAATAGCGATTAGAGCTCCCAATGTGCACACACTATAGAGGCTATATTAATGAGCAAGAGAAATCCATGAAATAAACCAACATAACAACACCATGTCTATGATACCTCTTCTCTAAACAGTTAAATATTTATGTTGTTGACAATAATAATAATAATAATAATCATCGTCATCTTCATAATTTATTTACAAAAATAAACATCAATTATTTTGTTGTTAAATAAAGCACTAAGGCCTTTCAATATCTAATTAACTTTTTATGTATGAATTCATGTTCTTTTTTCAATTCATTGTTTATTTCTTAATTTTCTCAGTATCTTGAGAACTCTTCATCTAATACACTCTTGAAATAAAGTTCAGCAAACAGATAATCATCTTGGATGGCATAATGTAAATTAGGTATATTCAGCTCTAAAGATAAGCTTTTTTCCCATTGGGGGCATTGTGAGATAAGAACTAAGAACTAAGTTTTAAACTAAAGACAGATAAAAAAAAAAAGAATTATTTTCAAATCGAATGACCAATTTTAATAACAACATGTCTTAACACTTAGCATCCAGTGAGAAATTCAATTTATGGGAAGAACATCCATAAAATATAAGGTATAGGATTAATCCTTTATAATCAGGACAATGTGAACTAAAATGTAGTGTCCCACCATGACATTATAAAGGAGGGTTCCACACTCTACCACATAAAAAAATAGTAGCAGCTTTCACTGGTGAACCCAGAACAAACAGTTTCTATGGAATTTTGAAAAACATCGGAAAAGTGCTCCCCCCCAACTAAAACTTTTGTATTAAATCTCACACCAAACAACAAGAACAGAATACAAGTCCGGCACTGCTATGACACAATGAAGTGGGTAATATGGGTGAGTAGCTTGGGTATGACAGCTAAATATGAAGTCCATTTCGGTGCTCTGACTTTTGAATCATACAACAATGAATAATCCACGAAATAAAGAAGAGAAGTCGGCACTCACCGGGTTCTTCTGACTTGCTTTTATTTCTTATACTCACATATAAACAGGACGATGGACATAACAAGGTGCGGGGGGTTACTAACTCCCCCCCCCCCCCCCCCGCACCTTGTTATGTCCATCGTCCTGTTTATATGTGAGTATAAGAAATAAAAGCAGGTCAGAAGAACCCGGTGAGTGCCGACTTCTCTTCTTTATTCCGTGAACTTTTGTACTAACATTTCAAAGTCTTATTGCCCTACATGTACCAGATCATATATATATGCCGGTCATTATGCACAGAGCGAGTTGGCTCTGTGCAGTAATGCTAGCAGGGCGCTGCAGTGGAGGTCCCGGGGGTCCCCAGCGGTGGGACCCCCGCGATCTGACGTGTGTCCGGCACTATAGCACTAAAAGCCAATACAGATATTAGTGTGTCTAGCCTATGGTTATTTGAGAGGAAAAGGAGAGTGTGTTGTGTTCTGCCAGGTGAAGGCAGAGAGGTCCTGTTCTGAACAGTATTAGTATATTCATGTTTTGCAACACTGTAAATGAAGGTAAAGAGAAGTACTCTCAGTCCTACTATTGGACAACTCAACAGTATAAACTGAAGACCCAGTGCAGTGAAGCCTGAAACAGAAGATATTCCAGAAAAGTAAATAAACCATCACTCCTCAAACTTTTAATGTGTCTCTCCTGTTAAGCTGCTTGCATATTTACTTAAGGATAAACAGGTTAGCAACAATAACAAGGTAAGGACACCATACCAGACCAGCTGAAACCCTTTGCCCTTTGGTAGTGACACCCCTGTACATGGGCCATTTATGCTTTATATTAATTAATGTTAACAATTTCTAGGTAAATATTAAATTTCCTCGTTATCTTTCATGTTTCTGAATGAGAAATGAGCTACCAATAGTAACTTTGTGGCAGCACAATGACTTAATACTTAGCACTGTTGTCTTGCAATGCTAAGGTCCTGGATTCAAATTCATCCAATGTTAGGCCTCTTAATGGGGTTTGTATGTACTCTCCATATTTGTCTGGGTTTCTTCCGAGTCCACACTCCAACAACATACAAATAGGTTTATTTAAATCCATAAACTGCTTGCACCAAGAGATATCAGTGCTAAGCAGAAACAAACATGCAGGGTGTGCTGAGAACTTGGTGATCGATGCATATGTTTGCTTTAGACAAACCAATTTTCACATAGTTACATAGCCTTACATCTAGGCCCCTTTTGAACTCTCTTACTGAGTTCACTATGACCACTCCTCCCTTAGAGAGTTCCACAGTCTTACTGCTCTTACAGTAAAGAACCCCTGTCTGTGCTGGTGTAGAAACCTTCTTTCCTCTAAATGTAGAGGATACCTCCTTGTTATAGATACAGTTCTGGGTATAAATAGTTCATTGGAGAGATCTATGTACTGTCCCCTGATATATTTATAAATAGATATTAGGTTGCCCCTAAGCCTTCTTTTTTGTAAACTAAAAACCCTAATTCAGATAATCTTTCTGGGTACTGTAGTCCTCCCATTCCCCTTATTACTCTTGTTACATAGTTAGCATGGTTGAAAAAAGAAAAGAAAGAAATACATCCATCAACTTCAACCAAGTTATTGAAGGGATGGGGTATGGTTGGATGAAGGGGAAGGGATGTGATTTTATATTTCTGCATGGCTCTCCCATAGAGCTATATGGAGGGCGTGTGGTGGCCTACACTTCAGGCAGGGGTCATGACTCGCCACTGTGAAGGAAACCGGGGCTCCATACAGGAGATCGTGGGGGGCCTCCTTCGGATATCGTATACATTTTTTTAAAGTGATACTTCTCCTTTAATGTTATGTTGTTCTAGGAATGTATCTAACCCTGTTTTAAAGCTTTCAACTGTTTCTGCTGTGACCAGTTCCTGAGGTAGACTGTTCCATAAATTCACGGTTCTTATGGTAAAGTAGGCATGTTGCCCCTTGAGACTAAACCTTTTTTTCTCTAGATGGAGGGAGTGCCCCCTTGTCCTTTGAGGGGGTTTAACCTGGAACAGTTTTTCCCCATATTTTTTGTATGGGCCATTTATATTCTTATATACATTGATCATATTCCCCCCTTAAAGGTCTCTTCTCAAGCCTAAACAAAAGTTATTCTTTTAATCTTTCCTCATAGTGAAGATGTTCCATTCGCCTTATTAGTTTAGTTTAGTGTCTCAGAACCCTTTCCAGCTCCACAACATCCCTTTTATGAACTTGTGCCCAAACTGAACAGAGTATTCCAGGTGAGGCCATGCCAATGCTTTATAAAGGGTTAGTATTATGTCCCTGTCCTTCAAGTCCATGCCTCTTCTGATACATGACAATATCCAGTTGGCCTTAGAACTAGCTGCCTGACATTACATGCTAATGTGCAGTCTATGATCTACAAGTACACCCAGATCCTTCTCTACCAGTGACTCTCCCAGTTTAACTCTCCCTAGGACATACGATGGATGCAGGTTTTTAATACCTAGTTGCCTGTCTTTGAACCCTCTCCAGCTCCACTATATCTTTCTTGTACAATGGTGCCCAGTACTGTGCACAGTATTCCATGTGCGGTCTGACTATTTGTACAGTGGTAGAATAATTTTATTGTCATGGGCATCTATGCCTCTATTGCTGTACCCCATGATTTTATTTGCCTTTGCAGCAGCTGCCCGACACTGGTCACTACATCTAAATTTACTGTTAACTAAGACTCCTAAGTCCTTTTACATGTTCGTCGTCCCAAATGTTCTCCTATTTAATGCATAATCCCAGCCTGGATTTTTCCTCCCCATGTGCATTACCTTACATTTATCAGTGTTGAACCTCATCTGCCACTTCCCTGCCCAAATCTCCAGCTTATCCAGATCCATTTGTAACAGTGCACTGTCCTCTATTATGTTAACCACTTTACAGAGTTTAGTATCATCTGAAAAGATTGCTACTTTACTATTCAACCCATTCTACAAGGACATTAATAAATATATGAAATAGAATTGGACCCAAATCTGACCCCTGTGGTAACCCACTAGTAACAGTCCCCTAATCCGTAGTACCATCCGTAGTCCCCTAATCCGTAGTACCATAAGTACCATCAATAACCACCCTCTGTTTCCCATCACTGTGCCAGTTACTTACCCATTTGCACACATATTCCCCCAGCCCAAGCATTCTCGTTTTATGTACTAATCTTTTTTGTGGCACTGTATCAAATGCTTCAGAAAAATCAAGATATACCACATCCTGTGATTCCCCTGGTCCAGTCTGGAATTCATCTCCTCATAAATACTGATTTTGACAGGACTGATCCCTCATAAGCCCATGCTGATATGATATGGAGTCATACATTAATTTTTATGAAGATACTCCAAAATAACATCTTTTAGAAAACCCTCAAAGAATTTACAAAACCCTCAAAGAATTTTCATATTTCTTATTGGAGACTTCTATGTTAATGGGGGGGGGGGAGTTCTGTGTTCATGACACTTATTCGTTAGCAACCTCAAAGAGCATATCTCTCTTCTGTGGACGGCTCCTATTCTGCATTACACAGACAACACATGAACATAAATTAACACAGTGTAATGCTTATTTCCCCCTGTGGTGGCACTGCAGGGAAAGAGACCACAAATTACCAGATTTCCTGTAAATGACAGTTGATTGCTTTGGGCCCTAGCAGGGAAATATCTTTTTAACAGTATATTGTCTAGGGTATCTTAAAACAAGTAGAGATTATCCTCCTCCAGTCCCTAACATTTTAAATAAAACACTAATGTTACAATCAGAGTAATAAAATGTTTGATAGGGATACTTAAGTTAATGCCTCTACAAAACTTAGATAGAGAACATTTAGGTACGGACACCCCAACTCTGTCTTCAAAGCAGTGGTGACTGATATACTGTACAGTATTTGTCATTTTGCTTTTTACATGTATGAACTTGCTCATAGAATGAATGTCACGGAAAATGTTGTGCATTTTGTAATGGCTGTAGACATATCCCAGTGAAAAAGATGAAAAGAACCCTACTCTAACTACATTGTCTATTAGGGACATGTGAAATAAAGATCCTCACTGGTACATAGTGCAGCTTTGATCCATCCACTCAAGTCATTTTTAGATGCTACAATATATTCAGACCCAAGCACAGCAGCTATAATATGGCTTTGAAACAAGAAGCAAACACAGAATGACAATGAGTACTGTTCAGATGTTCCCTGAAATGCTTAGCTTTAAATGCCAGCTCATGAAATTAAGGAAATTAATTTTAACATTGAGCGAGGGAAGAGTAAGCCAAGTCGAGAATGTGTCCAGCTAAACACTGGAACATTCATTCACATCTACCCAGAGGAGAGTTTTTTTTCCCCTCTCCCCCAGCACACTATAAAAACAATTATATCCAGTATTGAAGAAGACACTATAGAACATTAAAAAAAAAGCTATTTAAAATATGTTTTTCTTATTGAGAATTGTAACCTGTACATGTTTTTGAATTTTTTAGTTTTCTCTTTTTTTGTATTTAACAACATTGAAACATTCTCCAAATCCTGGATTGGAAGGCCAAATGCAGTGTTTCCTATATCAGAGTACTATCAACAATACAAAGCCTGAAAAGGTCATATGATACTGTCAGACATTAGAGTAAGCACTTTCTGCTAAATGTCAGCTCTGTTGTTGGTCCAGGTGGTTCCATGATAACAGAACAGTATGCTATTCCTGTACTGCATGTGCCATACTTTTTCACTACCACTACCACGTACACTTTAAAACACTAAACTGAACAATTTGAGACCAAAGATCACATGAGAAATCAGTGGCATCTGTCAACCTGTTAAATTGGTTAAACAAGAGACCTGTTAATTCCCAGTAATAAGTCTGTATACTTGTCCACTGATATATAAGACTCAATGTTTAAAAATCACCATTACTGTATGTCATGTTGTCTCATGTTATAGACAAAACCTCCACAAAACAAAAATAATGAAAATACATTATGTTAATTTTTGCAGTGTATTTTGTTGTGTATGTTTTTTTTTTTTAGAGAAAAATAAGGTAGATTTGTTCATTAATTCATTCTTTCATTTATTTATTTTCATTTATTTGATCCATAGGCTGTTCTCTAAAGTGGATTTCTAAGATAAGAACAAAATTGACTAAGGAACCTATCTATACTTACCTTTTAAGTCATGAGCTACTCCAGTGGTCAATGTCAGTCTTGGGTTGTCTTGCTGTAGCAGTGCAATGCCCATATATCAATGTCATCCTATATAATCTGATCATTTCTGCTACAACAAGCTAAAGACTATGGGGGGATTTATCGAGACCTGAGCCTCACATGCCTTAACCCTTTAAGGACTCAGCCTATTTTCACCTTAAGAACTCAAAACAATCTTTGTTTTTGCACTTTTGTTTTTTCCTCCTCATCTTCTAAAAATCATAACGTGTTAAATTTTGCACATACAGACCCAATTGTACTTTTGTAATGACATTACTTATTTTATAACATAACCTTCGGCGAAACAAAAAATTATTTGTGCCTTGAAATGAAAAAAAATGCCAATTTGCTAATTTTTAGGGCTTTTGTTTCTACGCTGTGTACTTTTTGGTAAAAATGACACAATGATATCCAATTTATGTAGATTTTATTTATTTTACTACTTTAAAAAAAATTATAACTACATGCACAAAAATTTCTATGTATAAAATTGTCATTTTCTGACCCCTATAACTTTTTAATTTTTTCGCATGCAGAGCTATATGAGGGCTTCTTTTTGCCCCATGATCTGTAGTTTTTATCTGTACCATTTTTGTTTTGATGGGACTTTTTGATCGCTTTTTATTAATATTATGGTAAATGAAGTGACCAAAAATTCACAATTTAGGACTTTAGTATATTTTTACGTGTACGCCATCGACCGTGTGGTTTAGCTAACCTTATATTTTAACAGTTTGGACATTTACGCATGTGGATATACCATATATGATATGGAAAAGGGGGAGCAGTAGATCGCTACTCAGATGATGAGGAGGCAATTGAAGACCTTCCCGTCATCCAGTAAGCCTAATGGGACATATCGATTCTGTTGCGATAGTCCCAATCTGCCCCGCTGAGCTGCCGGGATAGTTTTACTTTCAGTTTAGACTGAATCAAAGTTGATTGCAGCGTCTAAAGGGTTAATGCAGGGCATCGGCCCAATCAGTGGTGCCTGGCATTAGCCGTGTCCTGGCTGCCCATAGCAACTGGGACCCACAGGGTTTAACCCATTCTCCGCTTGTCAGAACGGTTTGCATCCTGTTATCGGGATCAGGGCATACAGGTACGCCCTGAGTCCTTAAGGACTTGTGAAATGGGGGCGTACCCGTATGCCCTGTGTCCTTAAGGGGTTAAACAATCTTCCACCCATGCACGGGCACTCGGGATTTATGTAGAGGTGCATGCCTCTATATTCATCTTAGGCTGCCCACATGCCTGTACTGAAATGTGTGCAAGCTCCCAGCTGGCATAGGTTTCAACTGCAGTTTATGCTTGCTAGCAGACATAAACTAGTAAATTCTGTGCACTGGTTGATCACTCTAAATCTGTGGGAAACTCCCCTTAAATGATAAGCCCTGCCCACTTTGTGAACAATCGTTGGCACAAGCCATATCCTCTGTGCATTTTTTTTATGATCTGCGCAATGATTTAATAAATTCCCCCTAAGACTGTGACGGGGACCAATTGACAGCACAGAAGAATCAGCAGATGAATATAGGCTTAACTTTCCTTTCAACTTTTCCAGAAGCTATAACTACTAACTTGTGAATATATTACAAGTTATAGTTTGCACATTTCTAGGAAAAGGTCATTTATCCAGGCTTATAATATGTTGATATTGACAGGATTGGAGCCACAAAGGAATATTTTTCCTACAAAGAGGAAAATGGACTTTTATGGGCGTGTTATTACGTAATTTTATGTAATTCCTTCATTAAGTCAATTATCTTTTGATCACAAAAACATATGTAAGCGTCTTAATGTATTTTTACACTTCTTGATGTGTTGTAAAAGATTTGTTTACGATCTATACAAGTTAAGAAACATGATCTTTCTTACATAAAGCACCGTAAGCGTTCTGCAAATGCATGCAGTTTTCTTGATCAGTTATGCAATAAATTTGCTAAAAATAACAATTGATTTTACAGATCAAATAGGTTTTAGTCAGCAAATCTCAGATAAAACTTTCATTGAAGCCTTTGTGGCGTTCAAGAGAATCTGCTGATATGTACATTATCGATCTTCAGTCTTATCGTCTAACATTTTTCTTTTTCCTTTAACTACTCTGTACAATTGATGTTTTGTTACAAGAGTTTTGTAGTAATGAGGTACTGTGATAGTACCCTATAAATACAAAGATGGGGTTAACCATATACATAAAAGGTTTCTATATGAGCAGCATTGGTTTATTAGACAAATATTGCTTCTAGTTCAGTAATCCAGGAGAAAGCCTGTCAAATCAATGCTGGGCATTTATGGCTTAGTACAGTATTTCTCCCCAATAATGTCAGATTGGTGGCTACAGATATCACATAGTACATTTAAACCAAAATATTATCTATTCAATTTTCATTGATATACATTATTGTTTCACTCATATGTAACATACATTGGATTTGTCACAATCCTTTGAATTCCAATCAGCTGGTTGGAAAATGAAGGTTTGAAATGCAATTGATTAAACAGTTTTAAATGATCCTTTGTCATGTCAAGTCTATTGAAGGCATTGTCATCATTTAACATATAAACCCCCTCTGATGATGTCATAAACAGGCTCTTAATGTGTATTTTGTTTTATCCTCTGTGACACATGCAACTCTTTGCAAGCACTTCAATATAAGTAGTCAATACATTGATCTTTTACTCAGCCTCTGACTTGGAAGAAAAAAACAAAAAAAAATTATATTTAGTGCAAATGTTTGAGTTTAAAGGAACAAATTTTAAACTAATGTGGACAAAATAATTATCTAGAATGAGCATACTGATACCTTTGAACTCATCCAGTATGATATAAACTGCAAGAAAGACAACACAAAGAAGAACACTACACAATATGTATAAATACGTTTGAAGACAGGAAGTCAGTCTCACCTGTGTGAAGTACTCCTTGTGAACTACAGGATTATGTGAACATATTGAACACCAAACTTTTAACAGACACCTCAGAATCATGTATCTATTATTTTCTATAGGCAGTGTCTATGGTCTAAATAGCAATACATCTCAGTATAGCTCCATGCAACACATATTATACAACCCGGAACTGAAAGCAAAAGAGCATTACTACTGCTTAAAAATCCATAATTTTATTAATCATATAAAAAGCATTAATAAACATCAATTCATAGTATTCTGAACAAAATAAGTCAGGTAGATTGTAACTCCTAAAATAATGTGGGGCAGATCTCCAGTGTACAAATCAAACAGTCAAAACTTCTATGTTCAAAACTATAATAAATAAAGCGTAAGACTATTATTCACATCCTATAGTGAAAGAGACAGGGACAGGTAGTATGCTCTAAGAGATCAGGGGCATTCAAGCCCTTACTACATCCATATATACTAACTCATAGTGATAGTCTATATACAGTGTTAATTACTGTATATAGACACATGGTCAAGATACTGACGCCATTTGCCCCAACATAAAATTTGTCACCGCTTAATCAAGAGACGATATCTAAATGAATGAGGAGCCTCTTTATATAACCCCTCTCCTATGGCGTGCAAGTTCCCATTAGTGGTGATTTCCGGCTGACAGTGCATGGGCAAGGTCCAGGCCTGGATTTCCGCTGGCTCACTCCGCAGCGTCTCAGCTTTAGGGCACAGGTCACAGATGTGACACATCCAAGCCTGTGCACTATGCCTTCTGATGCCCAGATCGAGCGGCATCAGTGGGCACAGGTCACAGATGCGACATGTCCCATCTTGTGCACTCTATACCTTCTGATGCCCAGATTGAGCGGCATCCGTGTTGGGGACCCACACGCATGCACATTTCCAGAAATCAATGCTATTTTTCCCTATACTGCTCACTATCCTCCTCTGGATGCCAAAAAGTTCATTACAGCTTAGACATAAATAACTAGTAGATAGACAGAAAGAAATACCAAATATGAGTATGCCTAAAGTATGCCTATAGCATCATTGGAGGAAACGTCGATTACGTCAACATCTATCAAATAATTTCTGGCAAGTCTTGTATTCCCCACCATTATCCCTGTTTTTTTTTTTTTTTTTTTTTTTTTAATTCACCGAAAAGAATGGTACTAAAGAGATTATTTCTGTAATACCCCAAAAACCAACAGTACCAACTTGACTCACTCTACAATGTCTTTGTGAGACTGACTTTTAGTGCTTCCGATTGTTCTTCCTTGAACTCTAAAGTGTTAATTAGTGGTGGTTTAAGTACTATGTCAGGTTGGGTTCACATATGTCCAGCATCCGGCATAGGTGAATTCAGCCTATATCTTGACACAACAAGTTGTCATCAGTTGTATGGCATCTGGTGTCCATTGTTTCTGGACAGCAGACAGGGGAACGCCGCTAGCAGCGCTCCCCTGTGCGGTGCCCTCCGGCGTGTCTAACCATCCGGCTTCAAAATTGAGATGCTGGATGATCATGAACTGTCCCTTTCAAATGAATGGGATCAGTTGCAGCATCAGTTTCCCTCCGGTGCTGGAGGGAAACTATGCTGGGCGCTGGCTATATGTGAACCCATCCTTACAGATCCATCACTTCTTGCTCTTATAAAGGACTCAGAGCAGAGTAAATGCAGTATTATAAAACTTTGCCCTTTCTGCCTCTGTATTAGGGGAACTATATCAGAAAGCAAGAAGCAATCCAGATGAAACTTTACCTCACCTAAACAGGCTTACATAAGGCACACAAAAAAAGCCTTATGTATGCCACACAAAGAGCCTAAATAAACACAGTAAGGACACAATAGGGATGTAGGTTAAACTTGATGGACTCTTTTCTTGTTTTCAACCTTATGAACTAAGGTTGAAAATGTAAGTTCTTGGAAAAATTGCTGCTGAGGCCTTGTTTGACATGACATTTCAGATGCACTATTATGATTGATTAATGATTAATTATGAGATGATTCATGGGTAGGTCAGGTCTTACAAAGAGACAACAGTTTTTTTTTAGCTGTTTTCAACTCTAACAGGACATAGGGGAAGGGGTTTAAGGGGTACTTTGGTGGCAATTTATTTCTTTTTTTTTTTTTTTAAATCAATAGTCAGACTGAAAAGAAATTGAAATAGAAAAGAACTTCTTCTGGAGCATACAGCAGATGATAAGTACTGGAAGGATATATAGTTTTAAATAGAAGTAATTTACAAATCTCTTTAACTTACTGGCACCAGTAAAAATAATGTTTTCCACTGGAATACCCCTTATACATCTTTATTATTATCATGGTTTATGATTGCTGATTAATTGAATTTTACTTAATAGCTAATAGAAATTGTCCATTACTATTGTATAACAAATGACCCACATAACTATATAGGGCCATATGTCTCTAGAGGGAACTCCTTTTTATTTATTATATATGTGTTCCCTTATAAGGATGTCACTGTGCAAACAATTTTTTTCAGTTCATTCCTGCAAACTGATATGCAGTTATGTTCATGGAATGGCACAGGCTCAACTACTTTGCCCTTGCCATTCACAGATGAGCTCCTACTGGAGCTAGTAAAGAGACAACACTTACAGTTATATGCTTTGAGTGTTTTACAGCAATACAGCACTTATAGCCATTGAATGTAGCAGCCTGGGAATGCTCAACCTTCCCACCATTTACACTCCTCTTCCCTGCATTCATGCAGTTAGGAGGAATAGAAGGTACAGGACCCCCATGTTAATGATAAGTAAGTGGTGGGACCCCCAGCAAGCAAACACAAATAAATATATATATATATATATATATATATATATATATATATATTTTTTTTTTTACAATATATGATCTATGATGTCCATTAGGAAAACTTTTTAATTCCTTTGTAATAATAATTTATTTGTAACTAATAATATATCATTACTCGTCTGATTATGTTGGGGAAAAATACATGTTAAAAGTATGAAAACGACTTAGTAAGTGAATTATAAGAACATCTGTATTAGGAATCTTGTATACAAAATAGATCACTTTGTTATTTTGTACTGTACAATTGTCCAGAATGTGATCATCACAATATTATTACATTATATGTTTTAAAGCACATTAACCAATATAAACATGTACATTACTCCATATTATTTCCTACTTTATTTCTTAAATCTGAAAAGGACACTAAACCAATGACAAAATGCTTATTTTCTGTCTCTGTAACCAAAGACACTTTGCTATTCCTGGCTTTTCTTAGAAGAGTCATTTCTTGTCTGGTAAGCATTTTGTGTGCCTTTTCTAAGCTCGCTTTTCCTGATATATAAGAAATCCGGCTTCTGCATATTGGCTTGGGATGAAATTGAACATGTCCCAAAGGTAACTGACTAGTCCATTAAGAGAAGAGCACATTTATCCCCTGAACCCTCCAAGTCTGATGGACCTTTGATTTAGTTTCAGCCAACATTAGCTCATGCTGGAGTGGTAGGAATTGATTAGCTGTGACTGTGCCTACAGGCAATTGGTTTCATGTCTCTTATATTAACAAGCATTGTTTTCATTTCATACTAAGCTGAGTAAAATAAAATGTACCAATTTTAAAATAGGAATTGGTATAGACAATAGTTATATAAATGTAATATGAATTAGCTAGTTATGCTAACAAGGTAAAGGTACTGTTAAAATTGATCTGGTTTGAGGCTTGTTACTAAATTAAATTCTGCTATATAACCTTATACTAATAGATATTTAGGCAAAGATGATTTATTGACCTGGTAGGTTGGAGATTAGCAGAACATTTGCTTCCTATAAAGTGAGTGGCAAAGTAATATTTCAAAATGTCTTCATTTCTAAGGCCCCAGATGTACTATATCTGTTAGGTGTGGCTCATATTACATAACCTTCATATGACATTTCTACTTAGAAAGGCAGTGCATTTATCACTTCTTAACCATCAGATACATTCATTAGAAATAATGGGACCAAGAAACAACTGCTACAAGAATCTTCATAAGGACAACCCAATACTGCCAAAAATTACAAGAATAAAATTTAAAGAGATCCCATTATCCTAGTTATTACACCAGCCTGAGATTAGTCGAGTAATATTTTTTGTTCAGAATCAACCTTAAAATGGTTGTCCACCGCAATCTCCTGCTAGAGAGGTGGATCTTTCACTTGGCAGTCTTTGAGTTGCCATTTATGACCGTGCAGCATATTCCATAGCAGATGCAATGGAAAGTTGTTCAGCAACTGTATTTGCCAATGGTGTTCTATTTAGAAACCCTGCTTAGTCTCTTACTGATTTAAATAAAAAACATATTTTTTTCAGGGGCTGCAAAGTGTAAGATAATATAATACTCTGTACTTACCTTGCTGTAATATAATATAATACTCTAGTGCCTCTGCTTACTTCCCCTGATGAAACCTCTCCGCTCTCCCTGCATCTGTACAATGAGTGTACTTGCCACTAATGCTCAAACACCTAAAAAACGGTTTTAGAATGAGTCCAAGGCCATCGATATTATTAGCATGAGAGGAGAATTGCCCCTTCACTACTAGTAAAATAGGATCAGATTGTGTTTCTCTATCCCACTAGCTCTTGCGTACAGAGCTGGTATAAAAAAGTCAGACACTGCACATGCAGACAGCTGTTATATGCAGTGAACAATAAACTTCTCAATATTTTAATGGCTAACTGAAAAAATGACAGACAGCAAACTTTTGAGATTAACATGAGATTGTATATTCCCAGATTCTCCTGTATCGTTGACATTTACAATTGTACTTTACCCTTTGAGGAAGCAGGAATTTTTCATTTTTACACTTTAGTTTTTTTCCTCTCACCTTCTATTAGCCATAACACTTAAAAATTTCCACCTACAGACTCATATGAGTTTTTCTTTTATTGCATCCCCAATTGTACTTTATAATGACATTAACCATTTCACCACAAAACTCTAAGGCATAACAAGAAAAATTACTTGTGGGGGGAAATGGAAAAAACAAATGCCATTTGTAAATTTTGGGGGCTCTCTATGTTATGTGAGCTGTAGTCTTTATTTGTATCATTTTTGTTTTGATGGGACTTTTTAATAGATTGTTTTGATAATTTTTATGATGTATGAAGTACCAAAAACACGAAATTTAGTATTTTTTTTAAGTATACCCCATTGACTGTACAGTTTAATTAACATTGCATTTTTAATATGTCAGACATTTACCCATGTGGCGATGCTACATATGTTTCTCATACATTTATAAAAAAAAAATGGGAAAAGGGGGGTGATTTAAACTTTTATTTGGAAAGGGGTTGATTCCCATTTAATAACAATTTAAAAAAAAAAATTCTCTAATTTTAATCCCCATAGAGGACTGGTACATGCAATCTTTAGATTGCATACATTGTTCAATGCTGTGGCATGGCACATCATTGATCAGTGTTATCAATGCTCCATTGCTCCATCCATGGATATCAAACTGATCGGTGATGCCCAGCATTAGCCACGGATCCCAGCTGCTGATAGCTACTGGGACCATCCAGCTATGACACGCACTCAGCTCCTGAGAACACATCATAGAACGGGAGCAGACGCAAGGCATATATTTACACCCTGCACCCTTAAGGGGTTTAAGGGTGCCTATGAAGTTGAACTCCTGCCCACTTTTCACATCAGCATGGAGATACACAGATCAATGCTGGGTGGTTAGTTTGCTGTGACAAACATACGATGCCCAGAAATTTCCATGCAGAATCATATTAATAAGAAATGAGCTTGTGCATAGAACTGCTCTAAAGAAAAGATGGGAGTTTAACTTTGCCTTTGATGCTGTCATCAGGGCTACAAGTACAGATATTGGAAGCAGAATCTAAGAGAACAATTTCATGGCCACATTTGATACAGCCAATTCAGGAATGAATGTGTTACATGTATTTATGTTATCATCATCCTTAACCCTTTAACCCCTTAAGGACTCAGGGTTTATCCGTTTTTGCACTTTCGTCTTTTCCTCCTTACCTTTAAAAAATCATAACCCTTTCAATTTTCCACCTAAAAATCCATATTATGGCTTATTTTTTGCGTCGCCAATTCTACTTTGCAGTGACATTAGTTATTTTACCCCAAAATGCACGGCGAAACGGAAAAAAAAATCATTGTGCGACAAAATCGGAAAAAAAACGCCATTTTGTAACTTTTGGGGGCTTCCGTTTCTACGCAGTGCATATTTCGGTAAAAATTACACCTTATCATTATTCTGTAGGTCCATACGGTTAAAATGATACCCTACTTATATAGGTTTGATTTTGTCGCACTTCTGGAAAAAATCATAACTACATGCAGGAAAATTTATACGTTTAAAAATGTCATCTTCTGACCCCTATAACTTTTTTTATTTTTCCACGTACAGGGCGGTATGAGGACTCATTTTTTGCGCCGTGATCTAAAGTTTTATTGGTATGATTTTTGTTTTGATCTGACTTTTTGATCACTTTTTATTCATTTTTTAATGTTATAAAAAGTTACCAAAATACGCTTTTTTGGACTTTGGAATTTTTTTGCGCGTACGCCATTGACCGTACGGCTTAATTAATGATATTTTTTTATAGTTCGGACATTTACGCACGCGGCGATACCACATATGTTTATTTATTTTTTTTTTTACACTGTTTTATTTTTCTTATGGGAAAAGGGGGGTGATTCAAACTTTTATTAGGGAAGGGGTTAAATGACCTTTATTAACACTTTTTTTTTACTTTTTTTTTGCAGTGTTATAGGTCCCATAGGGACCTATAACACTGCACACACTGATCTTTCATCCTGATCACAGGCGTGTATTAACACGCCTGTGATCAGCATTATCGGCGCTTGACTGCTCCTGCCTGGATCTCAGGCACGGAGCAGTCATTCGTCGATCGGACACCAGGGAGGCAGGTAAGAGCCCTCCCAGTGTCCGATCAGCTGTTCGGGACGCCGCGATTTCACCACGGCGGTCCCGAACAGCCCGACTGAGCAGCCGGGATACTTTCAGTTTCACTTTAGAAGCGGCGGTCAGCTTTGACCGCCGCTTCTAAAGGGTTAATACCGCACATCGCCGCGATCGGCGATGTGTGGTATTAGCCGCGGGTCCCGGCCGTTGATTAGCGCCGGGACCCACGCGATATGATGCGGGATCGCGGCGCGATCCCGCTTCATATCGCGGGAGCCGGCGTAGGACGTAAATATACGTCCTGCGTCGTTAAGGGGTTAAGGACTCAACCCCTTAAGCCCATTTTCAGCTTAAGGACTCAAAACATTCTTCGTGTTTGCATTTTCATTTTTTCTTCCTCATATTCTAAAAATCATAACATGTTCAATTTTGCACCTACAGACCCATATAAGGGCTTGTTTTTTGCATCACCAATTGTATTTTGTAATGACATTACTCATATTACAACATAATCTGCGGCAAAATTAAAAAAAAAATATTTGTGGGGTGAAATGAAGAAAAAAAAATGCATTTTGCAAATTTTTAGGGCTTCCGATTCTATGCAGTGCACTTTATGGTAAAAATGACACATTATCTTTATTCTGTAGGTCCATGCGGTTACAACTTATGTACCCAACTTACATAGGTTTTATTTATTTTACTACTTTAAAAAAACATAACTCATGCACCGAAATTAGAATTTTTTAAATTGTCATGTTCTGACCCCCTATAACTTTCTTATTTTTGCGTGTATGGGGCTATATGAAGGCTTATTTTTTTTCGCCATGGTCTGTAGTTTTTATCAGTACAATTCTTTTTTTAAGGGACTTTTTGATCGCTTGTTATTAATATTTTTATGGAATATAAAGTGACCAAAAATTCATTATTTTTGACTCTGGTATATTTTTTTTTTACGCGTATGCCATCGACCATATTTTAATAGTTCGTACATTTAAACCTATGGGGGCTGTACTATGCAATCTTCTGATTGCATATACTGTTCAATGCTATGCCATTGCACAGCATTGATCAGAGTTACCGGCGCTCTTAGGGTCTAGCCTGCTGCTTGGTGCAGGTGAGGACCCTCCTGTCGTCCAGTAAGCTGATTGGGACATCACGATTCTGTTTCACTTTCAGTTTAGATCAACTTTGATTGCAATGTCTAAAGGGTTAATCCCGGGCATCGGCCTGATCAGCAGTGTCTGGCATTAGCCATGGGTCCTGGTTGCCCATAGCAACCGGGACCCACGGGGTTTAACCCATTCTCCGCTAGTGAGAATGGTTTACATCCCATTAGCAGGACACAGGATGTACAGGTACACCCTGAGTCCTTAAAGGGGTACTCCGGTGAAAACCTTTTTTCTTTTAAATCAACTGGTGGCAGAAAGTTAAACATATTTGTAAATTACTTCTATTAAAAAATCTTAATCCTTCCAGTACTTATTAGCTGCTGAATGCTACAGAGGAAATTCCTTTCTTTTTGGAACACTGATGACATCACGATCACAGTGCTCTCTGCTGACATCTCTGTCCATTTTAGTAGCAGATGTATGTTAAGGGCAGCATGGTGGCTCAGTGGTTAGCACTGCTGCCTTGCAGTGCTGGGAACTTGGGTTCAAATCCCACTAAGGACAGCAATAAATAAAGCGTTATTATTATAATAATGTCAGCAGAGAGAACTGTGCTCGTGATGTCATCAGAGAGCATTCCAAAAATAAAAGAATTTCCTCTGTAGTATTCAGCAGCTAATAAGTACAGGAAGGATTACGATCACAGGAAGGATTACAATAGAAGTAATTTACAAATATGTTTAACTTTCTGCCACCAGTTGATTTAAAAGAAAAAAGGTTTTCACTGGAGTATCCCTTTAAGGAGTTAAAGGGGTTCAACTGGATTAGAAAAATGTGGCTGCTTTCTTCAAAAAGAGTGTCACACTTGTCCACAGGCTTTGTGTTGTATTATTGCTCACCTCCATAAAAGATAGCTGCAATGCTACATATAGCTTTTAGACAGGTGTGTTGCTGTTTTTGGACAAAAGCAGACTTTTTCTTTTCTAATTCTAGATAATTCCTTTAAGAAATGCACACCTTATGCGGACATTACAACCATCAATCAGATGGCTATGAGACCATATTGATGGGCTAAATCCTGCTGTGTTGATCTGATTTCCAGGGCCCTTTTTTTTTTTTAGAGAATAGGTGGTGCTCATGAGACCTCTTTTTAGTCGTCTTAAAATTGCATTAATAAATGTTAAAATCTCAGTATTGCACATACAGGACAACAAAGGACTTCTTTACAGCACTGAATTTGATAACACCAGCACATCATATTTTTTATAGAATAGTTTACAAAATACTGGCTGTAAGTCTGCAAGGGGAAGCAATCCTTTTCTTTTTTCATGCTACTACAAAATAGGTCAATGTGTTGGGACAGGTGGTATGGTCCTATTGGACCAGTATAAATCTCTATGCTCCAATAAATCCAATTTCTCATGTGAATGATTAAACCTTAATGTTTCACCTGAGAAAAAAGTGTATTATCTTCATAGTGGTTGTAAAAAAGGATTAGTGTTTTTGGAAACAATTTGCTTCATTTAAATCTATGATTTTGTGCATGAACGGTTTATAATTACAGTGGAGAAGTGTAATTACTACAATGAATTATTGTGTTTCTACTATTTGTTACAATGTTACTCTTCTAGACTAACATTTTCCATGGTATGATAGCGATTCCGATCATTATGTTATTAATCATGCCTCTGATTACAATATTGGCATTTTAGGATGTATCAGCTACTGTTTAAATTACAATTGTTAATTTATCAAACGCAAAACCTATTAGTGGATAACAGGCATGTTAAGTTTTGTTTTTTTTTCCACAGTATACTGTAGAGTTGAAAGAGCCACAGCTCTGTTATTTTTTTTTATTTTTTTTTTATTTATTTTTTTATGCATTTTATGTTACAGCTCCACAAATCCTTTCTTCACACAGTTGGAAAGATAAAATGATAATTTAGTTACACGTTTTATAGCTATTATTAATTTTCTCCCCAAATATTATTTTAATAACACATGGAAACTCTAATACTAATAAAACATCCCCAGAACAAACTAAGTTAGAGTATAACAAAGATCACTATTTTATTTGTAACACATTAAGCAACAATATAGATAAGGCCCCCACGGTAGTGTGACGGCTGTCAGGGCCGCCGGGGACCCACTGTTGCCCATTGCGCCCTGTCAAAATGATGGCCGTCATACTCTGAAAAAATAAGAGAGTTTGACAGACGTTCTTGACGGGGCACAGTGGCAGTGTGAAAGAAGCCTAAGAGGACTCCAAAGATCTGACAAAATATCTAACAACACAAAGCCACTCATTGTGAACAACAAAAAGACTTCCAACACTCCACCTTGAGGTTCACAGGACGCTGCCAATAAAACGGTCAGGTAAAATGGTCAAATAGACCAAACTTTAAGAAATACAATATTTACTACTTATAAAACGTACAACACGCTTCAATGCTGGTCCCAAGGTACCTGAGGAAGAAGCTGTTGTACGTACTAAATGCGTTGTATGTACTAAATGCAATATATATTTTATTTTTAAAGTTTGGTCTATTCAAGCATTTTATAGTCAGTGTCCTTTGAACCTCAAGGTGGAGTGTTGGGAGTGTTTTTGTTGCATATGACAACCTGGGGTGTTTGTGGAAGGAGCAGCTGTCAGGTTTCCATTGTATTTTATTAGGATTTTGCTGGAATTTGTACAACTCACTCACACACTTGGGAGTGGTGTGCATTGGGTTTTGACACAGAGTGAACAGACCGGATATTCTTCCTATTTTATATCAATATTGTCACGATGCCGGCTGGCAGGTAGTGGATCCTCTGTGCCAGAGAGGGATTGGCGTGGACCGTGCTAGTGGATCGGTTCTAAGTCACTACTGGTTTTCACCAGAGCCCGCCGCAAAGCGGGATGGTCTTGCTGCGGCGGTAGTGACCAGGTCGTATCCACTAGCAACGGCTCAACCTCTCTGGCTGCTGAAGATAGGCGCGGTACAAGGGAGTAGACAGAAGCAAGGTCGGACGTAGCAGAAGGTCGGGGCAGGCAGCAAGGATCGTAGTCAGGGGCAACGGCAGGAGGTCTGGAACACAGGCTAGGAACACACAAGGAAACGCTTTCACTGGCACGATGGCAACAAGATCCGGCAAGGAAGTGCAGGGGAAGTGAGGTGATATAGGGAAGTGCACAGGTGATAACACTAATTGGAACCACTGCGCCAATCAGCGGCGCAGTGGCCCTTTAAATCGCAAAGACCCGGCGCGCGCGCGCCCTAGGGAGCGGGGCCGCGCGTGCCGGGACAGGACTGACGGAGAGCGAGTCAGGTACGGGAGCCGGGGTGCGCATCGCGAGCGGGCGCTACCCGCATCGCGAATCGCATCCCGGCTGGAGGCGGTATCGCAGCGCCCCGGGTCAGTGGATCTGACCGGAGCGCTGCAGTGAGGAGAGTGTAGCGAGCGCTCCGGGGAGGAGCGGGGACCCGGAGCGCTCGGCGTAACAGTACCCCCCCCCTTGGGTCTCCCCCTCTTCTTAGAGCCTGAGAACCTGAGGAGCAGACTTTTGTCTAGGATATTGTCCTCAGGTTCCCAGGATCTCTCTTCTGGACCACAACCCTCCCAATCCACTAAAAAAAAGGTTTTCCCTCTGACCTTTTTGGATGCCAAAATCTCTTTGACGGAGAAGATGTCCGAGGAGCCGGAAACAGGAGTGGGAGGAACAGATTTGGGAGAGAAACGGTTAATGATAAGTGGTTTAAGAAGAGAAACGTGAAAGGCATTAGGAATACGAAGAGAAGGAGGAAGAAGAAGTTTGTAAGAGACAGGATTAATCTGGCACAAAATTTTGAAAGGACCAAGATAGCGTGGTCCCAACTTATAGCTAGGGACACGGAAGCGGACAAATTTAGCGGAGAGCCATACCTTGTCTCCAGGGGAAAAAATGGGAGGAGCTCTTCTTTTCTTATCCGCGAACTTCTTCATGCGTGATGAAGCCTGTAAGAGAGAATTTTGGGTCTCTCTCCATATGATGGAAAGATCACGAGAAATTTCATCCACAGCGGGCAGACCAGAGGGCAAGGGGGTAGGGAGGGGGGGAAGAGGGTGACGGCCGTACACCACGAAAAATGGGGATTTGGAGGAAGATTCAGAGACTCTGAAATTATACGAGAATTCGGCCCAAGGTAGAGGATCTGCCCAGTCATCCTGGCGGGAGGAAACAAAATGTCGTAAATAATCACCCAAGACCTGGTTAATTCTTTCTACTTGTCCATTGGATTGAGGATGATATGCAGAAGAAAAATTTAATTTAATCTTGAGTTGTTTACAGAGAGCCCTCCAGAATTTAGACACGAATTGGACGCCTCTATCCGAGACGATCTGCGTAGGCAACCCGTGAAGACGAAAAATGTGTACAAAAAATTGTTTAGCCAACTGAGGCGCTGAAGGAAGACCAGGAAGAGGGATGAAATGTGCCATTTTGGAGAATCGATCAACGACCACCCAAATAACAGTGTTGCCACGGGATGGGGGTAAGTCAGTAATAAAATCCATACCAATCAGAGACCAAGGCTGTTCGGGGACAGGCAGAGGATGAAGAAAACCAGCGGGCTTCTGGCGAGGAGTCTTATCCCGGGCACAGATAGTGCAGGCTCGCACAAAGTCCACCACATCTGTCTCTAGAGTCGGCCACCAATAGAAGCGAGAGATGAGTTGCACAGATTTCTTGATGCCCGCATGACCTGCGAGATGGGAGGAGTGACCCCATTTGAGGATTCCGAGGCGTTGGCGTGGAGAAACAAAGGTCTTTCCTGGAGGGGTTTGCCTGATGGAGGCTGGAGAAGTGGAAATCAGGCAGTCAGGAGGAATGATGTGTTGAGGAGAGAGTTCAACTTCAGAAGCATCTGAGGAACGAGAGAGAGCATCGGCCCTAATGTTCTTATCGGCAGGCCGAAAGTGAATTTCAAAATTAAATCGGGCAAAGAACAGAGACCACCTGGCCTGGCGAGGATTCAGCCGTTGGGCAGACTGGAGGTAGGAGAGGTTCTTGTGATCGGTGTAAATAATAACTGGAAATCTTGATCCCTCCAGTAGATGCCTCCATTCCTCAAGTGCTAATTTAATGGCTAGAAGCTCTCGATCCCCGATGGAGTAGTTCCTCTCCGCCGGAGAGAAGGTCCTAGAAAAAAAACCACAAGTAACAGCATGCCCGGAAGAATTTTTTTGTAGAAGGACAGCTCCAGCTCCCACTGAGGAGGCATCAACCTCCAATAGGAAGGGTTTAGATGGGTCAGGTCTGGAGAGCACGGGAGCCGAAGAAAAGGCAGACTTGAGCCGTTTAAAGGCGTCTTCCGCTTGAGGAGGCCAAGACTTGGGATCGGCATTTTTTTTGGTTAAAGCCACGATAGGAGCCACAACGGTAGAAAAATGTGGAATAAATTGCCTGTAATAATTGGCGAACCCCAAAAAACGTTGGATGGCACGGAGTCCGGAGGGGCGTGGCCAATCTAAGACGGCAGAGAGTTTGTCTGGATCCATTTGTAGTCCCTGGCCAGAGACCAAGTATCCTAGGAAAGGAAGAGATTGGCATTCAAACAGACATTTCTCTATTTTGGCATAGAGTTGATTGTCACGAAGTCTCTGAAGAACCATACGGACATGCTGGCGGTGTTCTTCTAGATTGGCAGAAAAAATCAGGATATCGTCCAGATATACAACAACACAGGAGTATAGGAGATCACGAAAAATTTCATTAACAAAGTCTTGGAAGACGGCAGGGGCGTTGCACAGGCCAAAGGGCATGACCAGATACTCAAAGTGTCCATCTCTGGTGTTAAATGCCGTTTTCCATTTATCCCCCTCTCTGATGCGGATGAGATTATAAGCACCTCTTAAGTCCAGTTTGGTAAAGATGTGGGCACCTTGGAGGCGATCAAAGAGTTCAGAGATGAGGGGTAGGGGGTAGCGGTTCTTAACCGTGATTTTATTAAGACCGCGGTAGTCAATGCAAGGACGTAGAGAGCCATCTTTTTTGGACACAAAGAAAAATCCGGCTCCGGCAGGAGAGGAGGATTTACGGATAAAGCCCTTTTTTAAATTTTCCTGGACGTATTCAGACATGGCAAGAGTCTCTGGGACGGACAGAGGATAGATTCTGCCCCGGGGTGGAGTAGTGCCCGGGAGGAGGTCGATAGGACAATCATAAGGCCTGTGAGGAGGTAGAGTCTCAGCTTGTTTTTTGCAAAAAACATCCGCAAAGTCCATATAGGCCTTAGGGAGACCGGTTACAGGAGGAACCACAGAGTCACGGCAAGGGTTACTGGGAACCGGTTTTAGGCAGTCCTTGGAACAAGAGGGCCCCCAACTCTTGATCTCCCCAGTGGACCAATCCAGGGTTGGGGAATGAAGTTGAAGCCAGGGAAGTCCAAGGAGAATTTCAGAAGTGCAATTGGGGAGGACCAAAAGTTCAATCCTCTCGTGATGAGATCCGATGCACATTAGAAGGGGCTCCGTGCGGAAACGTATGGTACAGTCCAATCTTTCATTGTTTACACAATTGATGTAGAGGGGTCTGGCGAGACTGGTCACCGGGATGTTGAACCTGTTGACGAGAGAGGCCAAAATAAAATTTCCTGCAGATCCGGAGTCCAAGAAGGCCATAGTAGAGAAGGAGAAGGCCGAGGCAGATATCCGCACAGGCACAGTAAGACGTGGAGAAGCAGAGTAGACATCAAGGACTGTCTCACCTTTGTGCGGAGTCAGCGTACGTCTTTCCAGGCGGGGAGGACGGATAGGACAATCCTTCAGGAAGTGTTCGGTACTAGCACAGTACAGGCAGAGATTCTCCATGCGGCGTCGTGTCCTCTCTTGAGGTGTCAGGCGAGACCGGTCGACCTGCATAGCCTCCACGGCGGGAGGCACAGGAACAGATTGCAGGGGACCAGAGGAGAGAGGAGCCGGGGAGAAGAAACGCCTCGTGCGAACAGAGTCCATATCCTGGCGGAGCTCCTGACGCCTTTCGGAAAAACGCATGTCAATGCGAGTGGCTAGGTGAATGAGTTCATGTAGATTAGCAGGGATTTCTCGTGCGGCCAGAACATCTTTAATGTTGCTGGATAGGCCTTTTTTAAAGGTCGCGCAGAGGGCCTCATTATTCCAGGATAATTCTGAAGCAAGAGTACGGAATTGTACGGCATACTCGCCAACGGAAGAATTACCCTGGACCAGGTTCAACAGGGCAGTCTCAGCAGAAGAGGCTCGGGCAGGTTCCTCAAAGACACTTCGAATTTCCGAGAAGAAGGAGTGTACAGAGGCAGTGACGGGGTCATTGCGGTCCCAGAGCGGTGTGGCCCAAGACAGGGCTTTTCCAGACAGAAGGCTGACTACGAAAGCCACCTTAGACCTTTCAGTGGGAAACTGGTCCGACATCATCTCCAAGTGCAATGAACATTGGGAAAGAAAGCCACGGCAAAACTTAGAGTCCCCATCAAATTTATCCGGCAAGGATAGTCGTAGTCCAGAAGCGGCCACTCGCTGCGGAGGAGGTGCAGGAGCTGGCGGAGGAGATGATTGCTGAAGCTGTGGTAGTAACTGCTGTAGCATAACGGTCAGTTGAGACAGCTGTTGGCCTTGTTGCGCTATCTGTTGTGACTGCTGGGCGACCACCGTGGTGAGGTCAGCGACAACTGGCAGAGGAACTTCAGCGGGATCCATGGCCGGATCTACTGTCACGATGCCGGCTGGCAGGTAGTGGATCCTCTGTGCCAGAGAGGGATTGGCGTGGACCGTGCTAGTGGATCGGTTCTAAGTCACTACTGGTTTTCACCAGAGCCCGCCGCAAAGCGGGATGGTCTTGCTGCGGCGGTAGTGACCAGGTCGTATCCACTAGCAACGGCTCAACCTCTCTGGCTGCTGAAGATAGGCGCGGTACAAGGGAGTAGACAGAAGCAAGGTCGGACGTAGCAGAAGGTCGGGGCAGGCAGCAAGGATCGTAGTCAGGGGCAACGGCAGGAGGTCTGGAACACAGGCTAGGAACACACAAGGAAACGCTTTCACTGGCACGATGGCAACAAGATCCGGCAAGGAAGTGCAGGGGAAGTGAGGTGATATAGGGAAGTGCACAGGTGATAACACTAATTGGAACCACTGCGCCAATCAGCGGCGCAGTGGCCCTTTAAATCGCAAAGACCCGGCGCGCGCGCGCCCTAGGGAGCGGGGCCGCGCGCGCCGGGACAGGACTGACGGAGAGCGAGTCAGGTACGGGAGCCGGGGTGCGCATCGCGAGCGGGCGCTACCCGCATCGCGAATCGCATCCCGGCTGGAGGCGGTATCGCAGCGCCCCGGGTCAGTGGATCTGACCGGCGCGCTGCAGTGAGGAGAGTGTAGCGAGCGCTCCGGGGAGGAGCGGGGACCCGGAGCGCTCGGCGTAACAAATATGCATATATCATACATAGACAAATATAAATTGGGGTAGTGTTACAATATAAGTGCCCATCTCCAGTTAGTTAATTTTATCAGATATGAAAGTAAATCTGAATACACAACATAATGCTTCTATATAAGTTTTTATGTTTACGTACTTACATTGTAGAAGTTGGGAAAAAATATACCTGTCAAAAGAATGGAGTTTAGTTTGTAGCAAGTAAATAATACATTGTCAAATCCTTAAATTGATGTGTTGGAAGCAGGGAAGTTAACCAAATGTAAGAATTTGAGCAATTTTGACAATAGCCAAATTATAATAACTAGATAACTGGATCAGAGCATGTCAAAACTTGTCCAAGAAAGTACAATTGGTTAACTAGCAACTGGACCTTGGGAAGTCAAAGCTAACTGATATATGTAGAAACAAAGGTTATCCCATAAAAGAGCTACCTTAGTACATATAAAGATTATACTTGCTATGTCAATACAAAAGTGTGAGAACACATATTGCATCTAGGTTTGCTGCATATGGTGTTGCGTACCTAAAGTGCCTATACTAACCCATGCTGAGTGATGAGAGTTTTTACAATGGGATAATGATTGGAC